>NW_027466582.1:7110000-7747500 GCF_050575085.1 Anarhichas minor
GTTATAATCTACGCTAAAACTTATTTTACCAGAATCATCTGGAATCTGTATGATCTACAGAACACAACGTCAAAAGCTTTTACGGGACTATTTCTTTGCTAGTTCAGCTTGAAATAGTTGAGAGTCATTTTTCAGTGCTGAAACACATATCTAAAAAACTGGGGCTAATAAACCCAAAACTGTCTACATGGCTAGAAACTAACAGAGATAAGTGAGAGAACATGTGTTCATGTAATTCGGGTGAATCTATCCTTTGAAGAGTTGTTAAAAGCTAATAAAATAACACGGTAATTAACAACTTAATCATGTTCTGGCCACAAAGGCCATCACTTGTAAACCTGCACATACATGTCCACAAAGACGCCCTAATGATGACACACACACACCTGGCACGTATGTCAGACTGACATCACTATGCTGTAATAACAGGTGAATACACACACACACACACACACACACACACACACACACACACACACACACACACACACACACACACACACACACACACACACACACACACACACACACACACACACACACACACACACACACACACACACACACACACA
Source organism: Anarhichas minor (assembly GCF_050575085.1). Lineage (NCBI taxonomy): Eukaryota > Metazoa > Chordata > Actinopteri > Perciformes > Anarhichadidae > Anarhichas > Anarhichas minor. The sequence continues at coordinate 7,110,573 of NW_027466582.1, forward strand.
CACACACACACACACACACACACACACACACACACACACACACACACACACACACATGAGGTAGAGCTTTCCTCACTAAGAGTTACTTGTGACTTCCACCATGGCAGAGTGCTCTGCTGGCACTCCAGGCAGCCACACAGGCACAAAGGGCCCTTTATATGCCCACGCATGTTCAAGCCCGCCTCAAGACATGCTGCCAGATGTCCAAGTGGCCCGGACAACAAGCCTGCAAGCATATGTGCATGCATGCATGAATGTGTGTGTACATATGCTTCAACCCCTCCTCCACCACCTCTGCAGTGGGATGACCCTGACCACCCCCTCAACCCTGGATGGGTCCAGACAGCTTGTGTGGGAGGCAGGAGGATTTCACTTTGAAATGTGTTGAATCAGCAAGGGGCACAACAGAGTACAGCTGTGTGTGTGTGTGTGTGTGTGTGTGTGCGCGCGCGCGCGTGCGTGCGTGCGTGTGCGTGTGCGTGTGTGTGTGTGTGTGCGTGTGCGTGCGTGTGCGTGTGTGTGTGTGTTAGTGATAACTAGCTGAACAATGCTAGGATTTCAAGGCTGTTGGTGCTGCTAGCCTTGGGGGCTGCTGAGGCCAGCTGGCCTCGCTCCGGTCAACAGCTCTCTGTTTAGGTTCCTCACTTTCTCTCACTGGGCCTCTTTAACCCTCCTTCATATCAGGGAGACAGAAGGAGCAGAAGGTTTCAAACACACACAAACCTGCACGATTCCGCACGATGTGTGTGTGTGGTAAAACAGATAACATCCAAAGAGGTTGTTTTCACAAAGAAAAATAAAAGGAGGTGGTACAGGATATCTACTTACAAGTGAGTAGTATATGGGAGGTAGTCCGGGATTAGTACACAAAGCAGTTTGGGGGTCAAACACGGTGCAACCTACTCTGGATGATACACCCACACACACACACACCCACACAAACACCCACACACAGACACACATGCATAGACATACACACATACAGTCCAGTAGGTTGTGACCAGTAATGCGAGTAAGGCATTACTTTGATTTATATGTTTACATGGATTATTCTGGCTAGAAGTGCACCCTACAGATTCTGTTACAAAGTCAGAGGTCATCCTCCGGTGTTCAACTTCAAAAAACTAAACTTTGTAAAAAAAAAAGAGAAACAAATAAATAAATAAATAGAGTTTTAGTGCACTTACCAGCAGCATTTATCCGCAGATAGCAGCGTCCCCTTGTTTCTGAGAGACAACGAAAATGTGTAAACTTAAAAACTAAATTAACAATTTGTTTAGTGCAGTGGCTTTCCCCTGATGTTGGCTCGGTGAAATACTATAAAGATAAGTAATCTGTCTCGTGAGCACAGGCCAATGCCAATTATCTCAAAATGAAACGAATCGACACAACATGCAGAAACTTTCTCAGACTAACTTGGATTACAATGTGTGTTGCAAAACATGGTAAAAACTCTACGTTTTTACAAAAACACAATATTGCTTGGTGACATAATTGCCTGATAACTGGATTATTGGTGTAAATATGTAGCACCCCCCCCCCCCACACACACACACACACTGTAGCCCCCTACTTTGTGTAATTTTCACAGCTGCATGAAGAGACGAAGAGAGGGAAAGAGAAACAGATGAATGGATGGACAGGAAGAGAGGGAGATCTAGTATCAGGTTACGCATCAGTCAAACACTGAACTTCAAAGACCTGACCACAAAATAAAACTCACATTACTTTCTCACTAAATCTCATTTACTCAGGGGGAGGCTGAGTCAACACTCTGTCTTTCTGGTTTCTGGCAAGAAGTTAAGATGAATTCGTTTGTAAAAACCAAGTAACCTGTTTTCTTTTCTAACTTTTACTGCTGTTAAAATGAACAGAAGAGGCATTTTAAACCAAAGACCTACATATCAGTTGGTAACAAACATTTGATAGTTTGATATAGCGTTTTAATTTTAAAAGTAACTTTCTTTAAAAAAGGGTTTTGTGAAACAGTAAATCAAAGCACTGGCGTCCCCCATAAACCAAATCCACTCACTCCTACGCTGTCTGAGCTCACGAGCACATAAATATGTGTAAGTTACAGCAGAAACATGCAGTACGTGCAGCGAGCTTAAACCACATAAATGGCAAGGTACTAACCCAAAGCCAAGTGTTGCTGCCAAACTTTTACTTTCTCTCACCCCACTTGTCTCCCTTTTTGCCTCTGTCATTCTTTCCCTGAATCCTTCCCTTCCCCCCCTTCCCCAGACCAGGTGTGTAAGGAAAAACAAAGACCTGGTTCACTGGATCTGACCCAAATCAACCTCAACTCAAAAAATAATCTATATTTTAAAAAAGAGGGCCATCAGTTGTAACCGTTATCATTCCCACGCATTGATGGAGTCCTCGAAAGGAAAGGAAAGAACGTATAAGAGCAAAAGATGCTTTTTAAAGATGTTTTCAAGCCCTGGGTGATAAAAAGTGTGTTTTGAACTTCATCAAAAAAAGTTGTGAAGATCGTTTTCAACTTGATGTGAAGAAAAAGGGGATGGGTCTTTGTGAACAGCTTGCCTCCGGGAGCGTGTATGTTCTTACAATGTGGTGTATTGTGACTAACTCTTCTGACAGGGCTGCAGCTGGCTTCTGAGAGGATTCTTGGGGGGAGTGTGTGAGGTGTGTGAGGTGAGTGTGTGCGTGTGCGTGTGTGTGTGTGTGTGTGTTTTATAAACCAGACATCCCCCCCACATACACCCCAGCCCCCTTTACCCCCAGCACTTCTGCTGGGAGGAATGTGTGGTCCGCCTCCTACGCTGGACGGCTGTGCCAACATTCCTGGCAAACAAAAAAAAGAGAAAGAGGGAAAGAAAAAAGGAGGACGAAGGGACGAAGAGAAAAGAGAGAAAAAATGTGGGACCGGAGTGATATGGAGATCTGCTCTTGATAAAGGAGCAGGAGTGACACTATGTAGAGGGATTGTAAGAGAAAGAGAGGGGGCTTGAGAAAAGAGGCGACCATTGTTCCCTAAATTGCCCCTAAGGCCCCATCATAACCCCTTCAACCCCATAACCCCCATGCACACACACCAAAACAGCCTGCAGGGGTTTCCTGGAATACCATCCCTTTACCAGAGAAGACCCTGACTTCTGTATAACAAACCTGCGGACACACACACACACACACACACACTCTCACATATCACACACGCAGTGAGTGTCAGAATATCAGGCCGGTCTCTGATACACGATGATTTCATTATTTTCTGTGTAAACACAGAAACAGCATGTCCAGTCCCGCCTCTCAACAAAGCAAGGAAATTCAGCAGCGTAAATGGTTAACACACACACACACACACACACACACACACACACACACACACAAAGTAAATCTAGCGTCAAAACATTAAGCTGTGACCTGCAATCGACCTTTCCCACATCCAGCAAAGCAGAAGCCGCAAATTCACCAGCTCAGTGCGAAGCAGACCTACGGGGTGTGTGTGTGTGTCTGCGTGTGTGTGAGAAGGAATCTGAGATGGCAGACTGTCCACTACACACTGACCGCTGGATGCCCTTTTCACAGCTAGCGAACGTGCTCATTCACACTCTTTCTCACACTCGCTCGCTCGCACACACACACACACACACACACACACACACAGCGGCTGATGATCAGACTGAAACGATTCGTCAATCGTATCTCCAATCTCACGCCTGTCGCCATTTTTCTGTCTCTATTTTTCATTAACGTAACTAGCTGGCTCGCTAAGTAAGGAGACGACAGCCCCATTCGTAATCCCACCTGCTAAAATGTGATCGGTCGCCTTGAAACAGCCATGAGTGGACACACTACTGGACAAATCAGAGATGTGAGCAGCGGTGTTGTAGTACTCGAGATCGGTCTTGGTGCCGAAACTTGGTCTCAAGGACCACTTTTTGAAGGTCTCGTCTCGGAATCAACTGCATTTTCACTCAGTCTCACCCAAAGAAGACTAGAGTATGTTAGTGTCTGACATTTACAAACTGTAAGTGGTGTTTGGAGACCGTTTACCTGGTGGCTTCTTGCTCCAGCCGGGAAACACTGGGCACGTAGAACATCACTCCAAAGAAGAGCAGTGGCTCATTGCCAAACTTGTCCAGCTGCTTCTTGAGGGGTTTCTCCAGCTCCACCCAGCGATGGGCCGGGGCCTGGGTCTTTCCTTGGAACCACAGCCCGAAGTAATGGGTCTGGAGCCGGGGGGGGAGAGACAGAGGGAGGAGGTCAGTGCGGTGCAAACGGTCATGGGATGGCGATGACGGAAAAGGAAACAGGACAAGAGGGAAAGGAAAAAGGAGAGGGGAGGTGGGATGAGGAGGAAGCAAAGAAAGGATGAGTTGCGTAAGCAGGATGGAGATAGATAAAGAGGCGGAAGGGAGGCAGGAGGGATATGGAGGAAATGGCAGTAAATGGGAGAGACAGAGTATTGGGATGGGAAATAGAGGGTTCTCAGGATGGAGAGAAATGGGTTGAGGAGGGAAATGGGAAATTAGTTGAGAAATACTTTGGGGACAATTGAGCAGAGCAGAGAGGAGATTAGTGAACAGCTGAAGTACAACAAGCACATATTTCTCCTTCAAATCTGATCAAACCTTTGACGTCAACTCTATTCCACTTTAATATTAGACCGGACCCATTGCCGGTAAGATTACCCTGGGAGAACAGGCAGTGATCCTATCTCACTAAATCTCAATAAAAACGAAGACTCTTGTCTATTATTTTATCTAGAGATTCATCTGCTATTTGAACTTGAAACACAACGCAGCTGAATAAACAGCAGAAACAACATTCACAGATAACAACTCAGGCCTTTTCAAATGAAACAGTTCTTCTAAAACATGCTGTACTGATTACACACTGGTCCAAACAAGAGCGTGGTTAAGCAGATGAGATCGAAAGTGCCGTTACTAGTTTGGACCGCAAGAATCAGCAATTATCTCAACTTGGACTAAGAATAGCGATTTGTTTTGGTAACATGACTTTCAATGTTTCTGATATTCTAGATGCTATACATCCTATAGAAGCCTGTTTTCTATGCATCTAGGGTAGGTTTCAACATCCTGGTGTTTGCAATGGGATTTTGACATGTTTCACTCATCAAAACAAACACCATGAGCATGCCAGAGCGCTGGAAGACTCTCAAATTTACCAGCAACTTGGGAGAGAAACATGACAACTGCTGCCATTTGCAATCTGTGTGTAAGCAGCGCTCACAGGCGGCTTTTGTGGAACGGGCCACCCGACCCGAGATTGTCTCCGAAATAAAAGATCTCACAAAGTTTGTCAAACTATTTTTTTTTTTTTTTCACAGAGTTAGACCGATACAACTCATGGCTAACCCTGTAATTTAGAATAACACAATGACGTTTCATCGGTGCGTGTATGTACGTGTCATATCACGAAGAGGTAAGCACACCTGTTCTGTCCGCGTGCTTTGACTCTACTGTAACGAAAGTTGTAAAGCTGCAGCTGCAAGATCACACACACACGCAAACAGACACACACTCAAGGCCTCAGGTACATCAATAAAGATGAAAACAACAAATGCAGATGGACACACACATTCTGAAAGTGTCCTCAAGTGGTGTGTGCATGCATGGGGGCAGACGCCGGCTGAAGCTCAGGCGTCACATCACCTTATTTATAACATCGCTGACACCTGGCAAATACCACAACACGGCGTGAGTACGCACATGTACACCGCTCCTCTGTCTCACTTTGTCAATCAGTCTTCAACCAAACACACATTCATTCTCCAATCTGTGAACAAACGGCCCTTACACACGCAAAACAACTCCATCTACAAACAATAGGCCCCGTGCAAAGCTACATACCTGTGTGAGCACAGAGCAAGGTGGCGTTTTAAACCTTGATGTAGGAAATGAGGGAACAGAAAGAAAGGGATAAGAGAAAACACGCAGAGAAAGCATGGACAGGAGGGGGGGGAAGTGGGACAGGGGGATGAGCAGTATCTCTTTCTTCTGCAGAGAAAAGAGGACAGAGGTAGTCACGCTTCGTTAGAGACGGACAAAGACCCCGCAGGAAGGGGACAGCAGAGGGCAGGGAGACACACACAGGGTGTGGGGAGAGACGCGTGGCCATCACACACACACAATCCCGCTCTCAAACACACACACACACAATCTGACAATGCATTCAGAAATGTTTGAAAGTCTTTTTATCTGTGCATGATCGATGTGGGTGATTACCAACGGTTTGGTGATTTGACAACAAATACTTTGAAATATGATTTTGTTTTTTCTATTGTTCGATTTTTGCAACAAGTTGATGAAGTGCCTTGATTTATCAGGGATTTCCTTTTTGCTTGATTAGCAAAAAAAAAAGACTCAATTGATTTTCCAGAAAGGGACGTATACGTCCCTATGTCAATATTGTCCAACCCTACTAATAGCAATACCACTACTAATATCTGTGGAAGCTGACAACAGATGATATTGTACATCAACATTAAACACCATGACAATTCGATCATTTGTAAGCCCTAAACATGTTAACGTGTCCCTCAGCATTGTGTTCTGTGATAACCTCATCTTGCCTTTACGTGTTTGAATGAAGAAATGATACAGAACTGACACGGAAAAATTTTACTGATTGCAAGTACAAACCAACCAACTATCAGCTGACATATCAGTCCAACACAAGCATGTACGTGGGTCACATAAGGAAAGACTCCTCCTCACCTCCCGTAGCTCCAGCCTCTGGGCCACCGCCTCCAGGCATTCCTGTCCCGTACTCTCCACTGACAGAGTGCATTCAATCACATTGCTGTCCAGCAGGCGAATCCGTGTCACAAAGTAGTTCTTGCTCAGGACGTTGTAGCGCCGTGTGCGCCGCAGCTTCAGCCGGAAGGGCATGGCTGGCAGGAAGTCACAGCTGAGTCAAAGGGTCAAAAGTCACTTGGCAGCAAGCAAGCAGAGAGAGAGAAAGAGAGAGAGAAAGAGAGAGAGAGAGGGCGGGATGGGCAGGCTCTATGACCTGGCCGCTGCCCTCCTCACTCTTGCGCGACGCCAGCCGCACCACCGGGTGGAAAGATGCACCCTGGCAAGGCTCTGGCCCATTCCCAAAGATGTCCGGAGGGGAGGAGGAGGACGATGAGGAAGAAGAGGATGAACGGGTGCTGCAAGGAGAGACGACAAAGAGATGGATTAGTCAACTAGAAACTTGAAAAAGATCTACTGACAGTTTTTTGTAGTCTCTTTAAACTTTCAGGTATGAGCCGACAGGAACGCCGAAACTACATGTTGCTCTCATCAGTAAACATCCCTCCTTATCAAACCTTCCAACATCATATTTTCCACCTACCTCCCATAAACAACAGACACGGAAAAAAAAAAAACAGACAAGCCTGGCAGAATCACCGGCGAAAACAGCAGCAGCAGCGGTGCCACACTGTTAGCAGAGGCAGGAATCACACGGTAGCAGACAGCTTTATCCTATAGTTATGGCAGCTGCTCTGTCTCTCTCTCTCTCCAGCCCCATGAGGCCCAGCGTCGGGCAAAGCTGGGAGACAGAGGCAGAGATGTAAGGCTATGGATGAATGGACATCAAACAGCCGAGCGCAGACATCCATCTGAACCCGGCAGCTGGCTTTGAGGAACTAATGGAGCTCCTAAGTCTCATATCTGCCTGTGTGGGAGGCCTTTCCTTTCCTTTTTATCTCCCCTCTACTTCTCTCTGCCCGACAGACAGCAGCACAGTGCCAGACATTGAAGCGTACAGGGTTGTAGTGTGTAGGATCACACGCATGCGGTGGTGGCACAGATGCTTTCACAGACGCACTGTTTGTTAGCCACTGCCACAAAACAGAAAATGCCAATTTATGTTGTCAATAAGAAACTCGTAAAACTGTTAATTACTCCAACAAAAGTTCAACATTATGAGGAAAGCAAACACACACACACACACACACACACACACACACACACACACACACACACACACACACACACACACACACACACACACACACACACACACACACACACACACACACACACACACACACACACACACACACACACACACACACACACACAGGTTTTAAGGTTGAGACAGGTCTTTGGGGAACACTTTGAACACATCTCTGGGTTAGACATCAGTTCTTAACTTTCATGTCTTTGACGAGGACATAGCTTTGAAGTAAAGCACACACAAACACAAGTATATTTACTATATTTATATCGTCACATTTCTCGTATACCGTGTATGTATATATATATATATATATATATATATATATATATATGTTCGCAACACTGAGGCAAACCACAAAAACTTTTCTCCCAGGATAAAACCTGAGCCCCCAAGGAATAATGCTGATGTTGTCAATGGAAATTAATTGAGATTGCTAAAAGCGGTGTCATTTTAAGGGTGGTGGCCACTTTGTAGCCTTGTTAGACCGGAACTACTATACACCACAGAACCAAAAGGAAAAAACAACAACCTCTTCTCCATAACAAAAACCGGCAAACCATTATAAAAACATCAGGAAAGTGCATGAAAATGAATTGAATGAATGCAAGAGAGGGAAAAAAAAACACACAAACAGAAAGATGAAAAGACCAAAATACAGCACGACAATGCTCCAGTGATCAGGAGAGGAGAAAAAGGGGGGAGGAGTAGAGAGGGAGAAGGAGGAGGAGTAAAGATGGAGTGGTGGATGTGTTGCTTCTTGTCCCGGGCTTCAGCAATGTGCTGTTGATAGTCAGCTTGGACCCCGGCCCAGATTCCTCTCTGCCCTGACTGGAAAAACAGAGCACACCTGACGCAAGTATGCACCACAAGGAGGGAAAGTGTGTGTGTGTGTGTGTGTGTGTGTGTGTGTGTGTGTGTGTGTGTGTGTGTGTGTGTGTGTGTGTGTGTGTGTGTGTGTGTGTGTGTGTGATAAGGCTGAGTGAGCGGGAGAGAAAAGACACAAGCGAGTGAGTCTTGAATGAAAAGGCTACAAACTGCTGACTTACAGCCGTGTTGTTTGGTTCCATTTGAATCACACTCGTCTTTTGAAAGAGCCGAGCCCCTTTGGAAGCCGTAACACATTCCTTACTCCTGAATTCATCAGACAGATCACTGTAAGTGGCATCATCTTGTTTTTTTTATTTTTTTTATTGGGCGTTCATGCCCACACACACACACACACACACACACACACACACTAATTGGGCTACAATGGGTGAGTGAAATAACTTTAGGATATGTGATCCCACTCGCCACCTGACCCAGACGACAGCCCCTCTGGCCCTCCCCTCGAGCTCGGGCTTAGGGGAAGTGACATCACAGGTTGGCGGTAAAACCTCCTAAAAATGCCTCAACAAATGTTCCCAAGCACACAGGCCCTGCAAGATCACTGTCAACAAGCCTACAGACGCAGATAAACACACAAGGACACAAATAAAGATGCATACTTTCACTGTGTAGTGTACAAACATAGACATGCATGAACAGAGCACACCACAAACACACACAGAATCACAAAGACACACACACACACACACACACACACACACACACACACACACACACACACACACACACACACACACACACACACACACACACACACACACACACACACACACACACACACACACACACACACACACACACACACACACACACACACACAAGGTTCGTCAGAGGTTAGCCAAAGGACCAGACAGCAGTTAGTGCAACTCTAAACTAGTAATCAGTGACATGGTTGGAAGTGTGTGGTTGAGTAAAACCAGACAGACAGACAGACAATAGCTGAGGACCGAACCCACTCCTCGACACAACAAAAAAAACGCTGCCTCAACGCCGCTACAGTGCTAGAGCAACATTCTCTCCCGACCTTCGTGTTTATTTCCAGCGTGCAAAAACGGCGTACACGTATATGAATTTGCACATTGTAATTTTGTGGCATGGAGAAAACAAGAGGGAAAACTGAGGGAAGAGGGTTGTTTTTCTTTTTCAGGAAAGCAAGCTTTGACTAAATATATATGAAACAATTCCCATCTTTTGTTGTGTTTCTTCTTTATCCCCTCTAGACTAGTGTGGTCAGGGGCATAAAGGTGAAAATAAAAAAAGGACAGAAGATCTTTTTTACTGTGTATGCTTTAACCACATTACCACAAGTATATCATTTCTTCAGCACTGTTTGCAGACACTTGTGCGAAGACTGGATTTTAAAAGTTGACTCTGTCAAATAAACTTGTAAATAAATAAGTAGTTTCCAGAATGTTCTAATTAGTTTAGTTGCTGAAGTGTCTTTGGCGGACACAAAGAGGGGTCAATCATCATAGATGATAGTTGTTTACATGCTGACTGACCATTGGCTAAACCCAAAAAAAGCAATTGTCCAATCAATGGTTAGCAACTGTAACAGCAGGGCAGACCTGTCAAACTTTGGATTCCTGCACATGCCATAGCGGTCTGCATTGTTTTATAGTAACACCAATATAGCGTTTAAAGAGTTCCAGAGGTAGTCTTTCCTTTTATCCCTAAACCAAAACAGGAGCAAAAGCGTAAAGAAACAATTAAACTGTATGTTTATCTGTGCTTACATAAGCTGCAGCCATTAGCATGTCTAGTAGGAAGTAACACCAGGTCACTACCAACAGTAGTATGTAGGCGTTACGTTCTGGGCCAAGGAGCACAACATTAACTACCTGGGTTTACAAAATTAGTTTGTTGGGTTACAGGCTACCTTTTAAAAAAGTCCTATTCACGACTAGCACATGTGTAGAAGCAGCTCCTGGATGCTAATATAGCGTTAGCAGCTCTGTCCTGCTTTTTTTTTGGGGGGGGGGGGGGGGGGGGGGGGGGGGGGGGGGGGACTTGGGGAAGTTTAACCTCCAGTCAGCTCAGCCAACATTACACAACATGCTTGTAGCCATCAAGTGAATGTTAAAGGCCCATTTTATTCTCTTTATTCTCGGTTGGAAACGTTGAAACAGTCAGCGAGGGATTATGTTTGCAACCAATTAATGGAGCTAATGTTAGCTTAATTAACCAGCTAACCACAGTTGATAGAATCCACCAGCAACAGAATCCTGCTTTTGTCCACCTCTGTCTGATACAATAGGTTTCATAGTTTCCAAAATGACAAAGACATAAATTGGTAACTCTTCCCCAGTTGTTGTTGTGAACTGCGCGCTGTGTTGTGCGGGAACCGAGAGCTTGACAGGTGTTGCAACAGTGACTAATGGGAACTGGGTTTAACAGTCAGTTGAAGTTATGAGTTGACAGCTGACAGAAGACAGATATAAAATCAGGTAAATAACTATGTTGACACAGGTTTCACCCTCAGGGTGTGATGTTTTGCAGCCAGTCAAAAAGTTGACTTAAATAATGACTTTTACACTGACACAAAGACTAAATACAATTCCCAGGCATCTGCACAGTAACAGAGCTGCTGGTCTGGGTGCTCCGTCTCTCTCAGGGCAGCCCGTCTGTCACTTTGCTCCATTCACGTCCACACAATGGCGGGAACAAAACAGCACTTTGTCGCCTACTGCTAAGACCATTAGACGCAGTCCGCCAAGAGCTGAGGACGCAAGTGTAGCGTGTGTAACTCAATCAATCGGATCTCTGATGCTTGTCTCCGTCTGAAATAGCAACACCACCCTCTGTCCTCCTCCCCTCCTGTTACACATGAGCGCTGTAGCAAAACAAAGGGGTTAAGTGCTTCACAGCTCGTAACTTTACTCTTCCTCCAGCGGACCCTTTTTTACTGTTCGGTCTACGAGCTTAAACCAGGCCTGGATCACAGAGTAGGAGTTCCAATCGAAAGATAATTTAAAGTTAATGTGCTCAGGAGGCTTTTTCTGACAAATGATATTGATATTTAATGAAGTATCATAGACAGCCTAGAAAATCAGCAAATATTGACATTTGAGAGTGTGGAAGTAGTACCTTTTGGGCTTTTTGAGATGACTTAAAAATCAATGATCAATATAGTTGCCATTCTACATTAATCATTTAGAACATAAAATATTGAAACTAGTGAAGAGTACATTATTAAATTGCTTTTCATACCCGACTTAAGAAATATCCAAAACCTACAGATTTTCAATTATATAAATCAGAGCAAATTCTCACAATTTAAAAGCAGGAACTAGAGAATGTTTGGCTTTTGTTTATTTGTATTAATGACTTAAAGATCAATCCAAAATAACAATTAATGTTGATTAACTGTTAATTGACTAACAGTGTCAAATCAGAGAATCTGCAGTCACACAGACGACTCCTAACGAGACTATTTTTTCTACTGCATGTACCGTGTGTTTGTCTAAGAACTTAATTGTTGTATTGTCATATCTGGTGACCAACCAGAGCCAGAACATAAGAAAACATCTTCTCCGAAACAGACAGATTTGGTCTCATGTTTCCCCCGAAAAAAATCTTCTTAGGACTTTGATCCTCTTTTGCCCCACTGGCTTACCGTGGAGCTAAGACGAGCTCACTGGAGAGATGTTTTGGGGTAATAAGGCTGTGAAGTCTGCACACATTCCTGGATACATACAGCCGAAGTCTGTCTGAGAAACAGCAGATACTGGGAGCTGACCCTGGATCAGACTTGACCTGACTGAACCTTGCTGCCCAATCCACTGGGCAGTAAAACACAAATGGTGTAATCTGTTGCTTAATGAGAAAAGACCCAAACAGTAGATGAACATGCCTCCGCTGTACATAGCAATCGTTCTCCCAGCATGCCTCAGGGGCAGAAGGACACTCCATCAGGGCGCTCTGTTATCTGACACTCTGGCCATGCATGTGTGTGTGTGTACTTTCATTCTTTAAAAAACACACAGAAGACTATGCCTTTACGTTTCCTCGACTTAAAAGGAATGAACTTAGATTTTCCATTATATACTTTATGCTTGCTTCCACACAGTCCTGCACACACACACACATATATACACACACACGACGTACTGTCTGTCACACACAAACATTAGCAGCTGCAAACAGATGGTGGAGCCAGGCGGTCAGACAGTGTGTTTCTAACAAGCGCATCTGTTTCCTCACTTTCCAGCTCTCTTATTTTCCTCTCTCTCTCTCTCTCTCTCGCTCCATCTCTGAGACAAAGACACAACCAAACACACACACATGCACACGTTCTCTCTACTACATGAGAGCAGAGCGACGGTTACAAACACAGCGCAGAGTGTTCGCACAGAGGTGACATCCAGACAGTGAAGGAGCCTCGTCTGTAGCTTGACACAGTCGCTCTCACTCACACACACACACACACGCTCTCCTTCACTGTCTCCCCATCTATCTCCATCACACACACACACACACACACACACACAAAGGGGTTAAACTGGGGGTAGAAATCATCAAAGCCTCACTTAAAGGTTAAACAAAACTCACATATATTGTTTTCTTTTGAATTCATTAAGCAGCTGAGATTACAGGCTGTGAATATCTGCTACCATCAAACAATGCAACATCAAGTCCTATTTGAAAGTGGCATGCATTTAGGATTGTTCTGAAAACATACACGATATCTTCCATTTGCAGACGATAGCTTGGCCTGAAATCCTGATTCAAGGCCCATGTGCTTTGTATGTTGCATACTCCTTGTACCCTCCTGTGCAAAAAGAGGTATCTCTTCACATTTTGGTACCCGACTGAGTGTTGAGGAAGGTGGAGTTCAAACATTTTTGCAAAAACTGAAGGTCTTTCATTGGGGATGCAACGATCCAGCTTTTCAGGCCTGATAGCAATACCTGTACTTTCTTACAAATGCAACAGTTGATGGACAGAGTTATTATGAGTGTAGACAGAAGTAGGAGACATGAGGGTGTGCAATGACAAAATCACTACAAATCTAAAAAGATGCTGCTTTATTTAATCTGCTCCAGTCTCCATAAAAAAGGTGAATGATGTGATTTTTTTTTAACATTATTGATAGTGAATGTGTCCGACAGCATGCACACCCATGAACATCATGGTAGAAAAGGAACTGCAGGAATATAATAGAACTATGTGTTGTCGTGCTGCAGCACTGTGCCACAGTTGACAGTAACAGATGGGGAATGCCCCACGTTTCAGGCCGGCGTAGCCATATAAACACACTGTCACTAGAACATGAAGAGGGAGAGGATCAAAGAGGGATACAGCTTCACACAGTGGTTGGTTTTCCAAACCAACGATGACATAGCGCTGCCGACTCATCCTGTGGCAGTGAAAACTGGGAGATTGATGACATGGAAGGCAAGGAGAGTTTGGAGATAGGATTGAGAGAAAGAGTGCAGTGAGTGTCCAAACACCCGGTTGAGAAAATAAAGGGTCAAGATAAGCGAGGATATGTGGAACGGGGCATGAAGGGGAGAAGAAGTGCACCAGCGGTGTTTCTCAGGCTCTTATCATGTTGGTACAGTTGGTCAGCACGAGAGGGGGGTGGGGTGGGGGGGGGGCTGAAGGGAGGATGGAGCGAGGGAGTGACGGAGAGCGGGGCTGATAGCGGAGGCTCTCTCCACCTCAACAACAGAAACACAGGACCATCAACCGTCGGGCCACCGCGTCTGTTCCAGCCAAACCGCGGTGCTGTTCACATTTTCCATGCCCCCTCCCCTCCTGGGAACCACATCACACTCACACAACCATACGCACAAACTCCAGACACACACGCTCAATCACCAAAAAGCCACCGAGTGTTTTCTCACAGCTGAACCCAGAGGCACCAACACTAACAGGGGACCTCAACGGCAGGGAGTTTACAGGCCTGTGAAAGCAGCAACAGTTTGCTACTGCTTACATCCGGCTGTATACAACACACATAATGGCCGTGAGGGAAGGAGAAACTCACACGTTTTTAAACTGGAGATCAAATGGAAAATGTCTCTGCTTGATGCTCTATTAGGAGAAAAGAGAAGTGGGCTCAATCGCATACACACTTCCTCACAAAATACTCAAAAGTCATCGGAGAGCGAGGGCTCCGACCTTGTTTTAAGGGGGCGGGGCCAGCAGTGATTGACTAGCACCTGGAAGGTGCCTATGGTGGAGTGTGGGAGAGTTGGGCAAGTCGCAGCATGCCGTCTGCTCTGTTGTTGTCAGCCGGGCTGCCAGAGAGCACAGCACTTACACAACTCTGACAAAAGCATCTCGGCAAGTCTCGATACACTCAATAAACACACAAGTTGCTGATTACAGTCACAGACATTAACCCAGTTTGCACATTATTGTGTTTGACATTGTTTCATATTATTAGTGTGACTTTTTTATGAATATGTTTTTAAATACCGCTTTTCCTAAAACTGAGATTAATATATTATTTATATGAATGGCTATTTGTTTTATGATTAGACTGTGACACTGCTACAACTGACATGCCAATCATGAGGAATAATTGCATTAACGGCTGCAACTCATGGCATTAGCAATTAATGTGTTGATTATAAAATGTCAGAAAAAGGTGAAAAATGCCCGTCACAATATCCTACAGCCAAAGCTGATGTCTTAAAGTTGCTTGTTTGGGCGAACAACAGTCAAAAAACTGAAATACATTTAATTTACAATGATGAAAATAGGAAACCCTTACATTGGAGAAGCTAGAACCACCACATTTTGGGCAATTTAGCTTTATCTAAAGATTAAATAATCCATTTCTGTGAAATCTGAATTAGTATGTGCTTATTATTAATTGAGAAAACGTCACTGTGTATAATAATCTCAATACAGGATTTCATCCCGCTATTCAATTGAAAGACGATCAATTATCATAATACATTATCACCCTGTCCATATTAACGGGATAGAATTAGGGTTTAGGATGATATAATTATGACAAATCTATAACAATAAAAGGTTTGCAAAAGTTGCCTTTCATCATTTCAAAAACCTTTCAATAACCGCGATATGACTTTGAAGGAATCCTGTACATTTCTTGGCCTTCAGTTAAACTGCTACGACAACAACAACAACAAAAACCTTTCTCCCTCCCTCTCTTCCTGACCAAAATGAAAGGTGTGTTTGCTCCACAAATGGCCTCATGACCACTGGCTACACAAACAATAGCCACTTTTCCTTTTATATGCAGGCTTGCATTATGCAGTAAACACTTGTTATAATCTTACCATGCTGCACATAAACAAAACATGCCTTCGGGATGTTTTCAAATAAGACAGAACAGGACGTGGACGGCAACATTCCTTCGTGGGAGGAATTAAAAACATATATTAGATGTTTAACCCGCTCGTCCTCTTAAACAAGCCTCACAGTGAGGTGAGGAGAAGCATGGATGAAGGCGGAACCTACAACTCTGACTTTTGGTTCTTTAAATTCTCCACCAGTGTTTTAAAAGTGGTGTGTACTCCCAAGCCACTTGCTCTGGCACCATATAATTTACACAGCATGCCTTTGAGCTTATAAAGACAGCCAGATGTGTATGTATATATGTGTGTGTGTGTGTGTGTGTGTGTGTGTGTGTACGGCCTACGCCTCCTGCAGCTATGCTATATTTGCCTTTACATAACTCTCCTCTTTTCTTTTCTTTTTTTACAGTAATGGATGGTAGTCCAAGCTGCATGTCCAAACACATCTTTTTAACATACTCTCACACAAACATTTATGCTCAGTGCGCACACAGGGTGTGAGCAGGGCAAACAAAAGTGATAATGACATCATCACCAGGCTCATTTAACCCATCACGTAAAAAACCATTAGTCACCTCTGAGACGCACGCGTGTGCACCCCTTCAGTCTCTTGTTCCTACCTGAGCGACTCCATGCATCGTCCACTGAAAACCAGGTCAACAAGCTTCTGTTGATGCAGGTTGTTTTCAGTGTACACTAGTAGTAGTAGTAGTAGTAGTAATAGTAGGATGTAGATCATCCAGGTGGTGTAAACTTTGCCTGGCATGTGCGCATTTGCCTCCCCAAGGGATGTCCAAACTGGATCCTAAGGGGAGGGTCCTGCAGAGGGCTCCATAAAGTACCTTTAAGTGTATCAATACAACTTCGGGAGGCCTTCACTGAATGTTTTAGGCTGTTCTGAATGGAGGTGGAACTTCACGCTGTCACCTGCAGGTTGTTTAGTTCTTCAGTTACCTCAGTCCGCATCCTATCTAGAGGAGGATCGGGGGCCCGGTCTGTATTTTAATGTATGTTTATCTGGAGGAGGACGGGGGTGGGGGGGGGTGGGGGTTAGCATGAGAATATTTGTGATCCCCTGTCTGCCCTACGTGGCCCAGCCATTTGGCCTACATTTGCTCGTTGAGGCTTAAGAAAAAATTTGTTTTCCCCTACTCCAAGAATGTTTCGAGGTTTTGGAAACAACCAAAAGCATAACACACTTCTCTCCCGGAGGAGATTTTTTTTCTTTTTTCTTTATGCAACAAGACAACTCACCCTTAATCCTGCGCTACATGCCGTTTTCTGCTCCCCCCCGCTGGAGAAACTCCTCTTCGCTCGAAGGCGTTGAAGCTCACAGCGAACAGAGAATATTCCACATGTCGTTTTGTTCTTCGGAGTACGGTCCCAATGTAGAAGAGCGGAATCTCAAAAGATACTCTTGAATCATACGAGCGCAACAAAGTCGCAAACTCACTCCTGTCACTGCTTTGACTCCCACGTTTTGTTTTAGTCCGTTTTCTTTGTTTTTTTTTCGCGGAGCACAAAAGTCCTGAAAAAAACCAGTTAGAAAAAGTTGCTTAACCGGCCGTGGATGGCTACGACGTGGTCTTCTTCTCGCGTATATGGACTTTGGTATGTTTATAGTAGTGGTCCCTGTAGCCCAATGGAGGAGTTCAGGACAGGGGGAGAGAGTACCACACGCTGCATTCAAGAGCAGCAGGAAATATTGGAATCTGGAGTTTCTGTGTAAGGAGGCGTAAAGGAGTGGTTCGGGACCCTCTTGGATGGTCGCATAAGAAACCCCAAGGAGCCACAAGAGGATAAAGGATAGTAAGGAAGAAAATACATATTTCTGAATGTATTGGATTTTCATACTTTTCTTTTGCTTCATTGGTAATTAATGGATATTTTTTTGGCTTTTCCTACAAATTAGCCTCAGGAAAAGGGTTAAGATAAGGAAATTCCCATGAGGCTGCACAACCGGGGAGACCGTGTGCCAAGTTTTGTTTTAAGACAAGCCAACAGAGCTGGAGACACTTGTGTGTGATTTGATGTGTAAGAGGAGTTGATGGTGAAAGTCATTAATTACACAGAAACTTCCGTCAAAGTCATTTGGCATTTTGGGAAATAGCCTTCTAATTTGTACACTTTGTTTACTAATGTTTACTAATTATCTGGCTTTACAGGTGCTGGTACTTTGATTTTGTTTATATTGACAGAACCAGATTAGCTGTTTGACCTTGTTTCCGTCTGTATGCTAAGCTAAGCTAACTGGCTGCTGGCTGTAACTTCATATTTAGCATATTAAATATCAATAGGTATTGATTGATATTTTCATCTAACTGTCAGCAAGCAAGTGAAAAAGTTATTTACCAAAACCCAAACTATATGTATATTTTATTTTATTCCCACTCTCACACTATTATACATCAGCAAAACTCCTTGCTGCTAATTGGTCAAAAGAAAGCAAGTTTACAACAACAAAAAAGGCTAGAGTGGAAAAATATGTAGGCACAAACATGTTGATTATCTTCACTAAAACAATTAAAGAGTGCGAAAAATCCCTACATAGAGTAGAGCTCAAAAGTCGCAGCCATGTGAGGGACCATGAAGGCAGCATTTGGTCCAGATGCCGTCCCCTCCGCTCTGACATCAGACCGGAGGAATCTGAGGAATGCTGGGCTCCTGGGAGAAGTCCTCCTCGTTTAATGGTTTTACAGGGGCCACAGAGGTGACTAAACGTCGAACAAAGGAGGTCCCCTCGCATATTTATGTCTCCCCTTTGTGCCTTTTGGCCGGGGATGAGTTACAGCCACGGTGGGGCAATTTATTTGCATAACATACATTTTTACAACATGTTGGCTTTAGTAGGCTATGCATAGGCAAATTTATTTCAAACAACATATCGTTTATTTTTAATGATTTTATGTAAACTTACAGTAGGTTGTGAAATACAAGTAGTAAGTGGTAAGAAAAGGTCCATATTTCCCTTGTTCACGCAGGTGCTGCCAAATAATGCCATTTTCTGATTTGTATTTTAACCTTTATTTAGTTAGTTTAGTTAGTTATATATCTCCTTACACAATGTTTTTTAAGCCTCCACATTACAAAAGTATTCCCGATTGGTCGGACAGCATCACTATGTTCAGTTCAACAAATATCTTGAAATCAGGCTTCAAAAACCCCTCATGTCGAATTGACCTCTATTCTCAGTGGTGGATCTGTCCCTGTGGTAGTTAGTAGTTTTAGTATAACAGTAAAGTAGGTAAGTAAGTAGAGTATTTATCATTGACATTTTGTATATATGGTCGTACATACTGGTGATCATTTGTTGCTGTAATAATTTAATGTTTCTATTTTCACAACGATGCCTTAAACTGAAACTAGTCATCTTTAAGTAAAATGTCATTTGATATGCTGCTGAATACTCTTACCCACTTGCTGTCCTGCTGTTATGAGACCTCGGTAGAGTCCACAGTGGTCTCATTATACCTTTTTCAAAGCAAGCTATAAATACCACAGCACATGATAAATCCCTGTATCATGCAAGGGGATCACTGGGATGTTTAATGGAGCCACAGGAGAGTGAAAAAATACAAGAAATAAGAAATTACCTTCAAGTTTATTAGACAGGTATTTAATGTTCTGTTTGAGATGAGGGTGATGTTCAATAAGAAAAGATATTTAACTTATTGTGGTTCTCGGAAGTTACTCTTCAGCACTTATTTAGTTGAAAACAAATGTATATTATGAAAAATACACATATTCAACAACCAACGATAATAATTGCTTTGTGTTTATGTATGTAATTGCATGATCATCAGTCATAAAGCATGTGAAAAAGAACAATTCAACCCCGAGCAGAATAAAGACGACCCTGACTTATTTCTGGCCAAATTGCAGCCTCTTGTGGCTAAAATGTAACTTACAGCAGCTGCAATCAGCATCCATTATGTCAATTTATCACACAATGATTATTATAAGGGACACTTAAAAACATGTTGGTTCCAAAGTTTCGAAAATAGTTAAACCGGATAAAAGTTGTTTTAATAACAAAAACTTACAAACCAATATATTAATTATATGTCTTTGAGGTTAAAGCAATTGTAGTGCCACATTCATCACTAACAAATGTGTATTCTTGCAAGAATTTAATGGCAGAATTGAGCATTATTCAGACAGTATTACACACATTTTGCTATCAGACGGAGAGAGGCCGTCACTCTCAGAATTTCACACTAAATAGGTTCCTAGAAAAGTGACAGCTCCCCTTGGGGCATCCATGTCCGAAAAAACGCTGCAAAAGTGCCGAATTTCAGGTACAGACAACATTGCTGAGTTATGGCGACAGCATTATAGCAGCTTATTAGTAGAGTTTTGCTAAGTCAAATTAAGTTATCTTTTTGTTTTCTTGTGTTTGCTCATATTTGTGATTACCTGTATAGCATGGTGCCAGCTTTGTGTAAATAAAATACATGTTGTTATACCTGGACAAAGTTTTTGGCATCTACCTCCAAACTACCTTAGTCACTGGCCAGGCTTCCTCACACGTTACATAAAGGGACAATACATAAGTGTAAGAGTGTCTGAGAGACCTCCCTTATAGAAAATGATACTGTAGGCTGTGTCTCTATCTACTCTGACCAGTGGTTGAGCCATAGATCCAAGAGAAACAATTGCTGCATTCCAAATCGCAAAGTACAAAGTACTAATGTTGCACGCAGTATGCATACAATTGGGACATACCACTTTGTCTGTCAATAGGATGTCATCAGGCTGTCATCTGTTCGTGCTCTCTCAGCAGCTCAGTCAATGTGAATGAAGTATCCCCATCTGCTCAGAGGATAGTGGGTCAGAATATCCAGAAAAGCATGCTGGCTTGCATACTGCAAAATGTGACCGGCTGCAGTAGGATATCCGGGTATTTTTTGGAATTCTGCATTTGATATAGTATGTATTGGGACATTCTACATCATTTTCTGGCATCCTACATAGTAAGGTAGTATGGGTATTGAAATACACTCAATACATTTTTTTTTCTTTCTCTTTTGGAAACAGGCAGAGGACTGTGCTTCCTACGGTGTCCTGTGGGAGATGCTGTGGGAGTGTTAAACGCTGATATTGCTGTTATGAGACTTCGTTTTACACCCGTTGCTCTTCTTCCCTGACAGTAAGGCGGCTTTGAGACACTCAGTAGGGCACATGTGGTTTTTCCTTATTTATGTGTCTGCATTTATAGTTGTCATCGTCCTACATGAAGTAGTCTAGAGGGCTGAAGATATTGTATTTTACAAGCTTTCTTGGTTAGGTCATTGTTATTGCCAAAGTTATTGTGCACTCTGTTATTTTGCAATGTCAGTTATTGCACACTGTGGTAAGTCTCTGGGAAGGGGAGAGGTTGATAAACTTTGCAATTTAACCATGTCTGCTCTATTGGTCTTAAGTTAGTGAGACATGAAGCTTTAGGTAAATTAGTTTTCCATGCTTTGTATTGTCCACTTGATACGTACTTATGATGGAGAGCTGCATAAATAAACCTGACACGACTTAGACCAAACCACACATCATTTTACGGGAAAACTTTTCAAAAAGCGGCCAGGCAGTCACTATATGTTAGTAGCACAGACTGTTTTGATTTATTAAACTATTTATAACAACCTGTAAATTCAAGAAGGACACATAAGGAAAAATATAAAAATATCGGACTGGCAGCTCATGAAATTGACTGTATTTATCATTTTCATTTAAGTTACATGTGGAACTTTAGTGTGGGTTTGAAGGTCCAGGGGTACAGGGGGTTAACATAGTCTTCAGCATTTATTAACATCTGCAACTCTAAACACTCGGCGTCAGACTTGGGTAAGCTCCGGTGTTTTATTCGACGGATTTCACGTGCAGCAACTGTATTTTGTTTGCACACTTCTGTGTGCTGTCTAGTTTCATTTTGGTCCGATTTATCGTCAGATGCTTCGATACACCTATAAGTAGGCCACTCAAGTCACTATTAGTGTGTGATTTTATTGATTGGTGGCTCCTGTCTGACTTCAGTGTTTTGTTTGAATGAATATCTAAAGACTCAGCTCTTAATGAGATATTGTTGGAGACCAAAGATAAATATATATCCACGCCTCTCTTGCTCATTATTGGGTGAATAATTTGTTTTTTCAAACTCTTTTGAGATCTCAAGGGACCCCAAAAGCTCCCAAGTTCACCGTGTGTCCCTTGCTTATGTTATCTCGAATTTGTTCTGCTTACGTATTTCTTACTAATGCCTCCGTTTAGTGTTGTTGCTGGTAGCAGATTTAATAAATAATAATGAATTAATATTGATTTATGTAACTATTATGAGTAATCAAATTATCATTCATAAACCTGTACATTTGTATAAAAGAAAGATGGTCCTTAGCTTACGCAATAAGCCACCGTTAGTTTAACTAACAGAATATAATTCAAATTTGGACACCACCCAATTGTAGAAAAATTTTGAAAACTTCTAAATTTGATATTAATCAATTAAATCTTAATCTCAGGCTTGCTGCAGGGCTCTTCTCAAGCTGTACAGGGACCTATCATTTTACATATACACACAAATCAAATGATCGAATTTGATCATTTGATTTCAATAAATGAATAAAAGATCAAATAAACAAAAAGAAAGGTATGAATAAAGATGAGGATGAAGAGTACAATGAATAACAATGAACCACAACTAAATGGACAGGGTTACATGTGACCAGGTAGAATCAGGGACCCATATCTTTGACTGATTCTTTAAATTCGTCGATTGGCGTTTTACATTGAATCTCAGGATGTCCCCGCAGCAAGAACTTCATTTCCTCCCATTTTAAAAAGAACACCATGATCCCTCAAACACATGGAAGAGTTTGGGGGTCACAGACACAAAGTACAGGGGACACCCCCCCCCCCCCCCTACTGTTGGTCTGTTTCTTTAAGTAGTTTATTAACAATTGGATGATGTGAATGATCGTAAAAACCACAAAGACGGGGTCATAAAACATGGTAGACTCAGCCTTAACAATTTGAATGTTGAGTCTTATCTCTGAGTATGTCCAGCAGGCACATGGTAAAAGTGACAAGTGATCCATAAGTTGAGTGCAATTACTGAAAGAAGTTTATTAGTTCAGGAGGAAGATTTAACAAGGGGAAAGCCCCACCGCTCCGAGACGGTGCACCAATCATCTCGCTGCTTTCCACAGTGGACAAGTGTTGCTCATTAAACACCAGCAGCGAACAGTAAGCACATTCTCACAGGCTACAGGGCGAGGGAGTCAGACCGACAAACCACACACACATTCACACACATCTTGTGACACTTACACAGAATGTGATCAAATGCAAATGTGTTTAGAATGTGCATAGTACAATGAGATGTGTAGTACATTATTCATTTATGTGGTCCTGTCTCAAAGAGAGGCACTCGGTCAAAATCGAAACTTTATTACTTTTTCCAACACCTGGGCACCCACCGGCCTTGGCTGCAGCATCGAGGAAAATACAGTAATGGAGAAAACGTGTTACGCATTGCGTGCAGTGAACAGCTGAAAAAGGTGAAAGAAGATTATAAGTGTTGAAAGAATTGGCTGAACTTTGGAGAAATAAATGACAAAGGATTAGTGAATATTAGTCAAATAAAATAGTAATTTGTAGGTTTATTTAAAGTGATACTACAGCATAATCTTAAAACTAGAATACTAATGTACACATCTACACCTCAGTGGTGCCTGTAAAGTGTTTGTTGGAAGCAGCGTCCTTCTGTTTGCCCAAGGCTTCCTTGTGTCTGGCTTCAAACCAGAGCAGCTCTTGTTTTGGGAGGTAGAGGAGTAATAAAGCCCTGAGACTCAAAGACTTGTAAAGCTTTGCCAGCCTGTGAAGAGCATTTCAATATGAGGAGATGCAGATTACATCTATACCATGCAGCTAAGGCCTTGGCCACGGTAAATGCATATTGCAACCACACATCTCTCTCTTTGTTTTGCTCTTTCATCCACGCCAAGCCGGACTTTACCCGCTTACAAAAACTCAACTTTTCTAAAAGGCTCTTCCAACGTGATAACCTGAAATTAAAAACAGCTGCCTCACATTGAATGGTTGGAAAAAAAATTGAGCTTTTCAAAACAATCTGACTTTTCTCAACCTTTTGCGGAATGTAAACAAGCCCTAATATTGACATACGGCTGAGCTGAGATGCTCTTGTAAAGCAACAGAGGACATCACAAATAAAAGATGCCATGGAGTAAAAAGGTGGCGTGTTATTTTTAGGACAGTCAAACAGTCTGCTCGTCAGGACGTGGGGGCTGACAAAAGTCCAAGAGAAAATGAGTGATGTCCAAAGGGCAGGAGGATGTCCTCAAGTGTGACCTCATTGTTCTTAATAAACCTATTGGTGAAACTTTAAATACCAGATCGTGCTGATATGGCACAAACATGGTCAGTATACTTAACATTGAAGTGGTAATTCCTCCTTTTGCAACAAAATAAGCTTGCACATTTGACGAAGATGAAAAAATACATAAATCAGCATAAAGCTTGGTTATTCCATCTGCAAAGGTGCGATCTGAAAATGACTGGTTGAGACCTTCACAGTCTGTGAAACCTCCTCAGATGGATGTGATGATGATATTAGTGTGACAGTTGGTTAAATGGCAGTACAGTCTTTGTAAGGCAGTGATTCACACCCTGCACAGCCTTGTCCGGGGGTTGCATTATTATTAAACGGTGGAAGTCAGCAGCATCAACAGGAAATTACATCATCTCATTTTGTTTTATAACCTTTATTTATCCATCGAAGATGTGGCTAAGCATGCATGCTCTTTTTGTTTCAGCATTAATATCCAGTAATGACTCAAATTCACAAGCAGGAGCAAAACAAACACCATCTGCAGAAGGCTGGACGCATGGAGGTAAAGTGGGTTAAATAGATTAGAGAGCATTACTTCCACGTCAGACTGTCCCGGTCTGAAATCTCACTCTCGTTATTGTTTTTAACCATTTGTACTCTACTACCATCACGCTATAAAATGTTTTTTTGAATCATCATGCACCCCTTATTCGAATATTAGCTCTTTTTTTTTAATGTGGGGTTAGAGCAGCACTTTTAATTTGAAAACAAATGTATATTTCTCAACACTTCATTTGAGTCACGCAAACAGAGCATTATAAAATGCCAGAAAACACATTTTACATTTTAAAAAATGCATAACAGTAAATCAACGGAATATCAGATGTGTAAGGAAAGGCGAATGATTTATTCTCATTGGAAGGAGGAGCGAAGTGATTTCCAAGAAAGTAAACTCCCTTTTTAAGGGGTATGTGAAGTATTTATTAGACGATTTGTCGGAGGACAACATTAACTTATGTGTTTTTTACATTTAATTTGGGTGAGATAACACTAGAGACCTCTTTGGAAAAGCACCCTTTGTTCTCATTCATGCAGCACACTGAAGCCCTGAAAACAGGCCGTGGAAGAGAAATAGACCCTCTTTGTCCTTTTGATGAACTCGGTTATGTTATGATATAAAACAGATGAAACATGAACAAGGCTTCACCCTAGAGACACGTATTCTCTGTTGTCATTACAAAAGGGTGCTCAATATCATGACTCAGTTGTCCTTTTTCCTTTATTGTTGTTGGATTTGACAAGAAAATGACCTCCTGGGAAAGAAAAGCATATTGTCCCAATTAAAAAGATAAAAAGAATCCAATTAATAAGGTTCATAGAACTCAATTTTCTTTTCATACATTTAAATCAGACAATAGCCTTGATTACTTTGCATGGTAACCGCGCTACTTTGCACTAGTTTACATTAATTTAACAGGTACTTGTTGCCATATCAACTACAGACAAACTTTTCTTTAATTGTATTCAAGTCTTACTCGTTGTTTAGTCACTTAGGCCTTCTAAAAACACTGCAGGCAGGACGAATGAACATATTTCAAGGACAATGCAAAAATGAAAGAGATAAATTAACTAAATAGACAGTATTTTGAAAGAAAAGTGATTAATCAGCGTCTCTTACAACAGCCACTTGTTGTCTCCTCTTGCCCTCCAGCTAACCTGAAGTTATTCCGTGTGTTTCGTCCTTGTCACCGTTGTCCTTGTGCATTATTCCTTGAACACATATAAAAAGGACATTATATAAAATGTGTGTGGTACTGGCATTTAGCACATGAAAGGAAGGTCGTTCTTTTCAACAGCATCGCCTTTCTTTGTGCGTGTGTGTGTGTGTGTGTGTGTATGTGTGTGTGTGTGTGTGTGTGTATGTGTTTGTGTAGTCATGACGTATAAACAAGTGAGTCAGGTCTCCCTAATGAAGTTTCCACACAGGGATACATGCACACCTGGTAAACAAGAACCGCTGAAAAACGATCCAATCCGTCAAATTGATTTGAACACTTCACCACGGCTCCTCATCCCATTTGAAAGGACCTCTGGGCGTCATGGCACTGACCTTTTCATGGATTCAAAAAAAATGTAACTGAGAGCTCTTAAACATCCTAATAATCACCCATTCAGGAGTCAAGATTGCAACCAGAGGAAGACGCAGGAGGAGACGGGGGAGGGCAGCAAGGTAGTTCACCAAGGCTTCACCTGTTGTTGTGGTGACGTGAGCTGCACCATTGATTAAAAAGTGTGTGGGTGGCCTCTGTAGGCCTATCTACCTTACACACAAATACACAATCCTCCCCGTCCAGAGAGGAGCAGGAAACCCCTTACCTTAATCACTCCCCAAGGCCTTGAGACTCCAAACTCCACTCATGCGTCTTTAAAAAGAGCTTTCCTCCTCTGAGGAAGCAGCAGACCCGCTCCTACCGAGCATTTCATTACAGAGCAGACAGAGAACAGAAGAGGAGGAGCGGGATCATAGTTAAGAGTCGCCACTCTGGAAGATCTGTGGACAAACACAAGGAGAAAAACAAGAAGAGAGGAGAGGACCGCTTTTGGAAAAAGGTAAAAAACAAAACTAATGTCTTTAACTTGTTTGTGGATTCTTGTTTTGGCATGGATCGCAATTGCGTCTGGTTGTTGTTAGCTTCTTGTTTCACACATTCACTGATTTAGGATTTTCTGACGTGTACAGATAATTATAGTTAAAGTGGATTTATATTTCAAAGTCACACCTCAGCTTTTTGCAGAATATGTTGTCTTTAATAATTGCTTGCCATTAACATAAACCTCCACAAACACAAATCTAGCTTACAGACATAACAATAATAACTTAGTATTTTATTAACACACACGGTTTAAATCTATTTTAATCACAGCTGAATATGTCTGTGGAGAGCAGCGCTTCGCTCAGTGAGTCATAATGTAGGAAGAGTGTAGAGTCTCTGCCAGAGTTACAAAGACGATGGCCCACCAAGGAGTCACTCCTTAGAATAGAGGATGGAGGGAGAGACAACAAGAAGCAATTTCCCTACAAAGGAAAGGAAATTAACTCATTGCACCAAAATGAAAAATGTAAAAGAGAAAAGTAGTATACCCAGGTATCAATTTCGTTTATATTTTCTATGTTATTTATAGCTTCTACAAAATAAACTCCGTAAAGATTATGTTTTCTACATAAATGTTTAAACATGGGAAGAGAGCGCATGGGAGGAGGCAAAAGGTAATAGCAGCAAAGAGACCAGGAGGAGCGTTTGCCAGATCAAGATGCGTCATAACTATTATTCATCATTTGAAAGAATTTGTTTGTAGATCTTCGTCATCACCTAAGAATGAAGATATCCCTCCTGATATATGCGTGGTCCATATGAATGCAGCCTCCAACAATAGCAATCTGTTTCCTTGCATTCATTCGTCCATGTCCATCGATCATTGTCCTTGAAGTAACATAAAAAGTAACGTTTGCTGGCACCACTTATCTCACAAAGCAACTTTAATGGTCATTTTTAATTAATAGTCACCGACCTTTCAATGTTTGGCTGCAGAGCTCCCTATTACTGTTACTAAGCTGGGGAAATACAGCCTATTTACTCCAGTACTAAGTTACTACCATCATCATTCTGGTGTGCCCTTGAACAACTATATAAAGGGACTGCTCCATTCACTTTCATTTTTTTTGATTCTGGTTCTTTTTTTTCCTGCAAGTTTCCTGCATTACATTCAGAGCCAACTGGAATGTAGTTTAGGGACTGTGTGGAAATGACTGCAGTGCGGAACGGGGGATGAAAGTATTGTTTGATTTTTTTCAAATGAAAACCTTCCCCAGGGCCATTAAAGAGTAACTGCACACTCAAACGTATTTTTTTTAAGCTGTAAACTAAATGATATAACTGTAGCCTACTGTGATGAAACACATCGATGCTGGTGTTAACATTGACATTTCTCACCACATTTATAAAACAAAAAAAAACGCCAAAACGGTTCAAAACGCCATCTACTCTTTTAAATCAGACCTAATCTTGCAAGGCCAATTCTGACCTCACCACAGCGCCTATCGTTTTGACTTTTTCGGAAACCACTTTGATGCATTATAACCACACCTGTTCTCTCCTTTCTGTGACTGGAGATTAAGCCATCAGCACATTACACAATCCTGGTTATCTGGCAATAGCGATGTGCTTTCCTACGATGTGACAAAAGAGTGTAGATGAAGCATTAACGCCAGCTTGCTAATTCCACCATGTTTTCATGCTAACCTAACACTGGTAACAGATGACGGATCAGTGGGCTGGTGGGCAGCGGCTGCTGCTGGGTCCCTGCTCCCCACTGCTAGGAGACCATACAGCCCAGAGGAGAGCAGACGGACACTCTGGAGACAGAGGTGCTGGCTGACTTTGAGTTGCTACAGCCAACATGCTTTTGCCCACTTTTTTTTGCCTTTTTCAAAATGATGCAGTGGCTCAGACCTGAGAGTGAAGTTACACTTTAATTATTGCTTTGGGTTATTCCCTTCACCTCAACACCTCAACTCAGCCACAATTATCTCAGGTTTAATGTGTTCATGGAACAATCATTCACAGTCCAAATTGCACATTAGGAGTGTAATTATCACTTGGCAAAACTGTAAACATAAGTGGTGCATCATGTTTGCCGAATTACATTACAGCTGCTCTAATTTTGTACCAAGAGCCACTAAATGATCAGTAACATCACTGACATTTAGATTTTTCAGCACTGCAATATTTCCTATTCATTCTTCATACTATCAGGTTGGGTTTGAATTTGCATTTGCATGTTATGGGTTAAAGTTGTAAGCCTTAATAGTTCAGCCCCGAGCAGCTCAACTGTCAGAAATGCACATTGTATCAATAAAGTCAACCTGACCTTTTTTCCATCACGCCAGGCAAACCCGTGATTTGATTTAGTGCTGATGGTAGTGTGGGAAGTAGTTTCCCACACTACAGCTCCATGGCTTTTTTTGCCTTTCTTTTACTAACTAACAACAGTCTTTATTGACTCATGTTTGATCACCGTTAGCCCAAACCAAAGGGACAAACAAATTGCGACTCCTGTGGAAGCTTCTCAAAAAAAGCCACCACCATTTTTCACCAATGGAATAATTAGAATGTGAAGCAGCAGCTGTGTATAAGGCAACAAGGGAAGGACCCAAATGCAGTCGAGAGTGATTTACTGAAAAACTGCAAATACAAAAGCATACGGGTTGCAAGTCCAAACAGACTGAAGTAGCTGGAGACAGGTGTAAGGTAAACAGGAGCGGGGCAGGAGAAAGTTCTCAGAGTTATGAGGTTCAGGTGGCTGGAAAGCAAGAGCACGCAACATTGACAATGCGGCAGGAAATTAATGGAAATGTAACGTTAATATGCTGCAGGGCTGATGAGGGGGATGTGGAAACAGGTGAGCAGGGAGTTAGTTAGTAAGAGTTAGCTGACTGGGACAGTCAGGAGAGTCTGAGGGCATCTGCTTGATAGATGGAGATTGACATTGACAGCAGCAGTAGACAATGCTCAGTTCGCAGTGATAGCAATGAGATAAAATGAAGCTGGATTACATGCATGCCTCATGTGTTGTGTATCCTTCATGTGTGTGAAGCCGACTCAAATCCAGTGCAGGAATGGCGGACTCTGCCTCTAACAATGAAAACTACCAGAGAGGGAGGTAATTGCAAATACATGGAATACCAGTCGACCCTTTTACAGTTTGTAAACAATGATGAGGTATTTATGTGTGTAAACACGAGTACAGAAGTGCAGCCTAATCCAGCGGATTGCATATATTGTCAAACTGTGCAAGGGCATTAACCACCAAAGATACACAGGTTCATTTTACGAAATGTATGTATTTGACGTATTCTTGCCCTGTTGTTAGTTGGCTGTTTTATATAACTATTGCCTGTAAATTTAGACTGTATGGCCCAATAGTAAAGGTGACATTTTCTAACCCTTTCTGTCCCTTTGGGTTAAGAGCCGCAAACCTTAACCAAACACACACGTTTTCAAGGCATTTCTTTCATCAACCGTTTCAATATGATTCACATGCAACTGATAAACAAGACCATCTGTTCAAAGACTCACATGATGTCGGTAGAGGAATGTGGATGAATGGTATTTGAGCTCACAGTTACTATTCAGTTTGGAGACACTAAACTACAAATCCACCAACAACCTCAAAGATATGTACGAAGGAAGTGTTTTGCAGAGACATTTCTTGTATTTCTTCACACACTAACAATGTCTCGCAGAATAAGTGACTATTTGAGCCTGTTAGGACTGTAGAGTTATTGAAGCCTCTTCTATGTTTTGAAGAGAGTGCCCCTTGCTGTGGCTTTGCTTTCTTTTCAACTCATAGCCTCACTTGTGTTTCTGTCCTCCACGCCAGGCTGAAGATGATGTATCTATCTTGGCTGTTGGTGGTGGTGATGGCTTACGTGTGCGTCCCCGGCTTTGGGTCGGTGTGCTGGGGCAGATCCCAATGCAACGACCTGAGCAACAAGGGAAGAATACTGGTAGGTCAAACTGTCTCCATCCATTTCCTCTCTGTCACTGCCATTAGGCAAAGCCTGGTGTATTTCTATAAAAGACTTCACACAGGGTCATTTCAAAGTGATTACAGTGAACAGACTAAAAGAAAAAGTAAAATAGCATAAAAAGTAACATTTTGAGCTTCATTCTTGACTCTCAAGATCCATTTAGTTGCCGTCCCGGAGCTTTCAATGTTCTTCTTCAAACTCTATCTGCTTTGGAAGCGTGTGTGTATCATTGAAAGCTCCAGAACACTCAGTATCAAAGCGATAAAAAGTGCTCATTAGTGTCACATCGTCAACTCTTCTCTTAAAATGTTGCTGGTTTTTCTTTGATTCCTTCCATGCAGGACTGCATTCGCCTCTGCATGTCTGCGATCCAGTCTGAATTCCCTCAGCTCAGTGCAATGGCCCTGAAGGTGAATGATAATGATGATGACCTCCTACTCAGCGTCATTCTGGCCACCACGGTGTCCGAAAACAAGATATCAGAGTCGGATCTGAAAGCCCACAGTGACGAGCGACGCTCCTATTCAATGGAGCATTTCCGCTGGGGCAAACCCTCCGGCCGTAAACGTCGACCCGTAAAGGTTTTTGCCTCTTCTCTGGAGGGAGGGGGCCCTTCTGAGCACAGTTTCCCCCCTCAGTCTCGCATGCTGCTGGGCAGTAACAATGATGAAGTGAGGGATCTGAATGGAGGAAGTCGAAACCAAGGTTTGCAAAGCGTCAGCCTTAAGTCACACGTCCCGGTGAGCCTGCAGGAGAGAAAGAATGCGGCCTATCGGATGAGTCACTTCCGATGGGGGAGCCCACCGGCCTCTAAACGCAACGGCAGCTTTATGAAAAAGCGAATGAAGAAACGTCAGGGGCAGCTGGACAAGCTCCTCAGGAACATTATAGTCAAGGATGTGCAGAGGATAATGGGCTGATTGAAGGATGGAGGAGAGGGTGGGTGGGTGGGGGGGGGGGAGGGGGGGTTGAAAGAATCGAATAGCCATTGCATGTTCGCACACACAGGTACTATTACAGACACTTATCACTATCGTTCGCATGTTGTTGAATGTCTTTTCTGGGCCAAAGGTTTCTCTCATTAAAACCTTAACTAAAGATAAGAAACAAGGCAGTTTAATGTTGAATAAAAACAACAATGCACCCACGGACTGCCTTGACCTTCTTGGTCTGAATGCGAAGCTTTCTTAAGAGTGTTTATTTTATTTTATTGAAGGATTAGTCATTATTGATCCATATGTTTGGAAACACAGAGAATGCCATTCCAGGGCAAGAGGTGAGTGTAAATGTTTATTTACAGAGTGGTGTCTTTTTTTGTAAATTAATATAATAAAGATAAATTCTGTATGTGGCAAACAAAACAAGTAATTGGCTGATTTCACAATAATCACAGACTTTCTACATGAACTAAATTATTATCATTGACACCAGCTACCTGATGAAGGCCCATAGCTGCAGCTGAAAGCTTTGGGGGGAATCTAGTAAGTGGACCGTGTGTGAGGAACTGACATGAAGACAAAACAACAAAACATTAAATCTAAAAGCATGTATTAGAAAAATTGGGAAGACTGATTAAGTTAATGTTTATTTTGTGTTTCACATAGGACACAAACGGCGGCCTCTTGGCTAAAAGTCCAGGATCAAAAGGGGTGAAGCATATCAAAAATCATGTGTAGCGCACCTGCCTGCCTAACTTGCTGTCCACCTTGACCTAACCTAATTAACTTATAGGCGTGAGCAGGTGTGTTGTTGAGTGAAGCTACAATGGTCGGTTGTGCTTCGGAGCAACGTCTGACACTTCAGCTAACATTTAGAAGATAGAAAATGTGTATTTACATGTAGAGGCAGGTGTGACGCGGTTTTTATTGTGTAATGTGTCAGAGAATACGGCGCAAAAACAACATTTAAGCAAGCTGCACGGCATTCACAGGAACTTCTGTGCAAAAAGCTGTTTGTTATGGTAGTTCTTTCACATATAGTGACTAAATATTAGGTATATTAATTATATTATCAATTAACTTGAGTTTGATAAAGACACCTAATCAAACATTTTGTAAAACCTAAGCAACAGTTTCTAGTTACATGTAGAGGCAGGTGTGACGTCATTCTACAGGACACGTGTTTGCCCAAAACAGACTCCCAAAGACGATTATGTGTATTAACTATCAGTTTGTTGACAAAGTAGAGTTGTCAAATCAGCATATAAGCCTCCTGCGTGTACACCCAGAAACCTTCAAACAGATAATACTGACTGAGGACTGCAGTCAGGAGTCAACAGGGTTATGATGGACGTGTCAAGTCATGTCAACGTACAGTAAACAACCCCCTTCAGTCTTTCGACCTTTGATTTGGATAAATGTCCAATCCCTTGCAGTTAAGTTTTCACGTTTCCTGTAAAGCAACTGATTGAATGTTGCATTAAGCAAGAGCCAAGCTGGCAGCTCAGTGGTGCTCTGAGCTAAATGCTAACATCAGCATGCTAACAGGCTCGCAACGACAATGTTAGCATGCTTGCTAAATAGCACTAAACAGAAAGTACAGCCTTGACTGATGGGGATAAAGTATCGACCTTTTTGATTTGATAATGGCGCTTAATGATTTCATGACAATAGTTGACATATTTCCACAGTGATGGAGAGGCCAAATCGACCGACAGATTACCATTCCTAGAGCCATATTTATATATACACATATGTATATATAAATAGATATACATATATCCTACCACTTTTTTTAAGTTATCAATTTTGAGGCTAGTTTGTTCATTTTAATACCACGAGATGTATCTCAAAAGGACACAAGTATGAAGCAGAGCTTCTAGGCTAATGAGTTCTACGTTGTTTTTGGATACTACATTCTGTCGAACGCCGTCACAGTAGGAGAAAAGACGCCACTAAAATACACGTTGAATTTAATTCTGATAAACCACCCAAGCAGATGACAGGCATGGAAATGGCAAACACACAATACAGGCACTGATGCAAGTAGTGCAACAGAAACAAAACAGTCCATTACAGGCAAGTAAAAGAAAAGCACTACAAGCACAGTTAAAGAAACTTTGCAATTGCTTAATACATGTTAATGTATTAATACAATACAAGTATTAATACAAGCTTTCTTAAGAGTGTTTATTTTATTTTATTGAAGGATTAGTCATTATTGATCCATATGTTTGGAAACACAGAGAATGCCATTCCAGGGCAAGAGGTGAGTGTAAATGTTTATTTACAGAGTGGTGTCTTTTTTTGTAAATTAATATAATAAAGATAAATTCTGTATGTGGCAAACAAAACAAGTAATTGGCTGATTTCACAATAATCACAGACTTTCTACATGAACTAAATTATTATCATTGACACCAGCTACCTGATGAAGGCCCATAGCTGCAGCTGAAAGCTTTGGGGGGAATCTAGTAAGTGGACCGTGTGTGAGGAACTGACATGAAGACAAAACAACAAAACATTAAATCTAAAAGCATGTATTAGAAAAATTGGGAAGACTGATTAAGTTAATGTTTATTTTGTGTTTCACATAGGACACAAACGGCGGCCTCTTGGCTAAAAGTCCAGGATCAAAAGGGGTGAAGCATATCAAAAATCATGTGTAGCGCACCTGCCTGCCTAACTTGCTGTCCACCTTGACCTAACCTAATTAACTTATAGGCGTGAGCAGGTGTGTTGTTGAGTGAAGCTACAATGGTCGGTTGTGCTTCGGAGCAACGTCTGACACTTCAGCTAACATTTAGAAGATAGAAAATGTGTATTTACATGTAGAGGCAGGTGTGACGCGGTTTTTATTGTGTAATGTGTCAGAGAATACGGCGCAAAAACAACATTTAAGCAAGCTGCACGGCATTCACAGGAACTTCTGTGCAAAAAGCTGTTTGTTATGGTAGTTCTTTCACATATAGTGACTAAATATTAGGTATATTAATTATATTATCAATTAACTTGAGTTTGATAAAGACACCTAATCAAACATTTTGTAAAACCTAAGCAACAGTTTCTAGTTACATGTAGAGGCAGGTGTGACGTCATTCTACAGGACACGTGTTTGCCCAAAACAGACTCCCAAAGACGATTATGTGTATTAACTATCAGTTTGTTGACAAAGTAGAGTTGTCAAATCAGCATATAAGCCTCCTGCGTGTACACCCAGAAACCTTCAAACAGATAATACTGACTGAGGACTGCAGTCAGGAGTCAACAGGGTTATGATGGACGTGTCAAGTCATGTCAACGTACAGTAAACAACCCCCTTCAGTCTTTCGACCTTTGATTTGGATAAATGTCCAATCCCTTGCAGTTAAGTTTTCACGTTTCCTGTAAAGCAACTGATTGAATGTTGCATTAAGCAAGAGCCAAGCTGGCAGCTCAGTGGTGCTCTGAGCTAAATGCTAACATCAGCATGCTAACAGGCTCGCAACGACAATGTTAGCATGCTTGCTAAATAGCACTAAACAGAAAGTACAGCCTTGACTGATGGGGATAAAGTATCGACCTTTTTGATTTGATAATGGCGCTTAATGATTTCATGACAATAGTTGACATATTTCCACAGTGATGGAGAGGCCAAATCGACCGACAGATTACCATTCCTAGAGCCATATTTATATATACACATATGTATATATAAATAGATATACATATATCCTACCACTTTTTTTAAGTTATCAATTTTGAGGCTAGTTTGTTCATTTTAATACCACGAGATGTATCTCAAAAGGACACAAGTATGAAGCAGAGCTTCTAGGCTAATGAGTTCTACGTTGTTTTTGGATACTACATTCTGTCGAACGCCGTCACAGTAGGAGAAAAGACGCCACTAAAATACACGTTGAATTTAATTCTGATAAACCACCCAAGCAGATGACAGGCATGGAAATGGCAAACACACAATACAGGCACTGATGCAAGTAGTGCAACAGAAACAAAACAGTCCATTACAGGCAAGTAAAAGAAAAGCACTACAAGCACAGTTAAAGAAACTTTGCAATTGCTTAATACTGTGTTGAACACGGCAACTGACTGAGCACTCAATGTTAACAAGACATCGGTGTTTGCAGTCAAAAGGTTATGTTCATACGCTGCATGATCGCACTCTGCAGCTTCCTGTATCTTAAGCAGAAACACATTCCACTTTCCCTTTCACCAGAAAACAAATCAGAAACAGATCAGACATTTTCTGGTTACAGACACATTTATTGTACAACACGGCAACATCACCAGCATGCAAAGTCAGGTATGACACTCATAAGGCATTTTGTCCATGTAAAAGCTGCCTTTGTCACTAGGTAATCCAGTTTTTAAAGTGCAAAGTTCACAGAATGAATAGATTTGACCTACAGCACTACATTGTAAACAGATCTATTAACCAGACATGTAATGACAAAAAGTAAGATTGAATTACCGTCAGTTAATATTACATTACGCTATGCAGTGACAACGAGCACACTGATCGATTCACAGGTCTTCCCTGCAAAGTTGCAAGATGCTGAAAAGACAATTTTACAAGGTGTAACTGGAAGGTTTAGACAGCTGCACATTGCACTAAGATAGCTCATTCTTTGTTAACGTGGTGGAAAGAGTCACTGGACGAAGACTGTAAACCGCGTTTGAAAAGTTTGGTCTTGGGTAACGACGATAAAGACACGCGTCTGCATGAATGGTCATATAGACACATGAACAAATACACACACAATTGTGAACTGATCTGATACACTGGCATGTGTGGATGTGAATAAACCAACAGACGACACTACACTGTAAAATAAATAATAATAAAATGAACAACCAACTGGACTGTGACACATGACAATCAGGGACAAACTAGACACTGCCGTCTACATTGAACAAGGGTGGCTGCAACGCGTTTCACGTCGCCGTGAATTCACAGAAGCGCAGGAGCGGGAGGGTCGGTCTCTTCACGACATCACAAAACTGACCACCACAGCACAGCAACAAGAGTGCACAATTTAAAAACACAAAAAAGGATCTGCTACCAAAAGGTTGAGCTGTGTTAGCCAGGCTAGTGGCACATTATTGCCATTATACCTTGTGTTTTTTTTTTTTTTTTTTAATACCTGTGTGTATGTGCACACATGCACACAAAATGGCTTTTAGACTTGTTTAAATCTTGCTGAATGAGACGGGTTGCGCTGCTTGGAGGCTGCAGCAGCTGTTATGGCGTAAAAACAGAGTGCAAACGTATTCCAGCAGGACTGAGAATGTAACGGCAACAATACAGATCATGATGCTGCTGCTGCTAAAACTTGTCCCCAACATCGGTGGCCATTAATGAAGTTGATTATTTCCGGTTCATTGATTCGTTAGCGGAACACTTTCAGACTTCACTCGTGCGTTGTACTGATTTGGAGATGATGTAGATTTCTACTGTGGGCTGTTTCACCTCTTTGATTTCATGTGTTGCTGGTTATCTATGTGAGAATTTAACAAACGTATCTGAACACTAACTAAGTAGCTCTCTTCCTTACTTATGGACACAATTAGTGCAGTGGCAGTCTAAAATTAGAATCAATATACAGTATATATATATACACACACACACGGAAAAAATCTCCCTACTCTGTACATCAGCTTAAAGATTTATATATTTCTCTGTATATACACATTTATATGGAAAGGAGAAAAATAAAGGATTCATAATAATCTAGTGTTTGATCAGGTAAACATCACAGTAAACACTTGAGAAGTTTAGTGTGGTCATGACTGTGGCGCAGTGTGTGTTTTTGTGTATGTTTTTAACTTGAGTCACCTGTAAGGCACACTCACTTTGGGAGGATAGCACACAGATTGACAGTTTTCTCTCATTTAAACCACGGCTAGAATAAATAAAAAGAAGAAGAAGAAAAACAAAAACTAGGTGCAGGAAATAAATGCCCGTCATGAAAGAAAAAGCACTTGTGGCTGAACAAAAAATAAAATAAAGCATTGAACACTGAAGACAGATGTTCAGAGCTGAGTAACATGGGCGATGGGAAGGAGTAGCTTCATATTTGTATATCTATCCATATTTCATTCAAACATACACAAAAATACACAATCAGGTCAATTAAAATGCATCTAATTCACATGAGCTCTTCCTGGCCATGAAAACAATAGAAAGAAAAGAAAAGAGGTATAAAATATCAGTATCACTAAATCTTAATTTTGTGATCAAGGATAGTATGGCACCCTGTAAGGGACAAACGGGTCAAAAGAATGTCCAATAATTGCAGTGCTATCAAAAAGGTGACGTTACAGGGCATGCGACAAGTCAATTCACTCTCAAGCCACAGAAGTGACTCAGATTTTCCCCTCACAGTTCTCTGCAATCTCTAAATTAAAAATCCAACCAGTGGAGTTTCTACAGACATCTAAGGAGAGCTGAGGGGAAAACACAAGTTCGCCTTTAGTGCTGCATGTATTGACATTAGCAGGCTTGTTTTGGCTGCTATCACAGGGAAACATTCTCAGACAACTAAGTTAATAAAGAAGTAGCTTGTTCTCGAGTTGGCTTCAAAACAACTATGGGTTTTCTCCTCCTCCCCTATGGTTGTTTGACTCCATGATCAAAGATGGCTTAACAGTGAGGATCGGTTGCCCCTCCCAAATCCCTCCCGCCCCCTCAAATGTGAAACAGTTCTGTGAATTTGCTTTCCTGGTCTAGTACACACAGAGGTCAGGAAACTTCATCTCGTAGATGGGCACAGATCGACTCTGGCTTTGGCCATAACCTGACGAAATGGTCCCAGACGGGCTGGGCGGGGGTCTGAATGGGAAGAGCAAACCGTCAGCATCAGCGCGAGTTTAAAACATCTTCATCATCTTAGTCAGTATCACATTTCATTCGAGACATCCCAAAGCACCACCTCTTACCTGATTGTAATCTCAAAGATCTGATTTAGTTTGCTCTGCAGTAGTGTGGCCTAGACAGGACAAAAGCAGATCATATGAGACAATAGTACAAAGCTGAAGCAAGAAAAACAGTTTAAAATAAACAACACAGATAGAAGGAAAGTGTTCTCGTTGTACCCTGGCACCACAGTGGGCAGCTATCTCCTCGAAGGGGGCCTTCTGAAACTTCTCCACCACTTGTCTCCTCCGCTCCCTCTCCTGCTCCTCCATGCCCACACTGTCCACTAGAGGGAGACACAAACGATATTTACATTTCAACATCGCTCTGTGCTGCAGTGTATTGTACGTTGAAAGTGACAATGTCGCGTTAGTGCTTCTCACTGCAGTAAAGGAAAGTTGTATGAACCATTTCAATCCGTGTTTAGATCTCATCACAGCACAGAAACCGCCCCGATCAAAGTCACCCATGACCTCCTCCCCTCCTCTCTTGAGTCCTCCCTCCACATTACTGACACAGCCCTCTCCTGGTTCAAATTACTCCTCTCTGACCGTGAACAGTTCATTAGCATCAATAAATTCACGTCTGACACATCCCCTTGTCTCTCAAGGTGTCCCTCAAGGTTCAGTACTCGGTCCCCTCCTCTTCATCCTCTACCTGGGCGACTGTGGCTAAGTGGAGAGCAGGGCCGTCCTTCAATCAGAGGGTCTTATGTCGATGTGTCCTTGAGCAAGACACTTAACCCCAAAATTGCTCCCATAGCTGTGCCTACGGTGTAATGTGATAGAATCTGAATTGTAAGTCGCTTTGGATAAAAGCGTCTGCTAAATGACTGTAATGTAATGTACCTGCTCCCCCTTGGCGACATCATACGCCACCATAGTCTCCATTTCCACTGCTATGCTGACGACACCCAGCTCTACATCTCCACCAAATCCATCACCCCCACCACCAAGTGCCTCAAAGACATAAAGACCTTAAACTCAACAGCGACAAATCTGAAATCTTCCTCATCGTCCCCAAATCACTAAACAAATCCCAGCACAACTTCTCCCTCTGCATCGATGGCACCACTGTTCCTGCTTCCACAACATGTCCGTAACCTTGGAATCATTTTTGATCAAACCCTCTCCTTCGAACGCCATGTCAATCACATCACAAAAATACGCCTTCTTTCATCTCAGAAACATCACCCGTCTCCGCCCCTCCCTCTCCTCCTCAGCGACTGAGACACTCATCCACGCCTTCATCACCTCTCGACTGGACTACTGCAACAGCATCCTGTACGGCTCAACCACCAAAACCATCAACAAACGACTATACATCCAGAACTCAGCTGCCCGTCTGCTCTCCCACACCAGAGACCACGTCACCCCGGTCCTTCAAAACCTCCACTGGCTCCCCATACAGCAAATAATCCAGTTCAAGATCCTCCTCATCACATGCAAAGCCCTTCATAACCCTGAACCCCTTCACACCTTTAGACCTCCAGCATCGACACGCTCCCAACCGCGACCTCAGATCTGCTGACACCAACCTCCTTACCCCCCCCTACTCTGTCCAAGCATCGGACCTGGGGGGACAGAGTCTTCTCCATTGATGCCCCCTCCCTCTGGAACTCCCTCCCCCAGCACCTCAGACATTCTCCGTCACTCGCCACTTTCAAAACTCTATTTAAATCTGCTTTTAACCTGTGATGCTAGTTATGTATGTTTTTGTTTCTTACTGATGTCATCTCTCTGCCTTGTTTATATTTTAAATGCTCCTATTGTTCCTGTTTTTAACATGTATTAAAGCACTATACAAATAAAATGTATTATTATTATTAATTGTATATATTATTAATTTGAATATGAAAAGTAATTAGTAACTTAAATTATCATATACATTTAGTAAAGCATAGATTGGAAATACTCAAGTAAACAACATTGTTACTTAGTCACATTCCACCACTGGTTTCAACCACACAGGAGGAACATCAATACAAATCAATAGAACGTTTTACACGTGGTGATGCTGTGTTGATGCACGGTGAGAATGTCATTTCATGAATACTTTAAAAAGGACGTACCAATGGCATTTTTCAGGGTTTCAAAAGTGATCTCCTCTGCTGGTGTCCTCTGTAGAAAAGAACAAGAAAAACGTAGTGTATGATGCACCAACAAGGTACTTTAAACTTCCCTAAAGTGGGTATATTTGATTTCGGGAGCGTGAAATCTCTTTACCTCCTCTTTCTCCGGACTGTTCCTGGACTCCACCTCCACCTGCAGTGAGATAGTCTCCCCGATGCTCTTCCTCTTGGACAGACGGTCCTCATCTGGAAAGAGAGCGCAGACCTGTTTTCTCTTTTTCTTAAATGGAAAACTATATATATTTCATGTCTGATGCATTTATTGAGTCTGTAAAACCTGAGTAAACCCATATAGAATAAGACGGAGCCTTTGATGATCTGACAATTAATATAAAAGGTGAAGCGGCATCATAAAGGTTCCCAAACACTAAGTTAGAGAGTGCTTGACCTTTAACTCAATGATAAGCCTCAGAGCTCTGCGCTGATGAAGTGTCCTTCAATGAAACACTAAATCCCCGCTGGCTCCAGGGGAGCAGTTAAGCTCTGCATTTACAAACAGGAATCAATAAAGCACCAACACAAAGTTGTAACACGCCGGCAAGCTGATACACATTATTCTTATTTATTTACTTGAGGAGAGGAGCACATTTCTCACTTTGAGAATTCCTCTCATTTGCCACAG
The DNA here is from genome assembly GCF_050575085.1 of Anarhichas minor. Classification (NCBI taxonomy): domain Eukaryota; kingdom Metazoa; phylum Chordata; class Actinopteri; order Perciformes; family Anarhichadidae; genus Anarhichas; species Anarhichas minor. The sequence continues at coordinate 7,152,216 of NW_027466582.1, forward strand.
CTGTATTTTGAACTTGATGTGAACAAAAGAGCTGTATTACCAGTATACTGAGGGACATAAGGCGTAGCCAGTCTATCGGTGTTATAACCACTTCCTCCGAGGACCTCGGTGATCTTCGACTGGAGGAACAAAACATCTCCTTCTACCTTCTCCAGTGAAGAAAGCAGCCTGGGAAGAAAGAGGGAGTAGTGATATACACACACACAACCATTATTAAATATAAAAATATCAAATGTAGCAATGGTATAGTTTGGGAGAAAGGAAAACTAAATGTGGCTGGTTCATACTTGGGATTATCAATGAAGACGTCCTCAGGCAACAGGTAGGGACTTTCTTTCTGTCTCACCTCAATTACCTGCAGGACAGACAGAAAAGGCTCTGTATTAAAAAGAGGTTCTTGGTATTCACTTGTACACACACACACACACACACACACACACACACACAATATAAACAAAGGAGCCCAGGCCAGACCTCGTGTATGTGCTGGCAGAAGGCTGGGACGGTGGTGAGCTGGCAGATGAGGTTGAGGTAGGCGGCAGCAAGGGCATGAACAGCACAGCGGTTGAAAACGGGCATAGCCTCGTCGGTGGACAGAGCCAGGTCCTGACAGGAGACAGAGAGACATCAGCAGGGAACACTTCAACGTATAACACCCTGCATGAGGAACTCAAGCACACACATTCTCCATAACTTGTATAGAATAACTTCCTCAAATACACTCGGCCTTGTTAGGACTCTTTGACCGTTCCCACCTCTTAATCTTGTGTTATATATTGGTATTTATAAGCTGCATTTACTGTTAGTTTTTTTATCACTCATCTTGAGATTTTGAGCCTTAAATCGATAAAATAATGGTTGAATCGTTTGAGAAAAATCATATAAAAATCATTAGCTGTAATTAATAAAGTGTGTGCATCCACTATTTGTGACATGCTCATTGGTTTTCTTTCCAGTCCACATTTGTTTTGATAGAATGTGTATAGACCTATATTATATATGTATATAGTTTGTTTTAAATATCGTTTGTATGTGCAAGAATCCTCGTCTATGGTATCCTGTGTAAAACGATTATCATGTCACATATTCAATAAAAAGTTGATCACAGATAACTGCGTCTGGAGGTTATCGACAGCAAATGCCACAATTATTCAAATGATCTAAATGATGTAAAACACAACACATCAGTACCTGCAAGGCAAGCGCCAGGCGAATGAGGTCCACCACCACCTCTTCGTTAGCCAGCTCCACGCTGAGAAGACCCAACAGAGCGAAGAGCGACTCGTAGTGCTGCCGGCCGCTGCTCTGCTCCTTACAGCCCAAGTAGATGTGTCGATACAGCTGCTGGCCGTGCTGTCAGTGGGACGAGAGGACGCTCTAGAGTTTAAGTGGCTACTTTTTCTGCATCACAAGTATGTTCAAAGGTCAGAAACAATACTTGATGTGTAATGGATTTTTTGATTTATACATTTTTGTTTTCATTGGCAGGGAATCAAACTTAATACTGAATTCAAATGATACACAACTCGGCTCTAAAATGGACAGACGGCGTACCTTTTTCATGAATAAGTTGTCCTGTCTGGAACATTTGTCCACTTTCAGTTTGAGCACAGAGATGTCGGAGATGATGCTGCGTAGAGAGACGGCACAGCGATTAACGCACTTCCATTGCTCCCAACGTACTACAAATGAAGCCCCACAACACAAACGCAGAACCACCATGTTTCCTGTCAACGCTCCCTCACACACACACACACACACACACACACACACACACCTTATGTCGGAGAACTTGGGCGTGTTGTCGTGCCTGTCGATGAGACTGAGAAGGATCTGGAGCACCAGCAGCCGAATCTCTGGATCCTCTGTCAGAGAGAAGGAAAGCAGCGGCTCCAGGAAAGAGGTGGGGAGTGCCGTCAGCATGTTGGTGTTCTGGAAACCGGCCGTCACCTGAGAGATTAACGATCACACTTTACAGCCTGCAAGCTACAACTCATTTCTAAAACACATAATCAGAGGGTTCACCAGGTTCATACATGTAACTGTCGGATCAAGTCTGACGAGGCCACTGACTGATTTTCGATCTGTTGCATGTAGAGATTCCGATGTTTGATTCTGTTTACACGACATAAAATACTTTAATCCATCTGGATAGACGGATGGTTGCTTTCATAAGGACACATATTTAGGGTTTAGTTCAAAGCGACCACCAGAAAGGTAGCCGTGCTGAGCGAACACTCCTCGGATCATGGGGAGACAAACGTGAAGCTGTGCAGGGAAATGAAAGACGAGGTTAAAAGAATTGTGAGACCATTAGAGTTCTGCCAAAACACACACGGTTTGTGGAACATGAGAGCTGTATGCCGAGATAAAGTTTGATCGACGACAGCCATCAGCTGAAATGTCACTCGGACTGGACTGAATTTACTTCGTATCAACAGTGATAAACACAGCTTGTAGCACTATTATATAAACCACTTTAAAGCTGTGTAAAAACCCACACAAAGAACCGATGACATTTTAAATTATTAATAACGCAAGGCTGAAAACGTACCTGGACCAAGGACTTCAGTAACATGACCTGAATCATCCTGGTACCCTCAGGTCTGGAGATGGAAACAAATTCAGATACAAATTAAGACTCTTTGATTCACCAACACTCAGGTTTACAAAGTACAGTTGACTGAAGGACGGAATGTAGTAAAATAGAGGATTACATGAGCACATGCAGCGTTCGGTTTTGTGCATATGTAGCACAATGAGAGCAGTGAGTAACTTACCCAGAGCCTGAGGAGGGCAGAGCTGGGTGAATCCCAGGGACAGGGATCTTGCCCATGATGAAGAGCATGACCTCTGACCTCTGGTATGTCGGTAGAGTGTTGGCAAATGAACCTGAAAGAGAGAGAGACGGAAAGAGAGATGGGCATCAGATGGGTAGGAGGAGGATTTGGAGCAAAGGGGAAATAAAAGAGAGATATGTGCGGAAGAAAGAAGATGAGCACTAGTCTGTACAAAACCCACACATGTACACACAAAGGCATGAATACACACAGAGGTAGACATAATCATCACAGACTAACTGTGTGTGTGTGTGTGTGTGTGTGTGTGTGTGTGTGTGTGAGAGAGAGGCTTTGCAAGACAGGATCACACACACGAGACTCACCAATGGTCCTGATGACAGCCTCCTGCAGCTGCCTCTCCTCGTGAGCTTTGATGATCTTTGTGCCGATGTTGGTGCTGCCGTCATAGGAGCCGGTCAACTCGTAGTCCACACTCAGGCGGAGCTGCCGCAGCAGTGTGTTAAACACCTCCAACACGGTGGGGCCTGCAAACACAAACAAGTCAACGATCAAAAGACTAGTTCACCCCTAACACACACGACAGGGGCTCCAGACTGCATGATCCCACTAACAACTCGCCAGCCTGTAATTTAAGAGTGTATATGTATATATGTGTGTGTAGTGTGTTAATCTCCTCACCTACAGAGCCGCTGGCTGCAATGGCGGCTGCCTCCAGCAAAACCTCCACTATCCCAGCTCGCACTGTGGCTGAATTCTTGCTGTTAGCGTCCAGGTGACCGAGGAGCTGCTGGATTACCAAGTGAGAGTGCTGGGACTAGGAGAGAGGGAGAGAAGGAATGAATGAAGCCAGATTAGAAAAATACAAGATGGCAGCCTCGGTGTTGCACTCTGTTGTGCTTTTTCTGTTTTTGTTTGTTTGTTCAGTTTTCAGCTCTCTGGTTACAAGTTCGAAACTCTCGAAAAGTAACGATTTCACCGCTTTTCATACAACCAGAAGGTTTTGCAGAGCTTTTAGTTGGAGCGGCAGCAGCTCTGTATGGGATTACCAGGAGACGCAGACGACTAGATTCGATTTATTTGTCCCAGGGGGATGTTCGTTTCCACAGCCAGTACACAGAAACATACAGATATACAAATAGCGGCATACAAACCGTTCAGATATACATTAAATCTTCACGTATATATGCACTCATTCAGCGCAGCTGAGGTAGATTGTTCAGGGCTACTATGGCAGGAGGTTGCCAAGTGTTCTGTGTCTCTGACCAGACGGTAATAATGTGAAGTGGAGTGATCCGTGTCATCTGATATTTTGAGTGCTCGGCATGTAATGGCTCTGAGGTTCATATCCCAGAGACGGGGCGCAGGAAGGCAGACGATCTTGGAGGCAGTGTGTGTGGGATGCTGGAAGATGTGTTTTCTTTTGTTGGAGATGACGAAGAAGCAGAGGGAACACTGCAACTTACAGAACACTTGACTTGTATATTAACTATTTATTATATTGTATTATTGGTCATTCATGTTTTTTATATATATATATATATTTACATAATATTTATGTACACTAAACTTATTTTAACAGTCCCGTCTATCCTTTACCTTTATGCGTCCAGCTCTGTTTATTTTATAAAACTATTTTTGGCTGTAAACTCCATAAATACTGGAGCATGTTTCACCCATACGAGATTAAAAAAAAGATTTTAAAAAACATGGTACTGAGTGAATCACACAAAATGTTTCAGGTTGTCATTATTTGGACCTGGATTTATGGTCAACAAGGTGAAAGACAGAATAAAAGGGGCGAGGAAGAGGTGTTTGTGGATACGTAGGCACTAAAATCACTCACCTGGATGGAGTACATGATAATTTTAAAGCAACGCACTGCAAAGGTCTTTCCCTCCCATAGAGAGTGGTTATCCAAGTGCCTGAGGGAACACAGACAGGAGGGGAGGGATGAGGAGGATACAGAAGATGTCATAATAGAGTCACAGTAATAATGGAAAGCAGCAAGGGATAGAGAGAAAATGCTAAACACATATACATATATATATATACATATATATATACACATATATATATATACATATATATATACATATATATATACATATATATATACATATACATATATATATACATATACATATATACACACACACCTTATCAATGGTAACAATCAGTAACAACATCCATCAACCATGATCAAGATCATTACTACTGAATCCTTAAGTACACAGAGAAAGAGGAGGAGGAGTCAGAAACATTTCAGAAATACTGAAATATTTTATCTGCAGAACCGCTCAGCAGATTTCTAAAACTAATTTGCTTTTAATCTAACGTCTATTGGAAAATTAAACCATATCGTCAGCCTGCTACATCAGCTGAGGTGCAGGGAACGAAGCCAAGAGGGCCAAAGAACAGGTGGCTACACTAAAGACAACAAATGAAAAGTCAACTCAATACGGAAAGGAATAGTTGATGTCTGGGGCTCAGAGAGATATACAGGGAACGGCTGAGACAGATAAAAAGAAAGAACAACAGAGCTGTACATATTTAAACTAGAGAGAGAAGGAGGAAGCGTGAGATGAAAAGAGAGACAGACGACCAAATAAAACACCGATCACAGAGGACATCCACAGCTAAATCAAAACATCACAGAAGATGACCTCAGAAGCACGATAAAGCTGCAAAAATTACAACCTTGCAAGGCAGACCTCAACATAAATGCAGTAATATACAATTAAAAACATCCTGTCTGCAAATCATGCACTCACATCTAGTCTGGAACAACTATGTAACCTTGCATTCACCTTGTCGCGCCCCCTCATGCCAATCAGAGCACAGATAAATATTCAGCAACACGGCGTTAACATACATCCTTTCCTTCCGTTTTAGTCAATGCGACAAATAAACAACACATGCATAAAAGGAAGGAATCCCAAAAAGAGGACAGAAGAGTTTAGTAGAGGTGGTCTCACATCAACACCGGCGTGACGGCATTCTTGATGTTGCCGTAGGCGGCTCGTCCCAGCAGCTCCCTGAAGCAGCGCTCCGTCAGCTCCACCGGGCTCTCCTTCTCCTTCTCCGACGCCTGCAGCGGAGAGGGGGAGCGGCTGGTCGGGAGCGATGCAGGTGAGGAAGCAGACGAGAAGGAAAGGAGGGGAAAGAGAGCAGGGGGGGGGGGGGGAGGAGTCGGGGAGGGAGAGAGAGAGAGCGAGAGAGAGAATGGACAGGAGTTTGAAATCAATTTGATTCAATCACACTAACGTTTCCACTAAGATTCGATTTCTTGCACAAGCACTCTGTGGACGGCCGTGTCACTGCAGCCTTCCCGCCCGAGGTTACTCTTCCCTCAGCAGTTTGTCTACAGTGAAAATGAGGAAGCCTGCGTTAGCCGGCATGTGTGAACGCATCCGTTGTCATCAACAGGAGACATGTCCGTGTCTAAGTTGGTATGTGTGGGCACTCACGCCGGCCCGTCTTTGTTCTCATGCATAGTTAAAACCTTCACTATAACTCCATCTTAGTCATGACAACCCTCGGGTGGTCCACCAATGACGGCATAATTTATTAACCGCCTCACACTTTCATCTTGCTTGCTGCTGCTGTGGAGGAAATGGGACTTCCTGCCTTTCTAACTTAGCTCAAATCTATAAAAAACAATGACATTTAAGGGGCAATTAAAAACAGCAGAGGCAAGAATAAATACAGGATTAAGATACCGGTTTAACTCTAAAGGGAAACAACTTAAATGTAGCAATTTTCTTTTAGGGCTGCCAATGTGGAAAACGCAGGTGAGTTATAAGCTGCTGGTGTTTAAATGTTGAGCATTTGTTCAGCAGTAACGAATAATGTTTACAAAGCAGTTTACAAAGTGCTTCTAAAAAACACACCCACCGTAGACTTCATTCTGCACAGCTTCGTCTAATGATTTGGAAACGAGAGCAAATCAGCATAAAAGCCTACTTGGCTGCAGCAATCTGACCTCTCATCTGCTTTCAAACAATTCACGGGGGCGATTTTGAGTCTGCGGCGTGGTAATGTTAAAAAGGCAAGGATCATTTCTGTTAACATGTTCTGCTGAGGCAATGCCGAGAGAAAAAATGCTCGTGGGACATTCAGCTTTTGCAGGTACCTGAACACCTCATTAAAACCAGCCGATCATGCTTGCAGTTGTTCTTGAAGTACTTCAGTATCTCCAGAAATAAAACAGAAATTAGTCTCAGCTGTCAGAGGGCTCGACTAAAACTGTGCCTGGTTTGATCTTTAAATGAACTTGTACCCGTGCATGGGGATTAATGCAGAGAAAAATGCACCATCTGTGAGTTTAATTAGACTGTACTGACTGCTGTGGATTTTATGGATGCTAATGAGTGAGGATGCACAGCAGGGGCCGGCTTCATAACACACACAGAGCGAAGGGAAGCTGAGAGGGAACTGTGTCTCTCTGCTGGAGTGTCTGTCTCTCGATCTGTCGCTCTCTTTTCAATAAGCTTCGTATTTCCATCACTGTACTTTCTATTATCTCCACCCAGTCTTCAAATGTTCTTCTCTCTGCCCTCCCCCTTTGCTTCCCTAACCTTCAGATCTCGGCACTGACGTCAAAGTGAATTTCAGTATGTGGAATACTGCCAAGAAAGGGAGGCTCCAGACTCTGCATATCTCTCCCTCTCTCCGGCAACCTCTAGCTCTCAATGCAATTGTGATGCTATTATTCTCCACCCATTGCACTCTCTTTCTTCACGCTCTCCCCCGTTCTCTTTAAATTGTTCTTGCCATGTCTTTGTCCTTGGATGCTGCAGGTTGACAAACAGACGGCCATAAGGGGAGCAGAGCTGTCAGTGGGTTCACTCCATGGTGACAATGATGATGAATGACGGCCGAGTAGACTGCCAGGACAAATATTGCCTAACGTAAGACTAAACCGGTCGGCTGCAGGGTGACTGATGTGTGAAGATGACACGCTAACACCAGGGCCGTATTCACCTCAGGTCAGTGTGTTTTACAGGTCTGATGAACAGCAACATGTAAAACCCAATCAGTTCACATTTCCCTTGTTAACACACTCACCTCTCCGTGCGCACTCCGCTCTGCAGGTTGAAAAGCAAAGAGGGGACGATCTTGTCCATGTGCTGAGGGTCCCAGATGTTGGCCTGCAGCTCGTCGTTCACCGTCTTCCTCACCACACCCTGCAGGCCCTTGATACCTGCCATGCGGATCCTTGGAGGTAACAGAAATAGAAGAGCGGATATCAGGCACTAGACATCGTTTGACTGGTAACCGAATCTATAAATGGATGATTTATATTTAGGAAATCTCATTTTTGTCTTGTTTGGATCCCTCGGTGTGGCTGTTACCCTTAAATTCTGCAACTCTATATTTAACCGTTCAAAGACATCACTTTGTCTATTTTCAGAAGACAGGATCAGAAAGATGTAAGTGTCCAGAGGGAGTGGTAATCTATAAAAAAAGACTTCCTGGAGCAGTCTAAAAACAGAAAGTACTTAATAATTCTCCCTCTAGCGCTATCAAGCATCTGTCCACTCACTTAGTGCGGATGTCAGGGTCCTCGTAGCTAGAGTGGCACATCTCACTGAAGCGGGACACAAAGAAGTCATAACTGCGGTGGTACGACGGCGTATCCTCTTCTATGTTGGCAAACTTCACAAACTGAGAAGGGAGAAAAATAAAATACATTTTCATGTCAAACTGAAGGAAAAGTCTCCTCCTCAAAGGCTCCAGTTTGTTGGGGGATTATTTCAATTTGATTAAAAACTCTTTAATGAATTAAGCCTAAATCCCCATGATGAATATCTCACAGGATAAAGTTAAACCACAGTGCCATAACATCTCAATTAGAGTGAGGGCAAAGGGAGGAGGGGGGGCTCTCCCACTGGGCCAGAAAATGTCACGCTGACATTTAGCTTCACAGCACCCTCCAATTAATAAATGATGAAATGGATTTCTTGAGGATCGAGACAGAACGGATGCTACCTGAAGCAAGAACAAACAGCAGATGGTTATTAAAGTACATAAATCCCCCATTCACAAACACAGGCTGGACTAGTGCAGTAACCCAAACAAGCAAGAATAAAAAGGAATTTATGGAGCAAATGAACATCTAGAGGAAACCCCTTGTGAATCCATTTCCTGCTCACAAAATGAGTGTTTGGAGTGGGTTTGTAATGAAAAGAAGTACCCTTGAGCTAATTAAAGGAAGTGATCCCATCACTACATCTGTGCTCAGTTTGCTGCAGTTAATTGCTGTCGCGGTTGATAACCGGAAGCTGCCCAGTATTACCTGCAGGTCTATTGGGCAGCTTCTAGGTATCAATGTATCGACTCTCTACCTGATCGAAAGCTTTAAGAATAGGGTTAAGCCTTAAGGATGGAGAGATGAGATTATGAACACTTTTGTTGCGACCAAAGGTCACACCGGGAGAAACTAACCCCTGCCCGGAGTCTTTTTTTTCACATAAAGCAAGCGGACAGAAACACTAACTCAGTGACTGATGTGTTGAAGAGTCGGCTTGTGTTAGAAAGGGCTCTGCAGAAAAAAAAAAAAAAAGGTTTTAGGTCAGAGAAAACCTGGCCGGGCTCGAGTCTTGTGGTGATAAACTCTCTAATCCGCTCTCGTCACCTCTCGCTGATACTGGTCTGCTACAGCATTAGCTTGCACTGAAAAATACAGAACATGTATAGTTCTATGTGTGAGGAAGCCCGAGGTTGTGTTTGTACAGTAGGGATTTTCTGCAATTACAGCAAAACTAATCCCAATCAATATCATCACCATGTTCAACAACAAGCAGTCGGAATGCAAAGCGTTAAATTAGCACATACTGCAAAACTCCTCTCCTATTGATCGTGGTAAATAGCACTGTGATGCACAATTAATTACACGCAGCACTGATGTGTGTGTGTGTGTGTGTGTGTGTGTGTGTGTGTGTGTGTGTGTGTATATACGTATATGACTGGATCAGTATGGCCTCTGCATTTGTCCTAAATACACACTCGTGAGTTTGTGCAAGGGAGATTGGTAGCATGAAGATTATGCGTGAGAGGCTGGCGTGACGCGTCAATCTCTGCAGAGCTTTGCTGCTGTGGTTCTGCAGCTAATCTCATTTCCGCTCATCCAACAGCGCCGATAGCTGCACATCAGAGGATACTCATCACCGTCACTCCCTCGCTGAGCTCTGATCTTCCTCAAATAGTGACGCAGTACTCCTCTTAAGGTCTTTTACTTTCCGGTCAGTATGCAGTCATCCCATCAAGAAAGTAAATGCAGCCTGTCAACGTTTGATCAGATAGTACCCCTAAATTCCCTAAATTCGGCATAAATTGATGGACAGAAAAGCTATGAAATGTTGTTTTTTGTTATAAACTAACACACATTAGACATTTTACTGACCAACAGTTTGAGGATGTGGGTATTTATATACATTTATATCAAAACAACATTGTCTGTGTTTGGCTTCTGCAGTAAATTGAAACTGTACATCCATGAATCTAATCACAGACATCCAGTTGAACAGTGCATTTACTCTCTCCTGAATGCAACGACTCACTTCCAAGACTTGTAAAAGGTAAATGCATCAATATATGTCCTTATTCTAATCTTCATCATCTCTTTTATTGCAGTTTTCAGTTATTACAGTGGTGAAAGTTTGTTGCAGATACTTTTCACGCTGTACTTCTGTCCTAGCAAAACTAAATTCTTATCATGATGTTTTATAATATGCAGGGTTTTCTTAATCTATTTGCTTCAAAGCTGCAAAAACAACAAAACATCCGACGTTCTAAACTGGTAATATAGTCGTGTAAACTCACAGAGTTGGTTCCGAGGATCTGCAGGCTGGGTTTGTCCGACTCCAGCAGCTTGCGCACCATCTTGAGGAAACTCTCCACGAACAGGTTGATGCTCTGACAGTGGCAGGCCATCAGCAGCTGGTCCAGGGCTTCCATGGCTATGCACACATACCTGAACAGGAGGGGAAAGAGACACAGAAACATCTGGATGACGCCATTAACCCTGTAGGCAATGACAACTGTTTGGATATCGTATATGGATATATGCATATTCTAAATGTCCAACTGCACACAGCAACAGAAATATAAATGTGATAAGCTCTGCCAGAAGAACTATGGAAAGTCGCATATTGAACAGATTTCAGCCGGACTCTGCCAAGTGCAAATGTATTCTGTGCAAGCTGTTTGCATTGGCGGGAATCGTCACAGAGCGTCCTCGTCATGAGTCATAAAAACCATCAACTCCTCTGGCATATAAAGTAAATACAGAGTGTACAGAAACCCTTGATGCCCGTACACCAACCTGCCTCCCCTTCCACTAGGCTACTTTGTATGGAGTGCACAACAGATATTTTTCATTATAGAGACAGAAAAGTGTAAAGAACACAGACGTATCTGGTGTAAATTCAACGGCATGAAAACAGTTTGCGTGTGGGTTACATGAGACATGTATCCCTTTCGACAGGTCTTTAAAGCATCTTAAGCTCTTTGGTGGACCGTCAGTGGAAATCTTTATCGTGAAAGGCTAATCTGTGCACCATCTATCACTTCACAGCAAGATGACTTTAGATTCTTATCACGATTTGAATGCGTTCACTTCAACTGTGTTGAATTTAAATCAGTTAAGTTCACGTGTGGCAGAGAATAAACAATACAAAAAAAATGTGCAAACAGTATTTCTTAAGGGCTGAAATGTTTTTTCGAAATCTTGATGCGTTTTGAATGACGAGTGACTGACGCTCACCCGTATCTGTGTCGGGCCACATCCCTCGACAATCTCTCAGACAGGTAGGCTCCGATACGGTCAAGCTTCTCTGGAGCCGACAGGGCGTAGAATGTCAGCTTCTCCATGTTGGCCTTCACCAGCCCATCCTAGGAGGGAGACAGAGGGGAGACAGAGAGGGGGGGGGGGGGGGGGGGGGCAACAAGATAGAGAAAATAAGAAGACTTTAGCGTCTCATTTGCATGGTTTAGAATCCTAGAGGATTATTACACCCAAAACAAAAACATCAGTCACTCTCAGGTCAGAGGAGATGCACGTGAGTCTGGTATGTGAACTAAACAAAGAAGCAGCTGATTAAGACAAAACGTCCGTTTGCTTTCACTGAGGAAAAACACATCAGTGGCATTTTTTGCACTAAATCAGGGTAAATAGATCACGATTAATTAATGTGTTCCACTACTGTTCCATAAACATGTCTGATGCAATAGTGTGTGCTTCTCCTTAAAACCCAAATTGTATTAGTAAATCTAGTTCACAAAGTTTCACCACCTACTTTCCCCCTTGACCCACTTCACTGCTCTTCAGTCTGGTCAGGGAGGATTTGTTGGGAGATATGCACTCCAAGCATCCTGTAGCAACACAGCTATGCAATGCAAAGTGGCTCTAAAAATACTGACCGTGATACACGGGCAGAGCATCATCCATCATTTACAGAAATGCCCCGAGACAAAAACAAAAAAAAAAAAAGAGAGAGAAACGTGAGCTGGGAATATGCGAGCAGGAATCCCATTCTGACTAGTAAAAGCACAGGTATTACTATTTACATTTACAACGATCTATTCAAGCACGACAGTAAGTCACGCCGGTGAGCAGGCATGTACGACACCGGCAGCCTGAACTGAAGCAGTTAAATGGAATTCAGCCACCGTTCATTTCTCCACTTGTGGTTGTTTTTTTCTCATATTATATGTAGCATCAACTGCCTTTTGGTCCAATGTAAGATCTTAACTGTCCCGGGGCTTTCCTATTGTGCACTCCGGCTCATTGGCACGGCTTCCTGGCACACCCCAGTGAAAGGAGGGCCTCGTTAATGTTATTAGTTGCACCGGCCCTTTCAAGTCAAAAAAGGGCCAATTCCACACATCAGTGGCTTATTCTAGAGGTCAGCACCGGGCGATTCTAAAACATCCTGTGGCTTTGAATCCAGTGCAGGCTTTTTTTAAAGTGTTAACAATATAATTTGTAATTTCTTCCTAATGATAAAATCCAAGCATATGCAGTCCAAGTGAAACTAGCAATGCACACTACTGTGGTGCCACCTTACCACCAATTATCTGGGAGAAACACTGAAATATAGCAACTGTGTACAAAACATATCCACATGCTCACACAGTGCGACACATTTTTTAATGTAAATGTTATCAGAGGGCTTCGTTATTCCCCAGCTGCTGGGATACATTTAGTTACAGTCTCAGCAGCCCTGGGAGTACAATGACCAGACGCGCACGAAAAACGAGGTCTGCTTGTACTAGTACGTCCTGTATGCTGCAGACTTGGCCACAGACGTGATTGGTAAAGTGGGTTACTGCGGTAGCAAAGAGGCAAAAAGAAAAAAGTTTCCTCTGCAACAAACTGTCTCGTTCTTCTCCACCCGAATGATTCTCTTTATGAGTCATCGGGATCAGATCTCAGACGGTGAGCTGAGGTTTGATACCGACAGCTTTGAAGTAGATAGTTAGGTATGGAGGCTGTTTTCTTATCACCTCCATCTCACTCTTCCTTAAATCTCAGACAATATCACAACACTGTGTTTATATTTATTTTCCAATGACTACAGATCAAAAAGCTTCCAGCTAAATCTGGTGCAGCGCATTTTCTCACATTTTTTAAATATGCGTTCAGTTGTGCACTGTTGTCTAAATTAACCTTAATAAAGTGCTGCAGGGATGACGTACTTAAGTAGGCCAACCTGGTTCCCTCAACAAAGGGCAAATGGGATTTTTCGCATGTACACAATCATACAGACAAACAGGGGAATCGTTATCGACCTCAGACAATAAACATACTTGTTTTAGGGTTCAGAAAGGCATTATTAAAAGAAACACTCGAGCTTCTCACCTCCGGGTCTTCTGGGAAGATGTTGTCCACCAGTCTCTTGTACCGAGGCCTGAGTGCCCCGCAACAACCACAAACCCCTGAGGAGGATGAGAGATGGGGGGGGAGGAAGGCAGAGGGAGATGCTCAGTTACACTTGCAACATGACTGGCATAAATGCAATAAAAACAAATGAAAACAAAGCGCAAGCAAGTCTTATTTTCTCCTCCTTCTCCGTTGTCGCACTATTCACCAGAGCCAAAGTAATAATGTACGTCTTAAATCAGCCTCTTGGGTAACATACTGTAGGTTTAGGTAGTTATTGACACTAATCGGCGATATACAGCCATTCTAAGGCAGCAACCAATAATGGCTTCACATTAACAACATACTGTATCCCCACAAAGGAATTGGTGGCACACTCAATGATGAAAAGCAAGAACATAAAGGTTAACCAAAGAATAAATGAAAAGACATGTGGAGCTGTAACGACTGTCAAATTGACTCGTCAGCAAGGAAAACACAGCTGCAGCTAATAAAATAATAATGGGTACAGCAAGTATGGACAATCGTCTCAGTATTAATGTTAGGGCCTTGTTTAAGTGACACACTTGAATATAAATATACACGTGGTTCATGTTTATTAGGTGCTAAGCTTTATAGCCCGCTGTGATAGCTTCAGATGATCGGCTGGAGTGCAGAGAAGCAGGGATGTTCTTGTGGAGCTGCAGAACACAGACGGACATCACGAGCTTTCATTGCAAACTGCAGAGTCATTTAGTACCCTGCAACAATACAAAAAGCTGCCAAATGTTGGATTACAATCACCAGTGTCATGGCGCGATGCCATCATTCAAACCACTGGGTCCAAGATTAAAAACATCACACGGACAAAGTGAAGGTAGTCAGATATGGAAAGAATGTGGTCACAAGATTACAGACTCAGATGATCCCTCACACACACACACACACAAACACACACACACGCACACACACACACACACACACACCAAGACAGCCTTGAGTAGAAAAGTGCAACACACTGAAGATTGATTTCTCTGACTTTGCGGAGAAAAGCAAGCTAGGCAGCAAAGAGAGGGCTGGATTGTGATTGGTTGAAGAAATTCAGCAGTGGTGAGTCATAAGGGGTCCAAAGAAGAACGAAGAAAGCACAAAAAAAAAAAAAAAAGAAGAAGAGATATAACCTCTAAAAACACCATTTAACATAATTTAACACTTTATGCAGCTCTGCATAATAACTATTATCTCCCTGCTGACACCAAACAAGGATAAATGAATTTAGGAGTCACAAAAGACACTAATGACAGAAAGTAGGTCATTCTGCTGAAAGCAATGCAGTCACTTCTAATGGCTGGTTTGGTAACATGACACTTCAGATAGAGACAGTAGAAGTGTAATGTATGTAAGACGAGCAAAACAATCCGCTATAAAATACATATTTTCTCCCCTTCCTCCCCCCGAACATCAGTTCCCTTCCCTCTCTTCTCCCAAAGGAAAAATATTTCATTATTCGTTTTTGCTGTTACACAGATTGAAGCATTTCTTGCTGACATGGCACTAAAACCCCATTCTGAGTGCATACTGACCGGATATTAACAAAATTGCCAGCTGCCCAATTGCCCCCCCCGCCTCACAGTGTGCTGTATACGACATACAGTAGATGTAGACATGTAGGTGCATTTAGTGTAAAGAACTCAACCAACCAACAAAGCCAGGGAAAACTCTGTCCACACTGTGAGACAGCCGGCATCATACAGAGATTAGTTTGCCCAAACCAGCTGTCAACTGTGCTACACGTCCTAAAAATCACCCCAAAAAAATCTTTTTCTCAATATTAAAACAAACCAACTGTGCACATTTCAAACAGATAACGGAGGCAATAAGCCGCCGCGTGCCCAACTCACTAATACAAATGGATGAGCTGAGCTCAGCTATAACACCGCTTCACAAGACAACCAAGTTCCCACTGCAATACAGTAGATTTCCATCTGATGCACAACCAGAATATATAGAACAAATTAAACTAATTTATACCCAAAACACTTGAAATCCCATCATCAACTTTCTATTGTCTATAAAATGTCAGAAAATAGTAAAAAAAAAAAAAAAAGTCATCACGACTTCCTAGAGGCTGAAATCACAATTTCCTTTTTGCCATTTTTGTTTGAAAATTGACTTCAACAATAAATCGATCATCAAAACAATTGTTGGTTTAGCGCCATCTTATATTGCCTGAATGGCCATTCATTCATTCATAGATATGTTGTGTGAATTTCACTAAGGTGATGATTTAAATAAGGATACTTAATAAGTTTAATACATTGGTTCATTCTCAACTTTGTTAAATCTTTAAGGAGGATTACAATAACAATGTGACTGCCATGAAACCAACATGTTCTCTGTCACACTTCATTATTTCAAACAAAGGACAATGTGGCTTTAAAACACGATTGGTTAGCCCTGTAGGTACAGTATGTATGGAGACCATCTTTTACAGCAAAGCACTGAGGCAATAAAGATTAAATGGCTGCCTTGAATAACAGCTTTTTATACAAAGCCCTTTACAATTTGCATCTCATTCATCCGTTCACACCGATGGCAAGCAAGCTACCATGCAACGTGATACACTTTGGAGTGCTGCCCAAGGACACTTCGACATGTGGACAGGAGGTTTGAATCGCCGACCCTGGCGGGCCCGCTCTACCTCCTGAGCCACGTCCCTGCATTCACTAGCCTCCTGGTGTGTTAGTGACCTACACCTGGGAGGAGGGCAGTCAGTACAGGACAACATCTCCTTGAAAAGCCTCTTAATGGAGAAAAAAGGAATCTTTAGGCCCTGAACCCCTGTTTAAAGGCCTCGGTGTGCTCTCTAAAAGTTCTGCTGAACTCCACAGCAGGCGCTCTGCTGGTGCTCAGGCTTATCTCTGACAGCCGGGTGTCTATTCATAGTGCTGCCCCTCTCTCTCCTCCATCACTTCAAACACTAATGAGGCCTCTTCTGCACCCCTCCCTCCCTCCCGTTGTCCCTTCCTGCTGCAACCCACCAAACCTTCCCTCTACCACCTTCTCTCATCCTTGCTGTATTGGCCCCGGGCCCGAGTGTAGGAGTCGCAGAGGATTTAATGAAAATGCAGCGGGTCCCACGAGTGGAAAGGGTTGAGGACAAAGAGAGTGACAGAGACACAGGCAGCTAAAGAGAGAGAAAGAGAGATGGAGGTGTGACGGGGGAGGAGGATTGTGATGCACCGAATGAGTCACAGATTAGTGCTACTTATTGCATCGTCTCTGTCCAGCACAGATCCGTCCTCTCTGTCAGCACTGCTGTAGACAGGGGAGAGATTTTTGGGAGGAGAAGAGGGATTGCATATACTTTTTATTTATTTATTTTGTACACACACGGGGAAAACAGTAGCGCTCCACAATCATTTTAACAGCTCAGTGGGTGTAGCAGTTTACATGTTATTTCCACTCCTGTGGTGCACTGCAAGCAAACACATTTTCCATTACAATTGGTTACAGGCGGGTTCTATTCCTAGCCACTTATTCTTTATGACTTTAAAGTTGCTGCTATTGCTTATTTGTTTTTAGACCAGCTGGCATAGGCCAACTGCACGCACAGTTATATAATAAATATTATAACTATACATTTGAACAGTTTTGACAAAAGCCAATCAATCTTAAAGCAGAAAAGTAGTTTCTAACTTTTCAGAGGCTTGATGAAAACCAGCTGATGTTGCTCAAAGTGGTACGTGCTAGTCACTATTGGACTGCAACTAATGATTATTGTCATTATCAATAAACGTATTCTTTTTTTTTCATCAAAATATCCAAGCAACAGTCGAAAAACCTATTTTTCTTTGGAGTCATTTCTATTGGAAATGACTCCAGCTGCCTCACCGAGAGAACACTGTACAGCTTCAGAGTTGTGTTGAGTTTGTGTGAAAAACAAAGAGTGTGTTTCTGGTGTTGATAATGGTGGGTTAGTGTGGAAACAGCTAAGAGAGATCAGCAAGGTGGGTGGACAAGAATTTGGACGACAGCGGTGAAAAGCACACACACACACACACACACACACACAGGGGGTCTCACGACATCCACCCACTCTGCATGGCGAGCTGACAACACATTTAGGGGCTGGACACCAAGTGGCTCCAAACACACTGACACATTAAACCCACGCACACACACACACACACAGACACACACAGACACACACACACACACACACACACACACATGCACGGAGCGATGAATTACTAGTTGTTGGTAGGAGGACATCTCTGCAGCCTGGTGCACCAGACGTGGGGAACTTTGGCCCGTGTGACGCATCTTACTCGTTTACCTGATTGGCGATGTTAAGCTACACATCCATGCAGAATGAATTAACGTGTGCATAATGTGTACACATGTGCAGAGGGGTCTCCAGCCCCTCAAATCACCCCAGCAAGGAGCCCAGCCAATCACAACGCTATATTTATCCCTGTAACAACGGGCTGGTACATTAACAGATTACACTCTCCATTTCCCCCAGGATGTCAGCTTAACATGTCCACATTAGGGTAAGCAAGAGATAGAGAGAGGAAGTGAGACATGTTTGTGCACGATACTATAAAAATAAATAGAAATATCCTCCACACACTCGCACAAACACGTTCAAGTGATAATTGCAGTACTGCTGCACCTATCGGCCGTGGACAATAGCACACCACATTTGCTCATTAATACCTCGGACAAAATTAATTTATCTAGAGGAATATAATATTCAAACTACACACACAGAAGGAAGTGAGTGACGAATAGCCCGGCGCATCTTGCAGTATCGTATCTGCACCTGCTGTCCCGAAGCAGCTCTGTTGTATCTAAAGTCCCGTGGCTGACAAGAGAGAGTAAATATAGTCCTGCAAGGAGAATATCAAACACACTTTGGATCTGTGTGTGTGTGTGTGTGTGTGTGTGTGTGTGGCTGTGAGAGAGCGTGACACAAGCGTCAATACACATTTAAACCTCACCTTCACCTCGGTCATGCAAAGCGCTGGTTTTAAGCACTATATAGCCACCTGCACGCTGTGTATGTACACCTGTGCATAATGCATGACACTTCTCATGACGGTCAGAATGCATGTTGCCCTTCAGGAGTGTTATTACATAAGAGTGTGTGGGGGGGGGGGGGGGGGGGGGGGGGGAGACAGACCAAGTCCTGCTATTTTTACAGCAGCAAAACAAAAAAAACATCCTTAAACCGTAGATTCACGCAGTAAAATGCAAAGCACACACACCAGACCTATATACGCAGAGAGAACAGGACAAGAGGCGAGGAGAGCGTACGAACATATTTAGATAATGAGCCCGGCGGATTCAACTGCCAAACCAATATGCACATTAGCTGTCGCTCAATGAGTTTGAGAGAGAGCTGTACAGCAGCTGAGGAGAGGGGGCGAGTACTGTGGAGGAGAGGCTAATAGCGTTTAAAAAAGCGTGACAAAGAGGAAGACATTTTTGTCACTAGGGCATGCAGATAAGGACAAGTATTCAAATGTGTTGCGTATATAACCACAACATCAATCTACCCCCACCCCCACCCCCACACACACACAGACAGACCTCAGAATGTATCTTCAGGCTATAGACACGCATGCACACTGTGCACACACTTTGCCGAGGGTGGAAGCAAACATGGCTGTTATAATGCGACCAACATACTGATGCACAGACCAGGCTGCCAACAAATCCTCATGGCACAAGGCCAAATCAGACACACTGTGAATCACAGTCAAACAGGCGGTGAAACCGGGCTACGAGGGACTCGAGCCCAGAGAACCGTTTCCATACAGCAGCTCACCAGCGCGCTGCACAGCGAAGCCTAACTCAGCTTGTTCTTCTGGTACGCAGTGTCCGTATTCATCAGCCTTCTAACCAAAGCCTTTTTCTTTTTCCATCAATAGTCCGCAAACTCAAAGCAGAGCCGACTACATTTGTAATTAGTGCTAATCAATGAACCGTTTATCAACATGCCCCAGTAACAGCAGAGCGACAGTAAACAAACGCTAACACCAAAAGGGGGATTTCTTCATGATCTCAAAGTTTCACAGAAAAGTACCACCGTCCCTTTAACAGCACGTAGACTACGTTTCCTGTTTTCAAACATGGAGTTAACATGTGCTACGTAAAATATTGAAGAATCATAAAAAACGAGAGGCTTACAAGAAATCTATACACTCATGACAATGTCTCAAAGTCCACCGTACAGATAACTACAACATTTGGCTGAATGTGTTACAAGACAAAACGTTACCACCTCGAATATGACAGAAGGAAACTATTTGAGTAAAAAAAAATAAGTATCTCATTACCAAATATAAACATCTTCAAAAGCGGTGTCTCCTAATTTAATAGAGCGGTATCTTCACAAGAGTCCAGGTTCCCATAATGCGCCTTCAGGAGACGTTACACTGTGGGGACATCTGCGGTCCATCAGCTATGAGGAAACGCATTTGTAGAATGTAGGAAAACTGGCTGAACGCTGGCTGCTTCACATTACACACACACACACACACACACACACACACACACACACACACACACACACACACACACACACACACACACACACACACGCTCACAAACACAAAGTGGAAGAGCGGTTGTAATTCTTACCGTACATCGATCGTGATGTTGAGAGTCCCTCACTACAGACGCTTGTGTTTTCTCAATGCAGCTCCAGTCATACAGAGACACTACTGTGCCAAGAAGCACTGAAAACACACACACACACACACCGACCGCTCACTCTGGTATAAACGCCTGCACGTGTGCGCTTGGAGCTAAAATGCGCACCGTGATTGGTGCAGAGCCTGGCTCGATGCACTGAATTACACACACTCTCCCCGCCGTGCAGGCAGACAGACAGACAGACACACACACACACACAGGGGGCTGAAAGGCAACGTCAGAGAGAAGCGTGCCGTGATGACCTTGGATTTTCCCGTTTGTCTTCTGCAACAGCGCTCCTTCTGAAGGGGGGGGGGGGGGGGCAGATTTCACATGATGGCGCACACACACACACAGAAACACACCCACCTCGCTTCTAACCATTTTCTCAGTCGCAGGGAAAGAAACGGGAGAAATGGGGGCGGGTGGGGTGAGAATATGACAGAAATATGCACTACAGGGATCGACAGGGAGAAGACCTGCCACCCACGCAGTCTCCTTCTCCTCCATCCACGCCGTGGCAGCGTCACTCTTTTCCCTCCTCATCATCATCATCATGCCTCCTGCTTTATTTACTTTCAGTTTTTCCTTCTCTGCTGATGCAACTTTCTGTCACGTTTCCTTCCATTGTCTAGCCGAATACCAAAATGTCTGAGTGATTATATAACCACGTTTACTGCTTATTTTTCATGTAAAACTGTTAAATATCATCCACTACTACTAACACAAACCCGATGATACTGCAGCGTCATTGTAATCGCATGGATGAGAGCTTGAAATAAAATCTATGCCGACTTAGCTTTTTTTCATTCACCTTTTTTCCATTATTCCAGACATCAGTTTATAGAAAACATTGCATGAATTTTTTTTAAGACTCGTCATTTAAAAAGATGATTTGGAAACAATCTAAGATAGAACTGGCTCGTACGATGTGAGAAAGTGAAGTTCCCTCATAAAGCTGGGTTTTTGCAATCAACAAAAGTTCTCCGCTGTCACAGGACCCGGACAGAGGACCACATCAGGATTGCTTAATTGAATTAAAGATGGTGGCGAATTGCTCTCAGTTGAGCGGTTCGTCTTTAGTCTGCATCCTCTTACTGTACGATACCATCATCCGCTGCTTAGAGCAGGTCTATTCATCTCTACACTTTATGTGAATTTCCTGTTTTTACAAGGATCTTGTAAGATATTGCATTGCTAGAATATTAATCCTAATCCTTTTCAATCAAGCTTTGTGTTGCTTCGTTCTCGCATGCCAGATATTCCGGTTGCTGATCAGCAATATTCCCAGTGGATCACTAAGCATCTCTTACCCAACGGAGAGCATTTAAGATTTTATCAATCAGTAAACATTAAGACCCAGACTGAAACTTTCCTTAAAAATCACTCTTTTACAGCAACCTGTGCCAAGTACCAATCACAGCCAGTGTTTCTTCTGTTGGCCTATTCAAGTGTTCAAGTACCCTCTACAAACTATGAAATATGTGAAATCAAT
The DNA here is from genome assembly GCF_050575085.1 of Anarhichas minor. Lineage (NCBI taxonomy): Eukaryota > Metazoa > Chordata > Actinopteri > Perciformes > Anarhichadidae > Anarhichas > Anarhichas minor. The sequence goes on from NW_027466582.1 coordinate 7,174,081, forward strand.
TTTTACAAGACAGCAAGTCAAACCCAATCGCTACTTTCCTTTTTGCGGCTCGACATATTTTTGCATAACATCATGGAACCATGAGGAAGAAAGCAACTTTTCTGTGAAATAATGATCCGTTCAGAAACAGAGAAGGAGCCAGAGGGAGAACAGAGGAGGTGGTGTTGTTGTGTCACTTACCCTTGCCAACGCGATGGTCCAGTAGGGTACGACAATCCAGTGCCAGCCTCTGAGAGGCCGGGACATCGGGCGCAGGCAAGGGCATGGCAGGCAAACAGACACGCAACAGCCCACCAACACACACAGACACTACTCCTTTTACAGGATCAGAAAAACTCCTAACCAAAGCCAAAAACAAACATGCAAAACTATAAGCAACACGCTGAAAATCCTTAATTCTATGGCTATAATTTAACAAAAAAAAGTTTGAAAAGTAAGCCGACCAATACTCACAAAAAACTCACCGCCGTCAAATTCGCAATTCCTTGATAGATAAGCTAAATGCAAAGTTTACCAACTCACATGCATCCACAACTCTTTGGCTGCAATAAACATTAAGACACATGCACACGCAAAACATACACTCCCTTAGTCAAGCCTAAACAGAAAAGCCATCTCCAAATTCTTTTTAAAGTTTCACACTGGAACAAACTCCCAAATCCCTTTGAGTCCTTTCTGAACGCCAACTTGCATGTCCCTGTCTCGAGGCTTCTTAGTAATTGATGTCAGTACATAGGCAGATTGACCGTATTAACAAAGAGATTAGCGATTAGTCCTTCAACAGCAGCTCTGCTCTCTGTGTGCACCTCTCTCATTAATAAACATCTCACTAACACAATGGACCTCACTATCCACCCAAAGAGAGGCAGGGAGACACAGGGAGAGGAGGGTGGAGAGAGGCTGGGAGAGAGAGAGGGGCACTGTGGGACAGCCATTCAGTCAGTGGGCTTGAGGTTCAAGGAATGTAGCCATCAGCAGAGATACCAACAAAGGCAAAATGTCTGGTGAGAGATGTCTGTGCAAATTCACACACACAACACACACACACACCTGGGACACTGATACAAAGCTTCCACAATCAGTACATTATCTATTGTGGATTTGGTGAAGCAGCTCAAACTAGCTGTAATGTCCTCAGCAGCCCACTTCTTCTGCACTGTCCATATTAAAGTTTTGGAGGGCCGTACATGATGCCTTCAGACAGAGTACAGGTGTTTTAATAGTTCGGGGTTGCCCACCTGTCATGCTGGATGCTTGTCACAAGGCGGCGATGTTCTTCCAGATTCACAGAGGCAGGAAGATGGGTGGCACTTCAGCCCCGAATAAGAGTCTCCAGCGGCGGTCCAAAAATCAGGAAAACGGCTGGATTGTCTTTGGCCTGTGCAAGTTTGTATTCCAAAAATTAGCCGATGCACTCATGCATGTTGTTGTCATCAAAACACGGGAAGTACCGGTCGTTAATGTTTAACCTGACCCGTGCCAAGTAAGTAATTTAATGCACGATAGTTAACGTCTTATAATACACCGGGACAGAAATCCCAAATCATGACAGTTGCATGTAAATAAAATGAACGCTAACGTTAGCAATGCTAGCTTTTAAAGGTTTTCATCCCACGTTAATTTGTCCTCCCGTGATAGCTTAGGTTACTCTTTACTTTCCCTTGATTCCGAGTAGGTTTAGACATACATTCACGCCTATCAATACATAAGAACATTAACTCATTATTCAGAGCCATAGCTATTCGGCTATGCTAGTAGCAAAGTATGCTAACGTTAGCTAGCTGACTGACTTGCTCAACGAGAATCCCCCTGGCTGCCAACGTTGATTGGCGTCAGCACTGATTACTTACCATGAAGTGAACAGAATTAAAATCCTTAACATGTGTGGCATGCAGACAGTTAACATCAGCCACCTTGACTAAAGTTCAGCCCAGGACAGCATAGATTTAGTCACAGCGTTACTGTTCCTCCAGCTGACAGATGTGACTGGCTAACGTTAGCTCTAAATAGGTAACAGCCCACCACCAGTCACTAGTGTCATGTTTGAATACGTGCAGTCTAGGCGCCCACTACCGTATCTTTATTCATAACCCTTTGTTTTTTTTACTGGATACATATTGAACAGCATATCACACAAATACTCTATCAGATGTTTGGTCAAATAAATGCTATAACATTCCAGAATAATGAGAGTATTGTGATTTTAAAATATATATGATAGCCTAATGTTGCTCTCTAATGTTGCTCTCCTCATTATAGCTGACATACATTGCTTTCAGAGGAATCAAATCACCACATGGTTAGACATTGTCATTTCAGAGTAAAGCTTCACTTTATTTTGTGTACAAGGACAACATGCTTTTGTATTGATCAGTGAATGATTATTCTGACCTATTTAGAGTGTGCAATTCCCTTTTATGTGTGCACTCCCACATCATATATCCTAATTTATGCAGACCTGTTGCAGAGTTAAGCCATCCAGACATGTTAAGTGATGGAAGAATGAAGGAAAATAAATGATTACTAATTCAAAAAAGCAATTCATTCTGACTATCAGGCTGTAATAGATTTATTCAAAAATATAGCCTGGAGCCTGTATCTGTGAATGGGACATCCTGCTTTTGAAAGTATTTTTTTCTACCAGTTGGTGACAGTAGTGAGTCAGGAGAATCTAATAAGAGATTGTTATGAGCAAAATAGTTGGCAATTTCCTGAAGTTATTAATGTGCATAAACCAGTTTCATTGCAAATGACATGACCTAAGACCTAAGTGTTTTTACTTGTTGAGCTAATGATGGCTAAGCTACAGCTCAAAACTAAGGGTTTGGTGTCATTACAGGATATGCTTTTTGTATTTTAGTGCAAGAGTAGAAAATAATTTGCAGAACTGTGTAGAAAATGTGAACCTCATAAAAGCTTGCAGCCAAGGTCTCTGACAAAACATTGAAGCAAGCTTTACACGTTGAAAAGGAGCCTTTATTCCCGCTAGTGCTCCTTACTATCACCATACCACCTCTTTAGTGCGGGAGGCTGCTTGTAGCCATCGTCTCATATCATTCGTGTTTATTTGTTGATTTGCAAATCCTTTTGACACAACACATTGAAGGTTTTGTGAGGTGGGAAATGGGATCAATCCCTGCTCTGGTCAGCATTTTTGTTTCACTTTGACCCTACTGACCTGTACATGTCTTCACTTTCAAGAGCTTAGGGAAACTGCCAACAAAAGCTGGCATGCATTCACTGTCCAACTGTAGTCCAACGGCACACATACGAGTTTGTGATACAACAACATCAACACTGTGTTGGCAAGCACGTATAGACCAAAGGGTCAGTTCTGTTGCTGGTCTCACTTGAATGCATGTGAGAATCAGCTGATTAGTGGACAGCCAAAGCAGTTAGGCCTTAATACTAACTAGCTTCTGGGGTTTTGCCCTGAGTGGATTAATTCATCCTAACTCCTCCCTCGGGTGGGCACAAGTTCACAGGCTCTCCAAATAGAGTCACTAAATGAAACGACAGATTTGTGCAGTTGACAGACACTCGTGAGCATTAACTTAAATGTCTCATCATTACCATAAAGGCTATGCTATGTCAGAATGAGCTCATTGTTTCTAGTAACAGTGGCATCTTATTAAACATATTCAACGGTGCTTTCTTTACTTCATGCTTGCCAAAGTCTAAGAGAGATTATGCTGATGTGTTAGCAGCCATAGCACCGTAGAACTAATTGCCTTAGACCTGGTGGCTATCTTTAGATTGACAGTAATCAGCAAGAAAGGTCTGAGCTATGCAATCACAGTTTGACAGATGGCAACTCATTAGATCAGCCTTAGGGGCCTGGCCAAAATTAGCAAAGCCAGTCTGAAAAACTTTAACCAGCTTACAACCGCAGGGAGCACAGACCTGCTGATGATCAGCCAATGCTCCTCTTCATCAATGGTGTCATGTTCAAACAGCAAACAAGAGAATACGATTAGCAGGTAAATACTTAACTGTAACAGGTGAATCTGAATAGAATAATCCTTCTAACTTGTGAAAAACAACCTCAGGATGCTCTAACGACTCGGAATCAACCACAAAATGCTGATACAATACAATACTGCAATATCTAACAATGCCACGAAAATGATCGGAACATTTGTGCATTGGTTACAGATTAGTCCTTGCTGTGCATTAACATTAACCAGCCTGGTATAAAAAGGACAAACATAAAACAGAAGATACTGAGCAGCAGAGTATATTAATGTTTTTCAGAATTACTCAATATATTTACTCAAAATATTCAATCAACCATCTATAGTGTTTTTATAAATAACGTATTTCAGAGAATATTTAGAGAGTGTTACAGTGACACTTGTGTTTTTTAATAATATCCTGAACAATATAGCTCACAATTGAATGAAACACAATAAAACATACAAAACATTTATTTTCTTCTGCAAGGAATCAAAATATTTTCTCCTTTTTAAAATGTTGGTCACAACGAGGCGCCTGAAACTAGTTTAGTAAAGGTCGTTTCATTAGCGTCCATTTGCTGTTGAATCACCTCAGGGTGCTGTTACCAGGTGGGAGGTGATTCAGCGAAGTCTGCCTGGGTTTATAAGCCTTTAGGTAATGTTTTTAGCTGCTCACCTTATGGCTCTAATTGCACTTTAGCATACTGACATAACCAAGTGCACAAAGGCAATCAGGAGACAATTTCAATGATGACATCAGAATGAGAGTAGAGTCCATGAAAAAGAAAAATGCAAAGTGAAAGAGAGAGCATATTAAGAAGCACTGATCGTAATGCTGTTTCATTTAAATGTCAACTCTGCTCTTAAAAGAAACGGTTGAGTTAGCCAAATTGCATTTTTCATGCCGTTGTCTAGGTGCCAATGATCTCAGCTTTGCAGTCCAGTAAGAGTGGCTGCTGACTTACTAATCCTCTTTGCACTCCTCGCTCCTGCAGCTCTGCTTCGTGGCCGTTTCAAAACGGTCCTGGTGGTGACCCTGGTGGTGATCCGGCCAGAAGGTCTCCACACATCTTGGCTGGATATTTGCCCCCCCCCCCCCACCCCCCACCCCCACCCTTCTCTGCATCCGTTTTGGACACTTCATCACAGTGGGGACTGTCTCAAGTTTCATTTTCACTTTCATGGATTATGCCTTAATATTCAGATCTGCATACAATTCCTCTGCAATGGATCCAGCACAAGTGGATTATGACGGGATGGACGAATATATCCTATGGCAAATGCTAGACATGAGGAGTGGATACACAATATGTAAAACAATACAGGTCAGTTGTGGCCACAAGCCTGACAGTGAAATTGTTCTTTATACTACAAGTGTTACTGGAGTTTTGTCCTCTTCAGACTCTTCCCCTTGTTCATGCACCGGGGAAGTAGGTGAAGTAGTGCAAGAAATCCTGCTTCTACACAACAGGTGTATACTTTATCAAACAGGGGGCCTAAACACGTGTTAAAATGTAATAACTAAGTCAGTAAGTCTGTATATTAATATTAGAGTAACACATGATCCTTTCACAGCAGAGAAGCTCGAATGCTTGCTGCCTGATTAACACGGTCATAAATGCTGCCATATTACAGCATTCACTCACAAGGTGAATATGTTTAGCTGCCGTAGTGACAGCCTTGATTTAAACGCAGCTCTTCTAATATGAAGTGTTTTATTATATCCCGTCTTTGACGGTCAGACTGCTGACAGTGGACTGTGAGTGGGTGGGACAGCGGAGAAGTTAAACTCTGTGCATTAACCAGCTCAGTTCTAAATCTAATCTAAAGCCACCAGGTAATTTGTTGGGAAGCTGCCTTTCTTCTGGCACACACTGTGCCAGCACGTGGAGCTCCAACATGCTGAATGTGTGCAGCATAACCAGTTCTGTCCACATCATCATCATCATTTTAAGAAGGGTTGAAACACTAATGAAGATTTGATATGGTTCTTTTTAGAAGCTGTTGGCACATTCATTGGACACACGTCCTGTGTAACCCAAGTGGTAGATCATATCAGGAGCCACAAAGGCTGTAAAATCAATTGCTTTATTTATGACAAAATAGGAAAGATTTTCATGGTTCAAATTATGATTATTTTTTTAGCTCAATTTAGAGTATGTTGATGTGCTTTTTTTTTAGTTTTATTGTAGAAAATCTGTTTCAAAAATCGTAAAATTTATAAAATGATCAACATCCGCTGAGATATCCTCACTTTGAGTCAAGCTCCAAAATCCCTGGATCCCACATTTCCCATAATGCAACTCGAAAGCATCATTCATTAGAAACCTCAACTCCATGCGCTCGGTAAACACCCACATCCTTCAACCTTCACACCTCCAGTTTGTAAAGCTTCCTGTTACAAATGTGTGGTCTCCAAGCCCAAGCTTAGACAACCCTGATGACATCGTTGTGACATCATCAGGGTTATCTTCTTGACAAAGCTTCTCCAGAGCCACGGAAGACGTTACGCCGATGTTTTCACATGCTGAGTAGAACTAAACATTACTAGTTTACTGAACTCAATGTAAAACATTTGTGGAGTGTCCCTTTTAAGAATGAGTACGTCGATAGTGTGAGAAAAAGTTTGACATCTCGTCACCATCTTTTCCTTGTTCCCCCCCAACGATGACACTGTTCCTGCTCCAGGCTGCGGTCTCCTTCTGATCTGAGACCAGCAGATGAGGTCAGCTAAGCTCATCACAATGGTGACCTTCTCTGAGACGACACAGGTCTCCCCCATGGAGCTGCGTGAGCCGTCCTGCCTGACCCCGACCCTGTCCCCTGGGCTGCGGCGGAAAAAGAAGCTCTGGCAGAACGCTGTCAAACACATCATTATCCAGCAGGAGCTCAGTGCCAAGGTGATTTTCTGTCCCACAGTCATCAGTAGAATTGTTGCATCCAGTTGGAACTGGAATTATCGTCGCCAGGTGTAAGCCTGGGGAGAGGTTATGTCATTGATTGTGTGTGTGTGACTGTGTGAGTCTGTGCGTCCGTGAATGATCTCGCATTCTGCTGCAGCACATTTCGAGTGCCCAGTTATGACCGCACGATAGGACCTCTTGTTGTTCTATGACCTCTTGACTCCCGCATTCTCTAAATGCCTTTTTCACCTCACTCACCACTCTCAACCCGTTATTGTTCTGCACGGTGAGTTCGGCTAACGGCTAATGGAACTACTAGTGCACACACTGCTGTACCTTTGTGTTTTACACGATAGAATGAAGTGTGTGTTATAAGATGAGTTCAAACCCGTTGCTTGTATATTGCTGCTTGTTTTTGAGTTTGCCTGAAATCTGTTTGATGCCGCTTTACAGCACTGGTTGTGTTAATTCAATCACACAATACATCAGCGGTCGTTGCGGACACATCTGGCGGATAACTGCACTCTAATGCACTTTTCTAGTTTGTACTGTTTTGTTTTCTATTGTTTTGTACATATTCCCTACGAGATTAGGAGTACTGTGTGGCCAGATGTGGTATCCTCTGAACCACTGCCTCATTTTACACAAACCAAAGAAAATTTAACTAAACTGAAACTCATGTTTGATGTCTGTGTCTGACAATGTCTCGACTCCAGACCATCCACGCTGTAATGAAATATTAAATTCAAATAATCAACCTGAACAAATACTTTAAAGGGCCAGTTCCCCAAATAAAACTACTTTCTCAGTTGGTTTTTAAGGTATTTTTCCAGTGTTTTGAGATGTCTGCTATCACTCTAATACAACGGAGGTGAATGGAATTACATCTGTAGCGGTTTTCAAAAATTTTCTAAAATGTAATACAATTTATATACGTAATATAGGGTTGGGAACTACAAATTTAATTCAGTTCCTTCAAGTGTGTTGACATCGGGGCTGAAATCAGGCAGATAGATGAATTTGTCACAAGATCTAAACAAATAAACTAATTTATCTACATGGGTACCACTAAGTGAAATAATGAATGTTCCAAAAACACAGTCCAGTGATGATTATTAAGAACTGTAAACCACATGGATACAAAAAGACTCCGTAGTTAGTTTGCTTTCCACCATAAAGCCATTTCTGGACCTACCTAAATATCACTAAGGAATGGTTTGAGGTTTGGTAAAAAGATTGGTAATTGATAAAAGTGGCAGATGTTAAAGCCAACACACCTGATTTTCTGTGGTGTTTGACAGGTGGGTTTGGAGCCAGCAAGTAAAATCTTTGTGACGGATACCTACATGGAGGAGATCAACAGACAAATCCGCAACAAGGCCTCCCGAGGGGTCACAAAGCGCCGCTCCTCCTCAATTAGAGTGGACCCTTCCCAGCCCCGAGGCTCCACCAGCACATGCAACAGTGTCAGGGCTTCTTTTAATGAATACAGCAGCGATGCCGACTTCTTCGTGCACTGGGGCCACACTATTCGTGGAGTCTACATACCCAGCCTGAGGCACACCTTTAAGTCTCGCGAATTGGAGAAACTCTACCAGCAACACTACTCCTGCCAAAGACGCAACTCTCTAGCCATTACTAATGTAATCGATGCCATGGCCAAGTTACACATATTGATTATGTACCTTGCAATGGTCCCTGAGGCGGTCACAGACACTCTGCGAGGCTGCCTGACGGGCGTTTTCATGGTGCTAGCTGTAGCGCTGAGCATCGTGGTGTTAACCTGCAAAGACTCCATGTCCCCGCGTTGGCTTCACTACGCCGGCCTCGCTTGCTGGTTGTCGCAGACCACGCAGGTGCTGGGAGGACTGGTGTATGGACTGGAGAAGGACCCAACGTGGTATGTCTTGTTCACATTGTTCGCGACATACACGCTGCTGCCATTACCTCTGCTGTGGGCCATGTGCGCCGGCTCCCTCACCTCAGTACTGCACCTGCTGGTGGAGATACTGCGCTACTACAATGATACCGCGCTTTTGAGAAAGGTGAGAAAGTCAACTGAACTTAACGGGTCTCAAATATCCCCAGGAAAATATTACAAAGTGTAATGTCTGAAATTGTCATTGATTTATCATTATCAAACCAACATTTTTATTTATTTATTAATGGCATTCTTTTATTGATAACTTTACTGTTTAAGCATACTATACTTTAACGTCTGAGCTAAGTCATATTTATTTACTGTATACCCTGCCCAGTTTTATGTTCCAGATCCTAATAAACTAGAAGTACCTGCACCGTATAAAGCTGATAATGTAATGTCTGTCTATGCACCCAATTCTCAAACATTTCCATATTTCAAAGTGGAAAAGCATACAAGCTTTATCCATGTAATGAACTTACTGAAGTTAATTAAAAGAAGAAGACCCCATTTATTAGTTATTATCCTCTTCTCAGCCCACATGCATTGGGTTAAAATGAATTCCATGAATGCAAAATCTCTCTCGGATGCAGGTGTTTGCCAAAGGCCTGCTGTACCTAGGAATGAACACAGCCGGCTTGTTCATCCACTACCTGACAGACCACGCCCAGAGACAGGTGTTCCTGGAGACGCGGCGGTGCATTGAGGGTCGCCTCAAACTCGAGCAAGAGAACCAGAGACAGGTACAGTGACCGTTGTGCTATGGGTTGGACTTCGAGGAATATGAAGACAGGGACATGCTCAATATGTTAAACCACACACCGTCAAATAGAGTATTTTACACACAGGAGCGCCTGGTGCTGTCGATCCTGCCTCGTTTTGTTGCGTTGGAGATGATCGGTGACATGAGCTCTTTGGAAGATGAAGTCAACCCTCAGGAGTTTCACAAGATCTACATCCACCAGTACAAAGACGTCAGGTACACACACACATAAGTTTCTCATGGATGGCACCAAACACTTCAACAGGCTCCTCTATTTCAATTTAAATGTGTATGTTGTTAGCGTTCCACTTCTTTTCTGTTTCTCTCGTCTTTGCAGCATTCTTTTTGCAGATATCAAAGGCTTCACCTTGTTGTCCATGAACCTGTCGGCCCAGGATCTGGTCCGGACGCTCAACGAGCTCTTTGGGCGCTTTGACCGACTGGCAGATGTGAGAATTCGAGCTCTTCTTTTTTGATATAACATCTATTTTTTATTCTATCGATACCTTATTATCTCTTTTCCCGGGTGTCTTGACTCTTTATCATCACAGGAGCACCACTGCCTGCGGATAAAGATACTGGGAGACTGTTACTACTGTGTGTCAGGGGTCCCTGAGCCACAGCGGGCCCATGCCCGTCATTGTGTTGAGTTGGGCCTGGACATGATCAGCACCATACGGTCAGTCTTAACTCGCTGGAGTTCTTGAGGGGTTGATTTTATTTCACTATACTTGACTACTCTATGTTTATGTGCAGAAAGAAAAATAGCAATAATAATAATAATAAGGTGTCGCTTTACTCCCCACCAACAAAAGGTACGTGCGGAAGCAGCTGAACTTTGACATGGACATGAGGATTGGGATCCACTCGGGTTCTGTCCTGTGTGGGGTGCTGGGCCTGCAGAAATGGCAGTTTGACGTCTGGTCCTGGGACGTGGGCATTGCCAACATGCTGGAAGCCGGAGGCATACCAGGGTGAGTGGTCTCTGCTAGTGCCCGAGTTCAGCCAAAGTACACATTTGATCTCTTCCTGGATTACCACATGTTTATCTCTGTAAAAGTTAATGTGAGGAACTTTAAAGTGGTCATAAAACTATTTAATACAGATGCCTCTAAATGACCTACATAAGCAAACGAGACCATCAGCGAGACGATTTCTATATAGTTATTCTTAATGCTTGTCATTGATGCCACCGGGTCAGATTCAGCAACTAACTAACCCACCGTGGACAGACCCAGATCCAGCTTTATGCTGCTTTCAACCTGCAGTCGGAGCTCCGGCGGGAAGGGGAGAGCTCTGCGCCCGGCAGCAGTGGCTCCTCTTCCAGCAAGGAGCAGAGCTTCGCCTCATTGCTTTGCCTCACTGCTCCGCCAGTCCCCGCTAAAAGCCAAGACCACCAGAACCAGTACTGCGCGGAATAGACTTTCAGACCCTCCTGCAGTCAAATTAGAGGTTTTGTAAAGGGACTCTGGCTCTCAGAAACACTTTTGTCCACTGGGATCAATAAAATCAACACCATTGCTGCCATGTCAATGCCGTGGTGTCGTGAAAATCTATAACTTTACAAAATGACCGAGAATTAAATTAAAGTTCCAGAACCTCCATTAGAAAAAACATATGGTAAGTGTGTGCATTTAGCCTCTTGTCCCAGTTTTCAACAAGGATCCAAATCACCTTTTTTTTTTCAAGAAACATTGTAAACACAACAAAGTGTATATAGCTTGATACTTGACAGACTGCAGGCTTATCAAGTCGATGGCTTCCTCGTGTAAAAAGCATATTTATTCCGAATGAAACTATTCAAAGTCAAATATCTTTGTATTATTATGATTGGCAAGCAATTCTTTATACATTACTGATACTTTTCTCTGCTACTACCTTCTCTCATCCAGACGCATCCACATCTCAAGGGCCACTCTGGACAGTCTAGAAGGCACCTACAAGACAGAAGCTGGTCATGGCCGTGACAGGAACGAGTTCCTGCTCAAACACAACATCGACACTTTCCTCATCGTCCCTCAGAAGGAAAAGAAAGATGTTGGTCGTGCTGAGCCCCCCAAAGTCCAGAAAACCAATCGAACCTGGAACCCGCAGCTGCACTTTGAAAAAAGCGCCATTGACATGAACAGTGTAGGTGTTTGTAAACAGCTTTTTATCGTTGGCACTACGTACCTGATTAATCTCACACCACCGTATTCTTTTCCTGCAGATCCTGGCCGCCTTTACCAACGGCTCACTGCCCAACATATGCCAGTCCACCTCCAAGGAGATCAACAAACGCATCAAACACGCTATCGAGGTTCAAAGCAGTGAGCGCATGCACAGGGAGCACATCACTCCTCTGACCCTGGTGTTCAAAGACCCGCACATCGAGGAAAAGGTAGGAAAGGGCGCTGGTTCAGGCGGTGTTTGGTCGGAGGAAATAAATGAATGCTGCAATGTAAATGATGCTTTTGGTTTTACCAGTTCTCCCAGATGAGGGACGAAATGTTCAACTCCAACCTGGTCTGCTCCTTCATCATGCTCCTCTTTCTCATGGCCGTCCAGGCCCTCATTCCTGCGCCCAGGTGGGGAGACACCAACGTTGTCCAGTAGAAGCTCACATTGTTAGCACTTTGTTTGTTTTTTCAGATTTGAATGCCCTTTTATTAAACGCTAACCTCTGTAAAGTTTTTATCAAAGTAATATGGTCAAATATATTTTCACATTGCCTAAAGTCATTAGAAGAATCCTAAAGAATCTGTTCATGTGGACAATGAGCAATATCAACTTGTAACTTTTTTTGACTGAATATTTCAGCTTTCATGAAAGTTTGTTTGATTTCAAAGCCTTTATTTGCAGGATTTAAAAATGTTTACTTTTGTGTTATCTGGAGGTAGTATCGAAAATGAAATTCACATTTTTCTGGAATATAATTCACATGCTTCCTCTTGTTTCTTAATTCTACAGTGGATTGACTTTTTCTCTACTTTACTCACTTCCTTCCTCTTCCCCTTACATTCCTCTCTTCCTCTCCCTCTGCAGGCTCTTCCCGGCCGTCCTCCAGTTTTCAGTCTTCCTGCTCATCTACATGCTGCTGCTGCTGTTGGCCCTGGCGGAAGAGTTCAGGTGCACTCCTTCACCTCTGCAGCAGTTATGCTGCTGGATCCATGAAAACAACAGTGCCCGCAACATCCTCACCCTTACCGCCATCGTCATCAACTTTGGCTTGGTCTCTACTGACATGGTGAGAGTCTCAACAACACAGGGCCAGACTTACAAACATTTCCCCTGCTACAACTTTCCTTTTGATACGTCTGTACGGTTTTGGGCCTGCTCTTTAGAGGAGGTGGAGAGATTTCCACATAAAACTGAACCTTGCAAGTGAACCTGAGGGAAAGTCTCCTGCTGTTTGCATGATCCCCATCTTAGATGTATATTCATAAAGGAGAAAGATTCGCCTCCCTGCTGACATGTGAAATGTGCCTCAGATGACAAGCAAACTATGCTTCCAGGCACTTATTGGCATTCAATCCAAGTATAAAATACAAAAAAAAACTCCTCAAATCTTTAATATGTCAGAATGATAAATATGTTTCCGTTACGTTATTGGACTCCTTCTTTCAGTCTTTTGTTTTATGTGACTATGTTGTGCTGTGTGCCTGTGTCCAGATATGGTGCATTCTCGCAGACACAGGGGAGGCTGATGTAATGGACAGAACCAACACAGCCTCACGTCCACTCACCGTCTGCACTTACCCCGAGGTAAAGACAGCAGCAGTTCAAATGTGTTCCTTTAGAAAATAATTACAACAATATCTGTCAACACAAACATTTGGTCTCGTATTAAATAAAACATTATTATCACATTTTCTACTTGAGGTTTCTCACCCAATGCCCTTTTTTTTTTTTTTTACTTCAAGAAGTTGAAGTCATCCAAATACGTTCTTCTTCTGTGTCTTTAACCACTTCTTCACCGCAGGTCTTTATATTGAGCGGCGTAATTGCCATGGTGACTTGTGCCGTGTTCCTGCGTCTGAACTCTCTGCTGAAGCTGGCGGTGTTGCTGCTGGCGATGGCCGTCTACTCCTACCTCATCCACCTGGCCTTCCTCACACTCACACGCCATGATACACTGCACAGGTTTGTGTGAAATACACACCGGCCGGCTCAAACTGGGCTTTTTTTTCTACATTGAGTTTGATGTTTATAATTATTTTTGCCTCGTTACAAAAAGTGTCAGTATTTCATTGGGCTGTTGCTATTAGGAGCGTGTTGGTAGTTGACTTTATATATTCTATATACACTTGTACACAGCGGTGGAGAAGTACTCAGACAGTAAAAAGACAGTAAAGTGGAAATATAATGGTCTCAAAATATTCCATTGAAGTCCTGAATTAAAAATGTTACTTAAATAACGTTTATGTTATTATATAATATAATATTATTCTTTTTATGTTGTAGTTCATCAATGTGGTGCAAATTTACATACTTTGTATTCTACTGGGTAGATTAGTAGTATAGTACTCCATCATATAAGTGTCAAATAAATGTAGTGAAGTAACAAGCATAATATTTCCCTCTATGGAGTAGAAGTATTAAGTAGCATACTCAAGTATGTACAGTAAGTACTGTACTTGAGTAAATGTAGATATACATATACTCATATACATATACATATACTCTTATTTACTTCTACTGTACTATTCGAACATATCTTTAGTCGTTTTTTTTTAACATCATTTAAATCTTTATATTCCACCTCTCTTCATTCATTTCTGCTCAGATCTCACTATGTCAGGATCAAAGGAATCTCCATCCTTCTCATGGCCATGTTTATTGTTGCCGTCTTCTACAATGGGCGGCAGGTACCGTTGAAGTTTCACTGTGTTGAGCATATTGCTGTTCAGTTTAGTTTGCTCCTCTTATTTTTCGTTTACTTGAACTGATAGATAAAGGAGTATGTAGGAAACAGGCAGGTGACCTCTGATAGTTGTATCCATCTTTTACTTCCCAGTGGGAGGCCACTGCCAGACTGGACTTCCTGTGGCGTCTACAGGCCCAACAGGAAGTGGAGGACATGAGGGAATTGCGGGAACACAACGAGTGTCTGTTACACAACATCCTGCCGGTGCATGTGGCGCGTCATTTTCTGGACCGCAGCAAGAACGATGAGGTGCAGAAAGCATGACCTCACCTCTGACTGTGTCAGCCTCTTCCTTTACGTGTTTTTTTTCTCAAATGATTCTTGCCTTTATCAGACGAGCTAGCATCATGATGAAGAAGGTGTAGGTGAAATATTTTCGTGTTATATAAACATATTATATCGAAGGGGAGTTGTTTTAATGGACTTTTTAAGTGTTATTTCCCAATCTCAAGGATGAAATGTTTAAAAGGCAAGTGCATGACACCATTTTCTTTTCAGGAGCTTTACGCCCAGTCGTACAATGAAGTTGGTGTGATGTTTGCCTCCGTCGCTGGATTCAACGAGTACTTTGAGCAGAAAGAGATCAAACATGAAGGAGTGGACTGCCTCCGACTTCTGAATGAAATCATTGCTTGCTTTGATGAGGTGAAAATGGGACTTCAAATGAAAGTACAGTGGATTCAGAATATGTTTTTGACTCCATACATTATATAAGAATTTGAAAAGTGAAATACTCAAAGTATAATATTGCTTTTGAAGGGTAAAGGCTAATTTTAGCATAAACAGTTTATATCCAGGCACTGAAAACAAG
Organism: Anarhichas minor; assembly: GCF_050575085.1. Classification (NCBI taxonomy): domain Eukaryota; kingdom Metazoa; phylum Chordata; class Actinopteri; order Perciformes; family Anarhichadidae; genus Anarhichas; species Anarhichas minor. The sequence continues at coordinate 7,189,341 of NW_027466582.1, forward strand.
AGCAATAAAAACCTCCATTATAAATCATCTTTCATATATGTTTATATATTTGTATATGAATGCACCATTGCATAACTCTACTGTATACAGTATATGAGATTGATGTGTGATTTGATGTCTTTATCTCTACATATTCCACAAGTTGTTGGAGGAGTCGTACTTCGACTATGTGGAGAAGATCAAGACCATTGGGAGCTGCTACATGGCAGCCTCGGGCTTAGCTCCCGAGAGACAGGTGGGACGTCTTCTCGCACACATTCTGCTATTTACTTCCATCCTCTGCACATGCTTTGATATCTTCAATATCCCACCTCTTTCTCTCTCTCTCTCTCATGTCTAACTACCCATCTGTCTCTCTCTCAGGCATCCATGGATGAATGGAATCACCTGAGTGAGCTGGTTTTGTTTGCACTGGCAATGCAAGAGACCTTGAAAGAGATTAACAGCCTATCTGCCAACAACTTCCTGTTGCGTGTTGGTAAGTGGCTTACCTCCTTCACACATAAACAATGACAGGTCGATTTTAAACAGCTCTCCGCGACGGTTTCTGATGTCATAGGTTTAATACGTATTCATTATTGGTCTTGTGTTGCACTGAAAACAGGCATTGCCCACGGGCCGGTGGTCGCAGGGGTGATCGGTGCCACCAAGCCGCAGTATGACATCTGGGGGTCGACGGTGAACCTGGCCAGCCGCATGGACAGCACAGGTGTGAGCGGACGTATCCAGGTACCTGAGGCCACGCGCAGGATCCTGGCACAATGGGGTTTTGTCCTGGAGCTGCGTGGAGAAATCTTTGTCAAGGGGGTGAGTGGCTAGTGGCCATTTATTTGGGTGGCAACAGCACCGTTCAAAATACAGTGGAACTGATTTTACTGGATAGCCACAAAGTTTAGTTCAGGCTCGATCATTTTCAGTGAGGCGTCAAAAGAAACACAGGGCTTTCACCCAGGAGACTGCTGTTTGTGTCCCATGTGAACCAAGTACTTTAGTTGCGTTTTTGTTTTGAATTGAGTAATCATTTGAAGCCAAACCATGATACTTCTTACTAAAACTAACCAAGTAGTTGAGTTGCCTTTTGTCTTTTGATTTGTTTCAATTTGCAATGTTAACCACGTGTTTAAAACTGTTTAAAACTGTTTAAAACTGCGACCTTGATTCAGGAGGAAAAGCATTTCCCTTGAAACGTGCAGTTTAATCGTGTGGGAATGCCATTTTGTACTAGACCAGGGTTGCATTGAGGCTTCAGTGAAACAGTTAATAGTGCAGCTAATGGTCAGACTCTCAGGCTCGGACAAAGGGAACATCTACTGGTGAAAAGAAACAACAGAGAGATAAATGAGTTGCATCACTGATCAGGAAGGAAGTGCATGAAATGTGTAGATATTAATGCATCTTAACCATATTTGTGAACAAGCATTGATAGTAAAAAACCTTAAGGCTCATTGAGAAAAGGTTTACCACACTTAGTGACCGCTGCTGTCGTTGCAGGTCAGCGAGTGTCAGGGGAAAGTCCGCACCTACTTCATCAGCACCACGCGCAGCAAGAGGGCCAATTTTGGGACGGATGGTCGCCTGGGGGTGCGGACGGGAGGACGCATGACGCTTGCAGAGGTGGTGTTTGGTCTCGTCCAGGCCAGACACAAGGAAAAGATTAGAGAGACCCACGGGGCGTTTGGTCTGTCTCCCTCTAGACTTAAATGCTGAGGGGACTTTTAAGGTCAGATGGCTGCAGGTGAAGGAGGACACGGCCCAGCCATATTGTTTCTACTGGTTTACAGTTTTTGTTGCGTGTGTTTCTTACTTTGCCTTGCCATAACTAAATTTGCTGCACAAACTGGAGAAAAGGGTGCGACTGCTAGGATCCAAATCCTACCAGAGCCTTTGTTCCTGTTTACTCGATGACTGTGTCCTCCTCTGCTTTCCTGTCATCTATAAAATAAATGTTTTGGGGAACACTACCTAAATTTAGAATTCCAATATGTTATTTCCATGGCCTATAAGTTAAATCAGTATTTGTGAACATGAGCTACTCTCTCTCTCTCTCTCTCATAGCTAAAAACCAGAGAAGTCTCGAACTTACAGCTCCAGACTTTGTACTTGAAGACATCACACATTGGAGTTTTAGCACATGATTTGGGAGAGTTTTTCATATTTACTAATATTTCTTTGACCAAAGGAATAACATGTATGAACTTTGAGAATGGCTGTAGATCCCCTTTAATGGACGAATAGGGGAACTAATAAATGGGCAAATTTCTCTTGCTTAGAAGGGACCTAACTGTCCCACTGGCTTCGAATAAGCATCTTAAGGGCACTGCTTTCTGTTTTTTATTGCCATATTATAAACGGTGTAAAGCATGTTAGGTTCATTTTGTACAAAACTAAAGACGGCCAACGTGTCTATATTTTTTCGCTGGAATCACACTTCAGACCTCTAAGCCAAAATACCTCAAAACAGCCAGCTCAACCTCTCATAGACTTTCTACTGGCCTATAGTGCTGACTAGTGTTGTTTTTTTTACTGTATCATCATGCGCCATTCTCACAATGTTCACTATGTTTTGTATTGTGAGTTGACACATTTATTAAGATAATGTTAGCCAAGATTTTCAAAGATATGTTTTAGTGGGACTTTGGTCGACATAATAAGTCTCATTATTTATGGATCGATTGCTGTTCGCTTTCATATCGTGCTGTAAATATGTTTGATTCGTGTGGACCTCACTGTAGAGGTATTTCTTGTCAGCTTGCATGTCAATGTCAGTGTCGCTCTGGATTTCTGAGACTTTAGTTAATGACATAGGACAAGGGGATTCAGTTTTGCCTCAGTACACTATTACTCTCACTTCCGTTACTTGACTCGAGATGTATTTCTAACGTGGAGTTTCACTGCCACGTTTCTGTAACGTGCCAGTGAAACTCCACAAAGAGGTGAGTGTGCATCTGTTGATCCAACTTTAATGCCAAAACCACCTCCCATGTCACTCCACTTCACTTTTCACATGAAAAACATATTGTCACTGCAAATTATCATGTATATTTAATGTCGTAAGTGATGGATAACAAGCTCATCTATGGGACTTCCTGGGGAATTCTTCAAGTAAGTTGGTATATGAACACCTTTTTAAAAAACAGAGAAACTCAGGAAGTATTCATTAATATTTAGATTTATCCATGATCAAAATGTTTACCCAAAAACAGACTTGGCTGGGAATTTAAAATAAAGCTGTGGTTTCTAAATGTTTGGCATTCTGGGAATGTAATGTGCAGCACCAAAATGGTGACATTGTGAGATTAATAAGATATAATACGTTTTTTAAGATAAGAACAGATACTACACTTGATCTTAGCCTCAAGGCCGTGAAGTGAGGTGTGTAGACTGACAGTTTTGAAAACCTGCTTCTTTGCACAGCTCCTCTATATGAGCGGTCTGAAAGTTGAAGAAACAGTTTCGGGACAGTCGGAGAAATGAGAGTTAAACACGAACAACGACAGTTGAGGAAAATATCACAGAAGTACAAAGAATTTTTATTTAAAGAAGCAAATGGAACAACTGTGGTTAGTCGACGCTTCCTGCATCGTGCCTTATAAGCCAATAAGAATTAAAATAATGAGAAACCCAGTTATAACAATAATTTGTATTTAATATTGAAATATAAAAGACTGATCATGACAGGGTTCTCTGGTTCGGTTAATATATCATATAACGAATGAAGCTCCAACAGTGTCTGGACATAAAACTGCAGTTGACACTCATTTTAATACAAAAAACACAAGTAATGCACGTGGCAGTTGCAAAGATTAAAACATATATGTTGTAATTTGCTTATATTAAAGTATATGTGATGCTTAGGAAGAAGTAATAAACCCTGTGTCCAATTTCCATGTTTCCATTTTATGCTGCTTTGTACTTCTACTTAACTACATTAATCTGACGTCTACAAGAAGTTAGTTACCTTGCAGGTTAAGATTTTAAATATGACAGTCTTATAAAATGTGATCTACATTAAACTATTAGTTTATCGGTCAAACTGCTCAACACTATAATGGAACAATGTGGCTCTGAGACAACAACACAAAAATAAACCTTTGAAACTGAAAAAAAGTGTTTTTTTGACACATTAAATAACAAACATCTCTTTTAATTATATTTCACAGTAATTTTAAACATGAATGAATTAAAACAGATGTTCAGTCCTATGAATCATCAACATTTAGTTGTGTTGTATAACTTCTGTCTCGCTGCTGTTGTTCCACTATTATATATCTCCTTCAGTCTGGTCCATATACCTCTCAGAGAGAAAGACCTCCATCCTCCTGGAAGTGCTGAGACTCCAACCAGAGAAGAAACGAGTGGAGCTAACAGGCTGCTCACATGAAGAGAGTGAAGTGAGGAGTTTCCTACAGTGTCTGCCTCTTATCTCACAGCTCAGGTAACTCTGATAAATACTGGATATTTAAGAATACTGTATATAAAGAAGAAGAATGTCAGTATTTTAATCTAGAGCGATATCACAGCCAATACTACATCACACTATGTTTTCTCTACATTTCACCCCTGATGAAAGACATTTTTCATGAGATGGTTTATAATGCAGTGTGTCTTTGCTGGTCTTACACTTCATCCATCTTGTTTCAGCTGTGATCCAGACTTCTTCCAGACAGTGTGTACGTTGATCTGTGTCAGATCCAGAGAGGAGGCCGAGCAGTTGTCCTCTCTGCTGCAGCTGCTGGGCTTCACCCTCCGGTTAACGAGAGGCTTACCCAGGAAAACCTGCCGGTCTGTGGGAACAGTTCTCAGACGTTGTGGCTCTGATGTGGATCTCATCCTCACACCCAGAAAGATGTCTGTCAGAGGAGCCTCCCTCCTCTTTAGAGGAGCAACACAAGTACACAGTCTGAGGTACGCATTCATATCTTTACTGCCTTTAGTTCTTATGACTCAATCCTTTCCACTGTGAATGTCCAGTTAGTTGTGTGACTTCATTCTTCTTTATTTCCAGGCTTTCCAGCGACATGGCCTTGCTACTGTGTCGATGGGTAAGAAGAAGGGAAGCGGACCGTCGGCTGGCTGTGGAAGAGCTTTCTCTCTCCCCTCAGAAAGCCCAGCCGTCACAGAGAGTGTTGTTGAAGGTTGTCAGTAGTTTGGCATCCCTGCTGAGATACTGGACAGTCACACGGTTAGACCTGACTTGAGTTCTGTGCTCCTGCTCTGGATCTCCTCCCACTTCACGATGGCCCTCTAACAATCGTGTAGAAGTATTCCATACTGATGTAATGTATTCATCCTGGACTCTTCTAACAGATATTCATACGTTTTCTATCTGCAGACTGAATGAGAAGACTTTCCAGCAGCTGCTCTCCCTCCTCCATGAAATCCAGGACAAGGACTTGACCCGGTCCTTCTTGAGTAAGGTTGGTGGCGACCTGAGCAGCTTCTGTCTGAACTGGGAGCTTCTTCACTATCTGCTTCAGCAGTCGTCAGCTCACACCATCACGGTGAACCTGAGGAACCGCTTCTTACAGGAGAGCGTCGCACGTCTGCTTCCCTTTCTGGACAGGATTCTGTTCAAAGGGTGATCTATTTGGGTTTTTTATCATCCTGTTTAATCATTTCTATACGTGTTGTTGTGGCTTGTTCTCACTAAACAAAGATCCCTGGTGTCTTTCAGGCTCTGTCCCAGCTTTGTGTTGACCGCCATCAGAGAGATCTATAAAGCTAGAGCCGTTCCTCTTGTAGCTGGTTTACTGAGGTCTTTGGCTCATGAGATCGACCTGACCTGCAGAGGGATGGACTCGGTGAACTGTGCTGCTCTGCTCTTCACCCTCCGACACAGTGACGGAGTTAAACTGAACCTCCTGTGGACCTCCATACCAGCAGAGGAAGTAGAGTCCATCCTCTTTATGCTGGACAAAGTTTCTCAAATCAGGTCAGACATTAGTACGCTCCAACACTCAGGATAGAATTCACAGAGGAATATATATATATATATGACATTACAAGATAATTCTGTTCTATTCTATCAGTAATAAACATATTGTTTACCGTCTCTTTCACAGAGGTTTGTTTAACCTGAAGCTTTGTTTCCAACCTGTCTGATCATCCGACCGCTTGTGTGTCTCGATCAATCAGAAGGCTTATCAGTGACGTCACCATGTTCCCAGATCTTATCTATTAATGGGCTCTATGTTGTTGTGACTGATAGAAATGAAGGAGAAAACTACAACAATAACAGTACAAGTTGTCAGGAAACATAGTGATTTTTAGATGTATTTTTCCTCCAGTGTTGACAGGAAACTGCTGCTGAGGTTTGTCCACAGCTGTGCTGCCTCTGACGCCCAGCAGGGGGCAGCAGTCCACCTGCTCAGGACCGTGCAGCACAGGCTGGATCTGTCCTGCTCCTCCTGTGTTGAGTTGGATCTCAAGGAGACTCTCAGGCTGACTGCTGAGGACTGCAGGGCCGTCTCCACCATCCTGAGACGCAGCAGCAGGGTCACACGGCTCACCATCCTGAGACGCAGCAGCCAGAAAGCAGAGCTCATCCTGCAGGACTGTGAGGTGGAGGACAGCGGACTGGACATGCTGTTTCCTGTCCTAGACAGAGTCCTCCTCAGGTGGGAAAGACCACAGAATAACCAGAGAAGAAGCTTGTTTCCATGTTTCTTCATCCCAACAGTCTGCTCTGTTTCTCCTGTTTAGAGCCAGTAAAGCCGTCCTCCTCCAGCTGCTGTCCCTGGTTCCTGTGAACAGTGAGAGGGACACAGTGAGACGGGTGTGGTGGAAAAAAATAGTTTTAACCTCCCAGTGAGAAATAATTACGATGGAAACTTATTAAAGTATTAAAAACATATTTAATGAACAGACACTTCAATCAAAATTCAGCTGAATGGATCGAGCTCTTTCCCCACGAATGGTTCGGAGGTCTAACCACCGGGTGCACCGAAGCATTAACTGCTTGTAAATTTTGAACAAAACGTCACTCAGTCGGTTCCCCCCATGTCTCGCATTTTCTTCACCGAAAAATTGGTGTGCGCACCGGTGAATGATCACATTTGACTATTACACCAGCCTTCAATAAAGACTCTAAAACGTGTGTAATACCATCAATAGCCTTTTGTTTGAGTGGATATTGCTTCATGCATGGACAGAAATCAAATTGTGGGTGAACCACCAGAGGTGTCGCACCCCTCACCAGTCCTACGTCATATTTGGGTGCAGACCATAAAGAGGAGGGCACCTCGGACAGCTCAGCCATGTCGACAGATGGAACATTTGAAACCATGGTGTGTGTGCTCTTATCAAACATAAGATGAGTGACTCTTTTACTCCCGGCAATGATGTACATCTTGTCTTGTAGACATTGCCTTTCATACTGTACAGTTTTTCAGGATGGTTGTCCTGCCGACAACGCCATCCTCCCCGGGACTGAAGTCAGTGAGTTCAGCCTGCCTATCCAGCCAGTCAGATATGTCCTTCTCCTCCATTCCTGGGCCCCATGCCAATTTAAGGGCCACATTTCAATGATACATGCGGACACCCCCCCTGTAACAACTCATTTTGTGTGGGAGACAGAGAAACAGAGGCAGCTGCAGTATTTTCTGTCCAATAAATGTCCATCATACATAACTTCTCTATCTCACTCCCTCTCCAGTAACACGTGTGCTGTGCAGCGTAGTGAATTAGCCTGCATGTAACATTCTGCATGTGGTGAATGTTGTGAGGCAGCATCAGTTAGGTGTGATGCTTGTACCGCTTACAGATGGTTCTAAAGAACACTCGTAGATGTACAACAGCTCTGTTGGGTCTCATTTCATTTGTTTGTACGATTTTTGTCTGCTCAATATCAGGCCATCAGGGCCCGATGTGAGCATTATTCCAAATACATACATCAAATATCTTCCTAACAAATTTATAGGGCAGCACTCAGACAACAGAAATTAGTTTTTAACTGTGATATAATCTAGTGACGGGACAAGGGCTTTGTGTATGGCCCACTAATTGGTACGCCTCCTGAGCCAATAGTCCCACAATACCTTCCACTCCTTTTGGGAGGGACAGGTAAAGCAGACATACGGAAAACTGAATGTGTGGCTCCTGAGTCAACTAAAAATGTAACATTTTACCTTTTAATAGTTAACTTAATCGGTGGTAACTTTCTAAAACCTTAATTTTTCATTAGAATACACATGTGGGTGTTAGTGGTGTTTGTCGAGTTTCTAATGTGTGTTTTGAATGTACAAGGTTGTCATAGTCAGAATCTAAAGTTAACTCACCCTCTGTGTTGTAATGTGTGTGCGTCGAATGGTCCATCACTCGGGTCCGCCCCGTCGCCTGCTCCTCCCCTCAGTCTGATTGTTGAGCCTCCCCACCAGTCTTTGTTCCATGGAGATTGGTGGCAGTCTCTTCTTCTATGTCCGGATTGGCCACATTGACACACAAGGTTTTCAGCTGGTGTGTGTGTCTCAAAGTCTCTGCCCCTCTGTTTTCCTCCTTTTCTCCTCTCCTGTCATGGCTTGATTCCATTGTCAGCTGGGCATCCTCGGGTTTGCGCTGACAAACTCAGTCTTTGCTTGTTGTCTGTTGTTGTTCTGCATGTTGCAGTATTCCATGTCACACAACTCTCTTAGGTGTGATGTATTTCAGGCTCACGGATGACGTAAAAGCCTCTTTACAAAGTTCAGTCAGGGCTGTCACTGCATGGTTATACTCCATTGTCGTATTATTAACACACTGCAGGTCGATTATGGCTGGTGCGAATGCCGCAGATATTTTATAATAACGCACAAAGGAGGTAAAAGTTCTCTTGCATTCTGTGAATTTGCTCTTCGAACTCTCCACATGAGTCATGGCTTCTTCTTCTTCACGTCTTCTTTTTCTGTTGTAATGTCCTCTTTGTCTCGCGTTCAGATAATCCAGATTCATATTGTCATCAGTGTTCATTGACGGGCTGTAGTTGTGAGCGTTGACATGGTGCCTGTAGTTTTTGATGAGTCTCGTCCTTCTTCTTCATCCTCGGAGTGCTGACTGGTGGGGTTTTGGCTGTAATGTTGTTTGTGCCAGGGGAGCATACAGCAGCGGCGTTGCGGAGCCAGATCAGGGTCCACTCGACCATGTAAAACAAAAAAACAAAGTTCAGCAGTATATTTTCCTTTTCTATCAGATGTATATGTCTTGTTCAAATATATTTGTTTCTGGTTTGTGTTCACAACAATGAACACTAACCTTCGACGTCCTCTGAGGAGGTTGGTGTGCTCACTGTGGTCTGCGGATAGATTCAAGTTGATCGTATCTCTGCTGAGCGTTGAGTCTGTGTCTGTGGTCAGATAGTCAAATATCTGTCCGATGTGTATTTGTTTAACTATAAAGTACTTTAAGCTGCTTTACATAATGAAGGAAAAGAAGAAAATCTGATTAAATAGATTAAACAGTAGAATAAAGATTTAATAAATGAATATGAGTAAATAATCCGAAATGTAACAGAAACGTTTTTTTTTTAGACTTCTAGAGGCGACTTTGTGTTTGTTTCAGTTTGATTTATTCAACCCTCCTTGTTACCTTCAAATTTACTAACACCTTTTATCCTTGGGGTCAATTTGACCCCATTAATTTAAACCTCCAGAAAATTATTATAATTAAAATGATTACCCACGTTTACGTGTCAGGTACTTTATGTTTGTTTGTTGACTACCTAAATAGCCCTTTAAATAAACCCCCCCCCCTTACACATCCAGAACACCTGTTACGCGACTATGGAGAAATATGCAGATCACCATAAAATCTCACTGATTGACCTAAAATTTAAAAGAGATATCTTTTTGGTGTTTTAATGGCTTTATATTATTTATAAGTGCATATTTTTGTTATCTATAACATTTGGAATGAAAAATAATTTCTGTTATAAAGAATAGTAACATGTATTATGTTCGGGGTCAATTTGACCCCAGGAAAAACAAACACAATTTCAGTATTGTCTGAAGGGACAGCGCCCACGAAATGCAACCAGACAGTCCTCCACAGTCACGTGTTGTTTAAGTACTATCCTTGCCCCATTATTATTATTGCCTTATTATTATTATTATTCCGACCTCAGACTCCTCACACTTCACCCCGTAGGAGAAATAGATCAGAATCTCCTCGATAAAGGAGGCTAGACACCCCACTGCCAACCCCCATTGCCCCCGATCGGACGCGGAATGACGAGGACCCAAGTGCAGATGCAACACAGTATTTGCAACTCCCTCTCCCGCACCCCCCAGCTCCGGCCCCAGACACCAGGCCCCACAGAGCCGTAAACGTGGGAGTGACAGCTATCAGCACAAAATAGGATAAGCAGGCCATAAAAACGCAGAAGTAAAGCTCAAACGTTGAGACATTATGACCCACATGTATGGCCAGCAGGGCCCCCCGTGTGGCAGACAAATGAGGGAAAGCCTTTCACTCCCCTCACAGACAGGGTTTCTTACAAACCACTAACATATCAGCTACATGCCATACTACCAGAACACTGTGGGAACAAATCTTCCACATAGTGTTTTTGCAACAGCTCAACGCTTCTGAGTTAAACAGATATGGGGCCGAAGTGGCTCCCCTAGACGTACAAAATCATGCGTGACTCACATTTGGCTATGAACAAGGCAAATTAGACCTGATGCTAAAATGCACAGACTGTGACCATGCAAATCAAACTCTGACCTACTCTGACATCCATTACAGCAAATACTGACCCCAAAAAGAGTGCGCCGATCCCTAAACAGTGAGACACAGACACAAACATGCAAATACTGTGCGCTACAGTCAGCACCGCTCTGGACAGAGGGATTTAATTTGATTTGATTTGTTTTTTACATATTCAGCCGCTCCCTTGGATGTGACTCAAGGTCAGAGCCTGAACACACACACAGACACGGGACGGTGTCCACTTTGATGATACTGGGAGAGACTTCTTTATAGACCCTTAGGGGTCTTACCCTCTCAGCGGGGACTAGAAGAACCTTTGTGCTGTCTTACCCCCTCAGAGGTGGGATAGAAGAACCTTTGTGCGTTATTAGAAGACCCTTCTGCTGTCTTACCGCCTCAGAGGTAGAATAGAAGACCCTTTGTGAAGAAAAAAAACTCACTGAGAGAGCTGACTGAGAGAGCCTGTTTAAATTGTTCAATTTAAATTGTTTAAATTTTAAATCTAAATTGTTAAGTTTAAATTGAGCCTGTTTAAATTTAAATTGTTCTATGTGATTACTTTAATAAAACCACATTCTTACCATTTGTAAGTGACTGGATCCAAACTAGAGACTCTGGTTCTTTACAGTTTGACCCTCTTCCCCTGTCCATCAACCGTGTGATACAGAAGTGACGATGGACTCTACCAGAGGAACTTAAAGGTGAGTATTCTGGGTGAAGACTTGGCAGTGTTCGTCATAAATGGTGAGAAGTTCACAATAAGCAATGGTAAAGTACAGATGTTCTACATAACTATTCATACTGGGTGTTAGGGTTGCATCCTACTGAGAGCGCCTAGGGCGTAGCCGTACAAGACTCTTTTATGTATGTTGTAACAATTCACCTAATTATATTAATTAACCTAAAAAGGGAAAAGTACGAACGCTACAATTAAAGGGCACGGGCGGATCTGAATTGGTGGTATACAGACACTACATCTGACTGCATAACATAGTTGAAGGTACCAAAACACACTGAAAGGTCTTCTCTGTTATTCCCTATAATGACAGACCTCCTCAGACACAAAATAAACCACACATGTTAAATATAACAACATATATTAATATAAAGCAAATTCATACGGCATACGGGTTGCAGCACACAAAACAAAAAACGTGAGTCTCCCGCTGTACTGTAACTATCACTCCAACCCAGAGTCCCATCAGTTCCAAAAGTTCCTCAAAGTAACACAAAACAGTCCGATGACAACCAAACAAATCCCCAAAACAAAGTCACCAACAGGTGGAAGCGTGGCGAGACGCCGCGGTTCCTTTGTCCCCAGAACTCACGCTCCCTCACCACCGCCCGTCTAGCTGGTGGTCCTCTGTGCCGTTTCCATTGAAGCCTTCAGCTTCGTAATCCATGAAACTCTTGCTTCGGATCGTTTTTGCCGAGCAATTGCCGGCAAACCGTGTTCTCTGAGTCCACTAAACGGTGCTTGCTTCCCTCTCTCTGCGTCACTTCCCCCCCGTCACAATCTATACAAGCCAGGTAAACATAAAATAATGACAATAACAATAACACCATAATCCTATCCTGTGTAATAAGTACAGGCAACTAATAACATTCATAAGTACAGCACTTTATAGAGGTGAAGGAAAATAAGCCACAGGTTCCCCATTCACAATTGCTGTACACACAGGCAGACTCCGGCGATCATTACAATGTATTTAATGCATACATAAAATAAGTACATTTTATATACGTTTTTTTTAAACTCTTAGTAATCAAAGAAAGGAGGATGGACTTTGTCTTTAAGTGAACAGCAGCTTTGGTAAGTGAAGTGCTTTTGTGTTTTTACATCTGCAGTAGCGTTACTACTGTGTTCATTTGTCTATGGTGTCGTTTTTATGATATGGTTCATATTGTTCCCTCTAATGTAAATAATATCTGAATGGCTCGTGCTCTTCAGTGTGTGGATGAATACGTGTTGTAGCGCTGCAGTGTTGCTGGATTGATTTGTTGCTTTGTTGTCATGTAAATATATGTGACTGGTTCTTGTGAGTTTGTTCTTGTCATTGCGTTAATTACATTGATTTTGACTATATGCATTGTCCGTGAGTGACGAAGCATCCCGTCATGTATTCATATATCTGCACTCTGCAGTTAGTGTATTTGTAGGTGTTGAGCTTCATGTAACATTTTATTTCACTTGTCAAATGTTGAAGTGTTATGTGAATATGAGGTGTTTACACAAAACAAATAATAACCGTAGCTGTGGCGTCATAATGAGGTTATTAGGAGGTGGTTCAACTGTAGTAAGACAGCACTGAAGGCCCAGGTATAAAACACACGGCCCGCCACTGGTGAAAACCCAAGGCCACTGAAAGCGATCAAAGTTTTAGGCCTGACATTAGACAGCGATCTTACGCAGGTGTCACTGCCTCTCAAAGTTGCTTTTTATTAGAGAAGTCATGAAAAGTGTCGGATGCAGCGTCTATTACCAAAGGTGCTTTACTGTCGTTATTAGGCCACCTTAAACTTGTTATGAGAATTATTCCCCAAGGCCGATCATTCACGGTGGACAAACTCCACCATCTCGTTGCCTTAAATGAAGTAGGTCTGATCTAAGATTCTGGTCATTGCTTTGCGATAGTTGGAACAACTATTGTTTTTCTACAGCAGTAATACAGAAACTTCAGTTCACAACCAACTCAGTCTCTTTGATCCTTTGCATGATCTTACAATTTCTGATACCACCCTAGATGCTCACATGTACTCCACTTTAAACATTTAGAAAACTGACAGGAAAGTGAAAGGTTTGACCATTGTTATCTCACTAACCAACTCTGCATTCTGTCCTCTATCTTCAATAACCCGGTACCTGCAACGACGTCCTGGTGCGAGGCAAGAAGAACCCTTGTTTTTGACAAACAAAGAAAAGCCACGTCAAGGTCTTGGTTCACAACCGGACTCGTCTCCTCCGCAAATGATGTGGACTCCTTCCTCAGCAATACACTCCGCACTCCTTCCACATCGGTACAGCTACCTCCACAGGTGCATTGGTCCCAGCTTCAAAACTGAAAGCTATGGGCTTTAAAGCATCAGTCGATGATATGAGTCACTGATTCTATCTGATCACATGCAATCCTTTTCACTTATTCGTGGTTCATTGTTATTCATTTATTTTCTGTTATCAATTATTATTGATACTATTATTATTATTATTTATCCGAGTAATAATCATTCATCTTGTTTGTTCTTGCTGGTGAGTTATTTATCATCATCGTGTTTTGAAAGCAAACATCAAAGGACAGTCAGATATTATTAGATCATTACAGCGGTGGGCCGTCAGGGCCAGCAAGGCCTTCTCTGCTGGCCTAAACAGAATCACAAAGCTATATCTATTTTATAATTTAATAATTTTTCTTAAATACACTACATGTATTATAATTTATAAAAATATTTTTCCCATTATCTTATTTTCTCAATGCACAGCTACTGTCTTCCTCAGTTGCTCTGCTTCCAGTGCAGCTTGTTTTAAGTAGAGCTGAGAACCAAGGTCCTCCATGAGCGCAGAAAACATTATATTCTCCTGAATATAAGCTTCTGCATTTTCCAGATGCTCTAGTACTATTCAAAGGTATTGCAAGTCTCGTACCGAACGTTACGTACATTTAATACTTTAATACGTACATAGTTACAGCCTTAGAAACTGATATCTGTGGCGCCATCATGTGGTTATAAGGTGGTATTTCAGCTGCAGGACAACAGTGAAGGCCAAGGTATGAAATGCACGGCCCGCCACTGGATCATTATAATATTAAAGCCTGATAGGCAAATAATCGTCCCAGAAGTTTGTATGAGCTGCACATCAGGCATCGACTGACAGAGAGGATCAGAGAAGAGACGAGGATGGACAAACTTCTTCTGAGCATCGTCGTCGTGTCAGGCAAGACTTTCATATGTTTTTATTATTTTCCCATCTTTAATATTATATTGTTTAATAATTTCTCCCTGTGACATTCTTCTTCCCATTCTTTCTTCATCTGTTTTTACTTTAATGTAAAATGATCATTTGCATTAGTGAGTGAAGTTATTAAGTTTGAGTTATTTATTTATTAGTGTGTAATATAAGTTGTTTACTGTCAATAGGGATGGACCAAATGTTGTTGTTTACATTTGAAGCTTCTATTGAGGTTTTCGATTGAAGCGTTGAATGTCTGTTGACATATTTTTTGTGATGTAATAAACCCTAAAAGAAGAAATCCTCAAAATCCACCAGAATAAAGTGATTCAACGGATTGAATGAGTTCATTTGAATCAACTTTCTTTAAATCAGTGGTTCTCAACTGGTCTGGCTGCGGGACCCACCATCACCTCTTAATGACAAGCCGCGACCCAAATCGAGGAAGATGTTCAACTTCTCAAATCTATTTAATGAAAAGAGCAGTTTGAACCTGATCTGAAAAAGTCCTCTGCAGTCGTAGTGTAGGGAGCTCTCTTGTGCAGAGAAATTGTTTAAATTGTTCCCCTTCAAAATAAAAGCACAGCATTTTTTTTTTTTTTCTTCAGGCAAAGGCCCGCGACCCACTGAAAACAGGTCCGTGACCTACATTTGGGTCGTGACCCACCAGTTGATAATCACTGCTTTAATGAATATAACTCATTAGTGCTGCTTCTCTTTTGTGAGCAACAAACTGGAGAGATAACAAATGTTCTGCTTCTCAACTGTGAGGGACAGAAGTATAACAAGTATAATAAATATTAATAAGTAACGTTTGTGTGACGTGTGAGTTCACTTATGAGGCTGAATCTGTGTGTCATGGGAAGATGAGCCTGACGCTCCAACAGGACATCTGACAGAGAGACAGACAGACAGACAGAGAGAACATTTATTTATATATATAAACCATTTATAATAAGTTAAGTTATTAATATTAAATGTAATCAATATGCTGTTTGTCAATCCAGGGCTGTGTGCCGTCTCATCATCTGCTGAACGTCGCTACTATTTTGTTTATGACCTGAAGACCATGACTGAAGCACAGCGTCACTGCAGAGAGAAATACAGCGACCTGGCCACCATACGGGACATGGAGGACGTGAACACCCTGAACACAATGGTGGATTCAAGCCAAATGGTGGACGGCAGCTCTGTGAGTAATATTATATCAGTGACAGGAGGTCTGAAAGTTTTACATTCACACAAAGTCTGCAGATGAACTGTACTGAAGTATGTACTTGTACTTTACTTGAGTATTTAATTTAATGATATTTATTAATACATTTCAGAGGGACATTTATGTAAAAGATTTACAGATTCATATTTTACAAACAAAACATGATTTAATGCAACATACTGATAATCTCTACTTTATATTTAAAAGCATTAATATCTCATCAAACAAATATCATCCATGAAAATATATAGAGGAGTAATGTTGTCATTGTTTGCACTGTTAGCATCGTTAGCTTCTAGCCGCCAGCTCAGCCGTCACCACGTTGCGAGACGCTTAGTCCATTATGAACAGCAGGAGTGATTACAGGATGTAAAACCTGTTTCAATGTTGTTACAACCCGGCCCCAAGGCTGTAACATAAGGGAGACAAGACGAGTGGAAAAAGTAATAAATAGACATTTATTTAACGAACTACTAACCAAACAAACAAACGATCCTGGTTCAGATGTGGTTTATAGCCATCACCTCAGCTGGTGCTCATTAGCTGCTGATCCACATCCTGAAAGACAAAGACACAGGACGTAGACCCCTAGTGGACGGGTGGGGTTGTCACAATGTTCATATTAGCACCTGAATATTGTTTTAAGATAGACTTGAAAAGATTGGAAAGTAAAAATATCTGAAAGTCTATTTCTTTATATCACAATGAAATATTGGTTTCAGCGAGCCTGGATAGGACTGAACATTGACGTGGACAACTGGAGGTGGTCACTGTCAAACACAAGTTTCTACAAACCCGGGGAGACGGCGTTCAGACGATGGTACGCTGAAAATCTGAACAACTACTACGGTGAAGAACACTGTACATTGATGTATATAGATGGGTACTGGCACGACCAACCTTGTGATCTACGCAACAAGCCAGTCTGCTTCGATGTCAGAGGTGAGAATATTAAGACTACTGCAAGGAACTTTCATTTTGTGTTGATTCTGTTGGTCCCTGTGGACATAAGTGGTAGTGTTTCAGAGCATCAGAGTACCTTTAGAAAACCTCTCATTTTACTGAAGCAGGATCTGACAGTCGGTCCTGTTCAGTCCTGGTTCTAGTTCTCCCGTGCCTCCCTTCCATCCCAGCAATACGGTCTGGGTCTGTCCACGGTGGTCCGGTCTCTGCTGGAGGATCTGGGTCTGTCCACGGTGGTCCGGTCTCTGCTGGAGGATCTGGGTCTGTCCACGGTGGACCGGTCTCTGCTGGAGTCTGAGCTGAAGGAGTTTCTGGTGAACCTGCATGAGTTCATCTGGTTTCACCAGAATCCGACCCGGTGGCTCCGATGACGAGCATTAAGAATAACTCGATAGAAACAGACCATCTTCTCTCTGATGGTCTCTTTACTGATGGAGGTCTGATAGAGGATCAGGACTAAACTGTTTCATAACCAGTTAAAAGTTGCTCATGGTAACTTGAACTAGTCTTGGGCTACATGAATGTAATTTAAAGCAGATGAATGTGAGTCCTGCCTTTATGAATGTGGGACTCAATGGATGCCTGAATGTTCATGTTCACACAGCTCTGTGTTGACTTCACCTTCATGCTGAGATTCATTAAGCAACAATACAACTGGTATGCATCTATGTTGTCTGTTATGGTGCCTCTTCACAGCACTTCACTCTGGTCTATTTTCAGGACCGAGTGAGACATTTGTCTTCATTGACATCGCCATGACGTGGACTGAGGCCCAGAGCTACTGCAGAGAACACCACACAGACCTGGCCAGTGTGAGAAACCTGGTAGACAACCAGAAGGTCCAGAATCTGGTACTCTCCTCACAAAATTATGCCTGGATCGGCCTTTTCAGAGATGGATGGAAGTGGTCTGACGGAAGTGATTCCTCATTTAGAAACTGGAAAACTATACCTAAAGGTGTCTCTAACACTTGTGCAGCAGCAGATTTTAGTGCCAATGGACAATGGGAGAACCTGAACTGTGACGTCAAGAGAGCGTTCATTTGCTACAGTGGTAAGCTATCATTCACTCAGTGTTTAAATGTGGATTTAGGTTTACTTTATTAGCAAATAGAGTTTAAAAAATACAGAAAAACATCAAAAGTAGAACAAAATAAAACCATAACTATCAAGTTATGGATAAAAACACATTGAATATGCAGATCAACTGCAGATGATGGAGAGTGATCGCCTCGTTGATGCTAGAATGCTAACACCATGCTAAGTTAAGCTAAGGTTTTCTTGCACCAGCCATATTTAAAGATTGAGCTGATGGGAAATTACCATACTTTCTATTCTATCATTCAAAGTGTTAAAAATTCAAGGATGCAGATTATTATCAACCAGAAATGTTGTGACTGATGAAGTTTGTTGGTTTTTAGCTCCTGTTTCAAAGCAAGTGATAAAAGTGAGGTTGCAGAAAAGCAGCTCGTCTCTGGATCTGAATGACCCTGTGGTGATGGAGGACCTCTTGAAGAAGGTACATCTTTCTAACATTTAAAAGAGAACAACCAGGTGATACATGTGATTGAGTGGACTACTAAGAACAATGTAAATGTGCTGTGTGCAGTGCACTCGTGTATACGTCACTATTGAAGGTAGACTTGTGTCCAAAGAACATGCAAACAACAAAGCTGTTCTAGTGGGAACCAGAGTTCTTCTAAAGCAGAGCTTCCACATGAGGACAGTGTGAGAAAGGATGCAGGATGTAAATGAACAACAGCGTTTAGTGAAGACTTCTTCTCTGTCAGCGACATTCAGGAAGTAAATGTTTTTGTATCTCAGCTCAAACAGGGGCTGAATGACGACATCAAGCTGAGCTGGAAGAAGCAGCCGGATGGAAAAGTCTTCCACAAGGAAGAGAAGAAGACAAAGAAGAAGGAGACGTGTCCAAATAAAGATGAGCTTTAATGGTGTTTGAATCCACTCTGGTCTGAGGCTTCCTTTATCCTCCTCCTCTTCTTCCTCTTCCTCCTCTCAATCAATGGTAGAAAGTACCCAAGTACTGACCCTTTGCTGTGAAGTAACGTATTTACATTTCATGCTACTTTAGACTGTTACTCCACTACATTGATCTGTCAGCTATAGTTTCTACACTCTTAGAAATAAAGGTTCCAAACAGGTTCTTCATGAAGGGCTGAGGTTCTACCCAGAACCATTTGCTTCTGAAGAACCTTTTCCTTCTTCAAGGGTTTCTGAAAGCACAGGTGTTAAAAAAAGCCAGAAACGTGGGTTGTGCTGTGCCACGTCAGCCCCGGTTCTTTAGAAACCTCATGAGGAACACATAGTGAGTTCTAGATGGAACCATTTGGATACAAAAGGATTCCTGGTGGAGACACACCGGTGGGATCTTGTTGGTACCCTTAGAAGGTGGAAATGTTCTGCATAGAACCTCCAGAGAAGATTTTGTCTGGAAACTTTCACATATGGTTCTGGGTAAAACTAGTTATGCTTCGTTCTAGGTAGAACCCTCTGAAAGGGTTCCAGGTGGAACCTTTAGAAAAGGTTCTACCTGGAACCAAAATGGGTTCTCCTATGGGGACAAGCTGAAGAACCCTCCATGGTTCTAGTTAGCACATTTATTTCTAAGAGTGGTTTCTTTGCACACTAAGATATTTAATATAAAGTGTGTGATGAGCTTATTAAATATGATGCATTGTTTTGTAGAATCTCAACCTGCTGCAGCGTTAAAATGCTACTTGCATGTTAATCAGTAATAATGATCCAATAACATGTTTATGATAGTATAGTTCTCTATCAGAGTTTATTCTGCATAATGAGGAGTGTTTCTCTTGATCATGAAGAACTTTGTTCTGTAATTCTAAAATGTAGGACTTTTTATTTGTAGTGTTGTGTTTTCTCATGGTGATGGTGCTTCTTTTGCTTCAATAAAACATTTGAATCAGCTTCCTGTTTCACCGCAGTTCTTCATGTACTTCAGGTCCAAATAGAGTGTGATGACTCTAACAGACATAAAGTGTGGGGTCAAAAACAAGCCTCACGAACAGCTTCAATGCTGCTTTCCTCTTGATTTCACTGAAAATATGCTTCTATGTTCAAGCAGCACACTGAGTGAAGTCTTTATTACTGAACTGACTTTCCACCTGAACTACAATGAACTGAGCAACATTTCTCTGGTCTCTGCTCCTCATTGTTTTGTCGCACAAGTTCATTTCTAGAGTAAAAGCAGGTCTCCCAAAGAGCAGAGATCAGGGTTCACATCCTCGGTCCTGTCTGTGGTCAGGTTTAGGAAACAAAAACCCGGTAGGCCCGTTCAGTGATCCTTCACTGTGGAGGCGTCCACGTTTTACCGAGCAGATGCACTGGCACACAATTTTCACCCGAAATGTGTTTAAGAATATAAAAATACATTAACTGTAGAATTAAGATAATTCTATGTTTGAGGAAAACTGATTATAAAATATGAATATATATAAACTGATGAAACTGTTTCTGCAGAATGCCTGAGCCGACTAGATACTGTAGTACTTGTACATGTATCTCTGTTAGGTGTGTGTGTGTGTGTGTGTGTGTGTGTACCAGTGGCGGCCATGCATTTTATACTTGGGCCTTCACTGCTGTCCTGCAGCTGAAATACCACCTTATAATCTCATGATGGCGCTACAGTTATTATACGTTTTTGGGCTGTAACTATATATGTATTCGTATTAAACCGTTCGGTACGAGCCTTACTAACCGAACAATACGTTTGAATAATATTAGTGCATTAGGGAAATGCAGGAGCATCATTTGAGAGAAATATAATGTTTTCAGCGCTCAGGTGGGAAAGTGGTTCTCAACTGGTCTGACTGCAGGACCCACGATCACCACTTAATGACAAGCCACGACCCACTCTTCTCTTTTAGAGACCGTCTTATGATTTCACTTTCATAATTCACATAATGGACACACTGCTCTGGTAGGTCTTTCCTCGTCTCTCCCCCGTGTGTCACGGTGTGTGTACATCTCACTCCAGTCAGGAAACTTGTCAGAATGCCCATAATCTACACCAAGCAAAATGCAAAAAATGTCAGACTGGAAGCAGAGCAACTGAGGAAGACAGTAGCTGTGCAATGAGAAAATAGGATAATGGGAAAAATATTTTTAGAAATTATAATACATGTAGTGTATTTAAGAAACATTATTAAATTATAAAATAGATATAACTTTGTGATTCTGTTTAGGCCAGCAGAGAAGGCTTTGCAGGCCCTGACGGCCCACCACTGCTCAACAGTATACAGGAGTTTAAATTAGCTCCACTTAAGTTTGACCAGCTGCAATATAAAATTACTGCTCACACATGAATGAATTAATAGCTACTTGATACTACAATATTAAATGATATAACATTCTGCCTACAGTGGGAATGCAAATAACTTTACTTCTTCCACCACTGGATTAAGATGAAATAAAATAAGCCTTTATTTATCCCCAGAGAGGAAATTCAGGCGTTGCAGCAGTATAAAGACAGAAATCAGCACTAATAAATAGTGGAAAAAAATAGGGAAGTAAAAAAAATAGTAAGAGGTACGAATAAGTAAAAATAGAAACTAAACAAAACCAGTTTAAGATCAGGTATTGTGGTGAAGTGACAGTGGCGTGGTTAATAGCAGCGAGTCCGCAAGAATATATGTAAACATAAATCTGATAGTAAACTGTAGTATAGTTTTATATCTAGTATAAATGTTGTGAGACAGTATTATATTACGATAACAGTCTGGTATAGTGCATTACAGTATAGTATGCGATATGTAAGATAGCATAAGGTGGGATAATTATTATTATTATCATCACTATTATAATAACTATTATTGTTATCACATACCGTAAAGCATGGTGCACGTTATACTAGTTATTATTACATTGCACTTTATACTATAAGTTATTTCCCATGCTACTACTACTATGTGATTTTCACATGTATAAAATAATAAAACACAATATATATATATATATAACTGTCCCTCTGAATTGTGAGTCTGGATTCATTTAAACTATGTGCGAGGGTATATTAATATGTTATAATATGAATTTATTTTGCTTCCTTCCTTCTTTAATTGAAACTTGAACAGCTTCACATCAGGCAATAGCGAACCCTTTGATATCCTGACAAATACTTTGCACGTGGGCTAATCCCAGCTCTTCAGCAGAGCTTCCGCTGTTCATTCTAAAATATTTCACATGTTATCGAGGATGAACATGAACGAACTCCCCCATTCTCTGGACTCGATTACTTCTGGCTGCAACTCGCGCGCGTATTCTGCGGTCGACTCCCTTAATCGTATATTGTGAAAGATGGATCACTCGGTAGTTGGAAAAAGGGGTTCTCTGTGTTCTTACACTATATTTTTTCCTGAGGCATATACAGAAGAATAAACCCAAACTACTGCACATCTGGCGTCTGATGGACCTGACACGAGAAGCCACCTTTAAGATATATTTGACTCTTTTAATTCAGTGTTTCACTACCAACATGTATGGAAATAAATATGAAATCTTTATTTTACTATATTGTGTGTTATATTTATTGTCTGAAAACAATACAATTAATAGATCTTTATTCTAAAAAATATCAGTATCTGTCTTCATAAACCACCATGGTTACACAACAACATTGCTATTAATAGATCAGTAGTTAAGTTGGTTTTAAGTCTTGTAGGGCAAGTCAAAGTCTCATACTAGTTATTATGCTAGTTATAAAGTCTCAAGTCTTTGAGGTCCAGTCTAGTGAGTCCACATGTTTGTGACTCCAAGTCTCCTTCAGCTTGTGTGCAGGGTACTAATCCACATCTGGCTGGAACCCTGAAGCATTAATGCCCAAATAAATGTCTACACCTGGACCTTGTTGTTCGGTAGATATGCTGCCCTCGTGGAGTAATTTACAATAGAGCTTAAAACCTGATACCCAGGTTTCAGAAAACTCTTCAAAGTATTGATTAACGGTACATTTTCGTGGTAATCTCATCTAGAGAGCAGCTGGTGCTTTGTGGGGACGTTTTGGTGCCAGTAAACAGAGACAGAGTGAGAGCTCGTGTCTCACCTCTATGATGCCGTGAGGCACGCGGGCTTCCCTTCTCTGTGCTTTGATTGTGGCCCCTTGTCATCAGAAGAAAGTTGAGCCTCACACTCAGTTTCTTTTTATTTTTTTGCAATAATATCAACGAAGTATGGCGGAGTCTCAAGAGGACAAGCTGTACAAAGCGGAATATGCCAAAAGCGGCCGTGCATCGTGCAAGAAGTGCAAGGAAAACATAGCGAAAGACTCGCTGAGAATGGCCATCATGGTGCAGGTAACGACGTCCGGACTCATGCGGAGACACATGCTCTGTTAGCTCGCTCACTGCCGGGATGCTACCTCCTGTGAATTAGCTGGTTTATTCTGCGAATATAGAGAACATTTATGATTGCACGAGAGCGTGAAAACATGCAGTTCGTAGTGTGGTTTCAGTTGTGTTTAGGTTAGGCCCTCGTTAGCATTGTTAAATGTCTTGTCATTGTCTGCGGAGTGTTGCTCACAAAGAGCCGCTGAGCCTGTCTTAATGTCGGACTCTTGCGAGCACGCATCCTGCTCTTCACGAAAGGGGAGTTTTGTATGTTTTACGTGGCTCGAGGTTATTCTTCAAGACGACAAGCTGCACAATGTCTGTGTGACCATCTGCCTCAGAGGCCAACATATAACAACAGTATTATTAATACATTGCAAAGTCTCCACAGAGAATTAATTCACTTAAGAGGCTAAGAAAGCTTCAGAAAGCTTAAGCTTTTCATTCATGGCCTGTGGAGCAGCTCCAGATCCTCAATTCATCACCTATTACGTTTTAATAAGTACTCATTTAAATAAGCCATTTCATGTGAAACAACATAAAATAATCAAAACTGACATTGGCCACCCGCAGTATATGTTGGGAGTATTTCCATTCTCCCTGGTTGTAGTTGTTTATTGTGTCACCCTTCCCCAAATAAGTGCCCAGCCCACCTGGACATACAAGATGCCAAAAAATGGTGAAAGGCTACATAATTTATAACATATATCTTTGCATTGCAATCAAAGAAATCAAATTTTTTTTAATCCTCCCCACAAAACTGCCACAAAAAAAATGTCACACATGCTCATCACTGGCTGAGTTTTAACGTATTGTGTTTGCTTTTTGTCCGGCAGTCGCCCATGTTTGACGGGAAAGTCCCCCACTGGCACCACTTCCCCTGCTTCTGGCTGCGAGCGGCGGCTCAGTCGACGGCTGATATCTCTGGGTATTCTGACCTCCGCTGGGAGGACCAGGAGAAGGTCCAAAAGGCCATTGAGAGTGGCGGAGCGGTAGGAGGTCAGTACTCGACTTTTAGCATTTAACGTAGGTCTTAATGGATTGTTGAAATATCACATTCCCACACACAACATGTACGAGCTGTAGTCCCAGTGTGGCTTCATGTAGATGATTTGAAATCTTAAATATATTTGCATAAAATCAGCCAAACTTTATTACATTCGTCATAAACATACAGTTGCATACATGACATTTGACCTCGGCGTTTAACGCAGCCTAAGCATTTTAGGAGCCGTGGGCTTCTTTGGGTTCAGTGCCTGGCTCAGAGACCCTTTGGCAGAAGGAGCGGTGGGGTTGAACCGCCAACCTTGGTTAAAACACGACCCGCTCTACCCATCAGAGCCACAGCCACCCCAATATAAACAATAACAATATTTAGAAAAAATGATCAAAGTAATATATTTTACTCGATTGCTCTTCCTTCTTGCAGGAAAAGGGGACCAGAAGGGCGGAGCTAAAGGACAGAAGACACTGAATGACTTTGCGGTTGAATATGCCAAGTCGAACCGCAGCACATGCAAAGGCTGTGATCAGAAAATAGAGAAGGTTAGCAGCTACTTTTAGGAAAACTGTTACAAATGCGTTCACGTTATTCAATATGACATATGTATTAGATATCATGTAAGTTTGATCAACGGGGGATCGTTCCATTAGGGTTACAGAGTCTACGATTCTCTCCTTTAGGATCAGATCCGCGTATCCAAGAAAACGGTGGACGCAGAGAAGCCCCAGCTGGGTCTGATCGACCGCTGGTACCACACGGCGTGTTTTGTGGGCCGCAGGGAGGAGCTGGTCTTCAAGCCCGACTACACCGCCGCCCAGCTGAAGGGTTTCAACGCACTACGGGCAGAAGACAAGGAGGAGCTTAAGAAGAGGCTCCCTGCTGTCAAAACCGAAGGGTGAGTCCAAAAAGAAGGGATGATATTATTTTGTGCGGGTTGGGTACTTACGATGTGACAGACGGCGTTCAGTGTTTCAGCGTCGTGCCGCCGCCCGCTCTCCATCATCGCCGCCGACTGCATTTAAAGCCTCTCTGGCTCCCGCCGCCCTGCAGCATGTGAAAATTGCCTTGAAGGCGTCTCTGAACGCCGTCATCGTGTACGCATACAGGAAAGGGTTGACAGCCGAGTTGGCATGTGACAGGATGATGGCAGCGAGGAGCAGCTCCAGCGGCACGGGGCAGCGTGGGCAGAGAAGCAGGAAGCAGTTGATCGTGTGGAGGGGGATCCAGCAGACGGCGAAGAGGAAAAGAACCAGGAAAAGGGAAGTGGCCGTCTTCATCTCTCGGCGCATGCTGGCCGCAGCCCTCGTCTGTCCCTCCCCTCTGCCGCCGTGCTCCGCTGCAATGCGCTTCAACTGCCGCTTGACTGTGACGAAGATTTGGGCGTAGATGAGAAACATGATCACCAAGGGTGCCAGCACACACGCAAAGAAGTTGAAGTAGACCATGTAGGTCATGTCCACCACCGAGACAAAGAAACAGTAGCCTGAATCGGGGGGCGTCTTGTGCCAGCCCATCAGAGGCACGAGCCCGATGAGAAAGGCCAGCAGCCACGTGGTCAGGATCACCAACGCGGCGTTACGAGGCGTCATCAGCGCATTGTAGCGGAAGGGCATGAATATAGCTGCGTATCGCTCCACCGCCACCGCCAGCAAGCTGAAGATGGAGCTCTGGGTGAACATTATCAGAACACTCAGCATAAGCAGACACAGGTAGAGGTTGTGATGTGGCAAACCAATGCCGGTTAGGATGGCGCAGGGAATGGCAATCGTGCCCACGCCGACGTCGGCGACCGCAAGCGAGACCAGGAAGTAGTTGGTGACGGTGCGTAGCTTGCGGTCGAGGCCCACGGCGGCACAGACGAGCAGATTGCCGATTGTGGAGAGCAAGGCGATGACGAGCTCAGCCGCCATGTACGCCATGTTCGGGGAGATCGCCAGGTCAGCGGGCGGAGGTGAAGGAAGGGAGGAGGAGGTGTTGGAGGAGGATGGAGTGGAGGAGCTCTGTAAAGGCTGCAGGAAAGGAGAAGAGGGACGGGATGAGCTTACAGTTTGGTGGAGAGTGTAGAGGTTCAGCAGTGCTGTGGCGTTCTCCATTGTTGTCCCTAAAGAAAGAAATGAGATTCAAATAAGAAGTCAAGCTCAGCTGCTCAGTCAGGTGATGAAATGCAAGAAAGCTAACTAAAGTTACTCACCAGTCTACTGCAGGATAGCGCTTTTTAAAACAAGTGTTACTACTCAGAGTACGTCATCGTTATTCTGACTCCAGCCATCCTGATAATGCTCACACTTGTCCTCGCATTGAACATCTAATGCTCTGTTGGAACACATCTGAAAGATGCTTCTTTATAGAAGTCCCCTCTTCCCTCTTGGCATCAGTAGTTGTCTGATAAGGGACGTTTGTCTTG
Organism: Anarhichas minor; assembly: GCF_050575085.1. NCBI lineage: Eukaryota > Metazoa > Chordata > Actinopteri > Perciformes > Anarhichadidae > Anarhichas > Anarhichas minor. Next base: position 7,215,914 of record NW_027466582.1, read on the forward strand.
TTTTTTTGCACTACAAAGGATCAGACTGAGACCGGCTGCTACTGGATGGTCATTAACTGATGCCTGCGTGTGTGTGTGTGTGTGTGTGTGTGTGTGTGTGTGTGTGTGTGTGTGCGTGTGTGTGTGTGTGTGTCTGGTCTCACGGGGAGGCTAATGAATGTTTCTTGTCAGGGCAGAGGGGATGATATCAGCATTGACACCTGGGATTGTGAAGACATGTACCTGCTTGTGTGTCTATTAAGTGATGGGGCCCTAATTAATTTCCCATAATGAATGAAGGTGTCAGACTCGGGGTTGTTTGTTCCAGTATCCCTTTTGGCCTCATTTAGGAAGTTAATTTGGATGTTTTTTCTTCTTCTCTTCTTTTTTTTTTTTTGTCCATGCTGAATTATTAAAAAAAGAAAACAACAAAAGTTTGGAAGAAAACTTTTTGGACCTTGTGTTTGCTCTTACAGGAAGCGTAAGGCTGATGAGATGGATGGAGCATCAAAGAAACAAAAGAAAGAGGAAGAGGAGGAGAAGAAGCAGCTGGATGAGCAGTTAAAGGTACTTTCTCTTCTTCTTTTAGTTCCTATGTTGCAGAAAACATCACATTCTGATTGGCGGCCATGTTTTTAATATGCTGCTCTGTGTGTGTGTTTTTGTTTCTTCTTCTTCTTTTTTCTTGCATCTGCAGAACCAAAGTCAGCTAATTTGGGGAATCAAGGACAAGCTGAAGAAGTTTTGTTCAACCAATGATATGAAGGAGCTTCTGATTGCAAATGGCCAAGAGGTTCCCTCTGGAGAGTCGAATGTAGGAGAGCCTCTTCTTAGTCGACTGCCACTGTATTCAAAATGAAATGACATTTAAAGGTTGTGTTGAGGGAGAAAGTGTTGTTGTTGTGTGTAACGTCTACGCGACTAACTGTCATACTTGATGCAGCTGGAGTTACTGTTCCGTGATCAGCACATGTGTGTTGTTTACAGGTGGTGGACTGCCTGGCTGACGGCATGGCTTTCGGTGCTCTTGAGGCCTGTAAGGAGTGCAAGGGCCAGGTGGTGTTCAAGGGCGACGCTTATTACTGTACAGGGGACATCTCAGCCTGGACAAAGTGTGTGTTCAAAACCACCACACCCATACGCAGAGACTGGGTCACCCCCAAGGTAGGTCGCCTCCTCTCAGGGCCCCTTTTGGTTCCTTATCGGGTCGATGTTTTCATGCTGAATCACCGCCTGTAGCCTTGAGCAGCTGAATTCTGGTTGGAAATATAGGTTTTAATTTGTCCTGGTGATTGAGCTACATCTCTACCAACTACTTACATTTACTATTTGGAATATTCTTTATCATTTTAGGAATTCCACGAAGTTCCCTTCCTGAAAAAGTTCAAGTTCAAGCGACAGGACCGAGTTTACCCGAAGGAGGCTCCAGCCCAAACTCTCCCCAAAGTCAAAGCAGAACCCTTGGCGAGTGCATCCAGTGGCCCGACCGAGCGACTGCCAGAGGGAGCCCCCGCAGGTCAGTGACCGCACCTGAAGGAGCGCGTTGGTATCCTGCACACATTGAAATATTTACCAATATCTGTGTGTCTATCCCGTAGACAAACCTCTTACTGGTATGAAGCTGTTGTCTGTGGGCAAGCTGACCAAGAACAAGGACGATCTGAAGACTGCTGTGGAGGAGATGGGCGGGAAGATTACCAACACAGCCAATAAGGCGTCCCTCTGCCTCAGCACCAAAAGTGAGCTACCCGTCAAAAATTGCAGAGTTACCAACATGTGGTCCAGGGAGCGCCATCGATGTAATATTTCCAGCGTTTCTGACCTGCCGTCTGTATCCCACCTGCTTCTTCCTCCTCCATGTTTTCACAGAGGAGGTGGAGAAGATGAGTAAGAAAATGGAGGAAGCCAGGGACGCCGGCGTGCGCGTGGTCTCCGAGGATTTCCTCACAGACATCAAGTCGTCGGGTAAAGCCCTCCAGGAACTGGTCTCCCTGCACGCCATCTCACCCTGGGGTGCAGAGGTCAAGGTCGAGGCACAAGCTGCGTCTGCAGCCTCTAAGTCTGGAGTGCTGGCTGCCAAGAGCACAGGCAGGGTGAAGGAGGAGGAAGGTAAAAGATACTTATTCAGCTGTTATTTTATTGTTTTCGAGGGGTGATTCATCTGGACTTGTGTTATAGTATTGGACTCGTTGGTGTATATTTATGAGTAACTCATCTACATTATTCCAGGTGGTAACAAATCCAAGAAGATGAAACTCACGGTCAAAGGAGGCGCTGCTGTGGATCCAGATTCAGGTAGTCACGAGGAGCACCCTGCATTGAAGACGTATCTCTGTCCCTTTTTTTATTGTCTTCTGACATGGACTGGTGATTTTGATTTCCTAGGTCTGGAGAACAGCGCTCATGTGTTGGAGCAGAGCGGGAAGATGTACAGCGCTACGCTGGGCCTCGTGGACATCGTCAGAGGAACTAACTCCTACTATAAGCTGCAGCTGCTGGAGGATGATGTACAGAAACGGTCGGTGTGACTGAAGAAAATCATTTCACTTTCTTTTTTTTTTTTTTGGTTGTGCAGAGGTTATTGAAAGCTTCATATTCCACTAGTCATCCCGCACATTTCACTTTATCGGGTGTCTTGGCTTGCTAACTTTTGTTTTTTTCCATAATTGTAGAAATAATAATTGTATCAGAATGATCATTCTACCTAGACTATCTCTGACATTGCCCTTCTTCCCTGTATGTCCAGATACTGGGTGTTCAGGTCATGGGGCAGAGTGGGCACCACCATTGGAGGCAACAAGCTGGACAAGTTTCACGACAAAAACTCTGCACTGGACAACTTCCTGGGTGTTTACAAAGAGAAGACGGGCAACGAGTGGAGCTGCACCAACTTCACCAAATACCCCAATAAGTTCTATCCTCTGGAGATCGACTACGGACAGGTACATACGTCAACACGCACTCGAAACCAGAGAGGACATATGTGACGGGTTTGTTTTGTTCTGTATCTGAATCGGCTCTGTGGTCTTCTTGTTTCTTGACAGGACGAAGAAGCGGTGAAGAGGCTGACGGCCACCGCCGGCACCAAGTCCAAGCTGGCCAAGCCCGTCCAGGAGCTGATCAAGTTGATCTTTGATGTCGAGAGCATGAAGAAGGCCATGGTGGAGTTCGAGGTAAGACTCTTATTTTGTTTTGTTTGTGGCCATGTACGTGTGAGATAAGAACCACAAAAGAACAATGTAGTTTTCCTTTTATTTATTTATGTATTGCACTGTAAAAGAAAAATACACATGTCCATCTCAATAGAGCCTCATTTGAGCCTCACCCGTGTGTGCATTCATCTTCTGTGTCCCACCTACGTACGTCTTATCGCTCCTGTCCCGTCTTCAGATTGACCTCCAGAAGATGCCCCTCGGAAAGCTGAGTAAGAGGCAGATCCAGAGCGCCTATTCTCTCCTCACTGAAGTACACCAGGTCAGCACTGTTTCTCACTCTTTACCTCTCTGTTGGGATTCCTTGTGTGGCGCATTGCAATCCACTCTTAAAGCATTCAGTTCCTTTTCCTGTTTCCCTTTTATTCAGCTCGACACTTGTGAAGCACAGTTTCTCCCCTGACCATGCAATCTTGTTATTACTAATTGGGTCTCTTTGTTTTCTCATTAGGCTGTGTCAGTCAGTCAGTCCGAGGCCCAGATCCTGGATCTCTCCAATCGCTTCTACACCCTGATCCCTCACGACTTCGGCATGAAGAAACCTCCACTGCTCAGCAGCCTGGACTACATTCAAGTAAGGACACAAATACCGAATCCCACCGTACAGTTCTGTCTCGCTTTATAAATGTGCGGAGTATAAATGCATCTCACAACATCCACATTACATCACTGTTCAGGCCAAAGTTCAGATGCTGGACAACCTGTTGGACATTGAAGTGGCATACAGCCTGCTGAGAGGAGGGGCCCAGGACAATGAGAGCGACCCCATCGACATCAACTACGAGAAGCTCAAAACCAAGATTGAGGTGAGGGGTGTAGTTCCACGTTTTTACTCTTTCGTGCTTATGGACGGTTGTATTTTCTCTCTAAGAACAACGTTCAGCGTGGTCATTGTATGAAGAGGTTATGTATGGAAATATTACAGCGTGCTATATATTTGTTGTTTCACAGGTTGTTGACAAAACTACAGATGAGGCTGAGATCATTAGGCAATATGTTAAGAACACCCACGCCGCTACACACAACACTTACACACTTGAAGTGCAAGAGGTAAGTCAACGGTTTGACAACCGCTTCATTTGAATATTGTGTTGTGAATTCTTAGTTTGTAGAAATCTTTGTTTCTAATTACTGATTCAGTCACAAACTTAATGTAAATTCTTCTACAATATGTGCATTACTGTTTATATCGACTGTATGTACTGTTGTCCAGCATAAATTACCATCTCGCTGCATTTCCTGATTTTTTTTATTTTTTCCCATCCTGTAGATCTTCAAAATAGTTCGAGAGGGAGAGCGCCAGCGGTACCGCCCCTTCGAGGAGCTACACAATCGCCAGCTGCTGTGGCACGGTTCTCGTGCCACCAACTACGCCGGCATCATGTCTCAGGGTCTTCGCATTGCCCCTCCAGAGGCCCCAGTGGTGAGTTTGTCTTTGTGGTTAGGCTGAGTTCAAGTTTGAGGGGAACCAAAAACTGCTTCCTCCATTTGTGCTTCGGCCACAATGTAACGCGTTCACTTCCCGAAATAAACTTTCAAATATTCCGTCATGTTTTTAAGTATATTTTTCCCCTTTTCAGTCCTGTGTTACATTGCCGCTTTGCTTCATTTTCTCCAGACTGGTTACATGTTCGGTAAAGGTGTGTACTTCGCCGACATGGTGTCCAAGAGTGCGAACTACTGTCACACCTCCCAGTCGGACCCTGTAGGCCTCCTACTGCTGGCCGAGGTGGCCCTCGGCAACATGTAAGTGACCGTCTGAGTTCTTTAAAAAAAGAGAGCCTGAATATCAACCTTTTCATGTGCTTTATGTGTGATGATAATATAAATGAATGTGGGTTTTTTTTTTAATGCAGGCATGAATTGAAGAAGGCGTCCCACATTTCAAAACTACCTAAGGGCAAGCACAGTGTCAAAGGTCAGAAAACTTTAGTCACTGCACATTTTGTTTTGATTGTCCGCGGGCTGTTTGGGATAGCTTAAAGGCACAGTGTGTAGAATTTGGTGGCATCTAGCGGTGAGGTTGCAGGTAACGTAAGCCACCGAGTGAAAAACCGTGCTAATACCGTTCATTTCACTCCGTGGCCATCCTTAACCATAATAACACTAATTTAGGAATAACGGAAGACATACAGCAGCTGACGATACCACGGTTTCAAAAGCGTGTTAGAGAGCTACGGTGGCCTTCAGGTAAAGTAAAAGTGTTATTGGCCCTCTCTAGAGCCAGGTTTTGGTTTGTCTGCTCTGGGCTACTGTAGAAACATGGCGGTGCAACACGGCGGACTCCGTGAAGAGGACCTGCTCCTCTAGATATGAGCAGATATGCAGAGCTTATTCTAAGCTAACAGAAACACAATAATCCTTAGTTTCAGGTGATTATCCACTTATGATAATATAGTTATTAATATTATATTATATTTCCCCTAATTCCTACACGCTGTGCCTTTTTAATAAAGTGTTATTTAGCTGACTTGCACAACTTGTTTTGTTGAACATTGTCATTATCGTGGTAGGAGCCTCTTGTTTATAATACATCAAAGTTTGAAAATACTTTTATTCATTAACTTTTTTTGTTCTTGCAGGTTTGGGCAGATCTGCTCCTGATCCAACTGCATCTGTCACTTTGGATGGCGTGCAGGTACCTCTGGGAAAAGGAGCCAACACGAACATTGATGACACAAGTCTCCTGTACAACGAGTATCCTTTAACACTGACCACCTGGGTTATGACTTTTACAATAATCTTTCCAAATTACCCCGTATCTTTCCTGCTTTGCCATATAATTACGTATTTAGTAGTTTGTTGTGTGCGGAGTCAAAGACTGAGGCAGTACAAATTGTTCTCGACATTAAATAAACTGACTCAATTTAAATTTATAGTTTTTATATAATGTGTACAGGTGCTTTAGATTTTACGCTATTGCCAAGTTCACATAACACGAAATTTAGCCTGAATTTGGACTCATGTTTCCGATCTAATTTCAAAATAGGATTGATCTTGGATGGCTGGTTTAAAAGCTCAGCATGTCTTATCTTTAATGTCAGAAGGGTTGTTTTGTAACCTCCCGATCATGATGTAGAACACTCTGAGGAACCAATGGTGTTTTATACCAATTACAATTAGGTATTCTGGCATAAATTGGATCATCTATTTCTGTTCCCCTCATGTCTGTAATTTGTGTGAAATGTCCTCTTATTTCACCGAGTCAGTCATCTGTAGTCTTTGTTTTCCTAAGCTGCTGCTCCTCCAGGTACATTGTGTATGATGTGGCCCAGGTAAACATGAAGTATCTCCTGAAGATCAAGTTTAACTACCAGACGTCCCTGTGGTGAGAGATGCTTTGTCCAGACCCTCCTTCAGTGAAAACTAAAACCACTGTTGCCTCCAAACGCCCGGGCTTCATTCGCTGCAACAGAAAATATTTGGTGATGGAATGATGCTCTACCATGCTTTACAACAGGCAACGGAAGTCTCAAGACACTTTATTGCTTTTTCATCAGGTTTAATAGCTGGCAGTCTTCCATACTAACACATTATGTACTTAAATACCTACTTCACTTGCTCATAAAAGAGACAACTCACAGTTCAATATTGTGATTGAAGCAAGCGGTGCACACTACATAGAAAGGTTTTGGTTTAGACATGAACATCAGAAAATGTTTGTAGTTTTCACGTGGTTATCTTGAATTTGAAAAGGATCTTACGACTTCATTCTTAGTTACACTTTTAGTTAATTAAGGTTTAGTAATGCAAGTTTAGAAGGGATTGTCTGCAGACATACACAAACGTTTTGTCGACTGTTGGGTTCAAAGATACTGTACAAGGTTGGACGTGTATATATTTGTTTTGTTGCTTGTCTCTCAAACTGTCTTCCTTGCCGAAAATGAAAAATGTGGTTTGTGTTTTTTGCAAAGTGTTCTGCAAAAGAAAGGACTGCGATGTTATGTGCTACACTTTTTCTTAGTGTTTTTCTCGCTTACCTCAAATACAATAAAATGTTTTCAAAAGGTCATGCCTGCCTTTGTCTATCATTATTTTGTTCCACTGCATGTTGGATACAATTTCAATTTTGGATTTGATTACAGTGAAAATAAATGTAAATTTGCATGTCAAGTTTTCAAAGTTATGAGATGCTGGATTTATTTCCTGTAGGGCTTTCTCTTTTTCCCTATTAACCCTTGGGCAGGTCAGAGACAGTGTGATGCTAGATCTTGTAGGACATTTAAATATTAAAAACCCTAATGCCACTAAACAGAAATAGTATTTATTAACTTGATTTCCCATTTGAAAGAGACTAAAAGGCTTTTTATACTGGCTATGGTTTTCTATGTTTAACATTGTTAAAAACAACAACTTGCACCATGGGAAGTTGGGAATAATACATAAATTATTCCCAACAATGAATTAAATTGAAGAAAAAATAAACATGTGACTGTAACTCAAGTGCTGTATGACAATGTGTGGATGCGGAGTGTCTACTCTGACTTTCACTTTTGCTTAAGAAACTGTTTTCCAAGAACTTCCCGTTACATTTCGTACGGAAAGTTGGATTTATATTGAGTGACTGTAAGTGTGTGTTTGCACATATAATACAAAGTGATTCTGCAGTCGTCGGTTTGATAAATGATGTGCTTTTTATTTCTCAAATCGCCCTCCAGATAGCGTCCCGACCCAGAATGCAGTTTGACAACGTCTTTGAAAAAGCGGCGCGGCTAATTCAAGATGGCGGAGATGGACCAGCTGTTAGACGAGAGTGAGTAATAACATATATTCAAGGAGTTTTGCATTGTAAACACGCAGCAGGCCCCGTAGTGATAAAATACAACATTTGGTGATACACTGCTATTGTTGTCCATGTAATGAATATCGTAAGTTTTGGGCAGAGTTCACAAAGTGTTTTCTATACGCTATAAGAGATACCGGTCTCCCCAAGTCGGCTAACGCTTGTTAGCATGAGAGGCTAACCATAGCTAATGTTGGAGTTGAGCAAGTTACTTTAGCTCAACTGGGTAAACAAATAATGTTAGCTTAGCTATGAGCTAACGTCTGCTAGCCTTACGTCGTAAGCAGCAATAACAAAGGGACTACCACAACGTCTCTGTTAACGTTACTAAAAGTATCGTTACACACGTTAGCCAGTAACGTTAGCTTGGTGCAGTTTGTTAGTCTTTTATTTAACGTTCGTTAGCGGTTGGTTAACGTTACATGGTAACGTCGTTGTGTATCGTTTTGACAAGACGGTGAAGGGAAACTAGTTATTTTTGCTATTAAACAGATGAAATAGTAATTTCAATCGATGTGAACGTAGTTGATTTAAATACATGTTTATCTCCTGGTCGTACCAAGTGTAACGTTAGCTTATGTTAGCTCGTTTCGTGGGTATGATTTGTACAGCTGACGTTATGCCCATTCTTGACAGCTCATATTGGGGATTAAGGCCTAACTGACTGCGCTAGCTATATGTAACTTCAGTTAACGTAGCGTTAAGCTATCCGGCTGCTGTCAGTGTTTAAAGGGCAGTCTCATAAGCACCCTGCAGACGTTTTCTGTGGTAGCTTTAAAAAAAATGTATTGAGTATCACTAACTTAAAACTAACGAGAACGGCCTCGATACGTTTTTTATCACCCTGAAGTGTGTAGTAAAATATTTACAGTATAGTCATACGCCGTGAGTGCGTTACTGTAACGTTCAATCGATGTAACGCTAGCCTTTTCTCTTTCCCAGGCTCCTCAGCAGAGGCACTTGTCAGTCTGAAAGGTATGTGAGCTGCATCTTTATTTAACTTTCTGTGTATCTGTCCCTGGCACTGTGTAAGTATATTGGGAACTACTGTGTCAAATTCCATGTATGCCGAAACACACTTAGCCTATGAAGATTTTTGTGAATCTGGTCTGCGTGTGCATTAGCAGACACATGGCATAGGTTACCTACGTATGTCCTTTATTGTATTAGACTTCTGTATGACGCGCCACAACGACAATAGACAACCCACCCTACCGTACATTTGTGGCTGATGCCGTCAGAGACACAGTGGAGTTTAGTCCCCACATTGGGAAGGATAACATGTGTCAACACCTGTAAGAAAATGATCTACCTCAATTACATCATCTGTGAGATGAGAGTAGTTTTGAGTCTGGAATTCGATAATGTGAATGTCTCAGTGGGGTCCTGTATCAGGTGTCCTCCCACTATTTTGAATTAATGCATTTGTTTTTTTATAGAAGGCAGTTTGTCCAACACTCTGAATGAAAAGAACAGCTTCCCAAGAGCTCACAACACCAGGGGACGACAGTCCTCCCTCATAATGGACACAGTAAGAGTGCTTTCTTAGCAATTATACTTTCCAGCTCCCTGGTTGAATTTATTGCCACATTAAGAAATGCAGATTTGGAAGGAATGTGCAATCCACATGCAACTGGTCAGTATGTCGAGTGCAAATCTATCAAGGCAGTATGTCTGACTGTCAGCGGCACAGTTTGGGACCCCTAGAAATAAACTGCAAACCGGAAAGTGTGGCAGTGTGCACCAACAAAGATATTGCCGACACTGACTTAAATAGCTGATATTGGATATCGATGACAATGGGCCCGATCTAATCAATTCAATTTGATGTATATTCTATATATACTATATATTACTGTATTTTAATTCCTGTTTAGGTAGTGACCAATTTGTTGCTGCGTTAAAAAGCTTACTCTTTAAAAAAAGCAATGTTTAAGTTAAACCTGTTGTTGCTTTGCACATAAAACGATGATTCCAGTCCCTTCCACACAGTGAGGCATACAGCTTATTAATACACACTGGTATTGGATCGATACCCAAAACCCATGTATCGCTACCAGGATTTAAAAAATTGGATTGGTGCATCCCTATATTGCCTGATTATGCTTGATATTGCCTGAATCTTGTGTGTATCTGCATGATTGCATTGATTCAACTACATTTTTTACATAACTCCAACTAATGTGGGTCAGTTTTTTGTGCTTACAACTGCGCTTTAAATTGATTTCTGTAAAGTTCTACAAGAGAAATGTACACAAATATTTGCGACTTGTATGAAAATGATTTTATTCTCGAAGTATCATTGGCACAATTCATAAACTTCTTTCAACATGTATCCTTCCAGCCCACGCGGAGCTCAAAGAGAAGTCGTTTGTTTCGGGAGGAGGATGAGTCGCCCCAACAGCGTCTCCCCTCTAGATCCCCTCGGAGGAGCCAACGGGTCAGCACCCCACAGGTACAGCCTGCTCACTGTGAAAGGGACTCGTGGGGGGTAGAAGCCCTTCCTACTCTCTAACGTGTCACTGAGCCCACCTGTGCTGCAGCAGTAGTTTATTGCAAATGTAGTCCTTGACTTAAGGGGAAAATGTGCCACCTTTTTTTTAATGTGGATTTCCAATCAGCAATAACGGCTCCAAATTGCATAAAAACGTAATTCTGAGTGTATCAGAAAACGATGTGACTGCCAAGTTGTTTGATGAAATGAACAGATTGTGGTACGGATTCAAACGTGACTCCAGACCGCTGCCTCTCCTTCTTTAAACATAAGCTACAAAACCAGTGAAGTAAACATAGCAAGACTTTTAAGCAACGGTGCTTTCCTGCTAGTCGTCTGCTTGACCACACAAAATAATTCATAGCTTTGTTTCCGGAGGAAGAAGTTGCCCTTGAGTGAATAATGTTACAGCTGCCTAGCGTAGTGAAAGAATGAATTTGTGTAGGATAACCCTTCTTAAAGTGTTCAATTTATTGTATTTATTATTTTTCCAAACATAGATATGCCTTTATGTGGAATAACTGTTTAAATGTTTTGCTTTACAGAAATGTTCTAATGTGGTGACACCAGATAAGAAGGCATCCCAGAAAATAGGGCTGAGATTAAGAAACCTCCTTAAGCTTCCCAAAGCTCACAAATGGTGCATCTACGAATGGTTCTATTCCAATATCGACAGGTACATTCTCACGTTCACCTTCAGAAGACAGCAAGTCATTTTGATGAATTGTAATCGATTCAGAGATGCTTTTTGATCTGCAATGTTTGTCGAATGATGTGTTAACGATGTGCGTTATTATTATTATCTCTTCCAGACCGCTCTTTGAGGGCGACAATGAGTTCTGCCTGTGTCTCAAGGAGTCTTTCCCCAACCTGAAAACGAGAAAGCTGACGAGGGTCGAGTGGGGAACAATCAGGAGACTGATGGGGAAACCCCGACGGTACACTGCAATCTTTAAGACGTGTGCTTCTAGCTTCTACACGCCGTTTTCACTCCTCGTGTTTGTCAAACATGTTGAAATAGTTTTCTCCCTGCATTTGTTTTTATGACGCCGTTTCCTCAAAACAAAGCCTCAAAAGAGATGTTAACGCGTTATGCTTCGTTGACCCCTCCAGGTGTTCGTCAGCGTTCTTCGCTGAGGAGCGGACAGCGCTGAGGCAGAAGAGGCAGAAGATGCGTCTGCTGCAGCAGAGAAAACTGTCCGACGTGTCGAACTGCAAAGACCTTCCAGATGAAATCCCTCTGCCACTCATCATAGGAACCAAAGTCACCGGTAAGACGGTTGGAACGAAACGCACCCAGTCTACAATTTTCAGTATTCATAGTGAGGATGTCCAATGCTCATTTGAGGTGTGTTACCAGTAATAATTCTGATTCAGTTTGTTTTTCCTCTCTGTTCCTCAGCTCGACTCCGGGGCGTCCATGACGGGCTGTTCACCGGGCAGATCGATGCAGTGGACACGAGCGCTGCCACCTATCGCGTCACCTTCGACCGCAGTGGCCTGGGAACACACACTGTGCCTGACTACGAAGTCTTGGTAAGAATGGCCTGTTGTGCGTTTTGAGGTTACACGTAACAACTTTTAGTTGTTGATTCTGTCAAAATACAAAGATGTGCAGTAGCTGTGCTAAAGGAATGTGATTATAGTCTTGGACGTCGGGTGATGCTTGTGTTTTCCAGAGCAATGAGCCCAATGAGACCATGCCCATCTCAGCCTTTGCCCAGAAGCATCGGATATCACGCTACATGCAGAACGTCGTGACTCCGCCCAGGGGGCCTTACCCATCCGCCACCACTCCCATCCTCATGGTACCGTACCCCTACATCTAAAGACAGATAAACATGTGCTGTGTCAGCACAATGTCAATGCTATTTGGTACTGATTTGAATCTGCTCTGGCTGTGAGAAGGCTGATCTACTGCAACAGATACTTTTGGGAGGCAGCCAATAATCCCGATCTGGTTGTGGTCCACATATCTCGTACAAGCAGGTTGTGAATGTATATATGCAAAAAGTATGTTTAGATATGTTAGTCAGTGGTGGCATGTACTGTATAGGGACAGTTCAGACATTGTCATCATAGAAAAAACAACTAGTCTTGATGTTTTTGATAACAGGACAATGACCCTCTCGTCAACCAGTCGCCGTGGAGGAACAAGCTGCCTGGTGCTGAGGGAGATACTCTGGGAGGATTTCCTGTCAAATTCCTCATCCAAGTGGTAAATACTTCCTGTGATTACAATGGAATACTAAAATATGACATCCTACAGCTTTGTAACATATTCTTTGTTTTATTTTTTTAATGCCTAGACGAGGCTGTCCAAGATCCTCATGATCAAGAAAGACCACATCAAGAACTTGAAAGAAATGAACACAGAGGCAGAGAAGCTGGTACAATCATCATTGTTTTATTAAAAGTTGATTCAAAACATGAGATGCATACATCAAGCCTAACTAAACTTGTGCTTTTGTTTTCAGAAGTCGTACTCGATGCCTATTGACCTGGACTTTCAGAAGCGGTATGCGACCACAGTGCTCGAGCTTGAACGGCTTAATAAGGATCTGAATAAGGTGCTCCATGAAGTTCAGCAGTTCTGCTGTGATGTAAGTCTACAGATGCACTTCTCTCCACTGACATTCCTAGCATCTCACTTCATAGTCCACCTTGACCAATCTAAATAAATGTGTCCGTTGCAGCTGGCTCCAGATCAGGGCATGGTTCCGGCCGACCATCCCACAGAGCTGCGGCGGCGCTGTGAGGACGAAGCCCAGCAGATGGTGCAGCTGAGCAACTCGCTGAAGGAGGGACAGCAGAGCGTGACCAACCCCAGCCTGACGCACCTCATCTCCCGCCTCACCGCTCTACTGCTGCAGATCAAGGTAAAGGATGTAGATACATGTTTATATCAGGAGAACATCGATACGTTAAGAAGCCGGTTGTGAACGTTCTTCAGCAGCTTTTGTATCTACCACAATAATTACATAACAGACAGATATACTTTGATAACTTGTTCATTAATCTATTTTTTCCTAATTTGTTTCAGTGTCTGGCAGATGGGGGAGACCTGAATTCCTTTGAATTTAAATCTCTAACAGACTCCCTTAATGACATCAAGGCGTCCATTGATCCCTCCAACCTCAGGTAAAAAGCCCCTTCAGTGTTTCTAGCTAAACCTCCTCATGCCTAGTTCACACCACTTTAGCCCTGACACACTCTCCGACAAAAGCCTCAGATCAGAGGCAACACGGACCACAGTTGTTGCTGTTGCTCCTACGTAGGGTGTTGGCTGTAGCTCTAAAGCTAGGACTCTCTGTCTGTCTGTATGTGGGTATTATCCGTAGCATATCTTCAGAAGCGTTTATCCGATCTATTTCACACTTGGTGGGTGTATTGATGGGGACTCAAGGGATTGCCGTGGAAAATCTGCTGCAATTTGGACACACGTTCAACATTAATACATTTTGAATAAACAAGTAATAGTGCTCTGTGCCCATGCGGCTTCAGGGCTCTGAGCACGGCATGCTTGCCTCAGGCTAAATGAGGCCACATTAGGTGCCACATGAGTACATTTCCATTTTAAAACGCATATCTGTTGTTACGTCTATGCTGAGCCAGCAGAGCTACGAGTGTGACGACAGACAAAAAACGAAACCAAGAGGAAACAAGTGAGACGTGTATTGACCACATTTATTGATCCATAAACTAGTCAACTTTGATTTGTAAGTGTTGATCTAATACTCTGAACATGAGTAGTAAACATAACACATAACAAGGCAACTGATATACATAGGGGACATTTTAAAGATGTGTGAAAATGGGCTGTTTTGTGAACAACAAGCAGGACGACGTCCGAGTCGCTTCTCTCGTGTGAATTTGTGACAAAATGTAGATTGACGCCTAAACATACTCATCAGGGATTCCTTCCACTAAAAGATCTTTTAGCATGTGACACCCCCCCCCATGTCGCTAGTCAGTCCAGTAGTGTGAAAACCACAACGCATTTTAGACCCGATTACCAGGCAGCGAGTTGTGTAGTGTTAACAGCACAGCAGTCTGACAGCTTTGAAAGTCCTGTAGGTTCTGAACATTTCTGATACTATTGTCTTCTGTGTTCCTAGTTGCTTCCAGAATAATGTTGAGATCCACGTGGCACACATCCAGAGTGGCCTTAGTCAGCTGGGAAATCTGCACGCATTCTCTGCCAACAACACCAATGCAGTCTGAGAACCGGCCTCCTCCGCACCACACGCAGTGGTGCGGCCCGTTAACACGGTCTCTTGAGACGGTGCTTTCACCTGAACTGATACGAGACTGCTCACACGGATGTTGTGGACCACCACCAATGCGATCTGAATTTGGACGTCCCAGTGAACCGACTCAGCGTTCTGCCCGGACTCCCGCAGCGTTGTGCTGAAGGGACGGAGGACGTCCGAAGTATTTTAGCCGCCCATTTTACTGTATGAAAAATGTTGGTGCACCCAATTGAACACGAATCTGAAAGAACCTTTAGCTGTTGCTACAAATCCACATCTCCAAACTGTCGATGGTTATTTATTGGTTTCATGTGCCAAACATTGATTCTTACCGTTTTTATAGTCCATATTTATTTATTTTTGAGTAGGTGTGTATGGTTATGAAACAATATTTTGCTATCTCTAAAGTTTAACCCTGTAAGTGACGTGTTCTGTTGCTCCGCTGATGGTAAGCACGGGGAGCAAGAATGTTTTATAAAATTGTTCATTGTAGATAATTGTACAATATCTCTGATTATTAGAACTACCGTCAACATTTCTGCTGTGTATTCAGAAATGGGTTTTTGTAATTTTGTGTGCACTGAAAAAGATTTTGGTATTTTTATAAAGGAGAACTCTGGGGTTTTGAAGCCTTTTACTTCCTTAAGATGATCTTAGCATTTCCATATTTGGCATGGCTACTGCTGCAACCCCCACACTAAGCCCGGAAAATTTAAGTCAACCGTTTTTTCCTTGAGAATCTCCTTTTTCAGTTTTGTAAAGTTGTATATGAGAGTGCCTCGGGGCAATTGTATATAAATGTTTCCGTCTTTTTATATTAAACATAATATTGCAAAGCAGTAATCTGTCTTCTAGTTTTTAGTCTTTATTAACAGACATAAACAAACGGTTTTCTTTTTATTCTTTTTTCACAATCAACACTTTTATTACAATTTAACAATAAATACAAACTTTCCATTTACGCAAACAACTGTATACTGCCTCTTATGATACATGTAGCTGTCTTTATATCGGCTCTTATAATGCATCACATAAAGCCACTGAAGCCAGCCATGGCCTCGTTTTCCCAGTCGGAGTCTGAGTCGGTAAAGTCCGGGGCCTCGGTAGTGTGGATCGGGGAGAAGTGACTGAACCGGTCCCCCGTGGCCCTCACACATGAATACTGGATTTGGCATCCGGTATCCTTTGGGGATGACCTGCTGAAGTTATTCTGGGTGGGGATGGGAGGAATCACAACTTTCATCTCTGGTCCGATGGTCTTGTTCGGTGGGAAATTGTCATATTCCACCAGAACCGTTGGTCCCTGGTTAGCGGACATGTTGGCTTCGATCTTGGGAGGCTGCTCGTTCTCGTTGGGGTACAGATGGACGTTACAGCACGGGACGTTAACGCTCAGCTCGCGTCTTTGCATCTGCTCAGGCGTCACTCTGGTTCGCTCCTTGTCGTAGATGCAAGAGGCGGACGTGTGTACGTAGCTGCTGGGTTCGGTGGGCATACTGGTTCTGTGAGCATCGTCTGTGTTTTGGTGCATTGTGGGTCTGAAACTCTCCTCCAGTCCAAAACCTCCTACCCTGTGTGCCTCGGCTCTATGGTTGTCATAAACTGAAAGAGAAAAGGTGGGTGAGGCAATTAGTTGTGAAATAAAAGAAATGTGGTGTTTCACATTGATGCGAGTTGTTTTCCAGCAACATATTCTATCAAGGTAGGGGACTTTAAATCAAGCATGAAGACATTTCAGCAGCAAATTGGGTCTGAGAGGACAACAACTGAGAACTTGATGCCTGAGGGGGGAAATAAGTGGATCGGAAGCCAAAACAAAAATCACAATAATGTGACTGTAATAATTACCTTTCTCTGGGCCCATCCTGCTCTGGAGCTGGCTAAAGGGACCAGCTGCTGGCGAGTTTGCGACCTTCACCGATGAGCCAACTTGGCGACGAGACTTAGCCCTTCTGTTCTGAAACCACACCTGCAATTTGTGTGTGGAAAATGTGAGGACAGTTGAACAACTTGGTGTTTATTAAGATACCATTCCATTAGACATTACCTGAATTCTGGACTCCGGTAGCCCGGTCAGAGCCTCCAGTCTCTCTCGCAGGTAGATGTCGGGATATTTAGTCTCCGAGTAAACTTTCTCCAACACCTCGATTTGCTGCTGGGTGAAGTTTGTCCTCTTCCTCCTGTGGGTCAGTATTGCCACGCATTTATCCGCCCTCGGCACAGAGTTTGCTGGGTTGAAGTAGTTTGTAACACCTGAGGCTCCATAATCTGAAAAATAAAACGTGCACACTATTTAGTTAAGGACCGTTAGATAAATGGGAGTCACAGAAACACCACAATGGACGTGTGCGTAAATTACGCACTGACCCGGCTGTAAACCGTTACTTGCTGTGACCTTTGGTGTGTGTTACGATACAGTTTGTCACAGAATGATACTTTCACTACCAGCCACATACCTGAGTTCACCATGCTGTTTATCTGCAGAGGTCCCTCGTGATACATCTGGAAATGATTCAGATCCCCGACGCGTATATTCCCATGAACTGAAGACATGCTCCTCGACGTCTTATTTCCAGCGACTGACTTTAGTCTGGAGACCTGCGCGCCTCGCTGGACTTAAATCCTCCCGCGATCAAAGGTGCTTCGGCCTGTATGTGTGAATGGGGCAACCATCGGGGCCGGCTGGCACTGCAGCAGCCGCGCACTGACTTCAGACGTCTGCACGACGCCGGAGGTGTGAAGGCATCACACCTGGGAAGGTGGAGCGGCCGCAGGTCTCTTTTAAAGGGGTTTTTAATGGAATCTGCATGCTCAATACACATCGGCAGTGAAAACATTTATCCGCTTTGGAATGGATGAAGCAATAACTGACCAGTAGCCATCAAAGCGAGGCAAATCGGAAACTGCCATTTCCTAATCTGAGGCCCCTAAGGGTTGCATTGTGTTGCGTGATGATAACAGAATTGAATACAGTTATTTTCCGTTATATAAACATATCCCCCTATTTTTCAACAACTGATTGAAAGAGCCCTTCTGCAAAGTGACTAGTTCCCTATGATAATTTGTGTACACAATGAAATATAGGATGCAGAGTATATCTACTGGATATGTTATATCCGTATAACAGGAAGACACTCAATAAATACACTTTTAAAATAACTTAAAAGGATATGTCATTAAAAATGTATTTTTGTCTTGTTGATTGTGATTCTGCATCTAGACATTATACAGGGTTCTAACGTTTTTCTTTGTGATTTCCCCCCTTTTAGACTTCCATGTGAAATAAGATAAGTTATGTTTTATAAAGCTTCAGGTCTTTAGGGGTCTGCTCCTCCACATTGATGTGTAGGAAATTGTGCTTCCTGCCCCCTTTCAGCTCCAACAAAGTTAATCTCAATACACAAACCTCAGTTCTAAAGTACCCAGGATTAAGTGCTTGTTATTGAATGGCTCACCTTCATTTGATTTGGAGGAGGAGGATCACGTGGAGAGGTCAGGTAACACCACAGACAGACTAATTTGTTCACACATATTTGGACAAGAATAATCTTTAATGCTTACGTGTGCTTTTAGTGAGAGTCTAAGCTCATTTCATCAAAGAATTTGTCATTGTGAAATATTGTGCATACTTGGGCAATTAAGGTTCAATTTCATGCATCATATTTAATTACTTTGTGTGTGGGGCGACATCATTGCAATACAGCGTGATTGCCAGACTTGTTACCACAACATTATGATTTATGGGATGCAGCTGTAACTGGGTTAAAGTCATCCTGGAGTAGATGTTATGAGTTTAGCATTAAACTATCATCCTCCTGAAAGAGACCTGTAACATGGACCTAAAAAGAAAAACACCAGAGGTTTTATTCTGGTTATTTTCTTGTTGGTCTCTGTGGGAAAATTACTTGACAGCCCTTGTATCATTTCACATCCACAAGAGCACTTATTGATCTTTGTACTTTGACACATACAGTGGTGGAGACGTTCGCAGTTCACAGGTTGCTTTGTCTGGGTCCCTAATTGGGTATTGCCTGTGTTCACAGACCAGATTGCTATGCTAAAATCAGGCTGTTGTATTTCCTGATCCCTTTTGTAATATATGGGCGGTGACAATGTTTCCTGAAAGGTAACCGCAGATCATGGAATGAACATTAAATCCCTCGTACATCCATCTGTGTCCACAAAGCTCTTGAGTTATGACCAATGAAAAATATGAATTCAGCATTAATTGTAATGCACTTTTTCTTCCAGTGTTTGTATTTAGTAATAATTTTAAGCTTGGCAGCCCATGATATAAATTTGACATTTTAATTATGTTAAAAGAATGCAGTTCTACATTGATTCATGCTGGTATATTGTAGTTAACAGACACACTTTCAAACATCAAACAGTAAAAACACTTTGGGATTTATACTGGCCATTTACAGTTGGCAGCTCAAGCTGTAGACACAGACAAAAGCATATTCACACCTTTTAAGCCTGACCACCGTTTAAGCCTCAGTTGGACCTGACCACTATACATTCAACCTGTAGACAGACAGGCAAATTATCCTCACAAGTTTGCAGGTTTGTGTTAAAATGGCAGCTGTCTTATGGGCCTCTTTTTGAGTTTGTTCTTTGTGTATTTGAGGAACGATTTAAGGAGTAATAGTACATTCATAGTTTCCTAATGAAAATGTGGGCTCAGTGTAAAGGTGCATTGATATCATCACAATCAGAAGTTAAGTGTGATGATTGTTGCTGTGTGTACTCATCTTCTAAACCCAGATTAGCAAATGTTACTGCAATAAAGTGTATTTATATTAGACCTGGGTCGATAAATGGCCGGGCTGTTAGTATTGAAATGCCAAAGATATGTTTGAGGTCATTTAGAAAGACTATCTCCATTACATTGATTGTCCACAATGTGACCACCAGAAAGTTTATTTTTCAGCTTTAAAAAACAAATTTAGATTGTTATTGTTTGCGTTTATAGAAAAACGACTACCAGGCAAAATGGCTTCATCTTAAAAATGTATATTGTTATCAGCGGGTTAGGGTTAACCCTAACCCTATAGACAGGAACTGTCCTTTGTTTGAGTTGTATTTGTCTTTTGTGCTATATTTAAAAAATAATTTAAATAAACAGAAATCCATCCAACCTCACCCATTCCACTAAAAGGATAACTTGACAAGCCATCGTTTTGAAAAAATTGTAATTGTTTTTTTTTTATGTTTGATGTATTTTATTGTCTTCACGTTTTCTATGTTTCAACTGGCTACAAGACAACTAACCCCTCCCTTGGTTGTCATATTAACCATTGAGGTCATTATTTGCTTTTTCCAAATCTGTATTTAAAAAAATTGTATTATAGAAATACAAATACTCAGTACATGTACAGACAAAGATGAATGTCAATTCTTCAGCAGTAAAAAGATCATAGGACGCACATTTTAAGACATGACATATGTGTGTGTATATATTACAGGGCTATTACATTGTAGCCATTGCAGATTTTCACTATAACTTAGTAGAAACAGAACTAAATCAAAATCAAAACTACCAAAGTAAAATAATGTTAATTACAAATAACATTACTGTATATATCTTGTTGTTCTCATACATATATTTGGAATATATATGTAAAATAATTCAGTCCCATGTGTAAAATAAATAAAAAATATATCTGTAAATATGTCTCTTATCGGTTAAAGCGTCGTCATTATTTACATCGAAGAAGAAGAAAAAAAATCTCCCGGAACTTCCGCCAAATTTAAACGGAAGTAGGTACGTGGCCGCTTCAGCTGACAGTCTACATGATGGCGACAGAGGTTCAGAGCGGCGACCTCGACAGTGCTACTTCCAGCCGGCTCGAAGTTTCCATCGATGGCCTCACCCTCAGTCCAGACCCGGAGGGCGAGCAGACCCGGGTCGAGGAGCCGGACCCGGGACCTGCGGAACCCGACAACGACATGTCGGATGCCGCGGGAGGCGAAGATGGAGAGACGGCAAAATCAGCCATAGAGAGGAAATGGGGCTTTCCTTTGCTGGAGCTCTACGGAATAGGCCTTAAATTTTTCAAAGGTATTTTGTCTTTTATTCTAATCTCACGGCTTCAACGTATACAAGCAGCTTAACGGTAACGTACGAACCGATACATCGGTCGAGGTTAGCCGTTAGCTAACGTTAGCTCGTAACGTTAGCTGTCACTGTCAGCCTCAACGTTACATTAGCCACATAGCTAACTAGTGCTAACAGGCTGCTAGCTGGTCGTTAAAGGGTAAAATAAGTACTCGGTCCACTTGTGTCTATGTGTGGCTTGACGGTATTTTCATCCGGTTGTTTGCGTGGCGTTGTCTACTTTGGGCAGAATAGCCTGTGACTGCTCCATTACTAATGTAGCCAAAAAAAGAAGCTAACAGAGTGGTGGCTCATAGTGATTTGTTTGGGAGCTTTAACACGCCCTGCCGTGCCATTGAAGAGGCTGAAAGGAGCCTGTGCGCCATTTGCTTACACAGACTCTTCTCTGATGAATTAGACGCTGACAGGTTACCATTGTGCTGAAGGAGTGGGTATAATACCGGGTCCATAGTCTCAGATCGACGGGTTTGAAACCAGGCTTTACTGGGCTGTATGACCAGTGGCCTGTTTTACAGCCTGCCTGCTCATATCCATATATCCATAGACCACTCCCATGCTGCCACTCCAACAGGAAATCCAATAAACATACAGAACACATCCTGAACCATTTTTTAACACTGGGCATTTGCTCTGTTCTTGGAGCAAAGCACTTGTGATGACTGTGCAAACAGGTTTGGGCCTGGTCGCCACTCTGTGATAGTAATCTGTCCTTTTGATTTTTTTAGTCGGTTAGGGTTGGTCCTGTGTAACTTGTTTCGTATACAGTCTGATCCTTGCCTCGCCTCGGATGCCTGTTTCAATGTGATGTGAAGTCATCTTGCCATGAGGATTTTATTAAGTGTTAAAGGAATATGATACCCTTTATGCTTCTACTGTTGCTACTGTGTTGTACTATGTACAAGCACGTAATGCACTAAATGCAAATGCGTTGCTTCCACGTTGCTGCTCTCAGATAAAGATGGAAAGGCCTTCCACCCGACCTATGAGGAGAAGCTTCGGCTGGTGGCTCTGCACAAACAGGTGTTACTGGGGCCTTATAATCCGGACGCTTCACCGGAGGTCGGCTTCTTTGATGTCCTGGGCAACGACCGCAGGTAACCCGAGCACACATCTGTGTGTGTGTTTGTGTGTGTGTGTATGCGCCAGAGGGTATGAACTTTGAAATCTGGTAAATAAACCAGCAATTTAGAGTCCATTAAACACTTGTGGTGTGCTTGTAGTTCCTTTTTATGTGATTAAAAAAATGTATGAAACCCTTTGATGTAAAATAGCTTGTTTGACGGACACACACTTAGTATTTCAAATGGTATGTTCTTAAGAAACAATGGTTGTTACAAATGCTACCTATTTAAAAACTCTTGTTTTGCTATTGTAAAACAATAACATCTAAAAGAGAAGTCTCCCTGTGTGTGTGTGCAGGAAAGAGTGGGCCGCCTTGGGTAACCTGGAGAAGGAGGACGCCATGGTGGAGTTTGTCAAGCTGCTGAACAAGTGCTGTAACCTCTTTGCTCCCTACGTCACCTCGCACAAGATCGAAAGGGAGGAGCAGGAGAGGAAACGGTGAGGCGCTTTGACTTCAGTTCCCCCGAGGAAAACACTCTCTGCCTCAGTTTGTCATATGTTTATAATATCCTCCGTTACGTTGCTCTTCCCCAGGAAAGAAGAAGAAGAGCGCCAGCGGCTGGAGGAGGAGGAGAGGGAACGACAGAGGCAGGAGGAGGAGAGACGGAGGCTTGAGGAGGAGGAAAGGCAGAGGAGAGAGGATGAGGAAAGGAGACAGGCAGAGGAGGAGAGGCTACGGATTGAGCAGCAGAAGTATGTACAATGCGCTTGCAGTACATCAAAATGACTTCTACACGGTCATCGCATTTCCCTGACATTCATATCTATATTCTATCTGGAGCAGGCTCAGTGCTCACCTGAAACCTGTTCCACAGAAGATATTTCTTACTCACTATGTTAAAATCCTGCAATTTCCCGCTGTCCTCCATTATCTCCTCTCAGTTTCCTGCATTTCCTTCCTCACCAACCTCACCAACCCCTGTCTCCTATTTCCCAGACAACAGATCATGGCGGCGTTGAATGCTCAGACAGCAGTGCAGTTCCAGCAGTATGCTGCCCAGCAATACCCCAACAGCCCGGAGCAACAGCTGGGCCTCATCCGGCAGCTCCAGGAGCAGCACTACCAGCAGTACATGCAGCAGCTCTACCAGGTCCAGCTGGCCCAGCAACAGGTATGTAATCAATAACAGAGGGATAGACGTTTTATTGATTTTCTTTTTTTTTAATAGTTTGTGGTTAATGGGGAAGCTTAGGTGTTGGCAACATCTTCTTTCAAAGACACAAAGTAAATTGAAAATAGTCATGAGCCAACAGCTTTGTAGACGCATAACATTTTTGGTTTATGTCCCTAGTTTGGATTTCAATGCGTTGACTCAGTTTTGTCTTCCTTTCGTCCCAGGCGGCCTTACAGAAGCAGCAGATGCAGGCGGACTCGATGTTGCAGGGCACCCTTGAATCTAGTGGCTTCAGCAGTGGGGAACCCATCCCCGCCTCAGCAGCAGTACCGTTGTGCGCCTCTTCAACAACTACGAGTGAGGAAACCACGACAGTCAACGGAGGCCAGTCGGACTCGTACTCGGAGAGCATGGACAGGGAGCCGGAGCCGGAGCCGGCAGAGGAGGTCTCCGAGAACGGGCCTTTATTAGGTTGGTGGGCTGCAGACGTTTCTCATTTAAAACCCTTAAACCATCTTGAGTTGACTTCATGCAGAAGTGATCTACAGATCTCTCTTTCCTCATTGTGTGGCTGAAGGCTACAGCACAGAGAGGGAGCGCTCTCTGTCAAACAAACTAAGCTTTATAGGAAACTTGAAACCTGATTTGTACCTTGTTGATGTAACCTGGAGGGCAGAGAGGAGAAGGGCCGGAACAAGTGATACATGATATTATGCTGGCTTAGCTATGATGCAACCACACATTCTGCCTACAGAAGAGAAAGCAGTCCCACCAGAAAGGAACACGGCCTTGGTCTGATTCCAAAACATACATCCTGAGCCAAATAATCCACTGTGGAAGATAATGCTCGGCTCCATTATTGTAAGAGTAGAGAAACTCAAAGCAGTAGAGTGCTAAGGATGCCGTGACTCTGTTGCTGTATTGATGGAATTAGTGCTGTGGAAAATGATATCTTTAATATCGTGCATGGTCCCTCACAAGTAAAGGTAGACTGCATTAGCAGATTGTCTTAGATCGTAATACGTCTCTTCTCCCTTTTTATCACAGCCGACTCCCCACCAGTCATAGCAGCTCCCTCCATGTGGACGCGGCCACAGATCAAGGACTTCAAGGAGAAGATCCGTCAGGACACAGACAGTGTGATCACAGTGGGGCGCGGGGAGGTGGTGACGGTGCGAGTGCCCACCCACGAGGAGGGCTCTTACCTTTTCTGGGAGTTCGCCACGGACTATTACGACGTCGGCTTCGGGGTCTTCTTCGAGTGGACGGACGCCGCGTCCGCCGCGGTCAGCGTGCACGTGTCGGAGTCCAGCGACGAGGACGAGGAGGACGAAGGTGAGGTGTGGGTGGGAGGTCTTGTGTGAATACGTCGGCAGTGTTTCTAATGCAAATATTTCTTCGGCGTTGCAGCAACGCCCGGCCTGGTGGTGGTTGTGAAAAACGACAACAAAAATGATGTCGTTAAGGCTCTCCTTCATAATGTGTTTATTATTATTATTATTATTATTATTATGTAAACAAAAGAAATCTGCAAAACATACAATTTTTCCAAGAATTGAAAATGTAACTTTGCTAGTTGTTCCCTCACTATTGGATATATAATGGTAGTGATGGGTCATGATTAGGCTCAGGCCCGTTTGCTATTGGATTCTCTACGCCACATACTCGTACTACAGATGCTGCTTTGAATAGGAATGTCTGTCTTAGTGATTTCTGTTGCTTCACTCAGCCAATCTAGATATGATTAACTAGTTTTTCCCGATATTATATTCTTATCTCGAGTTCAGAGCTCGCCTACGCCATAGTTAAACATCTCACAGCCCTCCCGTTGGAGGAGGAAGTCCTGCTGGTGTTCTTTGGTGGAAGCCAGAGCAGTAGTGTGAAAAGAAAGGAATTAAATGTTGATGAGATGAATGGCAGTATTGTGTACAAATTAGTCTTTGGCAGATTATAACAGTCCTTCTAAACTTCATTTCTGACTGTCTGCTGGAGTAGCAGTTGTGTATTTATGTTTAGTGTCACAACACTGTACTTATACAAGAGATTGTGTCACATTTTGTCAAAAAAACTATCTTTTTGCTACAAATCAAGTTTAGTTAAAAACACATCATATAAGTAAGAGAATCTGATACCTAAAGGGGTTTCAGAGGGTGTAATGTTTAGCCATATTATAATGCATTATATTTGTGCCTCACTCATAGGTACTCTGTGGGACTTTATTATTTTATGCAAAAACTCTGCTGAGCTCAAAAATAGATTTCAGTTTCCTCAAATTATACAAACGCAAATTTATTTGCGCCTGCAATTTTCTTTCGTCGCTCAAAATGTCCCATCCTGTGTTCAGGACTGAGGCACAAATATAACGTCACAATATTAGGGATGATGATGATGATGATAACGCTGCGTGTGAAGCTGTAAGGTTGCCTTCCTGCTCTCTGTTGCGACTGTCAACATTGTCCTCGCGTCCTCAGGTGAACCTCCCAGCGAGGAGGAGAAGGCGAAGAAGGAGGCGGGGAAGCCCCAGGTGGATGAGATTGTGCCGGTGTACCGGCGGGACTGTCATGAGGAGGTGTACGCCGGCAGCCATCAGTACCCCGGCCGCGGAGTCTACCTGCTCAAGTTTGACAACTCCTACTCACTCTGGCGCTCCAAGAGTGTTTACTACAGAGTCTACTACACCAGATAAGCCTGAATACAGACACAGGGGAGCCAAGGAGTGTGTATGTTCATATATATATATATATATATATACATATATATATATATATATATACATATATACATATATATATATATATATATACATATATATATATATATATATATGCGTGTGTATATTTATGTGTGTGTTTGAAGGAAAAAGTGATACCAGATCTATTCTGGACAAAACCACCAGAGGGTGACAAAGAGACTCATCTGAAGCCCTAGTTTGGAGATTGGACTAACATGTATGTACTGTTTGTGTATGCGTGTCCTAAGACACATCCACGCTAGAGTCTGACATCGAGCCCTTGGAAGAGGAGTGTGTTTATTCCTGTTGTATTTTCACCACCTGTCCTCGCGCTCACATAAGACCAAGCTGTAGGACTTCTCTCTCTCTCTCTCGTATTGTTTTTACCACTTCTCTCCCCGGGCTCCTCTTCTGTCACCACAGCCCAGCCCAGTCCAGCGTGGCCTCGTGGCTGCTTCTGCCCCGTGTGATGCTTTCGTAAACCACGTTAAGCGGGAAAACCCGGCGAGTCCAGCACTCTTCTGAGAGCCGACGTTTCCCCGCTTGGTGGTACTGGTGGTGGTTTTTATCCCACAAGAACACAGACGATGTCGAAAAATCTGATTATATTGCAAATGTTCTTCATAACACTATGCCTCTGTTCCACTGAGCGCTTCTGGTCTTTGCCAAGTCTCTCACACACACATTAAAAACACCATTATACGCAAACTTAACCATCTTTTTTTTGTTGTACAACAGTAGTCCGTTGTTCTCCTGCCTAGCCACCATATATGGGTTAAGACCTGAGGGGATATTTAGGGGAAGGCGGGGCTCTTTTTGGCTTGTTCTCACACCAAAACAATATCTCTCACCTTTTTATTTAATGGAGTCTACTGGCAAAAGGTATGAAAGACGGGTAAGAAGTCACTCCGTGGTTTGGAGTGAACTCCAAATAGTCATAAGTGTTAAAGGAGTGAGTATCGAATAACATGCACAAGGAGCGGTAGGCCATCTGGTTTTACATACGTCTCAGAGCGCGATACAGAATAAACAGTTTAAAAACCAGTTACTCAATGAATATTTGTCCCTTTCTCCTCCTGTGTGGCCGTTTCCTACATGACTAATTACATCAACTGTCCTTTGCTCATCAATTCTTCATGACAGAATAAAGGGGTTAGTATTCTGACAGATGTTATATTAATATTTCCCAGGAGGGTTTTGTGTTTATCATTCTGCGTGTTTGGAGATGCTGTACTCTGTTCTGACACACGACTACACCGAACAATACAAATGTTTTGGAGGTCAAGGCACACTGTTACATCTCTGCAGTAATCCAGTGTTGCTGCTCTGCTTTATTCTTCCTGGTTTGGATTAACTCAAAATTGTCATCTCAAAAAAAAGGAGTCGTGAATAAACGGAGATGATGTAGACTTCTTTTTGTGTCTGTGGGGACATGGTTACCAACTAAAATCACTTGTTTTCAACTTTTCTAAGTTAATTTGCATACGTTAGATTAATTCTGTTCAGTTTCACATGATTCATGTATGCTCTGTGTACCTACCACACAGGTATACCATGAGCAGTGTGTGCGTGAGATGTGTTCAGTAGGCGTCATCGAGCTGTGTTTGTACATTGTTGTGTGTCTGCAACCGACCTTTAAAGACGGAGGCGGTTTAACTTGCAAGTCAAGTAATCCTGCAATGTCCCTGCCGAGTGAGAGAGTTCATCATATTATTTAATAATTAGAGGCCACTCCCATCCATTCAGTGATTCGTGTAACAAAATGTCACGGTGGCTTAACTTAAGCCATGAAGTTTCAGAAAGTTCCCATATGTTCTGATGGGCGATGTTGTCTTAAAGTTTGTTATTGCTCACCAAATGGTTTGAGTTGACTTGTTGGAGCCTTGTATGTAAATAATTCTATAAAGGAGTTTATGTTTGGGTTTTTAGATGTGGAAGAAGGCTATGGTTTTGAGAATCAATGCACTGTAAAATATGGTGAATGAGATATACGTGTACAATTTACCCCGAATGAAAGTCCAGAACGAGGAGGAAGGATGAAGCTGTAAGACTCTATTGACACGACAGACGGAAAAGCTCATCTTTTTGTATTGTTTTGACTTGTTTCGATCTCTTATGAGTTTTTTTTGGGGCATATATTTAATCTTGATTAAACTTATGTTCATCTCTAGAATTGGCGAGTTTGTTTGCTTTTGTTTTTGTTATTTTAATTTTGTATGATTTTAATCCTTCCATTCATTCACTGCCTAAAACAGATACAAAACAATTACTAATGTTGCTCCAGGCTTGTATTTTGACATGTTACAGCAGAAAAAAACAACAACATTCATGAAAGATAAATGTTACTTTCATTGTATTTAACGAGCTAAGTGGAAGAAGGAGGCAGTGTGAGAGCACCGATGATGTCCTTGGAACAACAGAACCCTATTATCTAGTTCCTGTTTTTCCTCTGGTGGGGAATGTGTCAACCTCCTGTCGGACACGTTTTGTGCTGAGGTAAGAAGAAATGCGGACATTACTCAACGTGTAACAGGATAACGGTTCCATCCACCTCGCCTTGTTTCCCATGATGCACATTGGATGTCACGATGTTCAAGACAGCTGGTTCAACATTTTTACAATCTCAAATATTGATTAATTGTTGAACTGTTGCAGCAGCGTGCAGACAAGCAGGAGAGGAATGTAAAGATTTCCAGTAGGTTGAGTAAAGAGAAAACATTGATAGTTAATGTATCTCACGAGGCACCTCTGAAGTTGCAGTGTTCACATGAAGACACCAGGTGTCACAATAAATACCTCAAACTACACTAACTTAGCAAACTATGGAATCACATCAGGATAAGAACAGGTAACATTAATGTTTATTTCACTTTTTAATCCATCTGAGGTAACGTTACAGGGTTAATTTATTGTCGTACAAGAAAGTTGTCTATTCCCATCTTGCTTCATAAGAAAATACACACAAACACTATCGTATTATTTTTTAGATACTCCAAAAGATAGATAGCTTAAAAAATATTGGAAAGAGTTTTGTTGGTTCAGTCAGTATTTAACGTTAGTTTCCGTGAAAGTATTAGCTTTATTATGGAGACAAAGTCCATAAAAATGGTCCATGTACTTAAATTATTATCTGTTAAAAATGTAATTAATCCCGAATGATTATTAGACAATATGGTTCATAGAACGTGAACTAAACGGTGACTTTAGCTTGAAACTCTTAACTTCTCAGCTTGTTAGAAGCCTCAGTCACTCCGGTTCATTTTGGAGGAACGACTCCGGTCCATGTTTTCCATCAGACCGCTGAACAGACTTCGTTGGGAGGCAGGTAGTCTCCTGTAGATCAGGCTCCGGTTCCACTTGCTACAGGTGGTTGTAGTGTTTTCCGGGCTTTTTATTAGCTCTCTCCCTTACTTTTCCTTCTGTTTGTTTTCTCCTCTTTTCGCTCCAGCCTGCACTCTGTCTGGTTCAATTTGAATAGACTTTGGGAGGCAACGTCTCCAGCGTACAGCAGCACAAAGTCTCATGCTTTGAAAAAGGAGAATATGGCGGGATTGAAGGATTCTACTGCCTCGCTAACAGC
The DNA here is from genome assembly GCF_050575085.1 of Anarhichas minor. Taxonomy (NCBI): domain Eukaryota; kingdom Metazoa; phylum Chordata; class Actinopteri; order Perciformes; family Anarhichadidae; genus Anarhichas; species Anarhichas minor. The sequence continues at coordinate 7,245,304 of NW_027466582.1, forward strand.
AGCAGCCAAAGGACGGTGATGGTCTTGGATTTTTTTTTTTTTTTTTAAAGCTGTAAAGGTTTTTTTTGCGTGAACAGTTTTCCGTCCTGCAGGAGTTATTGGTATGAAATAAACATGCCCTTTCACCAGAGGACCATCGAGCCGCGGCGTGTTGGTAGGTTATCGGCGAGGGATGGCTTGATACCGAGGGAAGAAACCGGGAGACGCAAACTGCGGAAGCCCGTGTTGTTCTCGTCTCTGGACGAGGTCGGCTGTCACACGTTGACCAACATAATACACCAACTTTCCGACCTTTCTCGACATGCCGGCGACATCTTTCTGGGCATCGAGATGCAGGCGGGGATGGTGTTCAGAAGATCCTGCAGGATTCAGGGGCGGCTGCAGAAGCTGCAAGTTGAAGTCCGCAAGTTGGATCCCAAGAAAACCAAAATCCGTAAGTTTGCGGTGGCAACTAAATAACACGTTAATCTGCAGCATGAGAACTAAGAGTACATCTCTACATATATAGGCCCCCATAGCAATACCATAACGTCAATAATAGTGTGGTTACACCAGAGGAGTCACTATAAACTTTAAAAATGGGACCCATAGATATGTAATGTGTATATGGATTAACTAGATCAAGAGCGTTTTCATTTGGGACGTCTGCCTTTGAATGAACCTGCATCTGGAGTTGTGTTACTTGTGAAACACAGTCGTTGGTCTGTGGAGAGTTGCTGGTTTCGGTCCATGGTGACTGTCACACTTCCATTGAAAGAAGCAGGAAGGAGTGGCTGGTGACACATGGCTGTGTTTGTCTTGATGCAGACTGATGTTAATAATAAAGGGTGTTGAGTCCCGTCAGAAATGATGGAGGTTCCTCTCAACGGTCTCACCATCTGTGTTCAGGTCTTCAAAGGCTCCCGAGATCACAGGAGGCCTCACAACCCTTGTGCTGTTTTATGCACGTCAACAAAGTTGCTCAACGGAGAGAAAGAATGGCAAAGCAATTCCCATTTGCTGCAGCATGTGCTGACTTTTGTTGTGATTTGTTTTGCTGCCCTTGTAGAGCTGCCTCCTGTAGTCACACACTGGTTATGTATGAACTCAGACTGTGGTCACCGGGGCCGGCTACGTAAAGATTGAGAGGTAAGCCTCTCTGTTGGCCTGCTCTGATAGTAGAGCCTTTTAAGTGATATGCCTCAGAAATATGTTGCACAGTAGGATTCAGAAGACGAGCCCAAATTCTTCTGAACATTTGTGACGGAGGCGGATTTAAGTCCTGAGTCACTGGTTTTTGTTCCCTTTTTACTTTCTTTATGCCCATCTATTCACTCTGCCTTTGGTCTGACTGTGACACACACACACACACACAGATTCAAAAACGGGTTGCAGGGAAACGATAAGATCAGCAGACAGTTCCCAGACACAAGTGAGTGTGATGTGACACAGACACACTTACACACACACAGACTGATACTCCATCAAGCTGTTTCTTGGGGGGCACCTGCTACATGACGGCTACCAGACATTTGACTAATCCCCGGTATTATCGCATGGCATGACTCGGCTGCTCCTAGTATCTGTACCTGTTGACGCTTTGACGCAGCACTAGGTGGGGTAGGGAGTTCCTTTTAATCGCTCATTCACTCGGTGGAGGCCAGCAGCTGAGGACAAGGTGCGAGAGACTAGACTGGAATGTGGCGTGTTACTTAGCTATCCGTATAGTTACCAGCTCCCACGTAGCCCCAAGGCCGGCGCCGGGTCTACAGAAGCGCTGGCTTCAGATTCATTACAACACATGCGTGTGTGCTTGACTCTCAACTCTTTTCCACACAAACACCTGTCTGTAAAAAAAATGCCATTTGAAGAACCCCGCCCCACCACCGCCCAGCATTACTCAAGGACTTGAACGTGTCATAACACAGAACAGCTGGTGGAGTTGTTTTGAATGGGTATTCAAATTAAAGTCAACGTGTAGTGCAGAAACAAAGCATCCATAGACACGTAGTAGCATTTTGCTCCGCCTCTTGTTCTCTACGTCTGGTATACAGGTTTTAACTTCAAATTTAATGAGACCTCATGACACATCGCTTTTACAGTATTTGACCAGGCCCCAAATGAAAGTATTGCATAACCATGTCCTCGTTATAGTTTGCATGTAAACATTTAACTGTGACCGGTCACTCTTTTGTCTTCAACTACTGTGGGTTAGGATTCCTACTCTAACCTCAGGTCAGAGATGGATCATGTTACTGGTGAGAGGCTGAAAGAGGGGCCCCTGTATGCTGGGGGACTGACATTGAGGGAAGGGCGTAGTGACTGAGTGAGTGTGTGTGTGTGTGTGTGTGTGTTTAGTGTCTCGTCTTGTTTGTCTGCCTGTGCAGTCAAAGTAATCATCAGGGGCGGTTTGAACAGGGACATGATAGGCAAATGTGTGTATTTTGAAAGTCCCACTCAGCAGGTCAGAGGTCATTCTGTCCAGCCTCAGAGGGGAACACCTGACACTCATGAGTCAAGAGTTTAGATAAAGTCTAGTTTGGGTATCTGCTGCTGGCCGAGTCAATCTATGAATCGTAAAGCTACAATTGGAAGAAGAAAAAAAAAGCAAACATTAATTTGCGTCATCCATTGGTGGTGGTCTTGTGTTTTGAAAATGGCCAAACAACAAACGAGCTTTAGCCATAGTGTTGACACTTCTATGTATTAAAACAATAACTCATAAGAGGAGCTGAAGGAGGAGCGTATGGACCCGGTCACAGTCCGGGGAAAGACGGCAACACGAAAGGCACATTTTGCTGTGTGAGAAAAATATGTTTTTAGCAGTAGCATTAGCTAGCTCACCAGTGTATTTTCCATAATTTCATGTCTCTTTTATTTTTTTACGAGGATTGTAGCAATATATATATTTTGTTTATACTGTTAGAATTTTGACGCAGCTTGTTGTTGGTTGCCAAACAATACGATCTAAGAATACCGCTTTTGATTGGCGACCAAAGATTTCACCACATTTCACGGTTGTCAACTTTTGTCAGGGACAGCCACAAATTGCACCGCCTAAAGGGCCTTTAATGGAGGACTTCTTGTCCACTGGGTTGAATAGGGAGCATGCTATTTTAATATTAAAAGTAGGTCAAACTAGTGAAGGTTAATTGCAGTTATAAGAGACTTAACGGGCCTCCCTGTCAGATATCTTGATGCCTTCCTGCTGCTGTGGGGCTCAGACCAACAAAAAAAAGAAGACAATTTGGATTGGACACATGCTTCCAGCTGACCTGCTAATGTCCTCAGTCAATCTTCCTCTCACAGACACACATGCAAACTGCCTGTACGTTCCCCTCTGCAGTCAGTTATTGATAGACGTATGTCTTTCATCTGTAGCATGACATCATCGTTAGTGTGTGTTGCCGTGTTCAAGAGCTTCTCAAGGACCGGTGTGTGTGTGTGTGTGTGTGTGTGCGTGCATGGACATATTTTGGCTCAGACTGGAACCACACTGGCCATGAATGCCTGTGCATAAACAATGCGAATCAGTAATGACGATAATGAGACCAAAGTTATGTCCCTTATTGCTTAACAAATAATAACAAAGCACTGCAATGCCTAGATAAACTAATTGCTGTTTATCGTTTTTTAACGATCTGTTTTTCCTGTTTGTCACACACACACTCACACACACACACACACACACACACACACACACACACACATCCACGTAGTCCTGTTTATCCCACCTCAACTCTCCCTCGTCACTATTCGCTCAGGCCCGCTTCATGGACAGAGAGCAGCCATTACACAGCCAGAATCCACAAGTCAGTTCCCATAGGGCTCGTTCCAGCGAGGGGAGCCCGGCCTGGTTCTAGGGGTCGACCTGGTCCCATGAGGAACAAAAGAGACGGGTTGGGTCAGAGAGAAAAAGTGAGAAAAAACTGTGAAAAACGAGTGGGAAACGGCGGACAAGTGAAGGGATTTTGTCATTGAACTGCATCTGACTTAGACTGTGTGTGTGTGTGTGTGTGTGTGTGTGTGTGTGTGTGTGTGTGTGTGTGTGTGTGTGTGTGTGTGTGTGTGTGTGTGTGTGTGTGTGTGTGTGTGTGTGTGTGTGTGTGTGTGTGTGTGTGTGTGTGTGTGTGTGTGTGTGGTCTATACATGCAACCGCCCTCTCTCACGCCTCTATGCTGACTGCCCAGGATGTGGACGCAGCCCTGGCCAGGGCACAGAGGAGTGTTGGGGGAGTGAAATGCAAGGGAGAAAGGGTTAGTTAGGAGTAATTAAGTGTTGTTCTTAAACCTCTCTTGCCTATTTGTCTTTGTGTATTTGTACACACTTGCATTTTCTTCATCAGTCTGTTCGAGTTAACATCATATTTAATGTCTCGACTCCAGCTGCCTCTGCTCAGCGCGGTCTTACAGTTCCTCCGCTTAATAGAACTAAATCTGTCAAAGACTTCTTTGCTCTTGATGGCAGTGAAGTTAATAAGAAAATGGCTAAATGTAGAGTTCTGTGTGTGTGTGTGTGTGTGTGTGTGTGTGAGACGGTGTGTCTGCCCTGGTTTGAGCAGTGGTGTTAAGCCTGTGCGGACTGCTAGGAAGTCTGTTAATACCAGATCACTCTCTGGTATCGAGTTTATTTTATCAGTTATTTCTGCCGGCATTAGATGAAGACGCTCGGCTGTTTTTCAACATTTCATGGTCATGTCATGGTTATTTTTGCATATAGTAGTACGACTGAACTGTTTCTTTAGGTCAAGTCTGGGAGGCCTGCTTTTTAATTCTGGAAAGTGCTGAAAATATCATGCAGTATGACTTACATATACACAGTATGAAGTCTCTTTTATTTTGGCTGTCCTCAAAGAACACACGCGTGCCTATGGTCCCACACTCAGAGGAGCCAGATCCAGTTGTGGGTACTGCAGAGTAATCCAGGCTTTAACCAGCCAGCGGGGAGGTGACCAACATTTACCTCCCACTGTGGTGACCTCTGCTTGGAGGAGGATCCAGAGATGGTTTTTCCTTTTCAAAAACACTCACGATCAGATTTTGGATGTCCATAATAGCATTTTTTTCTAGTCCAAACTTTATTCTCACTCATCAGAATGGTAATTAAAGATATCCGAAATAACATTCTTACTAAAAGAAGTTGTATTTTAAGATTCTGACGAGTAACAAGTGGATGGTAGATATTTGAAATGTATTGCAGATGTCCAGAATAGGTTCATTAGGCTGTAAATGGGCCTTTCTTCTCTCTCCCAGCAACACACCTTTTTGCATTATTGCGTTAGCGATCTAGAGTCATCTAGAGATGTTGAATATATATAATGTACAGTACATACACATTTCTGCTTGTGTAATTTGTATTAGGTGCATTACGACAGACGTTTTCCATTACTGTTACAGAATGGTGAAGTTGAAGAGTGCAAAGAGTTGTGTTCCAGATGTTACACAACTGTGGCTTTGGTATGACAAATAACCGAATGTTCAGGGTCAATTGCATTTCTACTAGAGAGCCAAACGAGAACTAAACTGACGGCAGAACAAAGGGGAAATCTGTTGAGGACAGATGAGCCTGAGCTCTGTTTTGTTCCCAAACTTTTGACCAGGCAAATTAAAAAATGACCAAATAGGCCTTCAGGGAGACCTTTATATTGTCATGCAACATCTGACAAAACATTGTGTTGTGTGTCTCTGTGCACAGATGTGACTAGATGTTTCAGCATATTCCATTGTCAGTCACTCTCCCTTTTTGCCTCAGCCTTCCCTCCCTCCTTCCTCTGTTTTAACGTCTCTTCCTCTCTCCCCTCTCTCTTACTCCCTGTCCTATATTCCTCTCCCTTTCTCTCTTCCTGTTGTTTCATATGGCTTCCAGACCTTTCCCCTCTCATCTCCGTCCATCCTCTGCACTTTGATGTCCGCCCTCACACTGTCACAACAAAGACTGGGCCCCTGCTCGCTCTTTATCTTTCTCTCTCTCATACGATGTTTTTGTCTCGCTCTGTACATTTTGCTCGTCTATCTTTCAAAGAGTGTACTATCAAGTCAGATTTGCCTGTAATCGTATGTGTTAGCCTACATATATCTGCTCAGGGCCACTCAGTAAGTGACACTGTAGGGATGTTTTGGTGTCTGTTGTTCTTCTCAATTACAGGGAAGCCAGGAGGGTCGAGCAGTTTTTAGATAGAACGACGTAGCATAAGAAAGGGAGACAATATACTGAGAAGCGTCTGTCAGTTTTACTCCACAGAAATCTACACACACATGTTGCCTAATACTATTTTTTTCGACAGATGAAGGCCTAGGGTTACCATTGAAATCTATAGTATGCCTTTGTCTGTCCTTCAGGTTTCAGGTCTTTACTCTTGGTACAGATTTTGGTAAATGTATTGACGTGTAGATACTCGCAAAAAGAGCTTTTAACGCAGCTAGTTGGTAAACATTGACTGCAGCTTATTGTGTTTACTTGGAGCGGACTTAGTAGAATTGCTAGAATTTATTTCAAGGAGCGGAATGATCCGATCTACACAGATACTTTTGGTCCATTTTGTGGAGAGTAATGTCACCTAATGATTTGTCAGCTAACTCACGATGATGTGGTTGAAATCACTGACAATTTAGGTCACAACATGGTTGCGATACGCCACTGTTCATTCTGCCAGCTGTTCATTCTCTGGTATCTACAACAGAGGTTGTTAGCAGCTGTGATGCACCAAAGTTACCTCTTACTTCATAATCATCTTCACACGTAGCCTGTTGCCTCTAGACTGGTTATATTCATGCTTTTCATGACAGTTATCCATTCTACAAATCAATGGCTGCTACTGAACAAATACCATCTTCATACAAAGCGGCAACGTAGGAATAAAACGATGGTTGCTGTTGGTATAAATGTCACCAGGTGGTTAAAGTAACAACAACAGAACTGCACTACAAACCTGTTTCCCGTTTCATAACTTTTCATAAAGGGACAGAGCTACACAACAACCGCTTTTGATGGTTTAAAGATTAAATGCATCCTTTATAATACTGCGGTGATGTGTGACAGGAGTGCAGACAGACAGCGAGACGTCCATACGTAATGACACACTGCGGCAGGTGGGAGCTCATCTTACAGGAACATTAAGGCTGTTGTTGTTCCACATCCTCCCTTCACTGCACTCAAGGCCTGGAAAACACAGCGTTCACACTCGCATACACTCCGACTCTAGGGCCACCGCAGGAAAAATAAACAGGGATTTTCTGCCACATCTGTCACTTGTGCCACTCATCCAAAGCACACAGACGCACACAGACGCACGTCCTGCAGCCATCCTCGTGATTCACATGAGAAGATGCAGAAATGTAACGGGTTTCTCATCCCAACAAATCCTACTGGAAATATCAATATAGACCTGCAGAATATAGACTGCATAGGCTTATCTTGCGATGGCTAAAGGAAAATGGCAACAGCTGAATTAAGGGTAAAACTGAATATTTGCATTTTAAAAAGTAGTGAGTAAATGGGGTGGAGCTGCTGCTCTATTCGTATTGGCACATAATCCCTTACAAACAGCTGTTCGTTGGCTCTTTTCAAGCATATTTTTAGTCTTTTAAACATTGCCGGCATTAGACAACTGGAATGTCCTCATCCGAATAAACAAGCTGACTGACGAGTGTGATTAAGGGTCAGACTTAGGAAAACAGACATAATGTTTAATGTTTGAGAGACATAGAATGTGTTTATTCCATCATGTGCATTGTGCAACTTATGTCTCAACAAGTCGCTGGAAAAGTCCCAGATTTGAGTCGGTTGGACTTGTGTGTCAATCAGCAAGATGGTGGAGGAGTGAAGCAGGCTAGAGTTGTGTTTATTATTCCCTCAGACCACCACACTAGAGCTCTTTTTCATTTCAATGTAGATTTATTTTCTTTGACAGTCAGTCCAATACTTGGTAATATTGAATCCAGTTTCAAAAATCTTTTTTCCCCGTCTTGGTCACCGCTCTGCCGTCTGTGTGTTTGTTTCAGAGGATGGCGACATAATCTTTTGTCCTCAATTCCTGCCAACGGTCATGAGGTCCTCTGTCAACATGTTGACCGAGGTTATTATACTGTGTATATATACTGTGTCTACATACCCCACCCCCTACTGCATAACTCCCTTGCACACATACAATACACATGCATGCATACAGTATAGTATGTGGTTTTGGTCGTTTCAGTTTTGTCTGGAAATGCAGGCCTGTGTCACTTTGTATTCATTTACCAGTTGCAGAATAAGTTGCTTGATTTTGACATTACTTTCTTGCCCCATCTACCCGTTAGATCTTATGGAGGCTCGTTAGTACGTTTTGTTAGGATGAATCGGGTCATTTCAAAACTTTCAGGTTTCTCTGTAAATTCTCTTTGTCTCTTCTTCTTGTGTGTTTGGTTTGAGCCTGCAGCCGAACACTTTGTCACAGTTTGAATAAATACTGCACACACACACACACACACACACGCACACGCCCATAAAGAGAGTTCCAGTCGCTTTATTTACTTTGCTAATTTATCTATGAAATACTCAAAACAAATGGCCCATGAAGTGATGCGTTTATCTCTCCCTCTCTTCCCTGGAGCAGATTCCGGCTCATCATCCGTCTCACTCTGTCTGAGAAAGCATCTGTCACTGTATGACATACTCTGCACAGGAATCCCCATTGACTGCTGCCTCGTCACACAGAGACCTCATTGTGTGGGTCTTTGTGTGCATGCAAACTTACTTGTGATAAAGTTTCCATCCGTCTGTATTTCCCGTGATACACAGAGTACCACTACTCAGGTACTATTTACATGGCCTGTTCCTGTCCGTGTGAGTTGTCGTGTTGTTGAGTGATGCAAATGTTTGGCCCGAGATCTGCTGTCACATTGTTCTGCCCACATCAAGCCTCAGGAGTTGTATATGACAAAAACAGGTATGTTTGTGTGTGTGTGTCATCTTATAATATGACATTTGAATGATTTGACTTTTATTGACCTGTTTCTCTTGTCTTCTTTCTCTCATATCCCCTCCTTCTTTATATGTACTCCATCTACTCGCATGTTTCTTTCTCTCTTGTCATGCAGCACAATGACATGAATATGAATCACTGACGTTTTAAAATCCTGTCTCTCTCTTCTCTCCTCCGTGAGGATGAGTGCAGGAATCCAAACCACTTGTTGTACAATCTATATCCTCTCTGTACCATGCTGAACACACACACACACACACACACACACACACACACAGAGTGCTGCAAAGGTATTGGGAGTGCTTTTACAGTTAAGATGCAATCTATTAAACTCGCCTGAAGGGAAAGAGAGGTTCAAGGACCGTCTTGTGCCCACACATGTTCACAATCAAGCGGAGCAATAACTTGGATAAACACACGCACATAAAAAAGTCTGTAGCGTTGAAGCAGTAATGTGGGATCATAATTATGCTTGTCAAAACATATTAAAAAAAAAAAACTATTCTTGGAGGTTATTGGACCGTTTCGCAGCCATGTGTCGACATGTTCTTATGGTGGAAACGACTAGAGAGACACTGAGCCAACAACAAGAGAGTGCATCACCACTTACTGATACATTTATTACTCCCACCCTTATTTTTGCGGATCAAATATATTGTATTGTCTAAATGTTCGCTTGAAACTTAACACACACATACACACATACACTCTGTAATCTTGCACATCTGTATGTTAAGAGGTTTTTATCTAGATATCCAGCTGTTCTTGTGCAGATGTGTGTGTGTGTGTGTGTGTGTGTGTGTGTGTGTGTGTGTGTGTGTGTTCAAAAGAACAAGAGGGCACATTTAGAAAGCCTCCCATGCCACACAGTGAGAGGGGATTTTCGGAGTCAGTGATGGGGATTATGAGGAATATGATTTCATACGGCTACAGAATGGTTAATCTCCTTAAGCCCAGCTGGAGTCTGCATGCCCATTCCTGTTACTGCCCACTGAGGGAGGCAACAGGAGAATGTGTGGCTGAACAGACGATGCATGATGGGGGAACAACCTGTTTGTCTTACCTGTTGGTTGATAAGTAAGTCGAGTGTGGAGACATGTAATTATTCATATTGGTTATTACTTGTTACTTGGTATTTGTTTTTTTAATATCACAATGAGTCCTTTTAAATTCAAGTTCCAGTGAAGTGCTTTGAGTGAGGGCTGCTCATATTGTGGCCACATTGACATTTAGCCGCTGCTGTTGTTGGAGTTTTCTTCTGTGTCAGACGTTGAGCTTTGTGCTGGTCTGCAGATTCAGATTTTCTGTCTTTTTCCCGCCTGAACTCGTTTCCAAGTCAAATGAGAGTGTCCTGTACCAAGGTACCAAGGTGTTTCAGCAACAGGCGTTTAAGGAGAGATAGTGTTGGGATTTGAATGGTCACTAACCTGCATGTCTACTCTGGAGGATACTGCCAGCTTGTGTCCTGGTATATTGACTCAGCTGTGTTTTTGACCTTCTCCTTCTCTCTGTGTGTGTGTGTGTGTGTGTGTGTGTGTGTGTGTGTGTGTGTGTGTGTGTGTGTGTGTGTGTGTGTGTGTGTGTGTGTGTGTGTGTGTGTGTGTGTGTGTGTGTGTGTGTGTGTGTGTGTGTGAGGACTCTCAGGGTGTGTGTATGTGCTTGAGTGGGTGAAGCAAGCTATTACCATTATAGCTGTTTGATTAGGTGTGTTCCCTCGTCCCTGGTGTTTGCTCACAAAAGGTTTCAGATGCCCAGTTCATACCTTTCATTGTTGGCTGATTGAGAATCTGTAGAAAAGTATTGAGACTCCTGTAGTTGTCAAATCACATAACATTGAAACGATGAAGTCAAAACTGAGCTGTAAGATAAAGAAATTAATAAAAAATATTAACTAACGCTTATTGACAAATTTATCGAGTTGGTAATCCAATTCCAGTGATATTGCTAAAAGTATAATGCAATAAAATTGAATTGTCTTGATAAACCTGTATACCTGGTATTTAGGCTATGCAGCTTATTGTCATGCCAGAGAGTGAGCAGAACCCTCTGCGTGTAGACTGATGAATGGAGAGAGCTTCAGTGCGGTGATGCCGGTGTATCAGGTAGCGGGTATTGTTCACCTGTCAGTGCCGTCATCTGGGCTGTGGTCGTTGTAGGGCAGTTTCACTCCCGTTGGAGTCACTGCTGTTGTGAAGGATCCAGTTCCTGCCTCAGAGCGAAAGGCGGTTTGTCTGTGTGTTTTGTGTGTTTCAAGTTGCACTGCTTCTCTCTCTCTCTCACACTCACTCTCTCTCTCTCTCTCACACACACACACACACACACTCATATATAACTCCTTCGTTTGATCAACATGGAAAAGCAAAAGGATAAACATCTTCAAAACAAACAAAACAAGTTGCTGTTAATTCCTCCAGGGACTGTTGGAAAAACTTGGCCTAGAGGCCCAAAGGTCCTGGAAGAGGACGGGGTGTGAAAGCCGGTTAATAAGCCCAGTGAGGGCTCTGGGCCTTTGGGGAGCAGAGATCCTCTGGGCCCCCGATACCCCGGAGGTCTGGAGATGAGACTGAAGGTCTTTGTTGTGGGAAGACTCGGGCCGCGATGAGTGGTTGGGATGGAAATGTCAGGTCCCCCAGGGCTGGGGAGGAAAAGGGAAATCCATCAATCTTTCTCTTTTATCAATCATTTATGAATAAGTCTGGTCTTTGTTCTGCGTCCTGCTATCTTCTCCATTTAGTCTTTTATGTTTTCTCCTCTCCCACTCTTTATTTTCCCTCTTTCTCTTCAACTGCTTCTCATCTCCATAAAGTAAAAGAGAAAAGGAAACGCGGTACAGCGACTCAACAGCAATGCAACAGAACAAACCTGTCGGGGACCTCCGTCCTCCTCCCTCCAAAGACCACTTAGACTCCTACACACAGCTGTGGAACAAAACCTATGACTAATGTAGTTTATCAATTTAGTTTTTCAATTCAGAAGAATTTACATGGGAAGTTTAGGACAACTTGCTAAAAGCAAGCTGCCACCTTATTTAGATATTTTGTAGTGAAATGAGCAGCTACTTATCCTTGAAGGTACTGAGATGTGGGAAATACTAACATCTGTTTAGTAAAGTGTGTTTATTTGTGCAAGCTTAGCATGAATAAATGTTACCGTGTGCCTTTGTGTGTTGACATTACTGCACAGCGGACTGAGGTAGATCCTGCTATTAGCACCCTTATGTACTGAATCGAGTCAAATCGTGAGATACTGTAAGATTCACAGCCCTGCTTATTATGTTAAGGGATTTGAAAGGATTCTGATTCAATAAGCAGATTCAATACTGGATTTGGATGACTGGGTTGAGTTGTAATTTTCCACCAAATTTCATGAAATCTGTTCAGTCTTTGAGATATACTCTGATGACCGGCGGATCAGAAAGCTTAATGATAAACGTAACCTTCGTAGTGATGATAAAATACCTCCTAACCCATATACAGTATATATATATATATATATCATATAATCACAGGACCAGCCACTAAGTACAGTAGATTGAACAGTTACAGGCTGCCAGACCTTTTTAACGATGGCCTTGCAGAGTTTCTTAACGGTTTTCACACCGTTAAAAGGCACAGTTCAGTTAAACGTTCTCCTCTTTGCCTTTTGTTCATTTCCATTCTTTGACTTAACTCCCAAACCTCAGTCAGTCTTACTGTGGTCAGCTCATTGCGTTTCTTCCAACCCCTGTCTTTCCTCTCTCCAACTACACCTTTCTTTCTCCCCCCTCCTCTCTCTTTCTCTCCCTCTCTTTTCATGCATCTATCCTGAAAGAGTTTTGTGGACGGATCTGTGTGCCGTTGAGGCTGACAAGTCAGACGGGGGCTATACACAACAGAGAGGAAAATAGAGGCTAATTCCCTTTGGCAGACCAGCACAGTTACATGCTTAAAATCTCACACACACACACACACAGATTCCTGGCCAGTCTTGAGCCCTCCCAGCGAGCTGACCATTCTGCAACGGTCACAATTCAGTAGCTCAATAGAAAGAGAGGGAGCAGAGAAAGGGAGGGAGCAGAAATGAGAGGGTACGCTGGAGGTGCTGAGACAGCTGGGATAAAGAAAAGACGGGAAGGAAAGGAAGCATAGGCCCGAGTGAGTGAGGAAGATGATGCCTTAAACAGATCTACCTTTTACTGCATTCATGACAGAAGTTTGTGATTCAGAGTCATTTGAAAAACACTAAATGTCTCACAATATACGACAGTTGCATTATTTTAGCCCCTCTGTTGTTGCACATGATGCTATTTGTGGCGTGAAATAGATGCTATGCGAAATATTTAGTGCTCGAGGAAGAAGAAAGAAAAGTGCGGTCAGAAAGGGCAAGGGGCAGGGTGACGGGAGAGAGGGGGGAGTTTATGGTAAACAGCCGCTAACAACATAACTGGGTGTCCTAATTGGGCAGCGAGGAGTGTGTGTGTTTTTGTGTGTGTTTTGAGAGGGAGAGGCTCTCCAAGAAAACAGCTGTCTGTGTGGCTTCTTTGGGCCGGGGGCACGAGGTCGGCGGGAGCCCCCTTAACCAAGCTAAGCCGTCTAAACAGACACACACACACACACACACACACACACAATGTCTCCTCACCATATGGGAACCCAACCCAGTGGGCCTTTCATGTGGTTGTGGTCTGGGGACGGGAGGGGAGGCAATTTCAGAAGCAGGGAGGTGACACACGAGGTCTAAGCAGTTTTCCTCTTCCACTCCCCCTCGTCCCATCCCTTTGTTTCATGCTCAAGACTTGCACAAGTTGGGGTTGGATATTCTTCTTTTTTCTCAGGCTTATGAAGCAACAGAGCGGTTTGTGGTTTGGGCTCAACCCCAATAGTTTCCCGTCCTCTGCCAAAGTTTGGGCGGAGAGTGCTTTGGGTGTAGTTGAGCTTTGCCACATGTGCGCTTAAGCAATTAAAGGTAGCAGCACCCCGATACTTTTTGGAAGGCTTTTTCGTCCACTCCACCAAAACATTGATGTAATACAATTGGATATGCTCCTGCTAGTACTGCTATCAATAACCTCTAACTGTGTTATAAATACATCTACAAAGTGAACATAGCCCAAGAAAAGGGGCGTTTGCGAGGAGTAAACGCTAACTCTCTTTCTCCTTTTGCACTGGCGGACACGCCTACTGTGTTTTAAATCATGTGTTGAACTTCAAAGTCCGACTTCACATGGATGTGTGGCGCTGCTCTTATAATTTCCTCCTCTCTCCCTTCTCGTTTAATCTCTCCTCTCCATCACTCCGCCTCACACAGAAGCCCATTGTGTGAGCTCACGTCTACCAGCCACTCGTAGCATGACCCAGGCAGCTTGAAATGTAGTAACACCATAAGTCACATGTGTATACACACACACACACACACACACACACTAGTTTTCCTTGTGGGTCACTGGGACACTGTAAATGGAATCAGGTCACATTTCCATATACCCATGTAGCGGGATGAATGTAGACGTTAGTATCATTGGAGCAGATGCAGTGTTAGATGTCCAAACTTTGCATTCCCCTTTCACATTTATACACACACACACACACACTCTCCTCACTCTCCAGCAAACCTGACTTCTCTTTTCATTTCTGAGTTTGTTCACAAACATTGATAGACAAGAGCTCAAAGAAGTGGCCAAACATTAAGAAGCACAGTGATCAATCTGATTCTTTTGGGAGCACATTTGAATCGTTCCTTACACTGTTTGCATAATGTGTCAACGTTGTAAAGGCCCTACATGGAGCTGATTAGTATCAATGAATCACGGAGGCGACTGGCGGTGTTTTACATTAGTTCGGCTTATGGCAGTAATGTATTCTGGGTGATTGATTTGCTTTATGGCACCCAAACAGGAAGAGTGCACTGTTTCTCTAGCACAGCTTAGCTAAAGCTGAGTTTCTCCCAAAGGCAGATGACTTATAGAAAAGGAAGCCTGAACAAACAAAACAAAAAAACTCGAATGTCGCATTTGACAAGAGAGACAACACAGGGACAGTTCCTGCTGTCTTTGTACGTGTGGTCAGTCACTGTGCCCTGCTACTGTGTGGCGGTGACATTTACTGATAGCACTCTCTGCTGCAGGCCTCTGTTGATACTGTCCAGACACACATGCCCCCGTTAACATGCACATTCTGCTGCCTCATGGTGCAGCTAGTCTTGTTACTCTATTAGTGTCAGATGCAAGACAAATTAGTACTTGTTTGAATTGCACGTTTTCATCAGTTTGTTCGCTCTTTCGTCGATCCCTTTGTTTGACTTCTCATCATCTATTTGTGTGTGTGTGTGTGTGTGTTTTTCTCTCTCTCAAGATCTGTGTGTGCAGCCTTAATTGTGTTTATGTTCGTCTAAATGAGGGCCTTGTCGACTTTTCTCATGGTGCTAATGAGTGTGAATTTGGCATCAAATGCTGAGGAGTGTGAGAAAAGGTCTTGTCTCAAACTTGCACACACACACACACACACACACACACACACACACTCACACACACACACAGAGCTCCATAATACAGCAGCGATGCAGGAGTATGACAAAACTCTCTGATTAAGCAAATTGGAAAAAAAAAACAGAGCTCCATTAAAACACATCAGTGAGCCTCACTGTTGTTCCTTCATCGTCATTACACTGTAGTTTATTTGGATCCAATCCCTCATACCAACACTCACTAGAGCACCAAGTGTGGATCCATCCGCCACTGAAAATAGTCCCCAACAAATGCTCTATTTCCTCCTGTGTTTGTTGATGAAAACTAAAGAGATCAGCTGTTTATAGGAAATTACTGAGACTTAAAAAAAAAAACGTGAAATCATATATTTACCGAAATAAAATTTGAATTATTTTGATGCCATTTCCCCAGGGCATGAGTGGTGTGTCAGGCGATGGACCCCACCAGGATAGAAAAACGCACGCACACACACGGAGACTTAAAATGCAAAGCAGCCCATTCGGCAGTGTGTTCACTCCGTGTGTCAGTTCAGACCAACCCTATTCAACCAGTGTCACAGCTTCACACTCTCTTGTATGTGCGTCCGTGTGTGTGTGTGTGTGTGTTGGCATGTTAGCGTTTACTTGTTAATATTCAAAACACACACCACATATAAAAATGAAAAGAGAGAGGAAATCCTTAGTCTGTGGAAATGTGTGCGTGTGTGTGCATGCAGTTGTAGTTATCGCTCAGATTCTTTGCATGTATTGGATTGTTGTCATGCAGACAGAAAGAAAGGCAGCATGTTGGTGTGAATTTGCATGAAAACTATGAAGTCTTTTCTTCAGCCACTGTACTCCAGTTGTTTTTAGTGCACATCATATTTCTTCCTCTCTTACCTTGTATGTAAGTTAATCTCCTCTCCCTGCTCACACTTCACACCATTAAACATGAACTAGCCCTTTATCAGAGATGCATTTCCCAGCATCCTGTGGGAGATGGCGCTGTCAACTATATCCTGTTCCATTTCCTGTCCCTGTCGCCATCCTCCCTAAACCCCAGACCCATGACCATAAACTCAGACCTCGGAGGGAAAATACTCTTCATCGGACAGCTGCCTCGTCCAATCACGTCCCTCAGATTATTCCCTTATCGCCAGCCACAGGACGTGACACGTCTCTCACCGCTGTTTCCTGCCGGATTGGAAAAGTAGAACAGTAGGGATGAATTGTTCTGCGGAAAGGGATAGTCGAAAGGTTTCCGGATGCTTTGCAAGTTATGATTAGGTCAAACAATGTACCAACCAGTGCTGAGAGTTTTTTTTGCACACATAATTACATTTTTCACTGGCTTTAAGCATACGGTAGGTCTGCGTTGATTTAATATAAACTAGCTTTAAATGCAGAAAACGCGAGTGGTTGCAGCAGGCAACATCACTTGTCGTCCGTGTCACTGATCAAGCCTGTCTTTTCCGGCTAAGTTGAACACTGTGTGCTTTTGCAGTGTGATTGATGTCTGTGAAAGCCCTCCATAATCGCATCAGATGGAGAAAGCTCTTAGTGGGCTTGAGGAGTAGAGGAGTAGAAGAGGAAACCGTTGAGAAAGGACATGGAGGAAACTTGAGGGCTGAAATGCACAGACAGAAGATGATGATGGGAGTGTTAAAGCAGAGACACACTGGTTCATATAAAGACAAAAGTCTTCGTCTTTACGTTCATATTTAGAGGGGATGAAAGTCAGTATTTCACAGAACTGTTGGAGCTGCTCATGCTCCTAAACAAACCCACTTAAAGACATGAAAATATAGAATAAATGAAACTCGGGAATTAAAGTTCGGTGGACGTTTTAACTTTCATAATTTCACTTATGTGTTTCTTTAATTAAGAGCCCTCTGAAGGCCAGCTTCTCATTCACCAAACCGACTCGCATCAAATGAAACCTGACCGTTCATCAGGCTTTATTGCTCAGCAGCTCAGACCCACAAAGAAGCCGCTTCAGAAGTGAGTGCCCGTGTTTGTGCCGATGACCCCCAACTCGATAACTGAAAGGGGCCCCGAGGACCCGTTAGCAGAGCGTGTACGGGGCCATACTGCATCGCCCCGGCAACAACTGTCCCCAGCAAATCCGCATCACCGTAGCAACCTTTGGGGTTGAGAGGTTACCCCCCCCCCCCCCTTTTTGAATGCACCCCTCCCTCCTCACACACACCCCTCTTTTCTTTGTGACAGGTTTTTGATTGGCCAACGTGTGTGTGGGCTCTGCACGCGTGCAGCGAGGCAGTGCAGAGGTTGCACAGTGTGAGTGTGTGTGTGTGTAGTCTTTAAACTGATGTGAGTGGTGCCATGGTTCTTTCGGTGGAGTGTAAGGGCCAAACTTTGCATGTTTCTAGCGACGCGTTGATCAGATAGCATCATGCCTGTTAAAGGAATAAGGATTTGGAGCCGGAAGCAAAAGAGGAACCCTTATGCAGGTAGGCGTGTGTGTGTGTGTGTGTGTTCCCTTGTGTGAGTGGTAAAGTGTGTCTAGGCCCATTTTTTACACACATGTTCACAACTAACTTGTTGGAAGGAAGGAGGGTGCAAAGGGGAGTTCAAATAGAAAGAGAAATGTGTGAATTGGAGAAAAGAGCGGTGTGGGAGGTGGAGATGAAGGCTTGCTTTGTTCAGGCTGGTGGTTTGCTGGGACGACGTGGTGAAGAGCAGCCGGTATACTGGCACTGACTGGGAATTGATGGAGAGGTAGACAGACTTGTCACTGCAGGTGATGCTTTTAAAAAAAAAAAAAAATGTTTAGCTCTCTGGTTTATATTTTATTTGTGTCGCTGGTTAATGGAGTGTGTGTGTGTGGCAACGGGTGCAATGGCTTTTCTCCTTTTGATCTAAAGAATTGACAGGAGGTTTGTGCATTGTAAGATGAGTATGCATTGTTTTATAAATGGTGTAATCTTCGGCTTGGATGTTCAGATAGACTCTAGTGTGGAAACACTATGGCGGCATGTTGCAGGTCACAAAGTGTTGCCTTTAGTCCAGTCAGGACAGGAGTGGTACCACAGGATGATCTTATTATAGTAACAAACTGAGTGTGTACCGTCCACCATTTAAATAATTTAACCTGTATTGTATTATTAATTAGGGGTTTCATATTTGGAATCACATGACACTCTATACCTCCCTCCAACAAAAAAGTGGAAACACAAAATTTATGTTGAGATTGTGTCACAGCTCTGCCACCATTATCCTGTTTTTTCCATCTCTCGCTCACCTAATCAGTTCATTCAGTGCACCTGCCAGTCACACCCACCTCGTCAGCTCATTACTCTCACCTGCTCACTCTACTGCATCCACTATTTAAACCCCAGTCACACACACACTCACTGCCAGATCGTTTTTCGCTTCCATACAAGCCCTTCCAGCGTATTCCCTTGGACTGATTCCCCGTTACCGACCCTGCCTGCTTTGGACTACCCCGCCTTGCCCCTGCCCCGGTAATTCACTCAGCCTTCTGTTCCCGACCACGAGATCCTTCCGCTGTTTCCCTGTGATTCTTCTACCTGTTGTGTGTCCAGAGGAAAATAAAGCTTTGATTCAAACTATCCCTGGTGTCTGTCGTACTGCTCCTGGGTCCTTACCACACCCGTTACAGATTGATGTATTTTATTAGGTTAAACCGCATGCATTGAAAACACATTTTCTATGGTACTCGGATGTATGTGTTTATTAAGTACATCTAGCTAAACCAATTCAATACCACAGTCCAACAATAAATACAACATACAGCTTGTATGCTGTTGAAATGTATTGCTTTATATTCAAACAAACAAACAAAAACAACATGATACAACTGACAATTTTGTGGTTTATGTTAAAAATAAAAACGACATGCGACATGATGGAAAACATAATGATTTGATGTCATGTAATCTTATGACTGGTCAGTCATCCGTTGTGTAGCGGGAGGAGAGGTCTTACTGACCTGTATCATGGAGCAGATCCTCTCTCCCTCTCTGTTTTCCTCCCCCACACACACACACTCTAATGCCACACCACCTTTTACCACTCTACTAACCACATAGCCAAGGCGTGTCTTTGATTAGCAGTGTTGCGATGGTTTTCAATATCACATTTCTCTCTCACCTTCTCACACACATCACACTCCAGTTTCTCTCTTTCAACCCACATCGTCCGTGATGATTCCATTATTACCGTATCCTTTTCTTCTCCAGTTATTTTTGTTTCGTCACGTATGAGGTTTCATTTGTGTCGTATCACTGTGATTCAGAATCTCTTCATATGCAGTTCCTTTAAACCTCTCTAGTCTTCCATGTTCTTGTTTTCTGCTGTCTGTCTGCTCTCCTTTCTCCATTATGGAAAGATGAGCGCTAGTAGAAATAGTGCTGGATGTGGAACATGATGTCTTTTATAGGGCTGTCAAGATTTGCCATAAACATTTGAATATTTGTTCTTACACACATGGGTGTGAACTATTTAATGTCTATTTTTGCTCATCATGTCCATGATGCCGTGTCCTTACTTGCCCCGGGCAACGCAGCAATCTGAACTTTTGTCAGACGCCCCGTTTCTGTTTATTCTTGTTATTCCGTTTGAAGTGAGGAGTTATCAATACGATATCTCATTTCACTACAATAACTTAAATAAGGTGGCAGCTGGCTGGAGGGAGATCGCCTGAAAGATTCCTGCCTGCTGTTGACTTTATTGTATGTTTAGTTGTCATATTTGTTTTTGATTAAAGTTGATATATATGTCTGTTTATTCCCAGAGTCTTTTATGAATCACTGTATCTGTCATCTCATGTCCTCCTCACATCTCAAGTCTTAATGACTCATGCTCAGCACCTCTTCCTCCTCGCTCTGTTTCTTTATCCTCACTTGATTGGAGTCAGGTTGTTGAATTTGCCTTCGTTGTCTTTCATTCTCAAAGCTTCTGCTTTAAACACGAGCAGGAACACACAAACACACCCGGAGCATCTACTGTGATGAGCACAGAGACGCCTTGCGTCTCACTGCCAGTCAACAAACATTTGCTCTTTCTCCAAAGGCATTACTCACTGCATGTTTAAGTGCTTGTCAGCTGTGGTTACAGTTTTATTTCCAAATGTCTTAACGGCCATCAATAATTAACGGTGGGAATATCAGACATGTTGTAACATGGCCTTCAGGTACACAGGCACTGAACTACGCACAAACAAAACTGTCCTGTGGGTGTTTCTGATTATTATGATCTTAATGTTCTCTTAGAGGACTTTTGTTGTTGCACGACAAGTGATACAATCTGGTTTGATCGCAGCTGCTCGGCTCCTGATCAGAGCAGAGAGCTTTTACCACCACTGTGGACAGTGAATTCCTTAAATTCACAAAACTTCTTTCGTTTGATGGGATTTGATTCAATGTTAAGAATAGTTTTCAGGTATTTTTAGAGCGATGTGTCCGCCAAATTGTCCTCCAAGTGACACATTTAGATCATGACGATGTCTTCAGATGATGGTTTTGCCAAAATGGAACAAACTACAGGTGAAAAAAAATGTGGCAGTAACGAGGTGTCTTTTCTCTGGTGTGACTGCACAGTTTACACTTTTCCCCCTTCGAGTTTGAATGCGTTCATTATTAAAAAGCGTCTGCCAAGTGAAGCTAATGATCTGTAACGTCTCTCTCCTCTTCTGTCCACATGGTTGTGTTCTGGGACCTGACCCCTCTCTGACTCCTTCTTCGTAACTCAAACAGGTAAGTGCTTTTATTTGACACACGTATGACGAACTGTTTTTCCACTGATTTACAACACGGCACCCTTTTTCTCCGCACCATTTCCTCTCAAGCTCCAGATGTTATTGTAATACTAGTCACTTCACCTGCTCTCTCTCTTTTTTTTTATTTAAATTTTTTTAAATTTTTTTTATTTACCAATTTATTAGTTAGTTCTATAGTGACACCTGTTGAGCTGGAAGGTGTAGCTTTTTAGAAATGTGGTTAAAAGAAGTGAACTGTGTCGTGTGTCTGGAGAAGGTGAATTTTCGTCCCCAGGGTCGTCCTCTTGACGTGGGGAGAGGAAGTGAAATAGTGCCCGGTGTACGTGTGAGATCATTACCCTCTGTGTTTTGTCAACCCTGTGCCATGCAGAGCCCACAGGCGCCACTCTGTTTCCCTCTCTCTGCCTTTGTATAACTCTCTCAGACACATGAACCCACAGTTGTACACACTCGGAGCGCTTTGCCTTTGGTGGTAACCACCCACAGAGACTCCGGTTCCTTCAGCTCAGCGCCATAAAGTGTCTTCTCACTGTAGTGCGCTGACCTGCTCTCACACCCCCATGACCCATATCACTCCTCTTCACACTGGTTCTCTTTCTCTCTCTCTTTATCTCCGACAGCCTGTAGCTACAGCTGACTTGTTCAACAAGTCCAACCAGCCACTTAGATCCCAAGATTTACGAGCCTTTTTTATTATTTTAGCTGGGAAAACTGTTTTTGTAAGGACGCGAGACCTCCACTTCTAGGTCTTTTAAGGGTTTGGGAAGTGCACAAAAGGTCGGAAAGGTGTTGCGTGTCAGTATCGTCCCGATATTCGGTATCGGTGCATTCCTAGGCCAGATATTAAATTATCCATTAAGGTAACAAGTTTAGCCACATCATAATATGGGTGGGGTTACCCACACATCATCATGTGCTCTATCACATTAAGCATTGGACAAAGTCTGAAAAATATGAACTGTTTCTAAATCTGGAACAAGTATGGCCTGTAGAAATGGAAAGTATTGAATACCAGCATGTGGTTGCTGTTAAAACATCTCTGTGTTGAAAAAAAGACTCAATTAGTTTTCAGTCGACTGAAGATGAAATGTGTGTCAGGCTCCACAGCTTAGTTCAGCTCAGTTTAACACAGTTCACTCCATTTCAGTTCAGTTTGGCAGCTTTTTTTTGTTTGAGCCTTTGTAGGGTGGCTATGTAGTTGATCAATAAGCAATTATTTTGAATGACTAATGGCAAAAGGGCAGTTAAACTGCAGCTGATGGAATTTCTGTGCTCTGTCAAGAAGCCACCCAAATATTCCTCCTTTTTTATTCGATGCGTGACATTCGATCGTTGGATTTCTCCCTGTGAAATGAGGTTAAGTGTGTGTGTGTGTGTGTGTGTGTGTGTGTGTGTACTGTAGTGCCGAGGGCTACATTCAGACTCGTCTGTGTCGCTACAGGTTATTAATTTTTATTCTCAACTCATTATAAGAGCCTTTGGGCAAGAAGTAGATGATCTCTCTGTTCCCTCTCCTTCTTTCTCTCCTCTCTTGTAGGGATCAAAGTGTTTGACTGTGTAGCTTTAATAGTCCAATAAATAGTCCAATAAACCAATAAATCTAAAAGCCCTGAAGTGTTTCTTTTTATAGATAAATATATATGACTAAATCAGCATGAATCAAGTTAAAGTTTGTAACAAGCATCCGTAGTTATTTATTTAGCATTATTCATCGTTATAACACACAAATGTAAATAATCTTCACCATCAGGTCTGTGTTAGTTTGAGTTGATCTCATTTTTATTGGCCGTAACTTTAGCAAACAAGTTTTTTTTAATGTCAAATATTGCTTAATCCTGATTGTCTTATTGAAGTATGTGATTTCAAACCAGCGAGGAGAGAGCTTAGACAGAAAATATACAGAGATCTCTCAAGTGAAATAACTAAAATATGTTCTAACCTTGGCAGAGAATTGTGTGTTCATGTCGGATCTAGTCGCTCACGATAAGTAGCTGATTGAACACAAAGGCTCTCTGAGCTTTGAGCGTCTGCCTCTAAACCTATCGGGCCTCTAGATCTGTCGTCTGTGTCTGACTGACTCAGATCTAGTTTATCAAAAGGTCGGGCGAAATAGTGTGGCGCTAAAGAATTAATCCATGCAATTATTTGACCCTGAAGCAAATCCAGTTGTGAGGAAGCAGTCTTTCATCTGTGGAGGTGTGCAGCGACGGCCTGTGTGCTTTAATGATGGAGTGACTGTGTCGTCTAGACGAGTGGGAGGTGCAGAGATTACCCCTCGAAAACAAACACTGTGACAGACGGCATGTCGCACACGGATAACTTTATTATTTGCCCTTCTGGGTGTACCCGTCACTTAGCTATGTGAGAGGGTCTACTGACTGTATGACTGGACTTGTATTAAGGGTCTGGAGTCTGTGGAGGCTACCGGTCTATATTGCCAAAGAATATAGACGATGCTACCTTCCACTTAGCATCGTGTCTTGTCTTTAATTCTTTTATCAGCAGCTTTAGAGGACTTTTTGGTTCTGTTGTATCAACATCCGGACTCATGGTTCATCCTCTCCTCTCCAAATATTTTTTGGCATTAGTGGCCAGTGTGTCACATGTAGCCAGGACTTAATACTGAAGGGTTCTCTCTTTCAGAGAGGCTGAACTGTAACCTCAGGGTGGTGGATTTTTCATGAGATTAGACTCAGAAGTCTCCATCACGCTTAATCCGTAAAGCATTTTCAGTGCAGTTCATAGACATACATTTATTTAGTTGTCCTCTGTTCTCCAACATATTGGTATCTGCTGTTGCCAGTATTTAAATGACAGTATAATTAAATGTGAGTGACCACAATGTTAGATGATGTATACTTTTATAGTGTCAGAGATGTTTCTGTACCACGGTGTAAAACACAGTACAGTGCAAAGGTTACACATAAGCAAATGAAATCACAGAGTCCAGCCTTAACGGAGGTTTTCTTTTCCAAATACCTAAGAAACCTAAGCTGATGGGAACACAGTCGGAGGCCCCGGAGGAGGAGGAGGTACTGGTGGAACTGGAGATACAATGAAAAATACACAATACCTGTCTTGGATGGGGCTAAATTTCATGTTTTCATTTAGTTTTTGCTGAAAAAAACAACAAGATTCATCTTTGGCTAGCAACTGAATACATGTGTGGCGTCATGATGGGTGTAAGGTGTAGCGTTTGAGCACCATGAGGGTGAGCTCTCACAGATCAGCGTGCATCTGCCAGTCCTTTTGTTGTCGGCCTGCTAATGGAGGTGGTCACTTGACTGGATCTAAAGTGTGCACAGATGGACACGCATGCTAGTACAAGTACACACACGCAAAGACAAGTATGTGCTCACACATATGCAGAAAATCACAGTGTGAAATGCACACCCAGACAGTTGGATGCCTGTCCAAAGATGTAGACACACACACACACACACACACACAGCAGGAAAGCCCCCACTGTGTTGGTGCACCGTGGGTGGGAGGCTGCGACCAGTGGCCTTTTGGCTTTGAGTCCGAGGTGGGCTGAGAGTTTGCGTTCCACCCCCTCAACGCAGGGACACAAAGACGGGCTGTGTCCGAGGAAAAGAGGGACGGAGGAGAAGAGAGAGGTCCAGCAAAAAGGGGAAGAGACGGTGAAATGTTGAAACAGTGATTTTTTTTTTTGGGGATGTGTCAGTGAGATGTGAGATGGGCAAACTAAGAAAAGCAAGTGGAGGAGGGAAGATTAAAGACGGAGAGAGAGGAGACAAATGGATGTGGAGGGATGGAGGAGGAAGACAGATGGGGAGAAGGAAAGAGGGAGAGAAATGGAGGGTGGCCAGATGGAACTCAAACTTTTCACAGCTCGTGGGAGGAATGTCTTTGGGGAACTCTATTTCCGATTGTGTGCGTGTGTGTGTTTTGGATACGGTCGTGTTTTGACAGTCTTGTCGCGTTATGTGGTTAATCATAGCACAGCAAATATGAACTTCCTTTTTGTTTGTATTACTCTGTGTGGGTGTGTTCCACATGGACGCTCTATTTTGAGTTGATCTATTGTGTGTGTGTGTGTTCCCCATTACACCCATGGTTTGTCTGTAATGCGCCTTGAAACCCCAGTGTGTAACGGCTGGAAGTCAGCGCTGCCAGCTGGTCTGGCCAGCAACTGCTGATCTGGATTCTGCTCTTAAATCCCTCACTAACGGGATGACTTGCTTTGGGAGCTGTTCTTGGATCAGGAGTAAGGAAAGTAAGCCAGCGCGGCGGAAAGAGGTTGCAGACAAGAATCTGTGTATGTATGTGTGTGTGTTTGTGTGAATTAAAGCTGGTCTCAGTCCAGCATTTAAAGGAGGCTTGTGCTGGGTTGATGTAGTGCTATCAGCCAGGATAAAGAGGGATGAGCCCAGAATAACGAACGTTTTTGCATGCTGTGTGTGTGTGTGTGTGTGTGTGTGTGTGTGTGTGTGTGTGTGTGTGTGTGTGTGTGTCTGTGTGTGTGTGTGTGTGTCAGACAGCTCGCAGCTGTAGAGGGCAAAACGCCAGACCCAAAGTCGGCCTCATTGTCACAGTAACGGTCGGCCTGCCGTCTGCTCGGCATAATTTACACTCTCCCCCTTGCTGTCTTTCTGTCTTTTATTTTATGTCTCAATCACTTTCTCTCTCTCTCTCTCTCTCTCTCTCTCTCTCTCTCTCTCTCTCTCTCACTCCCATCTTACTTTTGCACTTAACCTCTTTCTGCTTTTATATCTTCCACTATGCCTTCCTCCAGTGGCGATGCCAACGCTAAGATACAAAGTGTGTTTCTGCTGGCCAGAGTACAAATCCACACACTCTCACACACACACACACACACACACACACACACACACACACACACACACACACACACACATCTACACAGGCAAGATGGGTGAGGGCCACACACACACTCTCCAATGGCTCTACTAAAAGGTTGCTGCAACCGTTATTTCACACATGCTGGTTTTTATGAGAGTTTTCCTCTCACTTGTGTGCTTGTTAAAAGGCTTCATACATGTAAACACATGGCGTATAATACTCACACTTCTCGGCAGGTTGTAAACTTGCAAAAAAAACACCGTTGCTCTCATTCTTCTTTTTTTATATTCCAGTGTCTATTCATTGTTTTGTGTATTTGTTGGTGTGTCTTTGTTTCTGCCTCACATTCCTATCAGACACACTCTCACACAAAGAAAGAGGCTCCAGCAGAAGACTGGGGCACCTGTAGTGAGCGGGGCCCCAGTGGGGTTTTGGCTGGCGTGCTGCCAGATTGGACTCCTGGTGGGTTGCCAGATTGGCTGTCAGCACATGAGCTGAACTTTGTCTTTGCTTCTGTCTGACTGTCCAACCCCCCCCCCCCCCCCTTTAGATTCTGTAGGTTTCTCCCCCGAGGGTCCAGCTGGATTTTTGTAAGAGATTAATCTGAAACCACAGAAAACCATGGCCTGGAGTAGTTGATTTGTTTTTATTGTTTTAAAAAGAAGTAACATACCCTGCTTCATTTAATGTATTTAACTGGTAGCTTAGCTCACCACACTTTCCAGGTAACACTCTGAAATACAAACCAAATCTGAAATATGAGCACTTCCTATGCATGGGTGCACACCCCATAAGGTATGTCCTCCGCATGAAGGCTTATAGAGACCCATATAGTTGGACATTGATCACTGAATCTCTAGGCAGCAGGTCTTTCTAAGTGGCAGATGTTGAGAAATTGTCTCCAGCAGCGCAGCCTCTTCTGGAATATCCCTGTGTGAGGTCACTGTTGAATAGACACACGTGCGCTTTGTCAGCACGGAGCTTGGTGTGTTCACAACGCCAAAAACACACAAGTGCACGTGCAGTCATGTGTGCAGGGAAGACAGACGGTGTAGGAAGGGAACTCTTGTGAGCGATATCAAAGCAGTTATCTGAAAGTAAAGTTCAAAGAATTTCTGGTGTGTGTGTGTGTGTGTGTATGTATGCAGGGCTCCGGACCAACTTTTTACACTGGTTGCACTAGTTTGCCAAACTTTTTTTAAGTCGCGCTCTGGAGCCCTGGCACGTCTTGTTGAGTGTTTAAATGTGCGCTCACAGACCCACATGTCCATATCGGACATGTTTACAGTATTTCACACTTCTGCCCTGACGGGTGCTTTCCCCCCCCGAAACAGCTGCTTGTCAAACTAACTAACAATAAAAAAAAAACACTCGCACACATGCTCTCTCCACCGAGCACCGTCCTACCTGTGAGATGTAAAAACGGGTTCAGCCACATGAAGAAAAACATTGTTTCAACATTGTTGCAATGACAAACATGCTGCCTGACACTTCATGAATACACTCGCTGAGGGAACACTGCCGAACTAGACGCTCAGAGCTCATCGTCAAAGACACTAAATACTTCAGATGTTGATTACCCACCTGGCTGCATTCTTTATTTTGAGCTGCTAACTGGATGCTCTTTATCTGTGCGCACACTGTGTTATTTGTGTGCCGATATTCAAGTTTGTTAGTTCACTCGGTGAGGAAATACTTGCCAGGTTTCAGATTTCATAGAGTGCTTGAGGAAATGATTTTCTACAAGTCGAAATGGGTTCAGCACTAAACGGTATAGAGGCTGAATAGTAATGGTTCCACTCAGGTGGATGTGGAACCTTAAGTACAAGTATTCACACACTTCACTCTCAGTCCTGTTCTTGTATTTTGAAATTCACCATCTGTATATGATTTTTATAAATACCATAGACTGCGTGAAAACGTCAATGCATATGCAAAACACATCTGGGCTCAGGTCTGCCTGAAACGCTCCTCCACTCAGGCATGACTGATCAGGAATGCACAGAGTCGACCGCACCCTTTCTCCCCTTCAACCACTGGACGCAGGCCGTGTGTGTGTGTGTGTGTGTGTGTGTGTGTGTGTGTGTGTGTGTGTGTGTGTGTGTGTGTGTGTGTGTGTGTGTGTGTGTGTGTGTGTGTGTGTGTGTGTGTGTGTGTGTGTGTGTGTGTGTGTGTGTGTGTGTGTGTTTTGAGTGTGTGTGAGAATGCCCTGCTCAGATTACCGGAGTTCATTTGTCTTGTAAGCTATAGTGCCACTCCTTTGTCAAACTTTTATTCTTTTCATGCTACGGTATCACCTCATTGTCTTCCCCCTTTCCTTCCTCTCTTCCTGTCTCATATCCTACGGACTAATCTCTCACTTCATACTTCTACAGCAGGAACACATGCGATCATACACATATTGGAAGAAGAGCACTCTCCAGCTCTTGTGCTGATAACAGATGTGGCTCAAACGCACACCCAGCCTGTGCTTCCTTGTCCTTTGGCTTGATGGTGCATGCATTTGTTCATAAAGTATGTGTGTGTGTGTGTGTGTGGGAATTAAACTCGCCATTGTCTGGTTTGGTGTTGAAATACACACACTTGTGCACCGAAACTAAATGTGACCGACTTAAGCTTGGAGTCAGCTGCTGCTATGGGGTCAGGGGTGAGAGGTCAATACCTGCTTCAGTTTTCTCTTTGCCTCTTTGGATAAACCGCAATCGCACTCATGACTCTTAGACTGTAGATAACCACACACATGCACACACACATTCTTAATTGCATACACACAGGAGGGGTGTCTGAGAATGGTGCTCCCAGCTAAGCCCACAGCTTTCACCAGAGAATAATGGAAGTGACACACACACACACACACACACACACACACACACACACACACATAATAGACGTTGGAATAATGGAGCACGTGGCCAGAGGAATGAGGGATTTGTCTTCAAACCACAGTGAATTGACAAGAGTTGAGTCCAGGGGTTTGAACCAGCTTAGTCGCTGTCCAACAACAACACAGGACCGTGTGTGTGTGTGTGTGTGTGTGTGTGCCCGTGTGTCCGTGTGTGTCCTCCAAAGGGAAGCGCCAGAGAGGCCAAATATAGGCCTCGAGTGTTTGAAATAGCAGTGTTATCCCTCACTAAAGATTGCTATCTTTGCCCACACACTTTATCTCCTTCGGGCCATGAGATAGCGTTGTTTATTCTAGTGTGATAGATAATGTACTTACAAACACACAGACGCCCAATTTTCTGGCCCATTTAACCTTCCAATGAAGACCCAAGGCTACACTGACCAGCAGAGAAGACAAGACTTTACTCCTCAGAGGAATTTCAGTCTGCTGGTGTCCTCATGTGGTCAGAAATAGCTATTACACCTCAACAAGGCAAGGTTTAACAAGAAGCCTTGAATGTTTGCATGGCCAAAACCCCCAAACATTCAGTCAGTTATTGTATATACATGACAGAGAAGAGCAGAAGATCCTCACATCAGATAATGTTGGATGTTAAATCACTTTAGCTCTTAATCATATCAAAAAAACACATAAGAACACACACATTTTGGGATGTAAGTTATTTAAACTAATCCAAATCCAAACTTGATTATTTCCTGTGACAATAGTTTCCCTCAGGTTTCAGGAAAATCCACAATAACTGAGCTTTACCTTCAAAGCTCCGTCAAGGGCCTTAAGTAGCACTATCCTCCGCCACCAGAGGGCTGTTGCGGGGATACGGGCCCTGCCCTGATCTGCCCCGCCCCCTTGAGGTTTGAAGTTGTTAGGCAGTAAACCTGACATCTTATACTGTGTGACTCACTTTTTCTTTATCCTCCTTTTCCATTATCATGTGGATTAGTCACTTCTTTCACTTCTTTCACTGCAGTTTGATTAAGGTCGAGTTACATAAAAAAGAATTGTACTAATGTGTGTGTGTGTGTGTGTGTAGTGTATATCTTGCTTGTGAGTGTGTACGCAAGCTTGTTCATTGTACTGAGACTCCCGAAAATAATGATAAAGGGCAACCTCACCTGACCTTTAACCTCCCATCGATCTTAGTGGCAGTTTAAGTGCATCATGCCAGGTTAGTCTTTGGACTCTCACGGGGCTCAGATGGCTCACTGAGTGAGTTCTCCTACACACGTATTCACACCACAGTATATGCAAATACTTGCGAACACAACATATGCGAGCACTACACACTAACCTTATCACACGGCCACACAAATCATGCGGTTTCTTTGACATGCCACATAAACACACATTGAAGTCAGAGACAGCAGAGGCTCTTGTCTGTTACTGTCAGTGCGAATGACGCATCACCTCTTTGCAAAGCCTCATGGGAGTCTGAAGAGGTTGCCACAAACACTCAAGGCATCGGCAACACAATAATCCTATTAATGTACGTGGCTGCTGAAGGACGACTTCAAAGAAAATGTGAGGTTTGAGATGTCCTACTTTAAAAAGCAGTTTTGAATGGTAATGTGTAAAGTGAAGCCAGTGAAGAGGAAGGCTAAGCTCTCAGGTTCAAAGAGACGCCAGGGTTCAGAGTTTGTAGCATCTCAGGTCAAACAGTAGCAAAGAGTTGTCTGCAAATAATGCTGTTTTTAGTGTCGTGTGAAGATAAGATTGTGATACAGTGCATACACTCAGGAAGGCCATGTAAGGATGAGATACTGCAGCTAATCAATGCCTATGTAAGCTTTCGTCATGGCAAAACAAAGACAGTCAGAATCATTGTTGTCTTGCTGTTGTTAACCTCAGTGCTTGACCCTCTTTCCATTTCCTGCAGCAGGCCTTTGCATCCACGCGCAGTAAACACCACTACCATTTATTTACATACGGTGTGATAAAGTTACACCAGACTTCCCACGAACATCTGGGATATCTGAATGGAAAGTATGGAAAATAAATTAGGTCATTTATGTGTAAACAAAACACAGCTGACACACACTAGTACGAGTACCGTGCGTTCAGTTCTGCAAACAGTATGAACTCATTTGCTCGCATACACGACTGAAATGCATTTGTGCATCCTGCAAGTTAGTGTCCAAGTAAGGAGAAGAGGCCCTCCTTACCCTTCAGTGAAAATTCCAACAACTCCTTTAGGCACCTAATATAGAACGCACGCACGCACACACACACACACACACACACACACACACACACACACACACACACACACACACACACACACCAGTTGAGCATACTTTCCTTGACTTACATTACTACCCTTGAGGTGTATCCTAATTTAAACCATAACTCTGACCCTTAAACCACATCTTAACCTAAGACTAATTCATTTCCCATTGATCTGAATGTGATTGCAATGAAACCAAAGTGGGGAAACCAGTTGAGTTCCTACTCAAGAGGTTTGGCTTGATATCTCCAAATCTTGCTTTTGTCAAAAACACACACACACACACGTAAACACAAACATCAACTCGCATATAACTGTCTCAGTAAATGTGGGGTGCTGTCTGGTAATAAAAGCCTTCCGCTGTGGTGAAGCTGAACCCCTGTGTTTAACTGGCTCTGTGAATGTGTTACCGCTGAGAGACACCCTCTGTGAAACTCTACTTACTGGGTTTTGGTATTTGGCGGAAACACTCAGCCAAGGCTTTTGTCTTTTTTTTTCTTTCTTCCTGAGGGGAAAAAAAGACAAGGTAGATCCACTAAATGCTGCTTTTGTGCGTTGGCTGCGTGTTGCATCCAGGTAGGCTCGCTGCTCTAGTGTATTTACCCTTTGTGTGACAGTGTCTGGTTCGCGTGTATCGATGTCGAGCGCTGCCGGCCTCTGATGTCTCATTGGGTTTCTTGGCAACCAGGTCTCATGTCACCGTCTCCTGTTTGTGTCACACAATTAATGACAGTGTGTGTGTGTCAAGGTTAAATGTATAATTTTCACCTTTTGTGATGTTTATTCAGCACAGCAGGATATATATCATTTGGCTGGTTTAGCAAGTTCTCCTTCATTTGGAGTAAAATTACAGGATTAAGTATTTTTTACATTTTTTTTGTTTGTTTTTCTGAGTCAGATGTTTTATCTTCACAATCAGTGTTTTCAAAGGACTGTCTCATTCACTGTATCCACATTGTCTAATCTGTTTCTACGTCTTTTAACTCGCTCTCTGAGAAGCGTCACGCTGTCTCTTTGATGCAAGAGTGTGTGAATAAAGTGTCTTCTGACTATAAAAATGAGTATTTTCCCCAACAACAGCAAGATCTGCAGATGAATGATCCTCGAATGACCTTTGATCTTATCTGATTCAGTTTAGCTTTAATCAAAGCACTGTACGGTCCTGTTTTTACTTTGCCTCGTGTCCTTTCTTGTCGTGTGTGAGAGGAATGTCCCAAACCGACTTTGTGAGCCGTACAGTTTTACACAGCAGCTTGTTTTAGGGTCTGTATCGTCTCGCTGCTAATCACGGCCACATGCCTCTAAAGATATCGTCTTATGTTGATGTTTTGCTGTTAAGTCACTTCCTCGATAAGACATATTGCACATATATTATTACATATTGGGACCTGCAGTAGTTGATGCTGTTTAAGTTATTCTTAATTACTTATTTACTGTAATCTCAATTTTTTTCCACCAGCATAGGAACTTTGTGTTTAATACTAACAGCAGGAAAGAAAATGACCAGAACGTGATACAGTAGTACATCTGATATTTTGTGAATTAACATTACAAGTTCTTAGTTTTATTTTGTCTTGTTTTGATAAGTGGAGAACTTTTACTTAATTACAGTAGTAAAGTTGCAATGAGGCAAACTTTGTGATCCAGATGTGAGCTGAAGCTCAATTTGGAACCCTATCAAAATCCAGAGGTAGGTCTTTTAGTACAAACACCACACAAATGATATATTTTAATGTTTTCTGATGCTGATACTTAATCAGCAGTGATGAGAAGTATTGGAATAATAAAGACCCATTATTTCAGTCATGATCAGAAACGGACGTTTTCCATCTACAACTCAATCTCTTAGTTTATGATACAATTTAAATAAAATAAAAAAATATTATTGCTCCTTTTAAAGACCAATATTTAGCGTCATTTATTATTTTAGGATTTAGTATTTAGACTGATCTTGATATTCTCATCTGACCAGAAGCAGCCAAGCCAAAACTGTTAGACGTCCACTACACCACCACAGACATCCGATTCAACATATTGATTCTTGTCACTGCTGTCGCCTCTCTGTGTGTAGCTTTAAGGCAATGAAAACAAGGAGATCTATCAAAAGGAAGTGAGGTGGGGGGTTGAACCAGGATGCTGACCTCTTATGATGACCTTTGACTTTTTAATTCCCTTCGGGGGTAACGAGCTTTTCCTCCTGAAAAGAGGAAATCAATAGACTAAACTGGTCTCTCTAGTATCCCCCAGTAGTTTTTGTAGATTGACTCCATGTTGGCTTGTTGCTGTGAATTTAACCATTTCCCTCGTCAAAGCCAGTAACATATTGCCCTTTGCTGTCTTAATCACTTGTTTGTTTTTCATTTCATACTTGCAGTCCCTTTATGCCTGTAGCTGATCACTTTATTGCTGCTAATGCAGGTTAATTATTAAAGGACTGTGGCCTTATGTGTCATCAATGCAGCCAAAGGTCTTAAAATATATATACAGTGTGTGTGTGTGTGTGTGTTGCGTGTTTGTAGGTTAACCTGGGACATCAGTCGCAGGCAGTTGTCCCTTTTGTGTTAACAGCAAGTGCTGAGGTAGCAGATTCCCCCTCTAAAGGGAAAAAGAAAATGAGGTCGGGGACCTGTCGGAGCGACGGGGGTTTAAGTCTAGGTTTACACCACATCCAGGCAACAAATCTGGGATCATCTTTCAGCAGCGTAATGGTTCCTCAGAAGAAGATCCACAACAAGGAGTTCCAGCTTCAAATCAGTGTCTAGAAAAAAAAGTTACTTCCTGGGTTACTTTGGGGTTAAATCAAAATTGTAGAGACAAGGAAGTGAAAGGGATTGATTAGGGTTGTGGTGTTACTGAGACACGTGTGCTTTATATACTTACACACACACACACACACACACACACACACACACACAGCACTAGTTTATTGTCACACCTTGGTGGTCACACTCCCTCTGCGGTTACACTTGGCTGGGAAAGCTCCACCTCCCTAACACACTTGGAGCGCCCCGTAAAGACTTTGTTTTTGTCCCCGAGGGCCTCTGTGTGCTATTTTAGCCTACCGTAACTATACGTTGGGCAGCTAAATATGTGCTGTGTATTATGTTTTACACAAGAATATACACCAAGTGCATATTTATCATACGTCTTTAAAAACATGAACCACTTTAGTGTTAAGCGTTTGACTGACCATGTCCTGTTGGTGTGAAGTCGTGGTTGTTATTGTCTTCAGGGACTCGGGTATTTGCCGTTCGACTAGTGGCTTCCAGCCCCTCAGGCGGAGTGTGAGCTGACAGCAGTTGCTGTTAAAGTGTCTTTAAACAGTTTGAACATAAATTGTAATATACAGCTTAGCGCCTGCAGGTGTACGTTTTCTCTCATACTCTGTGGCTGCTCCTGTCATGGAGTAGATGAAACACTACTTGCACTTAAACACTGTGCCTTTTTCTCAGAGGAGGACGCACCTGAGGGACTAGAGACGACTAGGAGAACGAGGAAAGTAAACGGAAGGATAAGGGGGAGAAAAAGGTGGCGGAGGAGTGGTTGCCATGCCGGCAAACGAATGGATGGGAGGGGCAGAGATCAGGGATTGCAGGAAACAGAGAGAAAGAGGGAGGGAGGAATAGAAGAAGGGACGGGCTGACTCGTATTTCAGCACCGTGGCTCCTCGGGTTGGGTGTAACGCTAACCCTATAGTCGCACACACACACAGACAACTCTCATAGTCAGTCACACACTGACCAGGACCGGAGTTCAGGGAATCCTCACCAGCACATCCTCCTTATCAGCCTGTCTGCACGCCATGCTGAGTGTGTGTGTGTGTTCGGCAGGTGTGGTCTCCACTTCTTGATTCTTCACTTGTGCTGATCAGCTGACAGGAGATTCAGATCTACAGACGGCTGTCAACACCTGGACTTCTTTCACAACATCAGCGTACTTGGCATGCTTCTCCCTGAGCCACCGGTGGCGACGATATACCAGGGAATTTTGGTCAAAACAGAAGGGAGAGGAAGAAGAAGAAGCAAGTGTTGACAAGAAGTTGGGATAATTTGGAAATCGGAGAAAGGCGGCGGCATCTTTTTGCCCACCGGCATCTACACACACACCTACACAATAGAGGATCCCTGTTTGGAGCTTGTGGCGGGAGGATTTCATATGCGAGTGTGTGAATGTGCATGTAACTCCATCAGGCTGGGAATAGACCCAGGGACACTGACACCTCCTAACCCCCTGGTCTGTTCTGGCGCTGAGACGGTGCAAGTCAGCTGGTGTGTGTGTGTGTGCCAACAACTGGAGATAACAACACTCGGGAGCACACATGGTTGTAAACAACAACCCGCTGACTCGCTGTGAGTGAAAAAGTATCTCTCTCCACCCTGTTATGCACCACCAAGGAGTAGCACAGCCAACAGTGAAGCGTGCATGCAAGTGTGTGTATCTAAGTGTGTGCTGCAGAGGGGCGGTGACTTCTTCAGAATGCTGGATTGCCTAATTACCACTTTTGGGGTTTGGGAATCATGCCCGGAGTCTTTAAATACAAAGGACGAGAAGAAAGGAAAAGAGATGATTTAAGTCTGGCTTAAAGTCTGGCTGGTGACACAGAGATTGATTGAAGGAGAAAGACGTTGGAAGTTGAGACTGTCCGGGTCAGAGTCATGATGTGGAACTGTGCAACCAAAGTGAAGGAAAACTGGGTTAGAGCTGAACTTCCTCCTGGAACTAATTTAATACGTCATATGTCATCTGAATAGTTTGAAGCATTTTAACATGTGTGCAGACCTGGATGCTTTTTTTCAGAAATGTATGGAATCTCATGATCTGGACTTTGGTTGGTTAAGGATCTACTTTTGAGGATTATTGTTTCCCAGTTTAAAACTTGGATTTCAAGGCATACACCTTCACATCTTAGACTAGCTTCTCCTGAATAAGGATGAGGGGGGAAAGGAGGTCCGCTTCCTTTCGTAAGGAGAAACCGGCCGGCCTGTCCCGCGCTCTGAGCTGGCTGAACGTGTCCACCCTCTCCCGCCAGAGCAGACGCATCTTCCACAGCCAGAATGACCTCCGCGCCGCCCACAACCACCGTCAACCGTACTCGCACGCTCGCCTCAATGCGGCGGACGGAGACGAGGACGAGGACGATGACAGCTGGGTGTACCAGCCTCAACACAAAATAGGTGAGAGGGGAGAACGCAATGACGAGACGAGCTACGTCACTGCTTGTTGTATGTCTTCCAGTAGATGCACAAACCACATGGTGTATGCGTGGCTGTATCACAAGTTGTGAGCTCGTTTGAATGGATTTTCCTTCTTGCGCTCTGCCCGGAAGCCAGTGGATGACTTGTTTTGCATGCACAAGCGAAGCAAGAAGTGGGTCACTGTCTTTTTTTTTATGGGCCCTTGTTCTCCGTTTCCACGTCCCCGGCACTTCCTGGTTGCTATAGGGAGAGCGTGGGAGGTGTCCGCGATCAGTGGGACTGTTAGGGGGGGGGGGGGGGGGGGTCAAAGGGTACTTTGTGTGCACGATAGGTAAACAATGATGCGTCAGGCCGGAAGCAGGGGATGTCACGGGCTGGTGGCGATGTGAGCGCAGGGTTTGGTGCCAGGGAGAGTGTGTGTGTGTGTGTGTGGAGGCTCAGACCAAGTGATAATACTTTAGAGTATTAAGTTTCTTCGGTGACATTCATAGTTTATATCTAGACTTCATCTTGACTGAGGTAAGAATGCCATTTATACTCCTGTCAGTATCTCAGGGATCTTGTTTTTCCTCATTAGGCTCATTATTTATTGATCATTTCATTAGTTGTGTGTGTGTGTACATGCATGTGTGTGTATTTGGTCTGTGGTGTCAGTAAGGCTTTGGGGACAATGGTTGTAACTGTAACCGAACCGTAACCTGAAAATGGAAAAAGACACCGATGCTGCGCTACAGTCTCACGTCTTTCTTCATCAACTCTGACCCATACTCATCATCGTCTCCAGCTGCAGTGACGGGCTTCAGCTGGACTCACATCAGTGAGGGCTAGTTTGACATCAATAATCATTAGGAATGTCACGATATTGAAAATGTAGCTGTCGATACCAATACCAGTAAAATTCCACGATTCTCAATACCCAGAAAAAAACAAAACCAGAATAAATTCTACATCATGCACTCCTTTTATTACGTCTGCATACTGGTTGTTGCTCATTTATTTTGAATCTAACTTGAACGCATCATGATAATTTACCTTTGCCTAAAACCATTTTTTACTGAATATAGCTTAAAGGCATCATAATGTGACTCAATGCAACCTCCGTGCATTAGCCGTTAGCTCTGTTGTTTAGCAAAGCAAGACTGCGCTGCCCGCCGGCTGCTAGCAGCTAACAACACGTCTACATTTGTTGTTCACAATGTAGCAATATTTAGCAATATCATTTTGACATTGACCTTGTACTTCTAGTTAGTTAGTTATCTAGGTCCTTAAAGACACGTGGAGCTACTCACATGTAAGCACAAGTTGCCATTTTGCGTTGCCTCACACGCATATGGAGCTTGTTGTTGTCGTCGTCGTCGTCGTCATTTATGGCATGTGTCAATCCTTCCTGGGTACTCCAACACCTCTGAACCTGCCCCGTCCTAAAACAGCTCGGGGCCACACATGGACGGAATGGTTTGAAGTCCTCACATTTTTCTCAAAGTCGAGCTGCAGCTACTGTTTTGGAATGTCATCGTTGAAACCAAGGTTTTTCGTTATCTGAATGTGCTATATTCCACATTATTCTTCTGTTTAATCATCCTGCCTTATTTTAAATGTTGTTAATCTTGTTAATGTTTGCTCCCTCTTTTTTTTTAATCTAAAATGATTTTTTTCACAAATCTCGTTTCAAGTCCTTCATTGTTAATCATTGTAATTCAATATTCTCATAGGTTTGATTTTCGCTATTGATTATTTGGGCGGTAGAGTCAGGAAGGGGGAGTGTTTGTTGTTGTTTGTGAGCTAACAGCTCGGCGTGTAGACGAAGAGAATGTGATAGTAGATTTGTTTTTCAGCGACTGATGCTCTCTCCTACTGAGCTTTTTTTCTACCTCACACGCCCTCTTTTTTTCTTTCTTTCTCTCTCTGTCTCATATTCAGTCTTTATCTAATTATAGCTAATTCTAGGCCAGAGACGGTGTCAGAGACAGGTCAATATAAAACTATTCTATCCACGGCTCACACACATACTGTAAGCTGAACACCACACAGAGGAAACATCTCATAAGAATACCCCTCTAGTTTGAACCTAAAGTATTTATAACATCTGGATCTTGCTTCCACACGACTGCCAGGACCCATTACAAGACACATGGGCAGCCGTGCACCGTGCCTGTGTGTAAATATAGCCCTAAAATGAGTGCCTGTGGCTCCAAAACCTGCAATTTTGACGCAGCCTCCAGCTTGACTGGTTGGGTGTTTTGCTTCGATTGCCAAGGAAACGTGTGTGCGAGTGAGTGCCTCCTGGTGTGGTTCAGTTTGACTTTCCTATTGGGACAGCTCTGAACCAATCATGTGTAAGAAACCCGTCTGGTACACAAAAATTCTGATTTGTTAGCCTGAGAAGAATCATAAAATACTTCCCGATCCAATCCGTGCTAACAAGAAATAATAAAATACTTTCCCTGATGAACGGCATTGAAAACTGCATCTGACAGAGCTTTGAAGGAAGAGAACAGTTCATTAGAAAAGGCTCTGATCATATGTAGGTGGCCACAGTTTAGTAACGGGGAGAAAGAGGTGATTGTGTTATCACCGATGTTTCCTCTCTGCCTCCTCAGAGGCCTGTTTCCTCTCTTCCTTGCTTTGCCACACACATACACACAGTGACCTGATCAATCTCCTCAGTCAAAGCTATTGATCTCCCCCACGTGGCTGCATGTCTCAATCGATTCAGCGGGCAGGCAGTTAAGAAATTAAACGGACAGTCGGGCCCCGGGCCTCAGCCGCTCTGAATCCCCGTCTGGCAGCTGAGGATCTGAGCTTTACACGATTACTTCACTGCTTCCTGCAGTGTATGCTTTTCATGTGTTGTGCACAGAAAGTCACCACAGGAAATTAACTCGATGACTCTATTTGTAATTTATCAAGATATCCGTTGGCAAGTAGGAGTGCTCCGTGTTAACATGCAAGTAGGGAGATTGAGGGATTTAGTGGAATTGTGAGCGTGATGTGTTTTATGTATCTACGGTACGTTACTGTGGTTTTCACTTGTCTTGACCGTAGCTTTTTACACATTTAGGCCGACAACATATTAACCTAAATATTTACCACACCGTGGCACACCAGTGGCCAGAATCAGAATTGGGTCTCGCTGTTTATGAATTTAGGCTGTATGAAAAGGTCTTTTAGGACATATTTATCTGTGCGAGATGCATATTGAAATTTGAGAGGGCATTTCTACAGACATTACACACACACACACACACACACACACACGCGCAGCGATACACACTCATCATGATTATGTAGTCCATATGTAAATCCAGATTAGCAGATGATAATTCGCTTTAGGGGGAGATGTGATGCATAAACCAGCAAGGCCTCATTAAAAGACAGACGTGGAAATCTGGTGATGTGGCCCACAGCCCAGGGTGTATACACACTGCTGCTGTACACAAACAATACACGTAAACGCACAACATACGTGCACACGAATCTTAAAGGCAAGATGTGTAAGAAATAGGACACTTTTAACTGTTTCTAATCACCTTTTTCTTTCTGTCTTTCATATGTGCTTGACATTGATATGGTGATTTTCAGGTAAGTCTTATCTTTTTGTTCCTGACCCACATAACCTCTTTTTAGGTCTCTTTTAGCTGATCCCAGATCAGACCTTCAGTATGCCGAAAACCTCTACAAAACCTGCCGCGCGTCGCAGTCGAGTTTTAGCCTGTATTAAATCGCATTAACTCGTATTTCCCACTAAAAACCAAATCACTGACTTGCATCGCCCTCTATTTTTGTATCCTATCGTATGTTTCCTATTACCTATTTGTATTATTGGATTCCATAAATGCCCTGGCTCAATGATGAGAAGGGAAAGTAGAGGACAAACATCATTTGTGATCATCAGTATAAAAGGGGATTTAAGGCTTATGTTGAGAGGATGCACGCAGGTTGTCCCAACACAATCCAGAAGTGAGCGATAATAACCCGCGTGTACAGGAGCTGTGATAGTTTTTATCTTGCACTGATGCAAAGCTCCCTGCAGACAGTAACAGCATGTGTTTGTACGATGGAAGATCGTGTGCGGTACACTGACTTACTGACTGATGTTTAAGATAAGATATTGTCTGATTTGGGGCCTTTGACAGGATCCAGCCCTAATGATGGTGTTTTTATTCGTAGACAAAGACTGTATTTTGGAGAATGACAACAATGGTCTGTTGGAATGCCTCTGAATGCAGTCTTTATATTCTGTAGTTACAGCGCAAGACTGA
Source organism: Anarhichas minor (assembly GCF_050575085.1). NCBI lineage: Eukaryota > Metazoa > Chordata > Actinopteri > Perciformes > Anarhichadidae > Anarhichas > Anarhichas minor. The sequence goes on from NW_027466582.1 coordinate 7,285,854, forward strand.
CATTTAACCTGAAGACCTGTTGTCCGGCAGAACAGAGCTGAAATGTCCTTTAAGAAGACACTTTTTGAAGTCCTTAATAAGATGTAGAGCGGTGTACATCGATCAGACATTAGATCAGCTTGAACGAAAGGAAAACGATTTAAATGATAATGTACACAGAAGTTTCTAAATAGATATTAGATAAATATAACCAAATCAACACACAAACATGACAAAAATTATAATAATAAAATATATAACTGATAGATGAATACTGTAAGTGTAGAATCTTTTTAATAATTTCTAAAAATATGCTGAAAATATAATGTTTTTTGGGTGTGGCATGATTACAACTAAAGTATGCAAAAGTGTCTTTAGCCAAGTTTCCTAAATTTAGCACAACATTTTAACTGATTTTCAGAAAATTAGCAAAAGAAAATATGTGCAGGTTTTCCATCCACTACAGTTGCAGGAATATGAGGAGTTGGGGCGCATTGAGATAAATAATTGGTGCCGCTAATTCTCCAGTTGGTGCCAATAAACCATTGCAAAAGTATACGGCGGAACAAAAATATGTAATTAAAAGGGCAGCAGTTAAACTTCAAATTGACAATCTGATATTGTCATCTGGCTCAATTTCACAGGATTCATGACGTCATGATTCATTCGGTGACTTTCTTTCCATTGCATTTTGTCGCATTTTGCTTTTTAATCTATAAACAAACCTTTTCACCGCTGCCGAGTGTAAAAACTTGTTTGCGATATTTCTTGACTTTTTATAGTCGGCCCTGGCCTTCATATAAAAAAGGGGCAATTAAAAAAAGTTTTTTAAAACAAGAGTGGGGCAGAAATTCCACCTCTCTGCTTTTCCCACTTCAGCTATGTGAGAGCAGTGATTAGGCAGACCTCAAGTGTTACTCAACAGTCAAGGGTTTTGTGGTAACGGTTATTTGGAAGTTTGATGAAGTCGGCTTTTATTGTCTGGTTAGGTGAGTCCATTCAGAGATTCATGTGTGTGTTTAATTGTTGATTTATTTCCAGGGTTGTATTTTTGTGGCATTTTCATTGTATATACTCTCCCTTAGAGAGGGCCTGCATGTCACTCACACCATCTTTCTCACACACACACACACACACACACACACACACACACACACACACACACGCACACACACACACACCAATCAGCCTGTAATTGCTGACATCTGGTCGAGGCAGACGTGTCATAACACGCAAGCCATATTAGGGTGGGATTAACGCGTCCATAACGCACACACACACTCGCACGATAGTACATATTTTCACCAATGTGTGTTTGAAACACTGTACTGCTGTCACATTGCTCTGTTGTAATTATATCACTTGTTACTTGTATTACTTTTTTTGGAACCTTTATGCAGAGTTTACATGCCATACCCTACCAAAAATAGCTGCTTGCCAGACCAACCAGTGTAGTATGTTTCAGTGTCCGATCAACAGACACTGAAACTTAGGTAAGACTTTCTATCATAATACACGATAAATACCTTTGATAAAGGATCATGACCCAGTGTGTAGAGTAGTTTAAATGTCACTGTCGGACATTATAAGGCTTTATGATGACACATAATGCGTTAATTAGGGTTAATTGTCACAATTGCTTTAATCGCTGTTCAGCGCAATCACTGGATGTTGCATTTTGTTTTCCGCTATCTAGTCTGGAGTGAGTCAAACATTTTACGTGGACACATTCAATCTTTATCGTCATTGTTTTCTGATTATAAAAGGACACTTGTGTCATATTTTTGATGAGGCTACTTATTTCGTGCCTTTTCAAGGTTTGAAGAAGAAGCGTGCGAGCGTCACAAAAAGCTCGCTGCTTTTTCAACACGACTTAATGCTTTTCCATTTCTACTCTGTTGCTTTCTGTCTTTGCGTTCTGTGTGATTTGTGTCCTCTGTTTCTTTTATAAATTGTCATTTCTTTCTCATAGTAGTCATGTAAGAGCACTGTGCTCCTTTTAAAGTTCAGGTGATTTAACTGCTTCTGTTGTACTCAAAGTTGAACGAGACAGAAGTAGCAACTTAACACCCAAAGGCATTTTCGATTTGATGGTGTTTCCAAAGTCTGTGAGCGAGTCAGTATTTCCATCTAATCCCTCGTTTCGCTTGCTGGTAATTCAGTGCGGCCAGCGCGAAGGGTTTGAGATGCACCGAGCTTGTTGCCGCTCCTGATGACAAACGGTTGAATTGTGGGGATTAAAGCGATTATATTTGATCAGCGCACAATGGATCAGCCTCAAGCCGGGGGCCCCCTGCCTCTCTCTGGACTGCTGACTGCCCAGATTCTCTACAATCGCAATCCTCAACGAGGCTCGTTCTCTGTGTGTTTATTTTGTTTTTAATTGTGGCTGCCCTAATAAGAGCATGTATCTCATTTGAATTAACACTAGATATATTTATACGTTTATCTCATACATATATATTTGCCTGTGTGATAAGTTTTGTATCTGCATGAAGGACACCAATCCTGGGTGGACAGCAGCTTCAAGGGTTTTAGATCAAGGCTCCGCGTCTTAACACTGATGGGGTGGAGAGGGGCGGGTGTCAGCGTGGTACAGAGACATTCACAGATCCAGGGAGAGAGAGAGGGAGGAGGGGGGGGGGAGTAAGGGGGTCGGGAAGCAGTTTCCTGCGGTGTAGAAGCTGGCTATCTGCCATTCAGAGCGTGTGCATGTATGTGAGTGTGAGGGGAGAAAGAGAGAGAGAGAGAGAGGGAGGGAGATGGCGAGAGAGGCACCAGGAGAGAGGAGTGTATGTGTCAGGATCCGTGCGTCTGTGTGTGAGCGCTTTGACCGAGCGGTGTGAAGTTAGAAGGAGAGGAGAGGAGAGGAGGGCAAGAGAGAGGAGAATCAGGAAAGAGCCCGGTATCTGTTTCTCGTGGATAAATGGGGATATAAGTGAAGAGTCATGTTCTGTCTGAAAGGTAAGTGTGTGTGTGTGTGTGTGTGTGTGTGTGTGTACATTACATTAATGTGTGTGCATCAACCCAGTGTGAGTGTGTGGGACTTTTCCCGCAGACTTTCTGAGACAAAGAAAAGTTGTGCACCATCTCTCTCTGGAAAGTAATCTCTGTCACAGCGGCTTCCTCCGACACAATATCCTTCCTCATGTGTTTTTCTTTAGTGGAAAAAACCCTCTTTCTTTTATCACTTCACTCATTTCTCCCTTTGTTCATTTTTTTCTGTCTCTGAATCGTTCAGGTCACTGACTTTAATCCTACCTCTCTTTTTTTTTTTTTTTCTCCTCTTGTCTATTTGCTTTTTAACCGCTCTTCTTCTCAGTCGCTCTTTGACTCACTCTCGACTTCTAAGAAGATAGAACCGATATCTTCTACTTCTAAAACTTCTACGTTCACCTTGCTCTCTGAGCTTTGAAGCAGCTTGACTCTGGATCGTATTTTAACGGAGAAGAGTGTGTTTGTGTGTCTTGAGTGTGTGTTGTCCACAGCAACAGCTGGCGAAGCAGCAGTTGCTGGGCTGCTGTGCTGCAGAGTGCGGCCATGTGTTTGGCTATCACTTGACTGACCAGTTAAAGTGAGATAAGGAGGGAAACTGGTTCCTCATTTACTGGCAGCATCACGTTGCATTTTTTGTCTCTTCTCACTGCTTGTATTGCAGTTTATGCTCAATCTATGACTCTGTAATGACTCAAGCTCTTCCCTCTTTGTTTTACACAAACACTGACTTCACCACGAGCTATGTACATGATGTGATGCTGTTGACTTAAAGGAAAACAGCCGCTCTGGTGTTGACGTCAAGAGATTTGCTTCCAATGCTTCTGGTCTCCTTCGTTGAGAGATGCATGTTGATGTCCAGATGTAACGACATCATGTTGGAATCAAACCTGTGGTTTTGAATATCATGCAATGGGAAGAAAATGTACATGAAGAGTTTGTAGTGTTGGGAAATACTTGGAAAACAACAATACTGATCATTCCTGTAAGTATACACCTTTTTAAAGTTGTTGACCATGCTGTTATTCTGCATGTTACGTTGGTAGCCTACATTTATTGTACAAAACAAGTTCTTCAAATGCAGTAAATAACATAAGAATGGGAAAAGGAGAATCCCTAAGTTGAAGAATATGTGGGAACACCAGGCCTGCAGATGCAGTAAAATGAACAGCAGCATGGTCCTCGGCTGCGTCTTACCAAACAGTCCAAACTGCTCTTATCTCATAACGAGGAGATCATCCCTCTTGTGAAACCACCGTACTTTCTCTCTCTCTATCTTGTAGATTTATGAGGTACTATAAACTGAACCCTGCAGCAATTTGTGCCAATATACCAGTTCATCAGCTGTACGCAGTAATTTATGTTGTCGGTAACACTCTTTCCATTCTACGGGACTCCGGTCAGGAACAGATGTGGGGGTTGTGTTGGAGGAAAAAAAAGAAAAGATTTTTGTTGGATGAAGTAATTTAAGATTTTTGTACAAGATTTTCCTGGTTTTAACGTTGCATGTTTGACTTTGTGTGCTTAGTTCTGACCAACCAACCAGTTGTACAGGAAGTTATTTCCCCTCATACATGTTCATGTCTTCCTGTAGAACTTCAACGTTCTTCAAACGTTGTCATACTCAAATCTAGTTCTGGACCTTTCTTCTATCGGTTAAAGATAAAGGCACCACTAGCAGTTTGGATATAAAAACTGACCCACATACTGCGTATTACATTAACCTCGGTGATCCGAGCAGTAGATTACTCTACATTGGTTGCCAGTTACAGAATGTCTGCTTATGTTTATGATTTAAACAAGTCCTCTCAGTAGCCCTTGCCAACTCTTGGGCAGCTGTGACACATTTTCGGTTGACGTTCCTCCACATCCAGCTGTGGCCAGAGTGGATTCTCATCTGTTTTGACCACACACTCACTCCCCACCCCCCTCTCTCTCTCTCTCTCTCTCTCTCTCTCTCTCTCTCTCTCTCTCTCTCTCTCGCTCTCTCTCTCTCTCTACCGCTGTAAATCCTTGCATTTTAGTGTAAGCCCTTTGCTAGCCGGCCAGACTACTTGGTGTGGCTTTTGGTACGTTACATAAATTCCTCCTGCACTTGAGCTCCACTTTAGTAGAATGTGTTCGCCCAGAAAGGAGACATTAGATGGGCCCGAGTTAGGGATTAGTTGGAGTGATTTTGGAAACCTCGTTCCCACTGTAATTGGAGGTTTCCTTCAGTGTGCCGGTTAAAGAACTTCAACATTTCTGTCCATGTTAGTGAACGTAAGCTCCGGCAAGCAAACATATTTCAGAGACTGTATCTGACCTCCTAGTTGTGAGGTCATCTGAGGGCAGCTCGGGCGATGTCCAATCTGGAAGAACATGTCTTTGGCTCAGTGGAACTTGGTCTCGTGTATCCTGGTTCGTCCTCAACTTGTGATTACAGTTCACTCGGATGTGTGATCATTATAGCGGCTTCACATGTGTTTTGTTGCAGTGGAGGGGGGACGTGCAGATGTGCTGATCCAGCCATGCACAGATGTTGAGTTGATGAAGCGTGCACTTGGACTGGAGCCTGAACCATCATCTAGTTTGAATACGTTTAGTGTTATTGAGTCATAATGTGAAGTATTCTAAGGCTTTTTTTTAATGACTTCATTTGTTAGTAACAGATGTATAATCTGTCATTTAGGTCATGATGTACAGTAGCCACTTTGAATACTTTCTGTTGAACGAGATTATATTTTCTTTTTTAATGCATTAGGGCTGAAATGATAAATCAATGAGTTCAAGTTAATCAAGTGTGAGGATTTGCTGCCTTTTTCTGTTTTATAGCTTTTAAAATGTTATATAATTGAATTTTGGACCGTCGTTCGGACAAAACAAGACGTCGCCTGATACTCGTGATGGCCATTTTCCACTATTTTCTGACATTTCATAGACCAAGCCATTCATTGCTTTATTAATGAAATAAACAGCAGATTAATTGATAATGGAAATATTTATTGGTTGCAGCCCTAGAACTCAGTAAGATAGCACATTATCAACTCTAAATCTGTTATCGTATCTAATTTGGCTTCGCTTTCAACATTTGTAACTAACTAAAGTCATAACTAACCAGACTTAACGGGGTTAACTAGTGACCGCTGATATAACCTGCTGCTGGAGATGTTTGTCATTTTAAGCGGCAGAAGTGACGGCCAACTCCAGTTAGAAATGAGAAACCGTTACCTCAATGTCCAGAACACATTATCCTTAATTCCAGCCTGATGTGTTGGCATGTACAGTATGTGTGTGCGTTATTCAGACACATGCGGGTTCATGTTTTGAAAGTGTGTCGTATTTACAGGATCTATACTTGATCTTTGATTGAATACGGGTTATATAGAGATGTTAGTGAGCATCTGTATGCGACCTACACATGTGTGTGATTGAATTCCCGTAGTGTGTGTGTGTGTGTGTGTGTGTGTGTGTGTGTGTGTGTGTGTGTGAGAGCTCCACTCACTTTGGGTAAGGCAGCAGGAGCTCGGTGTGTTTTTTCTCTCCGGGGCAGCCGTGTTAGTTTCAGCCCACAGGGCAGCGACCCATAAAGCTATATGTGTAAACCTATATTTAACCTCAAATCCTTCGTGACATTTCACACAGGATTCTCACAACCTATATGGCACCTACACATCAGATCAAACAGGACTTTGGAAAGCGCAGCTCAGTTATGGACAAAAATGTGTGCCCACAGTTTTTTTATCTGAAATATTCATCTCTGTTATTAAAGCAGAAATATGTCAATAATACGCGCTATACCTCATCGGTGTTGGCACTATTCATTCTAGAAAGTAAAAGTAAATTTGCATGTTTTTGCTTGATTGGTAGTGAATGACTGATCCGATGTGCAACTTGATAAGGCTCTAATATTTCGTCGTGTTTGAGGGAATTGCAGAAATCAAAATCCCAGATTCAGATTTTTAGAATTATCCGTTACAAAGTTGTAGACGACCCGTTTTTAGCAACTTCCTTCAGTCCCTCTATAACCAGCGCACCTGTGCTGTGTGTGTCTGAGGAGACTGTGACCCCTTGACTCGAGGCTGACCCACTACCTGCCCTCTGGCCTTGTTGGGTAGTGGTGTTGATGGATGTTCTCACACTCGATGTGGCAGGCTGCTTATCTCCAGTGGAGGGGAAGAGAGGAGCAGGGAGGGACAGGAGGGAGGTGCTGAAATGTAGACAGCAGAATAAGTGTTTCCTGTGTGGCGTAGTTTGATTCTAAAGACACTTTAAATTATGTTTGCCAACATCAGACATGGTATAAATACCACAACACGGGTAAATACTAGACCGGTAGTTTTGCGTAATTGAACTCACTATAATAAATAGTTGCATTCATATTGAGGTATGAATGTTTGCTGATTCAACATATACGTAGGTCTATCTCAAGTGCTTAATCCTCGTTTTGAAGTATTACTTAAAACCAAAAGGAAATGAAGTCACGGATCGTACATTTTTTTAATTGGTAAATTATGCAAACTTTTTAATTGGCTTGGGACTTTAAGAAGAAACTCCGAACGAGATGTTGACCTCTGTGAACGAGTTAAACTCTTCCAAAAGACAACGAGATTTCTGGTCTTTGTCGGGGAACAATAGTCGGTGAAGTTCCAATCACCTGTGAATGGACTCCGTCAGGACTTCAGAGAACCTTTTGTCCTCTGCAAAGCATTTACAAAACAATGGCTTTTTTGGGGGGGAAGATGTTGGAGTCAGTAAAAAGGGGACTTACTGTATTTTTTATACGAGACAATGTCTCTTAGGAGGCGAGTGTTAAGCTGTGGGGTTTTCAAGGACAACACTGGAAGGTTTTTGTTGTGGGTGAAGTTTCAGAAGACAATGGCCGACCCCCTGTGGACGAGTGGATGACTTCCCCAGACAGAGGACTAACTCAGCGTGCAGGTGCTCCTCTCGCTCCATTCAGACCTATGCGTGTCCATGGTTACCATTGTCCCTTCACCAAAGCCTTCCGTTTTGGCTTCCCCCGCTCACAATACATCGCACACACACACACACACATACACACACACACACACACACACACACACACACACACAGTCCACAAGTATTCACAAGCACATAGGAGAGTTTACACAAGCATGTAAACACACAACATGCACCATCCCAGCTTGAAGGGGATGTTGCACTGTTCAAGAATTGTGTGTGTACACACACACACACACACACACAGACACACACATCTCCTGACTGGTAATAATCCCCATTCATGGGCAGTGGGCTGTGAGAGTCTGACTGCCGTGCACGCTGGGTCTGGGCAAGACCTGAACATTCACAGCCAACTGAGACACGCATGACATTCGCTGTCTGTCTTCACACTCGACTGTCACCACCACAAACATACATTTACCTACATTTAAAATGCCAATTATGTATGTTTGTCTGTGTGTCGGTGTAAAAACGCCCCCTGTTGCGATGTTGTGATGCTGTGTGCAGGTCTACATCACCACAAACCCCCCTGATGTTGTTCTCCGTGTGAACTGTATGACCCACTGTGTCTGTGTGTTTGTGGATTTGGGGCATCAAGAGTGTTAAGTGCAATTTAGGCCACAGTCTGAATCTTTTGGCTCGCCCCGTAGGCTGTGTGAGTCCACCCAATGTTTTATGTGTGTGTGTGTGTGTGTGTGTGTGTGTGTACAGTGGTTATTCCATTATGTGCAGTGTGTGTGTGTGTGTGTGTGTGTGTCCAGTGGTTTTGGTTTTGTAATCAGCTTGTGTGTTGGCTGACTCGCCATGCTGTGGAAATGATAACCATCGTTAATGGCTGTTTTAGCCTCTGGCTATCTGCTGAGGCTTTGACCGCACACACTCACACATTCTCTCCCTATTCCCCCAAAGTTTTGTATGGCCACGGTGTTAGCCACCACCAGAGGGAGACATTCGCTTTAAGCATTGTCAAATAGTTCTTGCAATCTTATCAATTTTCTGTTTATATGTGCATCTCTGTCTGGTGGTTTAATGAGCCATCACTGCAGTATCCAGTCTTCAGTTTGGTCCAGTCCTATCCTTAATCTGATCATATCAATAAGCTTAGCGCCTCACAGCCAAGCTGATTCAGGATCATACACACATACACGCCCTCACCTGGCAGCTGAAGACTAATACCACTCGTGACTACTCTCACCCGGTGTGCATCTCTTTCTCTGCTGCTTACTGTATCATTTTATCTGTCTGTGTTAGACTCTCAGGTAAGACCTCTTGGTCCATCTGGGCCTCACACTGTGAGTTCAGCTCCAATTAAAGTCATCAAAGCTTTGAAACGCGTCGCCCTTCTGTGTTTTATTCACCTGAAATAATTAGATTTGGCATATTTTCCGCTGGATCTCTGTACTGGGTAACAACAGTCAGGTGAGGGTGAACCTGAGGCAGTAGGTTGATATTTTCCCCACATATATCACGCCAAGTCTTCTTGAACCTCTTCACATTTGAGCACTAGGAGTGATATAGTTAATTATCTACAGTCTGGTGTCCATCTGTGTTGTGTTGTGTATGTGTCACAATCGGGGGCTAGGGCTGGAGGCTGGATAATCTGGGTTTACAGATTAGAACAGCACCGCGGAGGAAAGAGGCGGAGCTGAGAGGAGAGGAGAGGAGAGGAGAGGCCATGTGGACGCCACAGAGCAATGCTGGTGTTTTCGTCTCAGATGGATGCAGAAAGAGGAAGAAGGATGCTCTTAGAAACTGCAAACTTTTCCGAACACTGTTGGAAGATATTTATCAAACAAAGAGCTGACCATCTTTGGTCATAAAATGGTTTCTTGACTTTTTGCGGATCTTCTTTTGCACAATTTGTGGTGATGCTTCTGGGCCAAGGACAGCACAGTATTTAGAAGAAAAACATACTTTACCCACAAGTATTTCCAATTAGGCACTTTCCTTTTTAAAACCTTGTTTTTGCATCTTTAAAGTAACTTTTGAAAGTTCTTGTGGTCATTTTTGGGGGTCAGGAATCCTGTTTTTGCAAGCGCCCGGGTTGTCTGCCAGACGTCCGACTCCTAGTAATGCAGGATTTTTGATTGCCGTATGCTGCAATAGTTCTGTGGAATATTTGTTCTGGGGTTAAATCTTGTAATCTAACACGGCACAGCCTTCCTTTGTTAGGCAAATCAATGCAAGTCAATAGGATCCCCTGAGAGTGGGAGAGGAAGGACAAAAACAGTAGGAGGAGAGAGGAGGAGACGGAGGGGGGGATAGGGTCCCCTCTGGGTTGCAAAAACCTCCAAACCCCCGTCCCATCTTCCCAGAAAGACAGTGGGAGGCCTATTGAGGATTTTGGACAAGAGGGGAGGTCTTCCACACTCGCCCCTCCGTCCCAGCACCTCAAGTGCTTGTCAAGAGAGATTGGGTCCTGCAAGAAGGAGGAGGAGTTGGGGGGCTTTGGTCCTGGATAGTGCAGGGGAGGGTGGCCGTTGGGGGGGGGGGGGGGGGGGTTAGTCTTAGCACGGGATGATCACATACGTGCACTGCCTCTCCTCGAAGCCGGTGGTCAGCTGCTGGCACAGGGCCTGCTATGAGGACCTTCCTGGTGAGAAAGGAACTCTGCGCTCCTTCCTGCCCGCCAACAAGATGGGGAACAGCCTCCAGACCCGGGCCTTCCCAAGCCCCAGACCCGCCAGGCCAGAGGGCAGCCTGCGCAAACGTCTGCTTTCGGTGTCGAAGGTCCATCAGAGGCCAGACTCTCTCTGGACGCCCAAACCGCTGCTTGGACCAATCATCAAGGGCTCACTGAGGAAAATGCAAACCTTCCAGGATGGCAAAGGTACAGACCAGCGAGCAGATCATATTCACTGCTGTGGAGATTGCTAGCTTGAAGTTGTAGAATTGGAACAAACTGTTAGTTTGGCAGAGATTTTAAGTGTTGTCTAATGTTAGAGCTTCATACACACTTCAGACTGTTGTTGAGATTTGGCCCTAACGTCCTCTTTGAACTCAAAGACGATGTGATTATAGGGGTTCTTGCCTTCAACTTTAGACTACCAGGTAGCGGTCTCTGTGAGCCTCTTAGTAAGACTTAGCAGACTTAATGTGGCAGCACAGTGCTGTTTTGCTACAGTAATGATTGTGGTATGTTTCTTGTTTGGGAAACGGGCTCCTGCTACAAAGATGTCTTAAATCACCTGAGCTGTTTGTGGGCAATAATTATATGCTGTCTGTCTCAGTGCCAGAGAGTCACAACACATACGGCAGAAGCTTTTACCAAGCTGGGCTTTGTCTCTTCCCATTAGGTGATTTCTATCCCCTTGTAACTGAGCGATCTGTGCCGTCTGTCTTTGTGTGTGCGTGTGTGCATCTTTATGTGTGTGTGTGTGTGTGTGTGTGTGTGAGATATGCTTGGCGTCTTGTGCGGCATCTATACAGACTGTGGCTTTGTGACCTCTGAGACCCTTGGACTTTGTTGTGGTGGCAGGGGCTCCTGGAAAGAACTGGATGACCCCTCAGAGAAAGACGTTCATGAATACTGTCACTCGTGCTTAGTGACCTGCCATGTTGCACTAGTTACCGTCTTTTAAATCTGCATTACCTTGTGTTTGTGTAAGGATATTTCATTTCTAGACTTCCCTGTGGTGCTCGGACATGTTTGAGCATGCATTTATATACTCGTGCACGTATTACTTCCATGTATGGTCAGCCACTTTGCGTGTGCATGCTTGCATCTAGACCATGCTTCACTCTCTTTTGGGGACAGTAGGACATTACAACCCCCCTGGGTGGCCACCCATGGGAACAAGGCACAATAGCTAGCAGCTGGAGGTGATGGGCCAGGCCTGCAGGGAAGTGTAACAGAGCTGACAGTAAACGGGTGATGCAGCCGACACTGCTGGGGTTATGGAGGTGACCCACTTTCACCTCCGCCACTTTATAAAGGAGCTATCGGGGAGACGAGAGAGAGTGCTGAAGGATTTGACAGGATCTGTCTCATGATCACATTATTTATTTACAAGAATACATCAAGGATATGACATTACGGTACTTGATGGTGCTTATTATGCCAGTGGTCGACCAAATGTCTTACGAAAAAGCAAAAGCAGAGATAATTCAACTTCTGTAACTTCTGTTTTAGTATATTCCCGTGTTAAGTCTGTGTCTAGCCAAACCACTCTAATAACAACTTTCTAATGTCTTTCTTCAAGTTTAATCGTCTAAAACCGTCCCGTGCGTTTAGCGCAACAGCATGCTGACATACGAGTGCATCCCGTCCTCACGCCTGCTTTGGCTAACATGCCGTGACAGCTCAAGATGCCATGGGTACAGTATTGTCTGGGCTCTGTAGGTTGAATCAACCACCCAGTCACTCTGTATTCACGCACCACGGAACATAAGACACTCACACAAACACGCTCAAATTGGAGTTTTGCTAATACGACCTTTGTGTGCGTCTCTGCTGCATGACAATATTTAATTTAAAGTGGTATTTTGACACACTTTCCCTCCTGCAAAATTGCAGTAGGCTATATATATACTGTATATGACATTTCTATTAATTGTGCAGCCCCAGTTTTCACGCTCTTCTCTTCCCGTTTGCTACCTGACCCCAATTCTTTACATACATCTTTATTTCCTTACAGCAGATTGGAAATGGCAACTCTTTTTTTTGCCTATCAGCTTCTCCCCCTGATCCTCCTTCTATTCTACATCAGTTTAATGGTGGAGCAGGTGTTCCACCGAATCCCCCGTAATCCCTCGATGGGGAGGCAGGTTCAGCTATCGACCAATCAGTGCCCAACAGCTCCCAAGGGAAGAGCACCTGAGGGAGGCAGGGCTTATAGAGTAACTAGATGAGGCCAAATGAAATGCGACCAGCATTTATGTCGGGGAAGTGCTGCATGAAATTCAGTTGGGGTAATATAATTGTGGCTCTGGGAAGCAGCAGCGGTTTGATCTTGGCCTCAGCTCTTTGTCATTGTCTCCCTTTTCATAGTTTCATTCACACTAAAATAACCACGTTAGCCATCTTTTCGAGGCGAGGGTGGCTCCACAATTGACAAAGTTGCAGGTTCCACTTTCATTAAAGCTGCCCTGCATTAAAAGTATATGCAGTCATTAAAGGTAGGCTGTTAAATGAAGTTATTCTAAACCTGTGCCCTGAACTCTGGTTTGAGGTGACAGCATAGCCAGTTAACTATTCTTGCTGACTGACTTTTTCTTCTCACACTAGAAAACCGTCCAGTCTTTCCTCTTACTCAGGGATTTTAGGGTTTGAGGTGAAATACCTTTTTATAACAACACAGTGAGACTTGTTAGTTTCAAGGCTTACTACACTCATACACACTCGTACACACTCAAACGAGTAAAGACAAGTACACACTTAGTCCTGAATGTGCATGAAAACACCCTCAATAGCAGGTTGGAGGTAGCAGAACAATGGAGGAGAGAGCTTGACAGCTTAATGAGATGAAGAAAAGAGGGGGATTTCTCACACACACACACACACACTTTTTGGAATAGGGGGTCAGGGGTTGCTTGGGGTCGTTCAACTGTAAAATGGGTTCAGGCTCTGTTTTCCTTCAAAGCAACTGTCTACCACGATCCATCAGTCTCTCTCTTCCTCTCTCTCGCAGATAAAGTCTGTGTGAATGATGTTTTCTTTCTTCTTCTTATCTACACACTGACTATATAAGCTAGCAGGCCAATCCACATGTGTTTAGACATTTATTTGGTTAGGAGACAAAGGAGGGGTAGTGTAATCAAGAGTGTAATAGCGAGCTGTGTGTCTAACAGATGGAGACCTCTCGGCTTGTTAAAGGCCTAATAGGTAATGGCTGGCTAGTGATTGGCTAAACAGGTGCTCCTCCATCATGTGTGACCGACAGCTAACGGAGTCATCACTGACAAATATCGGGAGGTAATTGAGTTTCCGGAAGCTGGAAGCGTAGGGAGAGAGAGAGAGAGAGAGGAGTGAGTCAGGGAGAGCAGCGTTTATTTCAGGAGGGATCAGGTGTGAGAGACTCTCAGGGCCCCATATGTGTACAATTGAGTTTTACTTAATGGCTTGATTATCACATCAGGACAGATAATCACTGGAATCTAACGAGACATTAGTCCTTCCATTGACCAAATGTGTCAAGGGACTAACGGGGAGCTGCAGAGTATTGGTTGGTTTTAATGATAATATATAATATTTAATACTGAAACGGTTCATTGTGGCTCTGTTTTCTTTCAGGGTAGATTTTCCTTTAGTTTGTAATTATTGTTTCTTCCTATCGTCCCTCACTCAATGAACTTTCATTGACTGTAGTTTGTTCAGTGTGTTGCTCCGCCCCCTGCTGCCCTCGCCCTGTTTACAAAGGGAGCCTCCTGGAGGTTGGGTCAGTGTATTGCACCACATGGCACCCGGATTCTGAAAGAACGTGAAGGTGGCTCTTGATAAGATGGCACATGCAGATCTATAGCTCTAGGATCTCTCCCTCTCTGTGGTTCCTGGGTGTCACCGTTGGAGTGTAACACAATCTGTTAATCTGGTGCCTATATTTGTCATTGATAGTGAGTAATACTTTGGTGTGTGTGTGTGTGTGCATTTCTTGTATGTTATTTATGCCAGACACATGCAGTCAAGTAACGAACATCTGTCTCCCTCATTAGCAATATAAAGCTCATGTTTTAATGCACACTGACAAAAATCTTCTTTCTTTATCCGCTGCACTGGAAAAACAATTACATAATGAATGTAAGAGTTTGTCTTAACACTCTCAAGATGCAATCACACTTTGAAATCAAAGGCGATTTCAAGACTTAATCTGCTGCGTGTTTACTTCAGCAACAGCTTTTGCCCTCTTCTTCAGCCTCAGTCAGTTCAACAGTGGTCGTGTTGTTGGTAATTGAAAAATGTAATTGTGCCTTAAGTGCAGGATAAGTGTGTTTAAGCGCTCCGTGGCTGCGTCTACCTCAGGCACAGCTCATTTCTTTAATGAGCGCTGCAATTACAGGGAGCTTTTTTCCACCTCATGCTGCTTTGAGTCGGGCTCTCTGAGGCTCCCGGCCTTGTTTGCCCCGCTGACCAGTCTGCTCTCTGAATGCACACATGGTTACATTTCTTCTACTCTTACGGTTCCCACAAAGTGCGCAATCTCCTTCAATCCAAGGAAAAGCCCACAAACCTCAGGTAGAAAAGGTAGCTTTCATTTATTTGGGTGCCAGCAATGTACCGTAAAGTAGCGGGAATCACTTTGGGCTCTTTTTTTTCCACCATTTTCTGACATTTTACACAATTAATCCAAACAACAGGAAACAACATTGTTCCTTTTATTTTTTGATCATTTAAAAAAGATGTACTTTAAATGTACTGATGTCGTGTAGCTCAGTACTATACCGTTTGATTTGCATGTCTGAAAAAAATCAACAAATCAAAAAAGGGAAACTATCTTATAAATAATCCAAATTATAGTAAAATAAACGTATTCAACTGATTTATGCATTACATTTAAGAAGGTTGATATATATACGAATAACCACAAAAGAATAATCTAATTGCTCTGGTCAGGACACTTTTTCCTCCTCTAGTTCTCATCAACCTCAGACCCCCTCACTCCTCCTCCATGTACCCGAGCAGCAGTCTCCCTCCTCCTGCCTTCTCCTCAGCCACAGGCCCCTTTATGTCCCAATCAGCTGGAGGCTCCATTAAGCCTCAGAAAGCAAAGCCAAGCCTCTGAAAAGCTCATGTCCCCCCATAGAGGCTGATTATAAAAGGAGAGAGAGAGAAAAAGTGATTTTAGGTCCTCTTTAAATCTGTCTCGTTAATGAGTTCTCACCATAGCAACGTTTCTTCTTCAAGGGTTTTCCATGCCACATGTGTAGATGGATTAGGGTTATTAAAGAAGGAAAAAATGTAAAGTAAGGGAAGCTACCGCCATTTTCTCTGCTTGTAAAGCCTCATGGGAGCGTGCACTGGTGACCGCTCCACCAACATTTGGTCTGATCATAGCAGAAGCTACATTTCTAGACTGTCCTGTAACTTTGCAGGATGACATTGGGAAACCAATTCCATTTGTCAGCTGTTGCTAATCTCCACCACAGGGTGGCGGTGTAGTACAGACGTGCAGAGGGACTCATTCAGTGGATGAGACTGAAGTGCTTCCCCGTCCTTAGTTTCTGAATTGATCATCAGTGAATCATCAATTTTAACCAATATAGAAATGACTTAAGATCACACACATAAAAACATTGTGTCACACTAAATTCATTGGATTACGCTGATTACCAAATTACAGTTGGACTAATTGCCCATCAGACAGAACGCGCCCATTTATCAACACCAAAAAGAGACATATGGGGCGTCACGTAGAATTTAATTTGGAATAATGGCTTCAATTTTGGGAGTATTTGATCAGGGAGCTGGTCTCGTTTCCCTCAGGACCCATTAGGAGGTTGCACTCATTTCATCCGAGAGAGGTCTGCTCTCTCTATTAATGCCTCCATCCCTTCATTATTGCTCAGATGGGACAGAAGGGGGGAGGGACGGAGAGATGGAGAGGGGGGCGAATGGGTGGTTTATAAAGAAAGAAAGGGGAGGAGGAGAGAGGGAGGGAGGGAGGGAGGGGATAAGTGGATTTGGGGTCCTGCTTGTTTCCCAGACGAGGTCTCAATATAGGATTATCAATGGAGGAACCCAGGCTTAGCACATGCATGTGCACGCACACACACCTGTGTGCATCCCCGTCTGTTTGATGAGTCGGATGAAACCGCCAATCGCAGCGTGTCGGTGTGTGTGCGACTGTACATGCGTGTGTTTCACAGATGATACTGATCCACATCATCTAATGAGCTCCAAGCCTGTCCTGAGACATATTTAACCCTCTCAGTCTTTACCCTGGGATTAAAACACGCTCATTAACTTCGTCAGGATCGCATTGATGCGGCATAACATTTATGTGTCGCACTTAATGCTGATAATATTAAGACGCATGAAGATAAAGGTTTTGGTCTGAGCACTGATGGAGCACCACGGCTACAGCAAGTGTGTCCTGTAGCTGACCAAGACCCCTCAGCCTTAACTGAGTATCAATAAAGTATCGCATGATGATGATGATGATTGTTTCTTGTCAATAGAATCCATAATTTATGATTCAGTGGCAATGGTTAGCATGAAGGCTGGTGCTGCTGTCTGGCAACAATGTTATAATATATGATGTTGAGCTTTATGCGTTTTTAAAGGTTTTAACCCTAACCCTTAAACTTTCATCTGTGAGGCTTGCTTGTACAAGTGTTAACAGCTGGATTCAGCAAACCCTGATAACTGCACAAACGTGTTGCAAATCAGTTGATTTTTACTTGATGAATAGGAAGGCTTCATGAGTTTGTGAATTTCGATTATCAGTAAAATCGTTTGATCCCAAAAACCCACTTAAGGCTTCCTTTTCTGCTCCGTTTGTTGTTTCTCTGCTGTTTAAATCAGCAGATCAAAACACAACCAGTTTAGTGTTGTCAGTGGTGGTATTAGGGGACCCGAAAAAATACGACCGCACGCGACATTACAGAGCTAAAGTGCGGCATAAATCAGTGTGCAAAACATCCTCTAATCAACCAACTAACAGAGAAGAAACAGACATTGGATCGATGTTATGGGCCTGGTGAACAGAGACAAATCCAGTCATGCGGTGTAAATGTATCTGTTAATAAAAGTAATCAATGCCAGCCACCAGAACTCGCATCCGACTTCAAATCTAACCTCCCGGTTGTGCTACCGCCTCCAGGCTGATTGTCTTGCTCACTTCCTAGATTTGTGGTCATGGGTAAATTGGCTGTATTGCTGATTGTTGATTGGACGGTTTGGCTTCACTTCCTCTCCCCAACTGACCTACTGTTGTTGCTGATGAGAAGTGAGGTGCAATGTGGGAAGTGGGTCAAAAATCGTAGAGTCAATTTTGCTCCAATGGTGGAGGAACTGTAGAGAAACGCACGTGCACACATTGTAGTTGATATGGCTTTAACCCACTTCCCATTGGTACCCCTGTATCACACGCACACGCACACACGCACACGCACACGCACACACACACACACACACACACACAAACACAAACACATTGGGCTTCCCTCCCCTGTGATGCAGGCTAGCCCCAGGTGGCTTGTTGCTTTGTGCCCTTGAGCTACTGAAGGCACTTAACCTAAATTAGCTCAGTCTGTCTCTGTGTCCAAATCAGACAAGTCTCTCGTCAGCAGCAAGAGCTGAGCGCGAGGATCGCTTGTGTGCACAGCAGTATAAAATAAGGAACATTTATTACCTGCTTTCTGTGTTTTTCTATTCACCCATTCTGTGTTTTGCAGGTGATTGGAAATCGAACACAAGCTGCTGTCGTCTTGGTAAATCACTCTTGATTGGAGTGTCGGCTAAATGGCATCAGAGTAAAATGTGCAGTGAAGTATTGATGCCAATTAATCATATAGTTAAAGTGAATGAAGTAATATTGCAGCTGCTACCTATTGATTCCTGTCATTATCCCGGGTTGGACATTATTCACATCACACTTTTAATCAAGCCAGTTGTGAGCTTTATGCGTGGGGCTTGAAAGTCTGGTGTTGCAGAAACACACGCGCACACACACGCACACACACACACGCACAGTAAAAAGTGAATACAGGGGACAACTACAAGCGTGGCACTCACCTCTGTGTTTTTGTGTCAGATTTATGGCATTTTGTGTGTGAAGTTAATCATAAAATTGGATTAATGATGGATGCACACACACACACACGCGCACGGGCCCTTTGGAAAGAGCAGACAGCCCTGGTGTTGAAATGTAGGTCAGGAAACAAGCGTGGCAGCCAACATAATGCTGTGTGCTGGCATCCTTACGTGGAAGTGTGTGCATGTTCATATTAACTTGTGTGTGTGTGTGGTTACATGCTTGCATGTTGACTATATGCACATGTATCGTCTTCTAACCTATATGTGCAAGGCCGTGAGTGTGAGTCTCAACAGCATAAACAAATACGGCAAAAAGGATAAAGCTTAACGGGATGCAATGATAGTAATCCAGTAGCCTTTTAGGTCTAGATTGTCATGTGTGTATGGGTCTATTGTCTAAACGCAGTAGATTGTGGAACCAGCTGCAGGCACACATGCGTACATACAATAACATGAACAATGATGTCAGCCTGCTGTAAGCCAGAGAGACACACAAACACTCAGGCCTTGTGGTTATTGATGCGGCGGGTCCTCGAGAGGGTCCACTGGAGAGTGATCAGGGCCAGGAGTCAATACGAGTGGAGACAGTGAGGCTGGATGGTAATGGCTCTTAATGTAGTCTGGGCTGCCAGGGGTCTGTCTTTATGTTACACTACCAGCAGCTGAATGGAGCTTTCCACTGGGAAATTATTTGACGACACGTGTTACACACCTGCATAGTCAGAATTCAGAATAGGAACTGCTCCGATGAATTTATGAAATGCGGCTAAACTGAAAGGAATCCATTATTCAAGGACTTACCTGTTTGCTGTTCAGCAATGGCACAATACAAACAGTGTGTACCAAATCTCATGGCAATCCGTCCAATAGTTGTTTTTTAGTTGCTAAAAACTTAATTCCAAATTCTTGAGCCCATCCCAACAGCAGGAAAACATGCACTGAATATTGTCCCTGCAAACATACAAGCCTTTTTCAGTTTCCTCTTATTGTCCTGCCAACTTCAGGGGGGGGGGCCACTGGGGTTAGATGGCATTCGATTTAATACTCTGTTGCCGGGGGGAAATGGACGGTTGGCTACAAATCCACCCTGACAGGAACATAAAACACATCAAGTTAGCAACAAAACTGCCACCCTCTCTGAAGGCACCAAAAGCTCCGGCGTACAAATCAGCCTGCTCGTAAAACAACAGCGTTTTAACGGCCTGCTCAACAGGCGTGTACATTTCAAGAGTGACCCGCCTTTTATTGTGCCGAAGCTCCCATTTGGCTGTAAAAGTTTTCTTGTTAAATGAATGTATGGGAAGGTCTTATTTAACGGTTGCACACCTCCCTGTCAGTTTGTGCACTTTCCAGCTGTTATCGCTACGAGTTGACCTGGTCTTTGTTTTTAGGCTTTTCATGGCCGCTTCTTGTTTCGCCGCCGTGCTGAAGCGCAAAGATCTAATGCACAACACGGTTTTTTTCAGCACAGACTAGCAGTCGTGTCTGTGCACTTGCTCAAACAGAGGTGCACATATCTGGTCTGTGTGTCTTTCTCTTTCATCCTGGCTTGAATTTCAAAGGGGGTCGGTTTGGGTCAGACATCAGGGGAGGGAAAATTAGGCATGACCGCCAAGCCTGCTGGGTCTCTGTGTACGTTTGGGTGTATAATAACTGTTTTTAGTGAGTCTAGTCCTTAGGATGTTTTGCTATCTATCTTTCTTTTGGCTTTATCTCTTTCCCTGCCCTCCACCCCTGACTTGTCTCTCTGTCCCAGCTGCCTTTATCTCCTCTCTCTGGTTTCTTTTGTCCCTCTAAACGCTGCCTCCTCTATCCCGCCTCGCATCGCGACTCAGCAAAACGTCTCTGCTCCCACCACATCAAAGAACCTTTCAAACATTCTGTGGATGCAAACGTTGCTTCCACATCTCTTCCTGTTTTGAAAGTCTTTGTGAAAAGTTTTGCTTTTGATACCATCTCCACTTCTTCTCCCCCCCCACATTAGTATTGTGTTGCCCTTTTCAAAGACATTTCTCCGATTCACACACATCAAGCTGTGTGAGAACAGCTACACGGTGTTTGAACAGATGACACAAAGTATACGTGTGCCACCACATCAAGGCGAGAGGGCATGCACATACTTATGAAACCCGAAAACAAACACAAAGAACAGAGTCTGGTTAGGTTAGTGATGGTGTGTGCCTGCTCGGGGGCGTAGTTTGCGGGGTATCACTTTGACTTGCAGGGTTTTCTCATGGCTCACAAAGAAGGAGCAGCCTATAGAGGGAGGCCCCACTGCCTTTCATTCAGACGAATAACCCAGTGTACACACAGACACACCCACAAAACAGCGGTTTTCGTTGCTGACTTGAAATGTACTTAAAGTCTCCCCGGTTTATGCTGCAAGTACAATTTTTCACTTGGTGTAGAAATGTACACACAGCTCCCACGCGACACACTTTTGATTCAAATCACACACTCTAGTATTTACTCAAGTGGCAGGTAAAGAAAGAGCAGCGTGATAAATCACACAAAGGCGTTTTCACTAAAATGATATGTTGTGAGCCGCTTCACTAGCCTGAAGTACATTTACAGACTGAGCTCATTCTGCATGTAATCGTGCAGATACGCTGCTGATGAGACGTTGACTTTCTGCTGGTGAACATAGAGGGGTTTGCTGTCTGTGTGTCGTTGGCTGAGCTTGTGTGTCTGTGAAGGGAAGTTGTTGTCTATGTTAACATGTGTATGTGCACTGTATAATAATAATTGTGAGATTGGTTTGTGTGAATGAATTTGTGTGTGTGTGTGTGTGATGGAATCCCAGCTGCTTCAATGGAGTAGGTCAGACGGAAACACCAGACAAGTTGTGTGTGTGTGTGTGTGGGGGGGGGGGGGGGGTCCTGCTTAGCAGACAGAAGTGCGGAGAGGGGGAGAGTGAGGGAGACAGCAAGAGTTTGGTGCCAGAAAAAGGTCATCGAGCAAGTGCTAGGGCTTAACTTAACGTGTTTGTGTGGGTGTGTGTGCGCGATGCTCGGGAACTTTACCTCATGCTAAAATCATCAGTTATCACACCTTGTTTACTCAGCACAGCCTCTCTGTCACCTTGGTTTCTGTGTGTGTGTGTGTGTGTGGGGGGGGGTGTGTGTGTGTGTGTGTGTGTTATGTTTGTGAGAGAGTTGTGTTTATTCAGGAGTGAGTTTGAAGTTTAACCTTTTTATGAGCGCTTTAGAGAGTTGTTTCCCACTTATTCATGTTTACCCTTTCCTGACAACATCATACTCATCATTACTGTTCATGTAATTATTCCCTAACAATTACAGATTTGTCCTTTTTCAGTCCTTTTTGTTTTTACTTACACAAAGACAGAAAATGTAATCCTGCATTTAAAACATGGAGAATGATCCTCAGCCTTCATCGTGCTACGCTCCCCCCCCCCCCCCCCCCCCCCCCCCCCTCTCTCCCCCTCAGCCTGCTTGTGCTGATAGATAATTCATGCCTCGCTCTATGTCTCCGAGAGGACCAAAGCGATCGGGTTCCCATTGACCCCCGGTGCTACGCTTTCATTCACAGAGATGTAGGGATGAAAGAAAGGGGGAAAGGATTAGAGAGCATGTATGTTGCTCTACGTGCTATAAATTATATATTTTCATTCACAGAGATGGTATGAGATGAAAGGTGTTTTTATTTATTCATCTTTCAGGGTTTTTGGTACATTTCCTGTTCAAGCCAACCAAGTCCAAACAACATATGTTGCAACTAGGTTTGGAAGTTTGAAGAGCTGCTTCCTTTATCTTTTTCACAATGTTATAAACTAAATGTTTTTGGCTGTTTGTCAAACTAAATAAGGCATCTTGCAACATATTTTTTGGTTAATTTGCATGTAAATACAGATACTGCACAGATGCTATTAGGAATGTAGTGCCTTGGCATCTTATCTTCAATTGCGAAATAAAAGATTATTGCTTTTTAGCTTAGCTTAAGTTCATGAATTGTAAAGCAGTGACCCTCCAGTGACAACCCTGCCTCTGTTTAAATCCATTTACATGTTCAGTTCTGGTGAAACTGTAACAACACTGCGCGCATACAGATGCAAAGTGTTTGTGTGCGCTCACGTGTGCAACAGATACTTGGCCTCGTTTTCCACACCTCACATTTTCCTGCTTATCTCCACCTGGCAGGTTTTCCTCCGATATAATGGGAAGAGAACGAGAGAACGCAAGAAAAGAAAGAGAGAGAGGGGGGGGGGGGTAAAATCAATGCGTGCTAGATTTCATTAGCAGACATGAATGCGCTCATGTTTAAAAGAAAGAGAGAAGAAGAAAGACAACTGGAGAGGGAGAGAGATTTTACATTAGCAGATCAGGTAGAGTTGAGGGGTTTTAGGGGTCAGCTTAGCGCTGCCTTATTAAGTCCAATTAGAAAATAAAAGCTGAGAGCTGTCAGATAAAGGGGTGTGTGTGTGTGTGTGTGTGTGTGTGTGTGTGTGTGTGTGTGTGTGTGTGTGTGTGTGTGTGTGTGTGTGTGTGTGTGTGTGTGTGTGTGTGTGTGTGTGTGTGTGTGTGTGTGTGTGTGTGTGTGTGTGTGTGTGGGTACCAGGTTCAGGCACTTTGGGAATTTGAAAGGATGTTTGATAGACTGCATTGTTGGATGAGAGAGGAATGTGTGTGTGTTTTGTGGATTGGTGGGGATAAATTAAGCAGTCTGGGCTAAAACGAAGAAGAAGAAAAAACTAGAGTGTATGTTTTGTTGCCATGTTTGGGAGAGATCTAAATGAGGTGTAAGGAGGAGGAAGAGCAGGAGCTCTCCATCAATCGCTCTCCTTTATTATCAGTCTGCCCGATCACCATTGAGTCCAGTGCAACAAGACTTGTTAATTATTCACATTCCAATATTTCTTTTTTTCACCATCTTTTCAGGTGGTTGCTGAACAAGAAGGTGCTAGTCACTCTCGTGCCACAGGCGCTAATACTAATGAACACGTGTTGAGATGTTCTGTGTGAATACTAAGAATTGCTCGATAAAGAAGGAAAAAAAAGCAAATAATGCCTCATCTTAGGTAATCAAGATGTATTAATTGCATAACCAGAGGGCTATTATCGGTGGGATTTAATCCTGTTCATAATAATCCCTGATGTTTGTTGTGCTTAATAAGCCTCTTCCTCTCAGGTCCAAGCTTCTTCCACCAAGTCCTTTACCCACGTTCCTTCATATGCTGCTTAGAGTATGAACAGATGACAGATTGGTTTGTGCTGGGGGCTTCCAGTCTTCACTGGGAATGAGTGGAGGGATGTGTGGACGTATGGCTGAATGGATGGATAGCCCTAATCCTAGAGGTGGCCTAGATCTGAAGCCCTCCTTCAGCGGATAGAGCTGTTGACCTGTCTGTCTCGCTGTGTGTGTGTGTCTGTGTGCGTGCGTGTTGATACTGTCCTGAGAACAATAGGCTCTTTAATGAGTGATGCTGCTTGGGCTCGTGTCTGCATCAATGATCCTAATACTGTACGCGTGCCAAACAGAGATACAAGCCAAACAGAGGCTACCGACAAAACATGAGGACTCAGGTTTTGACACATGGAGGAAGACTTTGTTTAAACCCTCTCAGACTAACATGGTGACCTGAGATAAACCTGCGTTTTCTGTCAATCTGAATGGGTTCTATTGCTTCTAACTGGGGTTAAAAATAGGGCTTTTATTACTGGTCAATCTGTCTATAATTGTTTTTGTTATTTCTTAAGTGTGTTGTCTACAGAATGTCAAAAAATGCTAAAAAAAGATTCACAATTTCTCAAAGGGATCGTGGTTATTTGTAGTCTATATATGGTTATTATTGTAGGATTATTGTAACTTTATTGTAGGTTTTAGTGGTGACTTATGGCCCCTTCAAGTCAGCCTGAGACATACTTGAACATTGTAGGTTGTACATTGGCTTTTAATAGAGTCAGAAAAACCTCTAAAATTACAACACTGCATGGGACCGGCTATGTTGGATCTCTGGAGCCACTTTTGATACACTTTAAGTTGTTCAGCAGATATATTTATTTTATTTCTCTTGATGATAATTTAATAAACCATTCCAGCAGTAGGAGAATATGACATTTACAGAGACTCGTGTAGAGCTTCATAACTCAATGACGAGAGCAACCGCAAATACTGTGAATAGACACTTAGCAGCGTACAGTAGACGGTGCAGAAACACTGAATGTTACTAAACATGAACCAAAACACACAAAAATCCAAACTGTTGTCTACGGCACTTCAGAGTCGGGCTGAAAGGTTCAGATGAGCAAGGTCGAGGGGGGAGGAGGAGGAGGAGGAAGAGGGGGAGGGAGGTGAGGGGAGGGGAGGGGAAACCTTTCTACCCACAAATTCAAGGATAATTTGCAGTCCCATTCAAGCTCTTGTTGCAGCCCCCTCCCTCCCTCCCTCCCTCCCTCCCCCCCTTCTTCAACCACTTGGGCTGAAAAGAAATACGGTCGCAGACGGAGGGGCACCCGTCGTGTGTGTGTGTGTGTGTGTGTGTGTGTGTGTGTGTGTGTGTGTGTAGGTGCATGTTTGCATGAATTTGAATAGATGGGTGCCGGATTGTGTGTGTGTGTGTGTGTGTGTGTGTGATAGATTGTGAGCAGATTGGACAATGGGAGGATTGTATGTGATCTATATTCATGTGGCACAGATTCATTGGCCATGTGCGCGCACATAGCAGGCTGTGAGTGATCAGACGGAGGAACAACGGTTGATAGAAAAAACATCCAGAGAGAAGAAAAAATGAGATTTATACAGAGAATATGAGCACAATCTATAACTGTTCTGCTTTTAGACACCTTAGATAGATGAAAACAAGGTTGTTTTTGTTTTACAAATCATGAAATGGTACATGTGAGATCAAATTAGACAAATGTCTAATGTGTGCTTTAGTGCAGTCATTCCCAAAGACTGAGTAACAGTCGCTCTTCGATAGTCTTTTAACATTTATATCTGCAGTACACCTTTGAGCCACACAAGGGAACGTGAAAGTTTGTATTGTTAGGATGATTGTATTCTATTCACAACATTGAATCTAATATGAAAGGCTAACATGAGTTATATCTGTTTTACTGATGAGAGGAAATAAACAGGAGCCTGGTAACTCCTCATTCAAAGTATTTAACATGCGTATATGTTTCTAAATCAAACGCACATAAAACAGATTTGTGATTTATCAAACGTGTGAATGTCATGGCTGGTTTACTTTGCATGCAGGTGGAAGCTGCATCCTTCTGGGAATCCCTTGTGAAAAGCTCAACATGTTTTTGTTTTTTTTCCAAGGATGTACAAGGTTCCCCTGTAGAGGTGGCTGATAGTTTAATTAGATGCATAAATATTCCCCAGGCTAGTCTGTCGTAGCGGTGAAAGTGGAGACACGCTGATCACACACACAGAAAGTCAGGGAAAGAAAGAAAAGAGACAGCGATGCGGCTGACATGAAAGTTGACGTTCACAGCAAAATAGCACGAGTTTGCCTGTTGCAAGTTCAACTTTCAGCTTTATCTCGAGTCCCGCAGAGTAAAGACGAAAAGAGAGCGTAGAGAGAGAGAGAGAGAGAGAGAGAGAGACGGCGCAAGAGAACGACTGATGATGAGAAATGAAGGGAGAGGCAGCCAGAACTCCTTGGTAACCAAAGCACAGAGGAACAGAGGGGCCGGTCCTACACCCCTCCCGCTGTGTGTGTGTGTGTGTGTCTCCGAGGACTGGACTGCCTGAGGGGGAGAGCGGTGGTGGTGGTGGTGATGATGGGGGGGGAGTGGTGGACCCAGTGTGTGTTTAGAGACAGCGATAGGGGTAGAGGCTCATTGTCAGCATAGTAGACGCTCACACACACACACACACACACTCAGCTAAGCAGCCGTGTAGTGAGAATGTGAGCAGACACCAGCGCTCCTCCGTCCCGTCTTTCTCTCGCTCTTATTCATCGGATTTGGATTTTTTTTCTTTAAAGAGAGAGAGAGAGGCGCACACTCAACCGGAATAATGGTGTTTATCGGGACCTCGTTAAAATCTGTGATTAAGTACTTCAAAAGGAAGGGTAAGATTGGTTTACTTCTGCTCTGTATTGATCATTAATGTGTCATATGAGTAGTTTTGGACTTCACATGAAAACTACAACAAATGAGCAGCAGTTGATTAGAATTTATACTGTTTATACATCATTATTTTTTAGCGTGCGGGTCGGAATCTCCTACATTTGTTTCGACTAATTTAATAAAGCCATTTTTAAATGGCTTTATTAAAGCTGTTCTGTGTCAAAGGTGTACACATGGCAGCTTTAATTAGTTTTATATGATTTTAATAGAAACTAACGGTTTCCTGTCAGCGCGTCGCTTCAGTGACAACCCTCTGTTGCACCCTGTTACCAGGTAACCAGTGGGCCAAGACTTCACACTATTAGCACTAAATGACCCAACAGCGTTTGTAAAGGTGGCAGCTGGAAGCATTTGAAATCACAGCTTCTGGATTGGAAATAGTTGGCTTGGAAAAATTTCGTTTTTTAAAAAAATTGTTTATTTAGTTCTAAATGTTTCAGATAATCTGATCCAGATATCAAAGGAAACAATGCCGGGTCTGTGTGCCATGCATGTACAGTAGATTCTGGCTAGTTAATGCTCGAAGGCTACATCATTATTTTATTAACGGCTGTGTATTAAAGCATGTGAGGATGTTAAACAAAGACCTGGTTGATGCAGGGTAAACTGCTTGTGCCGACTCTAATCTCAGGTGTATTTATGGCGTGTGTTACCGTCAAGGCTGAGGTGATGTTAATCATTAGGTCAGCGTTTTTTTTGTACTTCTTGCACGTGCCTGCACGTTGCTCCTCAGGTCCTTTACTGCAGTCCAGAGGATAGTGAGCTCCACACGGAGCAGTGCTCATATCCTCAGCTTTTTCCACAACATTAGGAGTACACACAACTTTTTAGACATTGAAAGAGGTTGAATTGGAATTGCAATTTAATCTGGGTTTTATGCTAATTTATTTTGAAAAGAGGTATACTCCCTAAAACAATTATTAAATAAGAAGATTGCACACGTTTCACACTCTTTTAACGACTTAACTATGTATATCAAAAATGTATCTGAACCAAGCTGACCCTTACAAAACACAGAAGGGTTGCATTATGCATGACAGTCAATACTCTATTGGCTGGTGCCCTGTTCAGGATTAACGTTGATTATTGATCATAGCAGCTAATAACATTGGTGTGTGTGTGTGTCTGCATACAGATGCATTTGCAGGGATTACTGTGTGCAGCCTCTGCATGTTTAGCTCTGGTGCACCTTGCAGCCTGTTTGTGTCTTTCAGAGTCTTCAGTACCCAGTTTGCTCTCAGTCTGCGTCCTTAATGGACGTAAGGAGAGCTGGGATGTCAATGGACAGAGGGATTAGTAGTCTTCTGAAAGACCTTCGCGCCTCAGTCCAGTGTGTGTGTGTGTGTGTGTGTGTGTGTGTGTGTGTGAAGGGGCTAGGGCATATTGTGGCTCTGAAAGGCCTGATGTGGAGACTGATGCAGGGGGACAATGCAGGCTTTGTGTCCATAGTCCCCATGTCCTTGGTCTGCCTTTAGCCTTACTGAGACCTATTCAAACCCTATAGTCAGAGAGGAGGGTGGAGGAGGGCTACCTGTGCTGAGTGTGTGTGTGGGAGAGCAAGAATATTAGGAGAGGATTATGTAAGATCCTGATTTAGCCTGTTGAGCTGGTTTAACGACGTATTCTTATTCCGCCCACAGCTGGGGCTTTACTGCCTTGCTCATAGGTGTGTTGTGCGCCGTGAGATACAAAACCGACTACTACTCGCCTGCTTTTATAAACTTCAAATTTCAAATTCTACTTCCTGTGTGCGAGTGTGTTTCATGGAACTCTCCAGTCCAGACTTGTGGTCAGAGGGTTTTTGCCTCGTGTGTTTGATTGATTGTTCCTGACCAGTGCAGGCACGCTGGATCACGTAGACAAGTCTGCTCCCATCACACACACCCTCATGGTGACATGACTGTGGGTGTTGCTACGTTTTTTGTTTTTTTTACCCCTTTTGTCACATTTGGTTCAAACATTTACTAGTGTTTATTCAAATAGTCGGAGTGCCAGATTATGATATATATTATAAGAGGTAAGTAAGTAAGTAAGACTGCAGTCACAGATCATAGTCTACATAGTTTCCTGTTGCTTGT
This sequence comes from Anarhichas minor, assembly GCF_050575085.1. NCBI lineage: Eukaryota > Metazoa > Chordata > Actinopteri > Perciformes > Anarhichadidae > Anarhichas > Anarhichas minor. The sequence goes on from NW_027466582.1 coordinate 7,314,662, forward strand.
ATTTCTGCTGCATGCCTTGTCGTGTGTGTTACAACTCACACTGTTGGACCGAGGATTGTTGTATTTGCACTGTTACATTACTAATATTGGGAAGAGAAAGTGGAGATTTGTGAATAAAGAAAAGAAAGGTCTGGTAACAGAGTGAGCAGGAACAACAACCCCTCTCCTGAGCTAAAGTTACCAGCCTGCCTGCTCCTCAATGAGCTGTAGAGACAGACGTTAAGGTTCCATTAGTCACCAGCAGCACCACGACTTGGCACACTGACTGTCCCTTCTAAATCAAATCAGAGATCTATGTTTGACTTTGCTCTACTCATTAGTCACGCACTAATCTGGTCACATAGAAGCAAAGTCGGACACACAAAAGAGCTTTTAAAATCAGAAGTTTTCTGTATATTTAAGCAGTTACGCACTGTCGCGCACTTTCTCCAAGGACCAATTTGCAGTCACAGGCCCCTCCGCCCTAAACATCTACCTCTTCTGTCCTCCCCGACCTCCCCACACACACAAACACACCCCCTACGTATCCTACTGTGGCTCATTAGCACCTGTGAAAACGCATTCAAACAAAAAGCAGTCCACACACTCTCAGCCCCTTTTCACGACCCGCCCTCCTTCCTCCCGGTTCCCTCGAGCGTCTCCCTCAGTCCCAGTTAGACGGACATGTTGTGATGGTCAGGACAGGGACAGACAGTCTAAATGGAGATAGTCCTACATCCACAATCAGCTACTTTTGCTTGGATACGCTCACTTGGTAAGCCAAACTTTTTGAGAACCGTGTGTGTTTGTTGATATTTACACCTCAGTTGTTTTGCTGACGTTTGTATTTAGTGGCTTACAAATGCAGAATGGGAAGTTTCAATTCCATGACCATCAGCATTACAAGCCACCACTACCAGCAAGGGGGAAAATACCATAATTTTCTGTTATGATTTGTTTGATGATGTCTGAGAGAAGTGCTGTAGAAAATTACAAAAAACAGAGAAGTATGGTTTGTTCTTGTGAAGGAATAGATAGTTGGATATATTATCTTGAGATCTAGCTAGATGTTAGTGCTGCTAGGTGCTGGTGCGTTATATTATTGTTTCTCTGAAGCAGTTTCTAAGTACAAGTAAGCTTGCTTAAAAGTTGGCTTTTTGTACGTTTTTAGTAGCCTGTTTGAATATCCGAGCTGGCTATCATCTGGTTCGTGTTTCACCAGATACTCTTCCTCCCTCCTCCCCCTCTGGCTTGTGTGGCCAACTGTGTGAAGTCTCAGCTATGTGTCATGTTGTTGGTGTGGAGACTGACGCCTAGATGCAACGCACCTAAATCTCCTTCCTCTTCCTTTTCTTCGCCAAATATAAACAAACCCCTCCAGTAGCCAGTTCTGCTTGTACGGGACATTTTCTAGTCCATAATTTGTTGTTTTTCCAAAGGTTTGGGAACTACAGAACTCCCCTTTTTATAAAACAAAATTGATATGTTTGAACTGTTCTTGAGAAATGATGTATTAACAGATCCTCCAGGAGATCCACTAGGGTCAGATCAACTAAAATCTATAACCTGATCTGTGTGTTTCTGCAGCGGTGTCTAACCTGGATGAGGAGAGCAAGTGGACGGTCCATTACACAGCTCCGTGGCACCAGCAGGAGAACGTCTTCCTGCCAGGCAGCAGGCCGCCCTGCGTCGAAGACCTCCACCGTCAGGCCAAAGTCAACCTTAAGACCGCCCTGCGAGGTAAGGATCGGTCACATTGGGCCGCATCGGAGAGCTTGACAGGATCCAGCATAGTAACAGATGGAGTCAGGGTTAGAGGAGTCATTCGCCACTTGCCACATCAATGAGTAAATCAACTGTTTGTCTACAACATTGTAAACATGTCCAACCCTGTCATTTCTGTTCCTTACCAAAGTTTAGCCAACAACACAACAGTGTGAGATCCTCTTCTCCCTGTTTGTGCAGCACAGCTAAGAGAAAAAACACAGACACAGGGAGTCGAGTCACAGCAGAGTGACAACATTTTTAGAACAGGAAATGGAAACACCAGTAAATGTGGGCACCTGTTTCGCTGAGAGGTCCTGGGAAAGTTGTCCACCCATTACTCAGATAACAGACTGGGAGGCAGGTGTGAGAAAAGGTTTTGGAAGTGTGCATATGGGTGCGTAAATGGGTGGATGTGTTACAGTAAAGGCCCGTTGTTTACATGCGAGGTTGGCCTTGTGTGCTTGAAGATAAAAAAAAAAGATAAATGGGGGAGAAGCTGGTTGTAACCTGATGCTTACGGTGTGTAAAGCGTTAGTAACCCGCTTTCAACACACACACACACACTGCAGGCTTTCTTTATCTTTCCCATTGTTTGACCACTGTGCTGTTGCTGTTGCATACTGCTTCCTGCAATATTGATGTTGCTAGGTACGCAAACACCACCTGGGAGGTTGAATTATTCAGCCCCCCCCCCCCCTCATCCTGTCACCGTCTTATCATCCTGTCGTCGCCATCCAGCCCCAGGGGTCCTAACTGAAAGACAACAGGTGTTCAATGGGAGCACCTGTGCTGTCCATCGAGTCTTTGTGTGTGTTTTATCTCTTTTATTAACTGTCCACTCCCAGGACGTTGAGACTGAAGGGTTCACACCTAACTACAGCCCAGCCTTAAGGAAGTATGTTTAGTGTTTTTGCTTAATAATGGTTGTTTTCATGCACATGTTACCAGTCACTAAATCCAGTGCCGTCAGCACGAGCTACACGAGTCTCCTCTCTGTAACAGAGCCAAATAATCAATAACCAATCAGATGGTAATGAGCATCCACACACGTGGGGTTTCAGCTTGTGTTTTGTGGTGAGGCTTTTGCAGACAGCTGTTGAGTTACAGAAAAACATCAGGAAAGTTACGTAACAGTCGTATGAATATTGTCAATAATATCCCAAGAATTATGCATTTTTGGTGGTCCATCTCGGGTGCGACTCGGCACGCCCAAACTTTTAGCTAAAAGCTCTAAACCCCCACTGCACACTACCTGCTCAACAGCAAACGGCAGACAGACACAGTCTACTATCAATCACTAAATGCAAATTTGATGGACTTGCCATTGTAAAATATATATGGATACACCCAGTTCATAGCATTATAGTGTTTTTGTTTTCTGCTCGTCTTCTCGCCCCCTCCCTCTCAGTTCTGCCTAGCAACAAGCGGCTCATCAAGGCCTTTTTATTGTATCAGCCTTCCTCAATCATCGTAACAGCTCCGCTCCCCGTCATCATCATGCTTTCTAAATCCCTTCTTCCACACCGCCACCACATCAGCCTGTTGTTACAGTTGCTACCTTTGCCAACCCAATTAGGATCCATTAGCTGACAGTATTATACATGCACCAGCGTGTCTCTCCTCTGAGATAAGGCGGTAATTAGCTATGGAGATAGATGGCACATAAAAGGGATCAAAAGCAGCATCTCTGAGGTGCCAGGCTAGGAGTGATGTGCATGTGCTTTTGTACACATGCGTGTCAGTCACCAAAAGGGATTTTCATAGTGCATCACACGCTGAATAAATCCCAAAGATGCAAGAAAAAAAAGCCGCGGAAGGTTTTTACATGTGGACAAAGTCTGTAATGTTTGCCCTCAACAGTTTCTTTATCCTTCAGGTTACAGGCATCAGCAAACGCACACAAAACCCTCGAAGGTGTAGCAGTAGTATGTCATCAGCTATTCAAAGACTAGACAAAGGATGCACTAGTGGATATGTGCAGAGAGAGATATGATGTGCTAAATGCCCCCTTAGAGAAAGAGAGAGGGACAGTTCTGCCATCTGTGTGTGACAGACTGAAACTGATACCCCCTCCTGGTTACACACGCACATTCATGTATAAACTCCCTTCTTGTCGCACATCGGAATACACACGCATACATCACAACCCTGTCACAGCAGGTGGTGACGAGAGGTGTGAGCAGCGCTTGGCAGCGCCCAGCAGGCGCTGCGGTCCTGTGACTGACACACACACACACACACACATACATACACACACACACACACACACACAGACAGACACGTAGAGTTGACATGTGTTGAACAGCTACGTCTGTGTCCTATATATATTTCACACATCCTTCCTACTATAGTGTTGTTGGATGAGTTATTTTGAATAATTCTGTACAGTATACACAATACATTCCTTCCTGACATCAAAAGCTAAAAGAAATCCTGTTGGAGACAAAGATCCTAATCGTTTCCCGTCTGTAATATGTTTCTCTGTTTCTGTCTGTCCTGCAGAATGCGACAAGTTGAGGAAAGATGGTTTCCGGAGCTCTCAGTACTACTCTCAGGGCCCCACCTTCTCTGACCCCTTACAGTCCACCAACAGCCTGCAGGATGAGGAGGAGGAGGATGATAAGAAGGTACACATACACACAAACACTGCTCTCGCGTACCCTCACAGCTGTCCAAGGGTAACAGCTGGTACATACGGTGCATACAAGTGCTGAGCGTGAGCGTGTAACCAGCAGTGCTTTGCAGCTGATTCGGCAGCATGGCGACTCACCTCCTGTCATTTCAACAGTGTCAGTCTGCCCTCTAGTGGTTAAATATGAGAATGCAGTTTAATCTAGTTACTTCTCTGTCTTTCCTGTCTTCATTTTCTAATTCATTTTTTACATTAAGAATTATCAGCTTTAAATCTGGAACACTTACACCTGCAAAGGTCATTCAATTATTCTGTTCTCAGGAATAGAAAAGTAACAACAACAAAACCATAGACAGAAACAGTTATCTATCGCTCTTTAACTGGCAGACCATTACTGTGAATGGTTTGACAGCCACACATACCTCCTCTCCTCTCCGCATTTATATTTCTCACACATAATGTGATATGAGTGGTCCCGAGAGGGTCAGAGGGTCTTTCACTCTTATTATCAGGGTCTCCTTTGTCCCCCAGAGCCCCTTGATGTCGACCGCCTGTTTCATTCCTTCCCTGACCCTCGACCCACATGACACGCTGTCGACTCCCATCTCTCTCTATCTGTCTCTCTACTTTCCGCTGTTTGTCTCTCGTCCCCCATCACTTCCTGTTGTCCTGAGGCCAGTGAGCCTAACTTTGCCTGACAGCAGCTTCAAAAGGAGAAACAGGGGCTGCAGGTTGAGCCACAATGCAACATAACAAGCCATGCCTTCTACCAAAACTGTTGCTGAGGTCCTTTACATCCCACACTTTACTGCCCCCCTTCTTATCCAGCCATGCGTGGTTTGTATGAAAGCTCTAATCGCTGTCTCTCCTAGTGTGTCAGGATAAAAAAGAATGGACATACGGGATGATTGCTGGGTGTATTTTGGAGATTCTGAACAAAATCCCACAGAGGATTTTTTTTCCACGGTGGCTAAACTCAACCTGATGCAGATTCAGCCAGGGGTTGATGCCCCTGGATCTATGATGAGAACAATTTGGGATTATTTGTGTTCACTATGATGATTCGATACAATGATTTCGAAATCTTTGAAATTGACATTGACAGCATGCTGGAAATGTCTGGTTTTCTGTTGACTAACAGCTCAATTTCAAGCCTGGATGCTGCAGTAAAACCTTGTCGTCTGGCACTTCTCGGCGGTAAATTCTACTTCGGGGTTGAGAACTGTAAAAGTGTAATGCATGAGTGATTCTCCCTCTTTCTCCCCGCTGTTGCTCACTTGCTTTTATCCTGCCATTTTTTTCTGATAGATGTTTGCGTGGGTGCGAGAGTGTGTTTGTGTGAGTGTTTCCATTTGGGTTTGATTGATCGCGAAATGTGTTTACAGCGCCACAAGCCTCTAAAGGTCACAGTGATGTAATATGTTGAAGTCTGTTTGTGTGTGTCAATAAAGTTTTTACAGTCTGTCAGTTACAGTTTGGGACAATTAAGTTCTACAGTATTCTCTTCTATTTTCTATTCCCACTTTTATTCTCTACTATTATCGAGACATTTCTCTTTATCACGTCTGTGATCTAATTCAAAGTGACAAAATCTTTGTTTCCATTGCCTTTCATTCCCCCACATCATGTTTCATCCCTCTCACCTCTGTCACTCCCTTTTCCTGTCTTGTCTCTCCCCCTTTGCATTTGACTCTCTTCCTCCCCGCTTTATCTTTTGCATTCCTTGTTTCTGTAATCTCTCCTCTCTTCTACCTTTCCTTTCTGCTGTCTTTCCATTCCCCTCTGTCTCTCTCTCTCTTCTCTCTCTCTCTCTTCTCTCTCTCTCTCTCGGCTCGACTTCATTTTTGACATTGTTTTAACCACTTCTTCCTCTTTCTCCTCTAGTCCACAGCTTCATCAGCAGAGGACAACAGATCCCAGCTCTCCATGAGGTCCCACACCCCGCAGGGAGGGGGTGAAGGAGGGGAGGGGTATGAGGTTGACGGACGGGTTGTCTGGAACAAGAAGGGCACATCCCTCCCCACCCCAGAGGAGAAGATGAGGCTGGCGGCCCGGGCCGTGCCCACTGACATAGTTCCCATCAACGTCACAGGTATGACCTCAATCATCCAATCATTGTGTCCGTCTCTCACTCACTACCGAGTAGCGGCCAATCCCCATCAGTGTCGGTAGTGGAAAATACATCTCCTGGTCCTCTAGTTCCATATTGAAAAGATCCAACTACATCCCCGGTGTCTATTCTGTAACATCAACCTCTCACCACCAATCACACATTTTGTTTTGTTTCTCCTATTCTGTCACATTTGCTTGATTGCTGTTTTACTGAGAGTTAGATGAGAAGATACATTTATAGTCATGCTCAGCCTAGCTTAGTACAAACCCTGGAAACAGGAGGAGACAACCAGCTTCCACCAAAGTACAGCTCAAATCTTGACCTGGTGGTGGCGCTAGATGACTAATAAAAAATGCCTTTCAATGATCTCAAAACTGCCACATTAACATGTCAAATCTTGTGATTTTATTGATATTCTCATATAATTATCAGTAACGCAGCAAAAATGGAAATGTCAGACTTTTATAAACCCTCTGTGGCTGAGTGGGTATAAACTAATCAATTACTGAATTCAGTCACCCACTGAGGAAAACAACTGCATGTGTCGGTCATGGATGTCTGTCCTCTCCTCTGTATATGTTCCTCTCTCATCATGCTTCTTGCAGACTGACCTCCATGCGTGTGTGAGCGAGCGCTTGTGTGTGGAAATCGTTTGACAGCTTATCCGAGGGGTCAAGGCTTTTCGCTGACTTTATGTCGGATCACATGGCGTTTGGCAGATGAACACAGCAAAAACGTGTCGATGCAATTCCCCTGTCGGCGCGTCACATTTTTCAGTGCTATCTGCCACACACATAAAAACAGATATAACGTCTCTTTCTGCCAGTTCTGATGATTAATATATTACACTGTAGCGTGCGTGACGTCTCACTCATAAGACGTAAACTCACGACGATGACCAACAGCTGAAAGACGAAATGGCAGTTCAGTATCAACATCTGGATTTTGCTGTGATATAACAGTGATCCCGCCGTCCTTGAGACATTAACGAGGGCTTAATGTGGTCCCACTCCACGCAAATCATTGTTGACTTCGTCTCCTGTCGCTTTACATTACTGAGAAAGAGAGAGGAAACACACACACACACACACGCAGACACAAGAGGGAGATCTGGGACTTCTCTGTCACTCTGAGGGGGAATGTGATAGACACCATCCGCCCTCGTATCAATTTATATTTCCCTAACGCTTGCAGGCTGTCACCAGCTGGCCAAGTAGCAGAAGGAAGAGCAGTTCCTAGCAAGATAATACTCTTCCTTTAGGGAAGCTGGACAGAGAGTGAGAAGGATGTTGAGAGGAATGAATGACTGTGTGTGTATGTGTGTGCATGCTTTCACCTCATATCTGTCCTGTGCATGTGTGTAAAGATAAGAGCATGCACTCTACCTACTATCTCACAGATCTTACATGTATGTTAACACCTCAGTGACTTATAATAAGGGTTGGACCATCAGCCAAAAGTATTTGTTTTTTTTCTGTTTTAATGATTATGCTCGGAGAGTAATGACAGGTCAAATGTTTAGGCTCTTTGGCTGATGGATCATAAAGTTAAAGGGTCAGGTCCCTTTTCTCTAGTGGTATAATGCAAGACAGATACTTTTGGTTGTATTTGCCCAAGTTAAGATATTTAACTTGGTTACACTGACCCTTTACTATTTCTACCCTGTTGGTGTCGCATGTTCAACTTGAAAAAAAAAACTGCACGTTGTTGAGTTTGTTCCTTCCAACTAACCGACTGCTGTTTGCCTGTGTGTGTGTCCGCCTGCCTTGCTCTCGCCCTCCCGGCTACCAGGGGCAGTGTTTGACCGACAGGCGAGTGTCCGGCGCTCCCTCATTAACACTGACACCGTGTCCCGCCGGCCCAAGAAGGTCAAACGCAGAAAGACTATATCAGGGCTGCCTGACAACTTCAACCATGAGCTAGGTATGGATCACTGTGGGGCAATATGTTGCCCTCTACTGTCCACAGACCTGTACCAACACTCTGGACAAGCATCCCTCCTTTCATTACTTCCAATAACCATATACTCTCCATAGATTTATGCTTTTATCCAATCACCGTAGACATTGAGTGGAGATTGAACTCCCCCCACCAGTATTGGTCTTAGTAAGTCACATTGAGAGGGAGAAAATGACACATGCAAGTCCACAGTGTTGGATCAAGGCCCTGCAGATGTTGTGTCTTTCCCTGTTTCAGTTCTTCATACCAAGTGTCCTCATTTCTCCTCCACCCTGTTTAACTGTATCCACAGCCAGGAACCAGTTATGAAATCCTTTTTCACTAGTTTAGTGGTTTTCATTTTGCCCTTTTTCCTTTTCTAGAAATGTTTGCACTCATATAATCTCATTTTAGACTTTGCCTCTTGGAAAATCATGTCGCATAAGAGAAGTGAAGTGCAGGGTTTGCCATCCTAAATGACGTATTGTGCCATAATCTTTCGTCTTAAATGTTTCTTTTGCTGTGAATTGTGTGTGTTAATTATGTGTATGAGCGTTAATCCTGGGGCCTTATTGATGATCTTTAACATGTGTCGCATGTGTGTCTTACTTACCAACATGTACCGATTATGAGACAATGGGCCCCTGATCATAAACACCTAAAAAGGCCCCACCACCCTTGTCATTTTCGGAACATATGATCCTCAAACCCTCCAAACAGATGAGGGATACATGACAAATATTAAGTTTCAGAGGTCCCCTACTGAGCTGAGCTGGGTGTTAAGCAAACACTAAGCTTTTTAAGCTGACACTGCTGTGCTGACGGCACCGCATGGCTGATGTTTATTTACACGTCTCTGAGCTGTGGGACGGCAGCAGTGTTTAAGGAGAATGTCATTTCTCTGTGTGATAAGATCACCACTGCTGATAGGAAAGGAGCTTTAAAGTCTGGTAAGTGACCAGCTGACGACAGCCTCTGAATGTCATGATTACTGGGCCGGGGTAATTGTCCCAGTGCCTCATCCCTCCCTCTTTTAGCACAAGAGCTGCCTGCGAAGTAGACCTGCAGCTTAATCTATCGCAGCAGCAGCAACAACAGCAGCCAAGCTGTCACTCCGGCTTTTAGCAAAGGAGGAAGAGAGTGGATGTGTGGTTTAGAGAGAGAGAGACGGCGAGAAGGGAGAGAGAGAAGAAAGGGAAGTGAGTGTATGTTCTGGGATACGAGCATCAACAGGAGAGGCACCACAGATGGGAGACGCACTAAAGATCGTCTCTCGTTTTACAACTCGTTCTTCAAATTGTTTGTTTACAAGCCGGTATGTTCGGTGTGTGTGTGTGTGTGTCTTTATGATATCTGCATTTCTGCGTGTCCTTGTCTATATCTTTCTGTATGTTCTGTCCTGTATGACAGTGCATGACCATGTATACACTGCATGTTTGTGGCCATGTGTGTGTTTGGTGGCTGCCTTACCTTGTCAGCTGCCTGTCCTGGACCTCAGGGTAATGTTTGCTTTTCTGTCGGACTGAGCCAGAGCCATAATAGGAGGGGAAGCATAGGAGGGAGTCTCTCTGTCCTCCCTCATACCCTTTCCTCCTTTATGAAGCAGACCAGAAGTTATTAGCGCATGAGGGTACAGCTAATCAAATTAATTAACTTCCATGTGACCACAGTTTATCTTAACAGTCCAGTCCAGAAGAGCAGAAAGCATTGTTGCTGAAGAAGTTATAGGGAGGAAAGAGAAAGGTAGTGGTGCAAGAAAAGGAATTGTGATCAATCACGTGTTCATCTTATTTTCTTTATTCATTTGACAGCAGCAAAAAGACACGGCGGAGAGCTCCGGCCGCATTCCATGTTCATCCCGGGACAGTACTCAACCTTGGGTAGAGTTGGGAGCGTCAACTCAATGCTCCGACGTTCAGAGACCAGAGACTCCGGCTGCCAGACAGAAACGATAAAGGTTGTACCCCCATCCATGAGACGAATCCGGGCTCAAAGAGGACAGGGAATCGCTGCTCAAATGGCCGGCATTTCTGCTTCCTCCTCAGCAGGAAGTATATCCGTCTCGAGTAGTGACAGCTCTGGGATCTTGATGCTGCCTCAGTTTAATAGAGATCTCTCCCGTTTTCACAGTCTGCCCCGACAGGGAGCCAGGGTGTCCCTCAGTGCTGACCCCATTTATAGCAGCACCCCCATCAGGTCTGAGGAGCAAACTACGCCTCCGAGGCAGATTGGCAAGCTTCAAGTTGATGATACAGCGGTGCACATGAGAAATGCCCCAAGGACAGGCACCCTGCCTCGGCCTAAGTCTCAGGAGGTGAGGGGGACACAGGCCAGTGATTGGGGTGGTGGTCCAGCATGTGTAGTCTCCCCACATGCTGCCTATTCCACCTCGTTCATCCCCAATGCCACCCTGTCTAGCTCCTCTGAGGTCATTACCCTCAACACCTCCGGTCAGCTCCCCCACTCCCAAGCCTCCGCTTACCCCACAGCTCGACCGCTCAGTCGAGCCTCCTCCACCAACACTGACCCCAGAATCTCCAATCCAATAGCCTTTACCCACAGCGTCACCTGCCCAGCTTTGGCCACTTCTACCCCCACTCATACACCAAAGGACGGTGGTCTGGAAGTCGCAAAACCTGCTAGTGAGTCAGGGCTCTCGGACAGCAGTATACACAGCCGCAGCACCTTGGCACCCACACCTCCATCCTGTCTGCCAGAGGAGCAGTGGATCTACGACACGCCAGAAAACGTGGTGGTTCCACACCGTACTCTGACCTCCAGCTGCTCCATTCCTATAAACCAGTCGTATAGCAGCCTGGAGCACTCCTCCAGGACCACTACTGACTCCAGCTCCCTCTATTCCCAAGACAATGATGGATACTACACCTCCATGCACATGGACTCGGGCCTGCGCTCTCGCAGCCATGGCAGTGGGCATGGTGCAGCACCTGGACGGGCCACCAGGCACAGCATGTACGAGTGCCGCGAGGTGGCCAATCAGGAAGACTCTGTGAGCTTGTACAGTGATCGCTCGCTGTCTCGCAGCATCTCCCTCCGCAAGGCCAAGAAGCCTCCTCTGCCACCAGCTCGTACAGACTCTCTTAGACGCAAGACTTCCGTTAAAAAGCCTCTTGGAGGCGTTAGCGCCATCGGCGGTGCTAAGGAGGCAAACGGAGCCATGCTCAATGAGACTCTTATTGCCAGCTTGCAGCAGAGCCTACAGATGGGGCTGAAAGGAGGGAAAGGAAAAGGGGCTTCACCTTCTTCCCCCTCTCACAGCCCGAGCAGTGACTACGATGACCCTTGGGTGCTACGGCCACGCAGTCAGAGTAGCATCAGTGCAGGTAGCTCTGCAGCATCACTCGCAGCTAACGCCAACTGTGGCGGTGTGTCTAACGTGTACTCGTTATGCCATGTGACGCCGGCTCAAAGTGAAACCAGCAGCTTGCGCTCAGAATACGCTGATTCCTGGGGTTACTACATGGACTACCCTCGTAACCATGATCAGAGGGTGCAGACCCCTCCGGCCCATGCCACAGAGAGCATGTCGGCTGGGACTCACCCAGGAGAATTACAGAACGGAGGTGAGATTCTCAACAACAGCCAGGCCCCTGGTGCTCCAGGCCAGGACGGAGGGGTGGCAGTGAAGCCCAAAATGGCAACCTCCTCACCGGACAGGGTGCACCGGCTGACCTCCCCATCCAGCGGCTACTCCAGCCAGTCCAACACCCCCACAGCTGGAACCCCAGTGCCCTCGTTTGTCAGGTCCATGTCTCCCTCGGGCGGCCGGCCAAAGCCCAAAGTGCCCGAGAGAAAGTCATCTCTCCTCTCTTCTGTATCCATGTCCTCCTCTTCCACCTCCCTTTCCTCCAACACTTCGGACTCACTTAAAAGCTCCGGACCTCCTCCTTCACTACCTCCACCCTTGCCCCTCTCCTCCTCCTCAGCTCCCACCACCCCTCTCAGCCCACCTCCACCCTTCCCTCCCCCTATACCGCCATGTTCCAGTACCGGCACTCCACCGCCAGCTCCCCTGTTACCAGCCACCCCTCAGAGTCAAACTCTGAGCCCACCCGCTGCTTGCTCCACCTCCCCAGAATTCCCTCCTCCTCCATCCCCTGAAATGCTAATCCACCCCAGTTCATCCTTCAATGGGAGCTTCAGCCCACCCCCTCCCCCTCCACCTCCCATCCCCCCCATGGGTCCCCCTCCACCTCCTCCACTGCCAGCTTTTGTCCCACCTTCCCCGTCTTTTGTGAAGGCAATGAAAGATGCTCCAAAACCAGCTCTTTCCAAAAGCCCTACAAAGTCACCTAAGCCCCTGATCACGCCGTTTGCGCTGCAGATGGTGCAGCTCCGCTCTGTTAAACGACCAGAGAAGGAGATTAACGGCAAATCAGACCACACCGAAGCTCAGGTTCTAAAGCCCCAGACCCTGGAGAAGTCTCACCCCCTGGAGCAACCTACTGTGATACCCGGGTCAAACTGCTCCCCAGAAGAAGATTCACGCAACTCCTCACCATCACCTGTGTCAAAGCTCTTAGAAGAGTTGTCTTTAGACTGCAGTATCACACATGACACACCAGATAGTGTTGTCATGAATGGAAAAGCGGAGGATCAAAGTTACTTTATCTTAAACAGAAAAGAAAAGGATGAAGGACGGGAATCATTGCCCAGTCCCCAACAGAGCCCCCGTAGCTCTCCTGTCAAACAGAAGCCCCCGGTGGTCTCCAAGAAACCCCAAATCTCTTTCCTCCCACAATTTAGCCCCCGACCAATCGATGAACAGGTTCCATCTGAGGATACAACCATCCTGTCACAAATAGAAGACCAAGTCGATGCACCGCAAAGACAAATACAGAAAGAAAAGAAAGACAGTAAAAGTGAGCAACAGGAGGAAGAGGAAACTTCAGAGAGCTCGGAGCTTCCATCAGAAAGCTGTGAAACGACAACAGTAACCCAGAACGAGTCCTACATTTGTGCTTCTGCCAGCCAGCCAAGTCTTGACCATAGACTATATACCAATGGAGAGGCTCAAGAAGAGGAAGAGGATGAGGGAGATGGAACAAGTAGCACGTCTGGATCCATCAGCTCCAGGGAGGACGACACTAGTGAGTCAGACTTAAATACTTTTTTTAAAATTATGCTTTGTTATCATCAAATCAAAGTTAGACATATATCAAATGTGTGTAGAGAGAACACTCATTTTAAATGGTGTCAGTCAAAATCTTCATTTACTTATTAGTTAAGCTCATTACCATAATCCTATGTGGTTAGTGGTGATGCTGCTGCCTGCCGGCTGTGCGGCCAGCTCCTCAGGCAGCTGTGAAATTCATTTTGCCTTCCAAAGCAACAGATCCAGACTTGAAACCACAAGCTTTTAAAGATCTGAAAACTGTGAAAATAGCGCAGCAGAGACGGCTTATCACTGGGACAGCACTGCTGCAGCCTCCTGAATTCATCCTCTCTTAGTCTCTCTTCTACATTTTCATATGCATATTCTCGTGGCTATTGCCCTTCATTTTTCCCGCATTGCTTTTTTTCTCTGCTCCCCCCCCCCCCCCCCCCCTCCACTGTCTACTCGTCTTCTCTCAGTCATCCATCCTTATTTCCAAATATCCATTTTTTGCCTTTTCCTCTTCTTTGCTGTTAATCTCAGTCTGTCCTACTCAGCTCCTCTCTCCTTCTGTCCTGCTCCCTATCTATCCTTTCTTCTCTCTCTGGGATAGGGGAGGGGGCAAGTGTCCAGGGGGGCTGCTTTTTTGTGGTTGGAGGGAATGGGGGGGGGGGGGGGGCTCTCTATCGTATCAGAGGGGAGGGGGGAACAGATCTGGTAAGTGGATGGAGGGGAGGATGGGGAGAGCGTAAAGTGAGACTGCCTGCAGCAGCTCAGGCAGTCGAAGCGCAGATGTGAACGCGGAGGTTGACAGGAGGAGGGGGAAGAGGAGGAGGAGGAGGAGAGAGAGGCTGAACAAGAGGAGAAGAAAAGACAGGATATCTAGAGACCGAAAGAGAATGTAAGAAGACAGTCCAGCACCTCCTCTGTACCACTTCAGATTTCATAGACAGCGAGGTTATGAGTTTATTCACGAGTGTGTGTTTCACTGAGTAAACCTAAAGTGTGTGTGTTTACTCTCCTGTAACTGTGTGTGTGTGTTTCTCTGTCTCAGGTGAGGTGTTCTACTCCAGTACGTCCGAATCGTCTCCGGCCCCGTCAGCCAACGGGTCCTCCGAGGAGAACATGGTGACCCCGACTCACACGCGGCCCCGAACCACTGAGGACCTTTTTGCCGCCATTCACAGGTACCATGATGCATTTCTCTCTTTTACGCATCTTGTCACTTCTTCATCTACTCCAACTTCTTCACTCCCAACCCGCTTCAACTCCTTATATATAATTTATTCCACTGAGCTAGTTTATTTTATCTCTAGCGTTCGGTTTGCTGTTTGTTCTCCTCTCTACCTCCCCCCTCCTTCTCTGTCAACATCTCCTTCCCTCTTTCTCCCCCCCCCCCTCATAAACCACAATGTATCACCCTGAAGTCCAAGCTCCTTCAACCCATGATTTCTCTCTTTCCATCTCCTTAGCCCTCCTCTTCCTCTCCCTCTGCCCTCCACCTCTCAGTCATAACGTTACCCAGCGCCGTCCCATCTGCAAGCATACACACATCCGTCAAACAGCTGGTCTCTGGAGTCTCCCAGCCCAGAGTGGCTTTTGTTTCTGTTCCTTGTCAGCGATGAGTCCGATTCAAGAAGCAAAATGAGTCAGTAGTCACATGTTTATCGAGGCATCTGTGTTAGTAAAGTCACATTAGCGTTGCTCATTCTCAGCAGGAGTAAAAAAAAAGGCGGTTGCTTCATCCATTATTTAACTACTCGGCACCCTTGTATCCTAATCTAGGTTAGAGGCCACCAGAGAGATTTGTCGTTCTCCCTCTCTCTGTTTCTATCTCTCCCATTCTTGTACACACTGATATATATATTGCATACGTGCTCCCGTGCTTCAAAGGCAGGACACATAAATTTGTCATGCAGCCCGCCAGTTTGTGTTTCACGGTCACGTGCGGCAGCAGTCGGAGTTCTCTTGAGCATCGCAGGATTTAATTTCACGGGATTTTATTTCTGCTGGCGAAACAGACTGTCGATGTATTTATGGTGCACGCATCACGTGTGCAAGTGCGATTTATTGTGCAGTTTAATTGGACGACGGGATTGTGTAAGCATCTGTGCTTGACCCTCACAGTGGAACTGTTTGTGTACCACTTTCTTTACTGCTCTCCTCCTCCATTGCACCTCCTTAGAAGAGAACATAGAGAATCATTTTACAGATTTTTGATAAGTGGGAAGCGATGACGGAATCGAGAGTTGATTTGCCAAAAAAGATCGTCTTTTAACGTCATATCTCATTAAATTAAAGAGAGAAATTTAGTTTTGAACTATCAAGAGATTGTGACATTATGTCTGAATGTATAGTTTGTGTTTCTGATGGTGACTTTCTTGCTGTCTCTCTAACTGTTCCTTTCCTCTCCCCTTATCACCTGTCCAATACCTTTTGTTTTCAACTCTGTCACTTCACCCCCACATTCCTCGTCTTCTCCCCCTTATCTCTCTGGAAAACCCTGAATGACATGCCCTTACATCTGCAGCATAAAATACCACCTGCCTGCAGGGAAGATGCTCCAAACCAAACGTAAGACAAACAGAGAAATCGATAGAGCACTCTGAGATGGGTCTTAAATCGCAGCCTTGTTTACCCTCTATAACCTAGATCGGTAGCACCGCCTCTCCAGTGTGGCCGTGAATTCAACAAACCGTGAGTTCAGTACGCAGCCGTCTTGGTTGACTGAGTTCAGGTGTGTTGAGTGGATGCACGTGTAAATATGTGTGAGAAAAGTCTTACGTAATGCAGACGGGCTACTGATGGCGACGGAGCTCACAGGGGACGACGCTAGATGTAGGTTGAATTTAGGGCACAGACTAAATTGCAGTCTTTCTAAAACAAAAAGCAGATTCTCTCACAGACCAGTTAGACTCTCATTTGACCTTCACAAGTATATTCTCTACAGGTTATTTGTCCTGTATGGAAGAATTGTTTTCTGTAGATCTAATCTGAGGATTAAGGATTTTGTTTCACTGCGTCCCTTCACTGCTCCCTTTACTTTTTTTGCATCAAATTGCTCTCCTTATCACAGAATCTCAATTTTTCGTGCCTTTAATCATCTCTGTCTCCCCCTCTCCTCCTCTCTCCCTCCTCGTGCAGAGGGGGCATGCAGTGGGTGGGAGCATCCTTTCTAGAGAGGTGCGAAGTGGCAGGTAGCCCCTTCCCTTTAAATTAGCGAGCCTTGTTTCTGCCATCGCGGTGATGCTACTTTTGGATTAGCAACAGTAATCCCACAGTGCAAACCCGCTGGACCACAGATTAATAAGGCTGTTTCCCCTGCTAGCACTAATCCCCTGTATTCTGCCAGTTGCAGCTTTATTGCTATGCTTTGGTTGCAGGAGTTATTGACAGTGCAGGCTGAGTGGTGCAGTCGACCACTCTGATACACACCCCCCTGTTGAGAGGAGGCTGAATCGTCCTTGTGTGATTAAAACTGCTTTTGGGCACTTTTCCCAGTTTGTGTTTTTGATTAATTTCATTGTGCCGCGTCTGAGCTTTCCCGCAGAGTTGCAGCGTCTGCAGCTTTTCTGGTAAAAAAACTCATTGGATTCCTTTAACGTAAATGTAACTCTTCTCATTGCCCTCGCTTAATTATTTGAGCATCCACGCCACTCAATGCTCCTTATTGGTTTACCTCTTTTAAGATTTGTGCTGTGACGCATGATTGCTGGGGGCAGTGCTGACATATGGCAAATTTGGGACAAAGACTGAGGCGTGTAGGCCAAGTATTTGAAGTGCAAATTTTTTTTCTTCTTTTTTAGCTACTACAGCGCTGAAACATTCACAGGGCTGGATTGAACAAAGGCTGCTTCCTGCTCATTTATATGAAATCCCATATTCTGCAGCCTGATTTCAATTTGAATAATTGGATTTGATGAAACTGCCCCCATCCCGAGCATTTCAACTTGCTCTTCCATCGGTTCAACATCTAATTGTTATTCAGCTTTTTACAAATTCAATAACCCTGCTTGCACTCACTCACTTTGCAGAATGACAAGCAGGCCATTAATCTGGTTATCCACAATTTACCCTAGGTCGAAGCGCAAGGTCCTGGGTCGCAAGGAATCTGAGGAGGACAAGTCCCGGGCTGGGAGCAGCCCTCAGTCTCCACCCCTCACTCCGACAGGCGGGTCCCCAGTGATGGTGTCCCCCTTGCCCCGCCCGTCAGGCTCCATCCAGCGCAACCTTCGCAAGTCCTCCACCAGCAGCGACACCTTCAAGGCCCTTCTCCTGAAGAAGGGCAGCCGCTCAGAGACCAGCTTCAGGATGTCGGCCACTGAGATGCTTCGCTCCACTGACCCTCGCTCCCAGAGACCATACTCGGAGTCGGCGTTGGACTCCCCTGAGGCCTCGCCTTCCTCCTCGCTGATGGCGCCACACAGCCCCTGTAACTCCCCCGGCCGTGGAAAGAGAGCAACAGATGAGTGGAGCCGCTACGAGGCCTTGGCCCTGTCCTCTCCGACTTCGCCATCCTTTTCAATGAGCGGGTTTAGGTACGGGCGCTCGCGCACGCCGCCCTCTGCTGCCAGCAGCAAGTACAACGCACGCAACCGGATCCTCAGCAGCCCAATGACAGTGATCTGTGAGCGCGAGGGCGAGCTGGCTGAGAGCGAGTACGGGGACACTGCAGAGAGTCTGTCCACACCCTCTGCTCTGACTCTCCCTCTATTCAATAACTCCAATGGCACTTTATCTGATGGGAGCAGAAGTTAAAAAGCAAGGACCGCCCCTTAGATACAAGGAGCTGAACTCACTCGTCATAACCAGGTAGGGGGCAGGAGGAGGAGCCAATAGAAGGCCCTCTAGAGACACCTTCCTGAGCCCCACCCCCTCGGCGTTGCCTCTGAGGCAGTTAAATGTCAGGCACTGATGTGAGGTCAGAGGTCGCCCCGTCATGGACCAGGCTGAACTTAGTCTGAAGTGGAGAACTGCATCTGCTGCATTAGTCCCATGAATCTCACTCTGTCCTTCGTTTGGTGACTCACCCATTGTGTTCAAAGAATGGTGTTGCTTTTACGCCTGGTGTTCTTAGTTTGCTTCCATTTGTTGTTTTTTTTACTTTTATGTCATTAACATGCAGGAATTCTTTTAGTTTCTTTGAACGACAAGGATAAGATAGTGAACTGAAGGAAGTGAAAAGTCACAAGCTGTAACTTGTGCTGCTACGTAGAGCTAGGCAGTTGGAAAGAGTGGAATGTAGAGGCGTGCTGGACGCTCTCGCCTTGTGAATCTTCTCAGCTTCTGCTTCTCTTCCGTCGGCTCTGGAAGGTGTTTGAGAGCACCACGGTTTGCAAGTGTTGGCTTCAAACAGCTTCACAATATTGTGAAGAGAACCCAGAGGAGGCGATGCAACAGACAGCTCCACAGTACAAATTCAGCTACGGTTATCGGCAGGTTTTGCTTACTGCTCTTAGGTTCAGAGGTTTAGTTTGCAGAGCTGGTATGTTCAGTGGTCCATAGGAAGAGCAGAGGGCTCAGTGCTGTCACCTAGTGACGGCCAGGAAGTAAACAACTGTAGAGTGTAAAAAGACTCAACCAAAAACAGCAAATGTACTCATAAAACCTCTATTAAATGAATTTTAGTTTGTAGATTTTGCATTGTGCATCGATCTTTTTCTTTGTTTGTGACTTAAAAACCATGTTTTAAAGATTGTTTTAATAAACAAAGTGATGTCATGACGTGTTTGGGAGTTAAGTATGAATCTGTAAATGTAAAGACGGAGACGAGAGTAGAAGAAAAACTCGTTTTACTGTCTGGGACTTTTAGTGATCATCACGTTGGGCACCAAAGAGCTGAAACAATGACCCGCTGGCCGTTAAACTGGAAGTGAACACAACCTGAGAGTGTGACCGCTTGTCTGGCACCCTGCATACAGCCCGAACCCAAACCTACCACAAGCTTTTTAGGGCTTAAACGATTTCTATAATGCTGTTGACCTTTCTGCTAAGTTGATCCTTTTGCAGTTTTATATGATCCTGTATGTAAATACATAGAGAAAGAAGTTTTAAGTAACATTTTGACTTATTTTCAAAGACTGTACATTTTTAGAGAGCCTGTATTTGCTGGAAGGGGAGTGGTTACCTTTTTTTTGTAGATTATTTATTTTCACATAGCGGGGCTGTAAACGGTGTCCCGATCAGAGTCAACCAGCGAGCTGATGGAGGCACAGGGCAGAGTTAGGAGGGCCACATTTAATAATATTATTATTTATGCGAAAGCCTTCTACTGCCCTTAATCCTGAGTCATGCAAACCCCACGCTGGTGCTCACAGCTGAGTAAATGTGGTCTCCCAAGAGTCATAAACTGAGGTGACGGGCATGAGACTTAATAACCTCCTAACAGCCATAACACCCTGTGGTTTAATCACCTGTGACCAAAGTGTGTCTCCCAAGCTCACACAACTGAGCACTTTGGGGACCCGGGCTTGTCTCATGACAGGAAAAAACGTCTCAGTCGCAGAGGGGGACAGATGGGAGGACAGAAGAAGTAGTTGGAGTGGAGCTGCTAAGGCTCTTGTGTCTGTCTGTGTAATAAAAAGCAAGGTGATATTTAAAGAGCGGGTTTCTGTGTCATTTCTCTGTGTGTGTGTGCGTGTGTGATTCACGGTCATCTGACAGCCCCAGCACCCTAAATCGCAGCCTCATTAGCGCCGTCGCCATGGCACCCATACTCGTCCATCATCTGGAAAGCTCCAGACGTTTACCCCCCCCCCCCCCCTCCCTCCCCATCAGTTATGTCTCCTTCTGGACATCCTATTAGCACACACTGAATCACAGGCTCAGCCCACAATAGACCTTTTTCCGCTGACTGCGGGGCGACTTCCTGCTCGTGGCCCGTGACTGAAACCTCTCCACATTCCCCGCAGGAACTCTCCTTTGCCTTTTCAGCGCCTCGGCATGTCGAGTGTTCGCTCCCCAAGGGCAACAGCAACACTGACCCGCACCTCTCAGTGTTTACAATGAAGACTTATATTCATAAGAGTCGCCTTGCTCTCTGACGCTGTGTCCATCTGGCTGTCAGACAGGAGTCAATACAAACTCCTCCCCGGCCCTGTGTGTGTGTGTGTGTGTGTGTGTGTGTGTGTGTGTGTGTGTGTGTGTGTGTGTGTGTGTGTGTGTGTGTGTGTGTGTGTGTGTGTGTGTGTGTGTGTGTGTGTGTGTGTGTGTGTGTGTGTGTGTGTGTGTGTGTGTGTGTGTAAAATAAGATGTCATTTCTGCTGAGCTTCTGAACATGATATTGGGAACAATTGTGCCACAAATAAAAAGATTGACTCAGCAGACATGAGCCTGACCACGAGAGAAGGTTAGAGAGGATAAAGGGCGAAGTGAACCGTGGAGAGGGTTTCACCCGGCTGATGAAAAGGTCACGATGATCAGTGTGTGACAGACGACCTGAACTGTACTACAGATCAGATGAGCAAGCTTCTGGCTGGGATTTAAAGAATCCCATCACAAAATAGAGACGACTAAAACACAATGAACATGGAGGTAATAAATGATCAGAATCATTTGATGCTGAGATATATTTATTATTAATTAGATCATACATTTTTCATTCTTAAATATTTAGTGGGAAGTAATATCTCCCATGATTCATACATTAGTGCAGTGCTTATGTCATCATTCCCTCATTAAGTACCCGTAACACAATTTCTAGTACATGTTCTCTAAATACGATGATTAATATGAGTTGATGTATAAAAGGATGTAAACTCGGAGTAAAAAAAGCTTGTTAGCTTGATAAGTGTCCTTTGTTATTGTCTATCTCACCAAGCATCACAAATGTTAGTGTGTGTCAGCTTAAAATCAGCTTAAAATCACAGACATAACTACACAATCATGAATTCATGAGGGGAATGTTTTGTTTTTTTAAACTGAGACTTGAGTGATGGTGTATGACTGGTCCAGATTTACAATGACTCAGTCGCTCATCATCATGAGTGCGATAGCGGTGACAGTAAGTGATGTCTGAGATCAGATAAACTGACATTGAAAACATGTGAGCCTACACTTTCTAATGCACAATAACTTTTTATGTTAAGGTTCAGGTGAAAAAGTGTTTACCTTTAAAAAAATAACTGAATCAATAGAAATGAGCAAATTTTCAACAAGTCATTCATTAAAAAACAGGCACTTGTGGTTTTTGTCAAGATGCACCAGATGACAGAAACGTTTCCTGACTACTTGGCTCCACCTGCTGGTAATATTGTCCCACTGTATCCCGTCTTTCACCACAGTTTATATGTTTATGATGACCTGTAGAGCTGTAATCATGTGTTTGGTCTCTTTCTCAAGACTTTCAGTAAAGTATAATTCAGTAACCTTTTATCAAACAAAATAAACCAAAAGAAGACAGTAAGACATGGATAAATGGATATAAAACTCTTGATGGACTTTTTTCCTTCTTTCTTCTATAATAGAAATGATTTTGATTCCCTTTTGACTGTGCTGAGTGTTATCAAACGATCGTGTCATTTTATTCCTTCTTAACTGGGACTAATTGACAGTTCTAGTGGGCGACCTTTAAACTTGCTACTCCTGCTCTTGCTCCTTCTTGAGGACCCAGACCTCGTTCCTGCGGTTCATGAGTTTGAAGGGACTGTCGTACCCGGCTGCGTAGAACGGCTTGTCGACGTATTGGACTCCGTCTCTCTGCAGGCTCTCCATTAGTTTCAGGAGCTCCTCACGCTTCAGATTCTCATTGGAAAAACCACCAAATGTCCTGAAAGAAGGAACAAGAGGATAGAAGACTAAGTTCTGCATATCAGGGATTTGAAGTCTTCATTTTAGCAACTCTTTTTTGTTTTGTGGTGTGTGCAACCAGGTGGGAATATTTAGTAAAAAAAAAAAGAAGAACAAAAGCATAAATAATTGTGCCTTGGCTGTACTCTACCTGACATAAGCTGTGAACTCCTTCCTGTTCTCCAAAAACAACTCCGGGTCGCTCGGCTCCGGCGGATTGTCCTGATGCTCCTCTGGGACGTAGAAGGACACAGTGAACTGAGACTCGCATGCCGGGCCGGCTCCAGGGTCCACGCGGCACGTCACAGGAGCCGTCATCTCCACTTTCACCTCTGAGGAAATAAAATCATTCACTTTCAATAATATGAATGATTTCATAAACACAAACAGCACACACGTGACGGGCGTAAAAACGTGAAAAGAAGTGAGATGAATTTAGCAAGAAAGGAGAAAGTGAGGTTGATGAATGGTCTGACACAAGAGATGCACAGATATTACATTTGCTAAACAAACCCTCAGTTGCCAGCTGGTGGATCTGAACTTCAGTAAATAATGAAAGCTGAGCAGATGGTAGACATAGAACTACAGTGTGTGGCAGATGTAGAGGATTAAACAGCAGCTTTACACATCGCACTCTCCTTACAATGCAGACCGCAGTAGTCAACAGCACAAACAATATGCTGTACGGTCTCATACATAATGCGGGTGTAAACTGCTGAGTAAGACAAAAGCAGCAGTGCTGTTACAAACTGCTGAGCAAGAACTAAAGTGCACTTTTTTTATTGACTCTTGCATTTATTCATTGACTCCCTTGTCTTCACGCCAAAGTTATCCAGAACTTGATTTTGCAACATTTCGACATTATTAACCTGACCGCTTGTCTGACTAATCACCTTTAATTTCATTTATTTATTCATAGTTTACGGCTTGTATCAAGTTTATTTACTACACCATGAATACAAAACATTTCAGCACCTCGTTGACAAAAGAAAGTTATATCAGACTGTACCGGTTTGGTTTTCACCATACATACGCTACATCCATGTGGCATTTGAGGAACAAAACGGATGAAACTCACTGTTGTGATTGTTGCCTTGGATGTAGCTGAAGAGCTTGCGGAAGCCAGTGTTCATGGCTGCATCCCACTGCATCCCACTCAGAGTGGTGCTCACCCAGTTAGTGGCATGGTAGGTGCGAATCTCATAGTCTTGGTCCTGCTAAAACATGCACACATGCACACGCTCATTATAAATGAATCCGTTGATTATTTTATCAATTAACCGTTTACATAATTTTCTGTGAAGTGATCAGGAATTTTGTCTATATTGCCAACGTGGTCGTCTTTACTTACATTACTGAATTTGCGCGGCCCTTACAAAAATCATGACTCCACAGTATTTAGGAAAGTCATATATTGTAATAGTTCTTACAGCAAATGGTGACATCAGTGTACATGGGTCACATATCTCACAATATTAAGATATGGTCACAAACATTGTGAGGAGCGATACAATACTCCTTTTGGTTATCCCACTACTAGTATAACAATCTAACAGGTCACTGATTACGGTGACTTCTACAAATGCCTTTTATGTTCGACACTCAGTCCAAACGACACTAAATTTAAAGTGAAGCACAATAAAGTAGAGCTGTAAAGTCTCAAAGTGAGGAAGCTGGAACCACCAAATGCTTTTAACGACAAAAACCCGTTGAAGAATGCTTCAGATCAAAGTGACTTTTAACAAGTCAAAGCCCCATAATATGCCATTATGATGATGTAAAAGAGATGTAAAAGAAATCCGCACATTCGAGGGGGTGGAATTGTTAAAAGTCAGAGTTATAGTGTAAAAAAAAAAAGAAATAAACTCACTTCTCTCAGTCAAATGGCACTGTGACAAACAGAACAACCAACATCAGGCCAAAGGTTTACTGTCCTTTTATACGAGCCAATCTGGAAGACATCTACCTTTTTGTCCCCTTCTGTGTATTTGGGGCTCTGCAGTCCAGATGAGAACAGAGCTCGTCCCAAGGTTTTCATCATGACTGGGCTGAAGTATGATCCAAAATATCTGTTTAAGAAAAATATCAACAAAACTTAGGACGTTTTCCAACCAATACTCAGTATGAATCGCAAGGCATTATAAAACCAAATGAAGGTTATATATAATATATATATATATATATATATATATATATATATAACCTGCTAGTCATGAGACTAGTTATGTATTCCAATGCATCTTTGTTTATAAAACAGCAGAAATACAGGTAATAATTCAGAATCGGCTCTGTCATTCTCCAACACTTTTGTTGAAACAATGCACTCGCCTTTTAAAGTGTAAAACCACCGAATACAGACAGAAGGAAATACATAGTTGAAGTTACCTGTCAAGGCACGCTTGTGTAAGCCTGCCGTTAAGGTGTGGAGCACGAGTGTGTGTTTGTTTTCATACGATCGCTTCGTGTTACATAAACCGGAAATACGATGGGCTGAGCGAGTACAACTTCACAATAAGAGCTCAGATCTTTAACGTCAACGGTCACTGAGGGAGAAAAGTTCAATTTGGCCACAATTTCAAATTAGTTTGGGTGTGGTCGAGTTCCCCAGGAGTCGCTACAAAATGGTGCAGGAAGTCAGCGATTGGAACAGAAGTTAAACCAAAACCAGAAAACAACTTGTTTTATTGTTGTATCCCGAGTAGTGACAAAGGACATGATGTTCTAAAGCGCTGTCCGCTGCCGCCCGGCTGTATTTCAGTACGTTAGTGCTCTGCCTGGCTGGACTCTGCTCATCGTGACCTACATGCGTTGGTGTACCACATCACAAGTTAACAGTGTGTAGTGTATTACACTGAATATTTGACTCATTGAAAGTACCGAAAGCATTTGCAATATGGACAGAACTATGGATATTTTTGACAAACTATACTATGACTTTTTAAGTCATTCTACACTTACATACTATATTATGCCTTTTTAATGACTTGTTTGTCTGATATCCTTGTTCATATTGGGAAACTACTTGAACATTACTTTGGGAATTTGAACCACTGAAAAACACTATAAAATAGGTCCTATATTATTATGTAATCTTGTGGCCCACATGGTGTATTTTAGTAAATAAAGTATTAATGTAATTACTAGTACCTGACATACAGAAATCCAGGGGTAGTATTCCAGTGTAGGAGAACAGTTTCATCACTCAGATTAAAGTCCAAATCCAATTTGACCAGGCAGTTGAAAGGTATTTCTGGGAAGAACATCTCCCATTTATTTACTACATTATAATTATTTACATCATAAGGATTGATAGCCAACTTTACAAGAAAAAAATAAGTACTTTGCAGTATGTAAGAAAAACACAGTCCAGATGATATGAGGCACAATCACATAGAGTAAAAACAACCTAAAACCTAGCAGGACGGACACACACACACACACACACACACAGATAATGAGTGGAGAAACAAATGCTACATCAGTAACTGATATAAACGTTGAAGCGATGCTGGGGGAAAGTCAGAACATGAATAACGTGTTTGTTGTATTTAGGCTTCAGCTACAGTTTCACAGGAGCACCGGCGAGTTGTGAGACATGGAGCAAACGCATCCTGGTCTCTGTGGAGATGAGCAGCTGTAGAGCAAAGGAAGCGAGACTGTGTTGACAGATATGGATGCATAGTTTTAAGATTTGTCACTCTATCTAGCATTGTCCAAATCGCAGATGCATCTCTGTCGTCATTGCTAACTTGATGTAGACGCACGCAGACATGCGTGGAACTGTACAGGGGACATGCACTCCAATGAAGAGATGATGGCAGCAGCTTTTTATCGCCGTATTGTTCTGAGGCGAGTCCTATTCATTACAATCCTTAGAGCCACGGAGGGCAGTGGAAAAAAAGCAGAAAGACAAAGTGGTTTATCAAAATGTCCGTCGCTTACACCGAGTCCAAATATCACCACTGGAAAGAGCAGCAAACACTTTATCCCGTGAGCTCTACAAGTCCAGTTACAACCTGGCAATAATTTCTTTAAGCGACATAATATAGAGGAACAAGAAGGCAGTGGTTATGAAACAGATTACTAATTGATATTTAAGTGGACAAAAAAAAACAGGGATTAATAAAAGCTGCACTTTTATGACAGTCCTGATCTATGTATTGGTAGCTTTATTTATTAGGCAGTATTTTATGAATCCCTCTTTTACTAAATATCAATTAATGCACTGTATGATAACCTTTTCTGAGTCTCTAAATCCTCCACGATTTAGTGCACGAGGTTGTAGCTGATGGAAGCGCTGGGGCTCTGGGAGCATTTCAGTGCTGGTAGTTCTGGTGGACGAAGGACAAAACATCGTCTTTGGACAGTTTCTCCGTGTCCATCCGTGTCTGAGAATCATGAACGATCACCCCGTCCACCCAGGCCCAGAAGAGCCGCTCGGAGTGGCAAACACTGAGGACGAAGACGAAGAACGGATACATTTCAGTCATAATATCATCAAAGCTGCTATTACATACATACTCGTATAACAGTTTAGATTCAATCGATTTAATCAGAAATGAATCAATTCAATATGTGCAGAGAAGACGCTACATACTTGAAGGGGGCGGCAGCGTTGGGTGGCATTTCATAGGTGGAGTCCTTGGTGGTCTTATTATAGAAGAACTTCATCTTAGAGTTTTTACTGTAGGCCATCGTCCACGGCTCTGAGGGATAGAGAGGGAGGAGACGGAGACATTTCTAATTGAAACGTGAGTCATTTACCTGCTTTGACATGGTTAAAACAAATTCCAAGTTGAAAGAAAATGTAAGTGCCGCTCATTTACGAACAAATACGCACCGTTGACGGTCTTAATGATGTAGAGGCCGGTGGGGAGGAAGTGTCGGTCATCTCTGCCGGTGTAGGACAGACGTGGGACTCCTCCGGAACTCTTCGTGACCTTCATCTCCAGCCTGGAAGAGGAACAGAAGAACAAACAGTAGAAAATCAAACATTAAGTAAATGATTGTTTAAAACGTGACCTGTTATTTTATAGATGATGTCACCTATTGGTTGTCTTTTCATACCTGACAAAGATTTTCTCCATTTCTTCCAACCTGTAAACCTCCTTCACTCTGTTTGGGAAAAGACAGATGTTACATTGAAGATCTCCTCCAGACATTACAAAGCAGCATTCAAAGTGGTTGAATTCATTCAAATGAACACCTGATAGGGTTCATGTCTGGTCTGCTGGGTTTGGCTACCGCCTTCACAAACTTCTCAGCCATCTGGATCCTGGACATTCAACGGGCATTATTTACTAAAACCGGTATTAAAAGTACATTGTACTGCAACACATGTCAATATATTTATAAATATCTACGTATTTATGCTTTACAGTGAGATGATTTTGCAGTAAATTAATAAAAGCTGAGGAATCAGTGATTACGGAGACGTTGTCCTACCGCTGGTTGAAGTGCTGCTCTCTTACATCAGTGCCATTCAGTATTAGTGCGTCCATTACGTGAACCGCGTTGATTCTGCGCTGAGCTTTGCCCTGAGGACCAAATAAACTGTATTTATTCATGTAAAAGCATAACCACGAGCAGCAAACAGAACTAGCTGATTCAGGTGTATTTCTAACAGGAGAGAATGATTTAAAAAAAAAAAAAAAAAAAGCACGACACACAACAAAAGTACACGTCGTCTCATGAGAACAATTATCATTTCAGAATGAAAAGAAATGGAGCCAAGCTTGAAGTTATTGGCTCACTCATTTCATCCGTTTCCCTCCTCTCACCTCGCCTTTCAGCTCTTGGACAATCTCCACACTTAGAAGTGTGTCTCTTGGCAGCTCCAGCTTGAAATTCTCCAGTTTCCTCCAGCGCAAAGGCATCTTCCCATCCCATATGTATATCTGAGACTTCTGCCAAGCCAAGGAGGAAGGGAGAGAACCAATGGAAGACATGAAAACAGCTTCAATCACAGGCTACCGTCCAAATAAATAATAAATAAAAAACATTAGGGGTGAATAGACTGAGGAAAGCGATAGAACATAGCTGGATTTTGGGTGTCTCATTACTGTGTGTGATAATGCATACAGGATAGGAGCGTCTATTTAATTCCAAATATGGAAAATCTTGAAAAAAAAGAGGATTGTGCAAGTTGTGGGCAAAGTTCAAGACCTTCATTTGGTGTGTTGTGCCGCTTACGGACTCACCCCCAGCGCTAGAAGGAAGATCTGCTCTCCACCTCCCACAATGCACCTGTGGTCCATGATGTGACGCAACTTCTCGAGTGTAGTGGAGTTGAGAGTGGTGAGCTTGTACTGGAACGAGTCCACATCTGAGTTCTGAAGTGGTAAAGCAGAAAGACAGATATGGAGAGACAGTTAACTCTTCAAGTGTTTCCCATTACTGGAATTTAAGAAGACAGAAATACACAATACATGTTTTAAAAATCACTCAAATGTACTGTTAAGGATTTTGTTTTTTTATTTTATTTTCATTTATTAACAAATGGAATTCTTTGACAGCACAGATTTGTTAGAATTGTATTATTCCCAGCAGGGTTTCTTAAACCTCAGATTTATTAACTAACCTTAATCAGTTCATAGAATTTGGACTTTGGGTCTGAGGAAGCAGGAGTGACTCTGGCCTTGTCTGGGACCTGGGAATAAACATACAGTGTATAACAACAGAGAATAAAACTGCTTCATCTAGTAAACTCTATTCTTTCTATTCAATACATGTATCACAGTTTCTCCACTCACCCCCCACAGTTTCAGACACTCCTTTCTAATGCCTGCTTGCTTCGGCTCTGAAAGGGTTCTAGGAGAAACAACCGTCACTCAGTCAGTTGCATACATAAACACCATCACTCGCGGCTCTACGCAAGTGATGCGCAATAGCGATCTATGCACATGAACAATTAAAGAAAGAGGTTACTCACGGCTCTACGACAAAGGCGTGGATCTTAGCCAAGGCCTTGATCTGGACTACACAGAGGCTGCGGCAGTGAGAGGTAATTACATTTCTTTTAGTCACTCAGTTTGCAATATTATGACTATTACTGAATGAATATTGTGTGTCTTTACCTTTCATTGGAGTTGACTATGTACTGGTAGAAGTCGGTGTCTTCCTTGATGATGCTCAGAGGCACCACCTCCGTAACGTCGCTGTCCGTGTCCTTCAGCTGGTTCAGTTTCAGGTTGATTCTGAACATGTACTCCTTGACGGCTTCTGAACCGGGCTTCAGACCACGACACACTATGTACCTGCGGGTGTGAGCGGGAAGAGTTTAACGGATGCAAGCATTTACTCTGTTCTTACGTCTAAATCCAAAATTGGATGACTTACACTAATTGAAACGCTGCACAGTCAACTTTCCTGCCTAAACCTAAAAGTGAAGAAACCAAATCCGAGCGCAAATATAAAAGTTTCTGCTACTTAAACTGATCTATTACCCGTTTCAGGCTTTGATTCATCTTTAATTGGATAACTGCTTTACAACAAAAAACGGGCCCAGATGAGATGATTTATGTCAGAGAACATGCAGATTACGCACGTTAAAAGGGTTTTTACTATCGTGTGTATATATACATACACTTAAAATACAATAGCCCGACATAAGTAACCGAATCCACACCGATCTTCTTGCACATACTGCAGGCATTCACACACAGACTCAGCCCCACCTCTCAGAGTTGGCCGGCCTGCTGGTGATGGGCTTGAAGAGACAGATCCTGTCGAAGCAGAGGTAGAGCAGGTAGACCAAACCCACGCTGAACGGAGTGAAGAGGTCAAAGGTCTTACAGACAAAGTTACCACCTTGAGGAGACAAACAGGCACAATCAACTACCAAAAGGGGAAATGTGCCACCTCTAACGTGGAAGTCCAATCAGTGTTAATGGTAATTGTAGTCGATTAAAGCAATAAATTCCTCAGTGCGTGAAATATTGACAGTTATTCCTGCATCCAGCACTGTCATTTGACAAGACAGTGACGTAGTTGGAGGCCAGGAAGAACTACAGGATATTTCAGCTTGGATTTCTAATCTGCACCTTTAGAAGTTGTTAAATTAAAAATGTCTCCACCTCTGCGTAGCCAGCAGGCGTGCTCCAGATGCCTCCAACAAATATAACTTCCCTGTTCTCTTCGCTTGCATTGCAAACTAGCTTCGTTTCCAACCGCAAAAATGGCATCCATTGGTGTGAGTGCAGAGGATGTTTTGGACGAGGATACATTTCACCGTGTTTTGGATATTATCCGTATTTATTTAATCCCGATTATACGTCCAAAGAAATGCAGCGGGGAGAGGCCGAGGCCGCGACTGCATTAGCTGTGCAAGAGGATATGGCCGGCAGGGAGCCTCCAGGCGTCAGAAGATTGCGTGCAATGCATCCTGGTACATGTAGGCACTGCCGGCACGGCTTTGCAAGGAGGAGAACTCAGCTTTCTTGGTCAGTATAGCATGCACAGAGGAATGAATTACTTCAATTGACCAATTTAACCAACAACAATGTTTGGACATCCACATAAAAGCTGGACGTGTGCACACAAATAATGAAATGAGTACCATAACATGAATATATATATCACAGTTTTTTAGGAAATTTAGAAACACCAGATGTCCAGTTTAAAATATGAGCCGTAGATGATCAGGTGACTCATCCATTCATGCACATGCACACACTTACCTGTTCTGAGTGAAGAAAGGGCCGTGAGCAACTGACAGAGCAGCAGCTGTTTGGTCAGGATCTCCTGCAGATTTTCCTGGCCTTCCACAGAAATGCCCTAACAAAGAAAGTCATCAAACCAAAAGGGATCAAATTACTTAAAAAAAAAAAAAAACTTTAGATGCGTTGATGCAGAGCAGTGGCTACAAATATATTCCACAGTTACAAACATGTGAAATAGTCTCACCCCATCTGCCATGAGGATGTGCAGCCCTCTTCTTTCTGTACTCTCCAGGACAAAGTTTCGGAAGGCCGTCATGTTTTCTGGCCGAGTGATGTCTCCATCGCCGTCCACCCCTCCCTCACCTGGGGACGCACAAAAAGGGGTCAGGCTTTCACTGAATCATTCATCCACCGAGACGTGACCAGTTTCTCTTCTCCTGCACTGGACGTACCGTAGTAAGGCTCAAACAGCTCACTCGGCGCCGCAAAGAAATCTTCCAGTTTGAAGTCACAGGGTCCTTTCAGCGTCATGCCGAACCCCTTGGCGTGCCAACGCCTCCTCCACAGTATGTACTCCGAGAAGCCCCCGGGCCCCGCGCACACGTCTCCGAAGTACAGCAGTTCCCCCTCGCGGTCCTTCGTCAGAGGTTTCTACGTAATGAAAGAGGTTTGTCTCACCATCTGTTTATAATGAACAAAAGTTCAGCGCGAGACATATCAGCCGCTAACTTTAAACCAACTCACCCCTTGTGAGTCCTTTGGGTTGGTGAACATTTGGTCGAAGCAATGGTCGATGTTGGACATTTTCATTGCTGCTCTGAATACAGAAAGAACATAAGACAGCGTGTCATGGTGTTTAAAGGGTTGACACGCGACATGGCGCTCTACAACACTGTCGTTAACCATCTAAAGACTGACCTGTTGAGGAAAATACCTCCTCTGATCGTCTCGTAAGGGTTGGAGCGTGTCCGTGCTCTCCTCATCTCCTCGCCCTCCAGGTTATCAAATATTGTCTGAACATCAAACAGACACAGCGGTTCACGCAAAACACAGACCATCGACATCCTCACTCAGCACAATGCAGTGATAGACAAGTAGAACAAAGGGGATGCCAGTAGTTTTAAAAAAGCACACAAAGATGTCATGAACGCATCTTTGTGTGTATTATGCAGATTCATGTGCAGAGAGCATATTGACCATCTTTCTGTGCCTTGAGCAGTTATTATATGTGCATCATTTAAGCAATCGAAGCATTTAACCCAACACATGTACCGTTCACACTAAATGAAGTAGCTGCATGTGTAAAATACAAAAAGGGAGTAAAATGACAATGATATAACTCACCTTGCACCGTAGTAGAGTGTGTAGAAGGTCTTCAGTGCAAAACTCTATCTCATCCTCAATCTTAAGTTTTCTCTGTAAGCAGTCAAAATAAGACTTCAAAAACAAAATGTGTACGTTTGAGGCAAAGCAGTGTGCCGGGGTGAACATCGTGTATGGGAACTTTTCTACGTGAGTGTCTTGAGTGTTTGTATTCACCCCTCCTAGTTTCATCCAGTCCCTCAGCTCAACTGCATCTGGCGTCTCTGTGGTGCATTCTGGGAACCAGTCTACCTTCTGCACGGCACTGGGCTGGACAGACCAACAGAAAAAAGAGGCAAACAAAGGAGGGGGGGGTAACAATAGAGATGAGAAACAGATACCGTAGCCAAAAATTGGTCTCAGTGTTCTCTCTACTCATTCTCAAACTCTCCCTGACTTAAAGTTTGCATTATTGAAGATTAGGTTTCTTGCTTCTAAGAGCTTTCATAAAAGAGATTTTATCTCCCAATCTAGTCGACATTTTTTATTTTTAACTGAATGCTGGCTCTCAGCCTCTGACTCAGCAACACTTATTGTTGACTATAGCTTGTTGTGTACTGCTAGGAACGTACCCGAGAACGTGGGATGACCAGCAACCATCTTTTCTAGCTTGTTCATCTGCACTGAATGCATTTTTGGAGACTTCTCAACCTTTGAATATTTAGCCATTGTTAATAGGACTCAACAACACATTCTTGCACGAACCAAAAATTGACTCCGAAAGCACAATTCTAACTTTTTATCTGAATTTTCTGAATAATTATTTGCTCTTGTAAAATATGATGAGAGTCTCTGTGTGATTTTAACTTGTATAAATGACTCGTCAGACTCTAGAGCAGTGGAATGTATGGACCGTGTTACTAGTCTAGACTTTATACAAGATGTGAAATACAGTGGACCGTCTTATAACAAAGGGTGTTCATTTGACAGGAAATAATCAACGGTTATTGTGTGAGGAATTCTTTAAATAGAGACTGAAAACGTCCCTTTATTCACTTTACTACAGCCTGTCCTAAAGCGTAGTCGCGTCGATCACCCTTTTAATATCTTTTAACATTATTTATGTGGTTGTTTTTATACAGTATATTACTTATTTGCTTTTTTTTGTGTTCTGTTCCTTGTATTCATCACACACCTACCCCTGAACTCCATCACCATTAATACCAATGTTTTTATTGTGGGTGTTAACTATTTGATGTGCTTGCTGTGTGCTTTGTTCTATGTATTCTTTTTATAGGAAAGTGCATTTGGACCATGCTGAATGGTGATTCTGCACTTATAATAAAACCGATAAGATTGATTTCATAGTTTAATTATAAATATTTCACATCATTTACAGAAAACATCACATGCTTATTATTTGCTTCTGTGTACCTCTGGTTCATCGCGCCAGTCCACATTGAGCTCCCCCTGAAAGCCCTGCAGTGTGAGACCGAGACCCCTTCTCCCTCGCTGGTTAGACGCCGCCACAATCTCTTTGCGTCCCTGGCCAAACTTCCCCAGACCTTCACCCTCACGGAAGCCCATCTTGGCCTAAATGTACAAAATGTAGGAGAGATAAAGGGAGTTAAGAAAAGACAATGGAAAACTCAGTTTGTTCTGAATACTAAATAAACTAAAAATGTCCTAATCTAAGAAGCTTATATGTACAAATCAATATACACTCTGAGTTAAATATCTAGTGTTATTTAGGGTTTCAATATATTACCATGAGTTTCTGTGACACACTGTTGTACATAGAGAAATCGGAGGAGGCCTGTGTGGGGTCAGGGTCTTGGGGGTCAGGGTCTTGGAGGTCAGGGTCTTGGGGGTCAGGGTCTTGGTCATCAAAGGATGATATGGAGGGCATGGAAAATCCTGGTCTCTGATCCTCCTGGTCACTGAGGGAATCATTTTGGCTGGAGTCTAGAAAGGAAAAGAACAGACAGACACACAGGTACAAGCCATTCAAATAGACAGCAGCAGGCAGAGACACCAACGTAAACAAACTAAATATTTTGCTGAACTGTGTTCTAAAATGAGACACAACCACAGCCTCATGGTCTCCTCTGGGATTTGACCATACTAAGGACTAAATAGTTTTTTGAGGTGGCAAATCATAGCTCTGCTGACAGAACTCGGGTTAATATATCTACCTTGTCTGGATAATTGCGACTCTTCATCTGAGCTGCTGTCATCACAAGGCCTCTTCGTCCCCTGCAGTACTGTCGAAGCTTCTTCAGCTCTTCTCTTCATCATGGCTAAAACAGAGCAGAATAGACAATAAGAATCAGATACTCTGTATGATGGATGAGGTGCATATATATATATATATATATTTAAACATGAAATGGAACAGAGCAGCAGAAGCTCACTCCATGTACACGTCAAGAAAACAACAAAGGCGGACTAAAACACAACAGCAAGTGTGACAATAACACATGTATGCAGCCAAAAGCATAGTGACAGACAGTGCCGAAGCTTAAACAATTATTCAATTAACTGATTAATGGATACCGCATGCATTTGACATTTACTAAACAAACAAATAACATTGTTTAGAGCTGTAATGTCTGCCTGGTGCACGGTTAGCGATGCATATGCACTGAGTTGCATACTTTCTTACGTATGAATGCCCATTATACAGTATTTAAGTATGTATGAAGAAATACAGGAAACACTGATCATCAGTCATGTCAACAGTGACCACCACAACAGTGGATCATGCCACCAACTGTCTGCTCTGAACTCATGTTTGGTTTAAATTGAGTAGAACTTGCTTTGTTCTTTGCTGCTGGGTTTGGAAAAAAAGGAATTTGAGGAAATCATGAGGAATCACAAGGCACGCACAATCCAAACCATGTATGTTAAGGTGTTTGGTGATATCAGATGTAACGTAGGTAAAAGCAGCACTTCCATCGAACATGTATTTTATCAACAAGTCTCGCTTGGTTATCTTGGGACGTCTAGCTCCAGTTAGCGCCTTCCGTGTACTAACATTACATTCCCAAAAAGGCGTCAACTGTGGCTAGTCCACGTTACATACAACACAAGCGATGCCTTGATCCTCCACGTTGCCAGAACTTGACAATTATAATGTTACTATCTGAGAATAAATGTCCTGCAAATACGAAGTTACCTCTGTGGTTATGTTGTAGTTAGCAGCAGTCAGCTATCAAAGTTTGTTAAAGTCGGCCCATGCCTCTCTCCAAGATGTACTATTACAGGCAAACAACACAGCTAAAGTAAACAGACTTGTCTGGTTGGTGTCAGTGTGGGTGTTCTCGGTGTTTTCTGTGAAACGAAACTGCGCAGCTGTAGCAGCTTTAGCTGTTAGCTAGCTAAATTAGCCAGCTAGTTTCTAGCAGCTCAAACGAAAAACTCACTTCTGTGGCCACACAGCAGCGACAAAACGTTAGTTCCGCATGTATGTCGAGCTTTCCCCGTTGGATTTGTATTTGCATGGAAACTTTTGTTATAAATACACGGTTTTTTGAAGTTTAAACATTAGCCCGCGTTCTGCTTTTACAGATTTCAGGGGTCCTTCCTTTTTTGATGACACGCAGTGATGACGCGCATGATGTACCGTCTGTCTAAACAAGTGCCTGTGTGTTTTTGTTGTTATTACTTTATTTGTTTTATTAATTAAATTCATTAAATACAATTTGTGACCGCCGCTTTTATTACTTTTTGTATATAATTGTATTTAATATAACATACAATGATAATTTCTTTATATTGTTGATGATTAAATGCTGAAATAAAGAGAAAATGTATATGAAAGAGAACTAACTTCATGGTTGATCTTAGTGATATGACACTGTTGCACACAAGTGACTACAAAAATGATGTTGACTACTTACATAATAACAACGCAGGGCCTCCACTGTTTGTCACAGGTTGGGACCCCAGGGGCTTCTCTAGTTGAGTAGTATTTAATCCGATTTTTTTTGCTGTTGGTTAAAAATAAGAGAAAGGGATTTCATTCGAAAATCTTTTTTTCCTGTGTAAACATTTTTATGCAGTTCCCAAAAAGTTGTAAAAGATAACCCCGCCTACTGACAGTTTAGATTGAATCTGCCTGTCATCACAGTTAAACTGACCTGGATAAGTAAGCTACCAAGTACCAAGTGAAAATGGCAACCTCACTTTTTTGTGGATGCAGAGAGTTTTGATTTTATTGTGCCTCAAAAAATACCATTAGCTTGGACTAATTTTCGTAAAACATGATTTGCATTGTTTTGTGTGTGTGTGTGCGTGTGATTAAGTGATTAGATATTCCTTTAATCAGTCTCACGTGTCTGTTACATTGGGCTAATCCGTTCTTGGCATGAGAGCTAAGGGATCCTGAGCTCCCCTTAAAAGCAATTGTTTGGCTATTTCCAGGAGTACTTTCTGTGAGAAAGAAAGGCACTGACACAGATGTCAGCATAACTTGTATGGCTCCAGACTGTTTGCACAGTGACTGAAAATCATTTTTTGCCCACAGGCTAAATGAATCATATTTTCAGTGTATTTACAAAATGTGAGCGCTGAGCCAGGTACAGTAGATCCTATGGGATTATTCAAATTTCAAGCTCTTCCTTTCGTGATGTAGCTTGAAGCAACCTGTCAGTGCATGCCTTCATTGATGAGTCTGTGAAATTCTTCTTAGAAGAAACAGCGTCACTACCCTGAATTCGTGACAGATACAACTAGAGGAAGCACTGAAGCTCTGCTTCCTGATGCTAATTTCATCTATAATCTATTTTAAAAGGCGGGGGGCGGACTTCTTCAGGACCCTGGGGGTGGGTTAATTTACACATATTAACCATTCCTTTTTAATTGTAGCACAAATTGTGTCGACAAAGCTCACATCTATTCATTCTGCTTCACCTCTTAGGAAAGTGATTACTTTGCTTCATTGTTTTGAGATTATTCAATTCAGTGGCCAATGGATTTAGAACATCACAGGTATATTAATCCACCACAACTCCAGTTGCTCTGCTAATCCTCCGCTGACACAAATGCAAATTCAATCAAAGTCACACACAAACACAATCCAACACCATGTGACCCGCTTACGCAATGAAACCAAGGCTTTATATGCCACCTGTAGGGACTGGTCTCCCTTGTGGGAGATTATCACAGTGCAGGTGTGTGTATCTGAGAAAGGGAGCGAGGAGTGTGTTTCCACACACAGGGGAGATCTGTTGCCACACTCAGCCTGGTGGAGAAGACCGAGGAGAGAGACACAGAGGGCTTCACAGTGATAAAGTTGCTCAGCAGACAGTCCTGAGGGCTGGTTGCAGACGGGTCTCTTGTGGTCTCTGCTGTGAAGCGCTGGAAAGAACAACAACAATGTTTTTCCGCATCCCTCGACTGACCCCTGGATATATAAGATACCTCCAGGTGCGTAACATGCTGTAGGGCAGTTTTTTGCTTTAGATAGATTAATGATTAGTCTTGGACACCTGCAGTAGTGTAAGAGTGGAGCAAATTTCATTAGAGCCTCTAACAACAAACAACTGTTTCGATCTAGAGCCTGCACATTTCCCCTTCTACACTGCTTCAGTAAAACGTTGGTGTTGCATTGATTGTAAAGAAAACAAACTCAAGATTTCTCTTAAAGCTGCCTTTATTCATTAAGATTAACTGTTAAACCATCTTATTCATACCTGAAGAAAAGGTCAATGTAAATAGAAAAGAGATTTGTATTGAATTGTCCCTTCGCATGCTCTGAGAACTCCTTTTGAACTGATGTGACTGACTCATCATTGTATGCAAAGTACCCATTTGTGTGTGTGCCATGACAGGATTTAGAATAGAGGATTGCAGCAGCCTGTCTTTAAATGGATTTAAATCGGAGATGCCTTAGCTCCTCGGGTTCAGCTAAATGCCCTCTAATTGGATCTCCAGAGGAATAGCATGAGATCCATGTTCCCAATCGAGCTGGTGGGTATTTCAGAGACCTGCAACTGGATTTAGGAACCTGCAGTGTGGCTTGTGCTTGTTTTAAAAATGGACTGTGTCAAACCTCACTATCTGTGTCTCCGCTCATCAGAGTTCATGTCAGATTATTCTCACTCACGATGAAATAGGTCAGGATTACACAAATTACTATTATGCCACTTGAACCTGTTGTGTACTTTTATAACTGAGAAGATACAACTCTGTCGCTGTCCTGTGAAGATCGTGTATCTAAAAAATGTCTGAATTATTAATTATGACAAACATCCATATTTTCAGCTTTGTAACAATGCATTTCAGATAATTCTGTAATCTGTTAACACACATTTAACTCCTTAAAATGTATCTGAAAAATATTAAAAAGCACTAAATTTGGAGACCCACTGCTTCCACTGGACAGCGACTAACATAACGGTGATGAGCTAAGAAAATAACTGAATCTATATCTGACTTTAGGAAATGTCTTGGATTGGCTCCAAACCTGGACAGGACTGACACTGACATGAGATTGATTATGTATTGAAACTTAATCAAATGGAGACTCTAGGGCGGCTTTTCCCTTATGGTAAGACTATCGCTGGGATGAGGCAGGTGTGCGACCAGGGTCACCTCTTTAAGGACTCTACCGCTGCCAAATCCAGGAAGAACGCTGCTGGCACATTGCCTTGGTCGTCATCATCCCAGGCGATGATCGTGCGCCAGGCATGTCGTGGCTACATGGGTGGTGACCCCTGCTCTCTCTTTCAGACTCAGGCAGCTCAGACTGTGCTGCAGAGCCGTGAGGGCCCTCTGATGCCGCGCATGGCCATGCTGCTGGGTTTCATGGGGATCGGCATGTCCGGCTACAGCTCCCGCCAACTCACACTGAACTACAAGCCGTCGAGCCACCTCTTTAGATAAGCCGGATGGAGGACGGGGGCATATACATGCACACGCACGCACGCACACACACACACACACACACACACACACACACACACACACACACACACACACACACACACACACTTTTGCTTAAAGTTTGACATTTTGGGAAACATGCTTATTCAGACTTTTTCTTGGCTCTGCGACAACCAGCGGAGACTCTGGGAAGTTAGCGGTTGTGGTAAAGAAATTGTCGCCACTTAACTAAAACAGCGAATTGTTGTTTTTACACATTCATTTTTGTCCAGAGTTATCAAAAAGAAAATAGCATGTTAATTATTGAGCTAAGAGGTGCGGGTAGATGGATTTTATTACCATTTGACAGAGCCAATCTAGCCCCTTTTGTGTTTCAAGTCTTTATGCTAAGCTAATCAGCTGCTGGAGCTTTATTTATCAGTCTCATCAAGAAAGCAAATGAGCATATATCCCAAAATGTCAAACTATTAACTGAACATGAAAAGACCAATAATATTGAAGGAAGCGATGCTACCAGTTTTTATGTTTCTGTTTTTAGCTGTTTTTCTGTGCATTATTGCTAATAATCCCCTCAGCGTGGTTCAAATTCAGTGTCATCCTGGTTCTGGATTTCATTATGATTTTGTTGTGCTTGAGATGAATAGATTGTTGCCTTAAGGCTTCGTTTGTGCAGTAAAAAATAAAAACAAATCCTCCTTATTTAAAACTGCCCTTTTAAGCTATAAGTGCAGTTATTTTCTTGTGATGCAGTGGAACAGAAAGGCAGCTTTTGATGTTTCTGATGAGCTTGGTTGACGATATACTTGATCCACGATCCCTCCCCAAGTCCCGTGCCTTATCATGGGAGTATTCAGTCCAAATTCACCTTTTAAATTATATCTTTAAAACTCATCAACAGTTTTGAAATCGAAGTTCTCATTCTTTTAATCACCATTGCTTTTTTCCTGTGGCACTTTGGCAATTTCCATGATGTACCACAGAGCCCCCGGGTCCGTCCTCTTTCAGAGAGCAGCCCCTGTTGTGACGTCTTGTGACGTTTGCTTTGCTCGGATTTCTAGAGAGACATCACATCAGAAGCAGCTTCAACTCAGAGAATCAAAGCATTTGTATTTCAGGCGGATTTCCCTCTTGATTCTGGAATTGACAGTATGAGTTTTTCTGATATCTCTCCTTTCTGTGAGTGTGACAAAATATCAGAGGAAAAAGTAAGGAATTGCTCTCAATCTGTTCTCCTGAAACTCCTGAAAATGCACAGAGAAAATACTCAACAAACAGAAATATAGGAACTGTGTTACCTTTTGATCTATGAATAATGCTACTTTGCACTTTTTTTGTGTACATATCTTGTACATAATCATGTACATATCACTTTGATGCTAAATGAGATTAGTAGAACGTGACATTGGGTGCTACCAGCTTGTGTTGTGAGCTGGACTGGGTGACATCTAGCTGGATTGACACACTGCTGTGTTGTTGTCAGGCAAAGGAACCAGGACAGCCACCCTGGATACCACCTGAACCAACATGTGAATCCACCCGGATCTCTCCCTGTTGCACACCACCGTCAGACAAGATGAACGTAGATGAATGACCGCTAAGGTCTCTTAACATAGGTAGACTTTTTTTGGCTGTATATCTTTTGTGCACAATGTTTTGTAACGGAATAGATATGACTTTAACAGCATATGAATGTATCACCGACGTTACAATGTGATTGTGAAGATGACTGTGTTCTACAAAAGAGAGGTTATCTCTATAGTTTGAATATAAAAGAAAAGATTAGCATGTTAACAGGTCGCAAGGTGTTTGTGTTGATACAGTGATCCCTCACAGATCCTCTTACGATACATGTCTTTTTTAGACCAGCTTATACGTGCATGTGAGAGGGGTCACTAACCCTGAAATGGAGACACGTAAGAGTGTGACAAAGCAAGAAGTCTGGTTATTTATGTCATTTAAGCTTGTGACTGGGATTCTAACTGAACACAGAATTTAAAATGGTTGTATGATATTTCTTGTTTTTTGCTGTAAAAAACAATGTTATCTGAGTTCGTATTGAAATCTACCTTGTGTATATTTACCCTAACGTATGCAGATTTTCAGGATTTTGTGCTGTGAATTAATAACAGGTAAATTTGATCTTTTGTATTTCTTGTGCGTTGTGTAGGGAGTTAAATTTATGGCGATCAGATCGAGTATTAGATACATTTTTTCATTTGATTTCTTGATTTGTCTTAACACATAAACTAGTTTTCCGTGTTTATTCTTTAGATTTGCCTTAGTGATGTAAAGCATTGCAAATTCAAAAGAAAGCACCTTTGAACTTGCATTATTTTGTATTATTTAATCACTCTGTATGCAAGAATAAATCACAAGATTGTAAACAACTTGGCAGATTCGTATGTGTCTCCTGTGACTTTCTGAAGAACACTGTGAAGACAAAAGAAGAATACTTCCTCCATGCTCTAGATGTCAGCATAGATTTTCAGCCATTTGCTCACACTGAGGCAACAAGTCTGTGAGCTTTAGTCATTCTCCGCTAGGGTGTCCAAATGGGCGTAATGTAGAGTATGTGACTGATGGATATGAGCCGAATGACACCTGGAGATCGATAAGCGTTTTCTTGCTGAATCACCTTCTCTCAATCCAGGCAGGTTGATCTGCCTGCCAGACAGTTGCCTCCAGTGTAGCTAGTTAGCTGCACGCAAGTCAAACTCAAGACTAAGACGCAGAGGTCTGACCCAGTTATAGATCTAAGCTGCTTTGGAAACAAGCCCAAATCAGTGGGAGCCAGTCAGGGTTACAGTTGTGCCGCTCTGGTTTGAACGGGAGCTCAGGCTTTAAGGGTTTAGCTTTACAGACAAAATGTGTGGAAATATACTGGGAGCTCCAAACACCGACTGTGATTAACATGGGTTTGACCACTAGTTAGCAACATTACAAACATCCCTGTGGTTGCCTTTAGTGCAGGGAAACACACTTGTTTGTCTGAGTTTTTATCATCAATTTTCCAGCCTAAGGGAGGAAAGGAGTCAGGAGTCAGAGACAGACACAATTTCTCACTCTCCAGTACTCTCCAAGTTCATAATGCACACACATACACACACACACACACACACACACACACACACACACACACACACACACAGAGGTCCATTGTGTATTTGTTTCAGTGACTTCTCCTCAGGAAGCTCTTGTTACCGTCTCTTACTGCCAACAACAAAGAGCTGAATGTCTTTGCTACCAAAGAGATGGATGAGAACGAGTGAGGGACATATCCACAAGGTCTTTTAGAAGCTGTGCGTGTATGTCCATATGTACATGTGTGTTCATGCAGTATGACTTCCTGGAGTTACCAGTGTTATGTCTCTTAGATTATGATCTTACACTATTATACCTGCATCGAATGAGTGCAAATACCAATAGTATGCTATATGATATACAGCTGCACCTGTGTTAGAGCTGCCTCAGGTGAATCAGAAATCAATGTGGACGAAATGCATTTCAACCCCTCACACTATCTTCTGCAGGCATGTTGTGGAAAGTAAAGAAAATGACAACAAGTCCATTGCACATAGCTGCACAGACAAAGTCAAAAGATGGCAGACCAGCTGCAGGCCATGTTAACACAGAAAAACAAGCACTGTGCCCATGTGTCAATGAGCACTTTGTTATTGGCAGTGGAGTCACAAATTCGAGCCCAAATAGTATCGAGTAAACACCTCAGTGAAGTGTCCTCGAGCAAGACACTAAATCCCTATCTGCTCTTGACCTTCGACCTCTTTATAAGAATTCTCTCAGGGGTCATACAATATGTGAGTTTACAGCAAAAGTTTTGTTTCAGAGACAGAGTCTCATCATCAGAGGCTTCTTATGTTCTTCACTAAATAGCTTCGAAATCATTGTATTTTGACGGGGTATTGTAGGTTATTCACCTACATATAACAGGGAAAGAATGACTGAGTGGTCTACATTACTTATGATGAATTTATGATGAATTATTTACTACTTATTTCCTTCAAAAAGCTCTGATAAACACAGTCCACATTATACCTTGCCAGTACCAAATAGAGCTGCAGAACATAGTGGAGCAGTCAGTAGCTAAAGATCAAGAGATTGTCCTCAGGAGTTAGTAGAGACCAACAACAGAGCTAAAACATAGTGAATATTGGATTTGCCTGGACACAAACACAATTCCAATTGAATGATTATGTTGCTCTGTAAATGCTAAATGTGTAAATAAGCAACTATTTGCTAACAAGTTTAGCATACCAACCTAAAAGGTTGTTATATGTCAATGTTGTGTTCAAAACTTCTCTCTGCTGTTGCCAAGTGGCAAAAGGTTATTGCAGGTTGAAGTATCTTGATTAGTAGATTGCAAAATAAGTTATTCTACTTGAGACATTCTCATTCAAGTAAAGGTATCTGTTATTACTCCAACACAAATGCAGGATTTCATTCAACAATAATACAACAGCTTTAATATGTTTAGTTTATTTCATTTGCAAACACACAGTCCTTCATGATAAAGCACAATTCCTTTTTTAGCTTGGTGGATTTATCTGTTGGTGTGTGAGTGTGTGTGTGTGTGTGTGTGCCCTCGGTGACGCAGCACATTTTTTTTCCTTCCTTTAAATGGCTCTTCTTA
Organism: Anarhichas minor; assembly: GCF_050575085.1. Classification (NCBI taxonomy): domain Eukaryota; kingdom Metazoa; phylum Chordata; class Actinopteri; order Perciformes; family Anarhichadidae; genus Anarhichas; species Anarhichas minor. The sequence continues at coordinate 7,358,492 of NW_027466582.1, forward strand.
AACAGCGGAAAGGCTTAGCCTTGTTTAAATTAGTTCTCTAACTTGAGCTCATTAAAACACCTCTCGTGTTCTTTTTTTTCTGCCCCCTTCCGTGCTGTCATGCACACATAAAGACAAAACAAACACATATTAGCAGATACATGCATATAACCAATGCTATTAGCTACTGTAAGTAATGTGTGATTAGTTGTGCAATGTGTTCTTGGTTTATTTACAGGCTGAGAGGAAACAGCAGCTGTGTGGGTGCATGATGTTACCTGGCACCAAACACAAGGAGGTGCGTATTCCTAGACACATCCAATCTATTTTAGGTCTGCTGTGCAGAATTGATGAGGCATGACTGAAAGGACCTTGTTGTAAATGTTAAGGAGCCATTTACAAGTCTTTGATAAAGCTTTTTTTTTTATACGTCCTCTTCCAAGTCTAAAACTGGAGTTGAAGTCCTTAAAAACACCCACAACTTTGTCCACAGATGTATAAAAAGACACACAACTCTTAAGCTCAATTGCCTGAGGGACCAATGGAAATACGTTATATGTATTCAAAATTCAACGTTAGTAAAAGAGGACATACTTTCCTCGAGTTCCTGTGCTGAAGCTGCACTAATGACTCAGCACTTCAAATTCAAAGGTGTCTGACACTCAAGGTATACCTGCTCTACAGCCTCAAGACCCCCCAAGATGTTCTATCGCTGACCTTTGACATTCTCTGGCAAAGACTTTTTTTTAGTCTCACATTCTTTTTCCCTCCGTCCATTTTCCGACAGAAAGCTTAAGTTTTACGAGCCGGTCATTGATGATTCTCTCTCAAAAGATAGGGGGGCACTCTCAGCAAGAAAAGAGAGAAAGATGCTCATTGTAAATCCAGCCAGAACCATTTTATAACTAAATTAAAATATATATATATATACCGTATATATATTTTTTTTAAAACATTAAGGGTTTGAGCAGGAAGTACTGTTAAAAAGGGAAAGGTGTAGTGGTATTTGGCTTGTAATTGTAGAGTTCGTTACCTAAACTCTAATATTTGCCTAAATTGCTGTGCAAACATGTTAAAAGGTTTCAGGGCAATCTATAATTGCAGTACAATGTCTCCTGTTGAAACAAGCTTTCTACCACTAACAATCTTCTCACTCAATGATTTACCGTAAGCTTTCTTGCCTGATCTTATTGTTGATTTTGTAGATTTATAACTTAAATTAAAAACAAGCCTTGAAATGAAGTTACATACAAAATATCCTACAATGCTCGCAAATCAAACTCTTTAAGAAAATGAGCATGCACACGTAAAATGTAGACAGTAATTTAAATTCTATAGCTGTTCAGATACCAACTGTTCAGTAAAGCTACAGTAGAGAGTCTCAAAGGAACATATTTAAGAGTTGGCCTGCGAACATCATTAAAGCTTTAATCTCTGTTCTTGGCTAACACGTTTTGACAGTCCCGCGGGTTTGTGCAGGAGAACCCTGTGACCTGTGAATCTCATCAGATAGTTGTTGAGTCACGGTTAATCTCAGCCGGCTCCTTCCGTTTGTTGAGTAACCTCGACAGGACTGTACGCTATGTGAAAAAAACATGTCTGTTTGGGTAAATATTGATGGACTATAAATGCACAGTGTGGTGTACAGAGTTATAAACCTGCTAAGACCGCATTGTGGCCTTCAGTTTTTATTTGGTAATGATATAACTGTAAAATGAAGAGACTTTGCACTATTTGTTTGTTGCTTTTGTTTTTTGGCCACTTGTGGGCTAAGGAAACACTTGTGAACACAACACTGACATGTGATATGGTCCAACTGATACGTCCAGCAGTTACGCAGCAACCTTGTCAAGCATTTGGTCCAATATTCACATCATTTATATATTTGTTTTGTTTCTACCAACTACTGAGGGAAATATCTGTCTCCTTAGCTGTTAAAAGCTCCAATTTGTTCACCAGCTAGCTAACGTTGTCTGCCTGCACTTCTTTAGTAAAAAAAATAAAACTCATATACAGGAACTTTAGAACTGCACCGCATTTTCTGCCACTTCTTGTTGTCGCATGTTGGTAAAGAACAGTTTTACCAACATGCAAAAGAACAGCAATTAAGAAGTTAAGCACACCGCCCTAACGTTCTTCAGGCCTAGTATAAGATGTACAGAATATCTGTGTCCATGTGAGACGTTAGAGGCAGTCTGGATAATCCCAGCTGTGTACCACTATGACTGTGTGACCCTGTCAGACCTGACCTGCTGTCTCTATGATTAGAACATCTGACATAGGAGTGATTTACACTGTATGCCCCTTAACAACACATATACAGTACATCATGACATGCTAGTCTTTTTTTGCTTTGGCCGGTTTGTATTCCCGTCTGTATTTTCTAAGATTACAAACATAGCTTTGCTATATGATATAGAGAGTATCAAGCGAATAGTTGTTCCTTCTAACACAGTATGAATGATGTCAGTTTGTCATCCCAAATCTAAGGGTTTTAACAATGTAAGGGATTTCAAATTTGCATAAAACGGTCATTGTAGGGCAAAGGCAATGAAGAGGATTGATTAGGGACATACATATTGGCAACCAGGACCACTTAGACTGTAAATAACCTCTGTAGAGATACTGTGGAAATACACGTCCCAGAAAGGCTCCTCAAATGGACAGTTGACCCACCGATGACCTCAGAGGTCAAAGGTCACTGACCTGCCTGATGACAGGTGATGGACACATTTTACAGTAACAGCTAGTCAGTCATGCCTTGTGTCAGCTGGTGCTAATGAAGAGCTGCACCAAACCACACAAGCAATGAATTATGAACACTACTGAACAAGGACCTTGTTGCACACACAGACACACAATTAAGCGTTTTAAACAAGCATTGTTTTGATTACAGACTTTGACACCCCCTTGTATGACTAAAACACTCTCAACCTTTTCTGGGCAAGGAAAATCTCAATTTCTTGAAAACAGAGTCCTGTGTGTTTCTTTTGGTTTTCCCTGTAAGTTCTTACACATCTAACAATCCACATTCCCTGCTGACTTTACTGTATAATGTGGACATTGAAATGGAGATTTAAGAACCATTGAATCAGGTGAGTGGTCTTAACCGGAGCTAAACTGTGGCTATTTTAAGAGGCCAGCCCACCAGCATAATGTGTCATTTGTTTCCCCTGGCGTCAGAGGTGAGAGAGAGAGAGAGAGAGAGAGAGAGAGAGAGAGAGAGAGAGAGAGAGAGAGAGAGAGAGAGAGAGATTTCATTCTCAATGAAATACATCAGTCTTCTGTTTGTGTAAGACAGTAAGACATTATACTTTTGACCAAATAATCAACAACTAATATACTATGATGATTAGATTTAAAGAAAAAACAACACATAGATTTAGATTGTTTGATTATGTCCCTTATGTGGTACTGTGTGCCTTTCTGAAAAAAATAAAACAAACATAAAATGAGGTCCTAGTTTTCCTCTTAATCTTTCCAGGCCTCCTGATCAATATCTTACTTTGCAGAGTTTACTACGAACATTTTATAAAGTATGCTGAATTGTTAAAGATGAACCTGCCTAGCGTAATGTGAAGTGCCTAAAATCACATGTTCATGCATTAGTAATAATAATCCAATAATATTCACTATAATGAAATAGCATTGACAGGCAACATTCTGCTGAATTTAAGTACTACTCACATTTATGCATCTACTCAAATGAGACTTTTGCTTAAGGATTATGAGTTACTGTACTTATACAACACAAAAGCTCAGAATATGTAATTCAATCAAAAAAAAAAGATTTATCTATTTATACCATTTGACTCCCCGCTGTCAAACAACTTCCAAATATCCGTTTCCCTGTTTTTCCAGTCATTCAGAATATAAAAAAAGGACATTTATTAACATGAATGCGTAGCTCAATGCTTGCATTGGCCAGCGATGAGACGTATGACCCCTTCCGCCTTCTGCCATGGCAACTTCAAGGGACGGGGGGCTATGGGAGGAGCGACGGTTGGAGGTCCAGGTGGTCGAGCCTGCGTAAAAACGCACCAAACACCCGCAAAGCAGTTTACGAAATAGTGAGCGTCATGAAAAAAACCTCGATCCCTGCAGTTCCTGGTACTGTTATGAATAAATAAGCTGTTTTCAGAGAAAGCCTCCTGAATTTTCTGCAGGAGAAACAACCAACAGAGCGGAACGCGCTTCGGTGGTGCGTTCGGTGGTGCGATCTCTCCAGAAATCGGGAAAAACGGGAACTTCAGACTTTTAGCCAAAGAAGGTAACCTGAAAGCAAGATCAAGACGGCTTGTCTCAGCGAGAAGTGGAGATATGTTCAAGAAAAGCAAGAGTAAAGTGCTGGTGGATTATGCGTCAGAGGAAGAGGACATGTCCTGGCGCTATCATCACTCCTACAAGGTAAAGAGACGGATGGAAAGGAAACTCGAACAAGGCACCACTAACAATGCCAGTTAATTATGTTCGGTGTCTTTCTTTAAACAACAGGGTTAAAATGACAAAATGGCAATGTATAAATTCATTTTTAAAACAGCTAACATTGTTTTACACAAACTATTATAAGTAAATTAATAATAAATCCATTAAATACTAGACATAAATGTTACAACCCCGCTTTTCAACTATTGTTTTTCCCTTGTGAAGCTGCTAAACTTCCAAAAAAAGTGGCCAAATACACCTCATGCTGTTAAATTGAGACTGTGGAGCAGAGGGAGGAGGAGGACAAGTGCTCAACTCATTGTCTCGACTGCAAAACTGTAGAAATATAGAAATATGCTATTTAAAAAGGGACAGTTCACCCCAAAATCAAATTCCCCCCTTACCTGTCATGCTATTTATCAATCTAGATTGTTTTGGTGTGAGTTGTTGCCTAGTTTTGGAGATATCGGCCGTAGAGATGTCTGCCTGCTCTCCAATATGACTGTTTTAATGTCCCTTAAAATGGAAAACCATCCCCCTTGTTCTTCATGGGATAGTACAGGAAAACAATTGCGATACAACACTAGAAAGAAAACTATCAACATCAAACCATCTGTATGCCATTAAAACAGGAATATATAGTAGAAATACTTTGACGTAAATCAGTGTCAAATCTGAAACTATTTGCGCACACACACACACACACACACACACACACACACACACACACACACTTGCACAAGGAAAGGCCAAAAGTGCCAAAAGCACCTAACAGTCCTGTCTCATAAGACATAGCTAGTGGACATGTTTATTTCTTCTGCTGCGTGCAGTAAAAATAATGTGCTATCATGAATCAAGGTTTTATGGTGAGAGTAACTATCAAACCATTTAAGCATTCGGGGGTGTACTAACATGTCGACCGGATTGTGACACTCGTGAATTAGTAAAACTACATATAAATGAAACTACAGAGAAGTTAAACAAAAGATAGTTTTTAAAACACAGAAGAAAATAATTTAAAAAGTTCATTGTAAAACATTGTGAACTTGTGATGCACCACTTCAGATTGTATCCACTGCCTGTACCTCCTTTAGTGCATTGCCATACTGAATGTCTAAATGTGTTATTAGGCAATTTGGAAGATCAGCCAACACCAACAGCATTTTTCATCTGTTGTTGTGATAATCTTGAGATCTGTGACCCGTGTCTGGGTTTTATTGGTCGCTCTTAACTTCCACCCTGGGAACCAACACATGTGGCCCTCACCCCCAAAGAGCGGACTTGAGTTCAGTTGGTGACACTGTCTACGGTGGTCACCAGAATTACTTTGGATGATGAGAGCTGATCTGAGGTCAGAGCTGCAACTTCTCCTCACAATTCCTGGGAAAGTCATCAGGGAGGTCTCTTCGAGTCACTATGGCGATTAAGTACATGCCCGGGGTCAGGGGTCAGATCATAAAATGCTGTGAACACAGTGAAGAGCCAGATCCAGCCCAGCAGTGATACAGGATGAAGCAATGATAAAGAGTTATGATAACACAGTCTGGACAGGCATGCTGAGCTCGTTCAAATCACTGGCTGATAGTGAGGGAAGCAGAGACGGCGAGATAGATTAGCCTCTTTGCGTCACAATCACATTGCATGAGTATTTTAGCCTCTTTTAAATTCTTTAGGAGTCAAAAGAAACATGGTAAATCAATTTTAAAGCTACAAAAAGGGAAATTTTAAAAGGAAAAGTCAGAGTTCGAAATAGGTTTACAAATAATGATTATTTTCAGTATCGTCCCATTATTTTCTTGAATAATCAATGAATCGTTTGGTCTGTCACACGTCAGAAAATAGTGACAAATGCTCATTACAATTTCCCCGAATGCAAGTTGACATATTCATTTTGTTTGTTTTGTCTGAACAACAGTTCAAAAACCAAATACGTACATACATTTCACAATCTTAGAAGACAAAGAAAAGCATCAAATCACATTTGAGAAGGTAGAACAACTGTGAGGCTGACATTTTTTAATGTCTGTCACTTTATAAATAAGGATTTACATTACAGTAATTTAGAATAGCATTATTACAGTAACTTGTTTTCACACACATTCTCACCTGGAGACTGCTCAGAACAGCCACAGTCTGATCTGGTGGCTACAGGGCATCACAACTGCTGCTTTTCCACTTTTTCCACCAGCATTATCAACATTATAGACAGCATTGTCTGAATCTTGTAGAAAGTAGTGGTTTCTCTCTTGATCAAAATGTCTGTTTCTTTTATAGTCATTACAAGATACAGTAGGTCTCTTTCTGTTGTACTTGTTTATCCTCTGTTATCTGTTTTTTTTTATGGTCGAGCAGATGGTCTCCATGTCGTGCCACTCAAATGAGTTAAAACTGTACATCAGCGTCACCCATACAGACGGACACAGACAGAGACAGAGACAAGTATTAAGGGATAATACATCCATAAGACACACAGATGAAAAGAGGGAGAGCATAAAGGGGGAAATGAATATCTGTCCTCCCTCCACGGTGCTCTAGGGCGACTACAGTACAGGCCCTGTGCCGCAGCTTGCTTTCACTCACGATTGAAGTTCAACAGGCTGCAAGAGGCAGCTGTGAGCTTGCAGGAGGTACGTGTGTGCCTGTTTGTCTACTGCTTAAAGCGGTTACACACCTGAATACTTCAATAACACCACTCTAATACCACGGTTGGGGCCCGCTTTGTGAAGTGGGATCACGAGAGTACAGATCAGGTCTGAGCAAAAACTTCAGACGGCCTCACATATAAATCATAAGTGGAGAGGAAAAGAAAAGTTAAGCTGAGGGGATCATGTGTTGAAGGACTATGGGTTAAAATCATGGAGATGAAATGTGAGTTTTGTCTTAGTTCAAACTAAATCATGTTGATGTAAAAAAAAAAAAGGGTTTGTGTAGCCTTTTTACGTTTCATGGTTTGACATTGAAAATATGATTATTCTTCTTACAAAGATTTAGACCAGGAGGTTGAAACCCCTTAATCTCTATAAGCAGATTCTCCATTCTAGCTGTTCCCCACTGTTTCCAGTCTTTATGCTAAGCTAAGATAACCATTGCCTGGCTGTGTAGCTTCATATTTAGTTCACACGTATGAGTGGTAGCAATATTCTCATGTAGAGAATAGGCACATTGTCTAACTATTGGTCAAGTGTTTGATGAAATATAGCGGTCGGCCTACTGCAGGCAAAAACATTTTCCGAGTCCCTGTTTTTGGAGAATGTGGAGTATTGTTGGTGTGCAATTGCTTTTTTTGAAACTACTGTTGGTATGGTGTTGAAATTCACTCTGCGTCTTTATTGCCTCGTAATCTGGCTTCTTAAAAGACAACACTGTGGTAACATTTACACACTTGGACACAAACCCAGTCAAAGAATGAAAGAAAGCCAGACAGAGGAAAAAATGGCCCCCTGAGGTGCGAAAGCAGAACTCTTGCTTTCTGTTGTTAGGAACATTTGCTCTCCCTGAAACGCTACGCTCTCCCCCTCAATCTCCCCCTCTCCTCACTCTCTCTGTCTGTCTGAAGTTGTTAATGCTTTTACACTCAAACAGTAGTTTGCAATCAATGTGTGTGAGTGTGTCTTTGATCAGCTCAGGTGGCGGAGACCCATTAGACTTTGCTCAGACATGTCCAACCACCATTTCTCCTCCCCTCTCTTTCTCTCTCTGAGATGTGAGAACTTCTTACAGCTTTGATGATTTCACAGGAATCCTGGCTCCACATCAGTAATCTCAGGCTCAGCTGCTCGTCTGATGACTTCTTGCTGCCCTCTTCTTATGGTTTAATGTTTTTAAATCTTTTGGAGCGAGTCCAAGTCAAGTCATACGTCTTAATAGACAAAGCACAAGTCAATGACAACCGTAAAAGTCAGTCACATAAGATGATAAAAACAATGAAACTATAATACAGTTTTTAAACAAAGGATATATGAAAAATGAGAAAAAAAAGCCTGGAGACTGAAGCACAATGGACCCAAAATAGCTCCACTTATATACCCAAATCATGTACTGTTGAGGCAATAGGTCATGGATTTATTTTTTCTCTCTTTTGTTTGAATCTGCCCTCTGACTTCAGTGGCTTCCCCTCATCCTGCCCAGTCCTCCATCCCTCCATCTCACCCTCCAATTACAGCATGTTTATGTTACACCTTAGAAAAAGATTGCCCTCAGTTTTACAGGAAACCCTGCACACACGTCGCACACACACACACACACACACACACACACATACACACACACGCACACACACGCACACACACACATACACACACACGCACACACATCCCTGCCACAAAGTGTGGATGGTATGTGTGTTTGTTTTTGGGGGGGTTGCTGTTTGTGTTAACTCACTGCTGGTGTGTGTGTGTGTGTGTCACCTATAGGACAAAGACATAGAAGGAGAGGAAGAGGAGGAGGAAGCTGTCACTGCAGTATCCAAGGTAAACAGCACAACTTCACAGCTATTTGGACATAGCACAGACACAAACAAACTATTTGCTTCCAAATTCACTTCAGTTACCCCCCTAAAGTTATGCACTTGTCCAACATGCTCTTATCTTCTCACACACACACACACGTGCACATGCTCACAATATTGGACTTTTGACTCATGGTTGTGTAACCCTAAATTAATCAGTGAATGCTGAATTACTTATTTCCAAGAAACTTCTGAGCACGTCGCAAAACAAGAATTATTCTTTGTGGAGAAACTCAGTTCTACAGTCTTTAAAATCGTAGGTGTTAGTCGACTAAGAATGTCTTTGGTTGAGAACAGCCCTAATCCTTTGATTAACTCAATACCCCCAATGCACTCATGTGCACAGGCAGTTTCTTCTTGTCAGATGACCACAAAGTGTTTCTCGGTGCAGCTGAGGTAAATCAGGAGGGTCAGAGAACTTCTGTGTTTATCTGTAAACACGCCAGCTTTCAGGTGTCATCCACTGCTTTATCCTCAACCTTATCACTGGAAAATCCTTTTGTTTGTTGTTGTGGCGCATGTTTGTGTACTTGTACTATTATCCTTATCCTAAAACCCACAGTTTGGAACAGTGGAGTGAGGTCACTGTAGTTTAGGGTAAAGATTTAAAGTCTTCAGCATCATTTTTTTTATCAGTAATAACAACATTGTGCTCACTAAGTTAAATGCTGATATCTGGGAACACTGCCCAACGTCAGACGGGGAAAGAGACGCAAGCAGTCAGATAATCATTCAAGTTTTAACGAAGCCGGATATGGTTGACACATCTGACCCGATTAAAAAGATGTTTGATAACATCGTAAACTGGAGAGTTTTTAAATTACATTTTACGAAAACATTACAACGTATCTCAAATTATAAAAAGTTACCAATAATGCTCAAATAACATCGGTTATATTAACTCTGAAACACACATTCCTTGATGTACCTATAGATAGAAGTAAAAGCTACAAAGGATTGACAGTTAAGTTGAATGCATCATGTGGCTCCTTTGGCATTTATGTTATATAGTACTTTATGATGCTGCAGTGACTTTCCCTTAACAAAGTTGATTTCTCTTGTGTTAAACTTGTTTGCTGGAAACCATGTTTACACATTAGAAAGTGTGAATTAGGCCAAAAGTCATCGTGAGTTTGATGGAAAACTTTGTCATTATCTCTGTAAACTTGTGAATTGTAAATACTGGTTTTATGATGCAGGTTTGACAAATGGCCTTTTTGTGTGCAGGCAACTTTATCTGGAGTTGTGCCCACTCCAAAGAATGTGTGTGTGAGAGATATGTCACATCTCCTGGTCTGTATACAGACAACAAGTCTTTACTCTCAGGTGTGGTCCTGTCTGAAGAATGTATTGTCTTTGAACTCTGGCTGCCTTGAGTGCCTTCCCTTTGTGTATGTATGGCTAGGTGGCTTAGTTCGCAGGACATATTTTACAGCTTGTCGTGTTCGTGAGGACAGGGGTTGCTGGGCTGGAGAAGGGAAGGAAACGCAGCATTCATTCGAGGAGCTGGGCCTTTTGGACGGGAACAATCACTGTGGAAGAAAAACAAGGCTGAAAATAGCTTCAGACCGCTCTGATACCGTGGAAAGCTACAATTCTTCCACCATCGGCGGCTTTATGCTCATATTAGGACACACAAAGTAGACATGGCGTCCTGGAAGTGGAGGTTAACTTTAACTGTAAAAGGCTGATTCCATTAATTTAACATTCCATTTTGGATATAAAATGACCAGGGAGTCATGTGAACCGCGGATTAATTACACCTTTTAACCGATTTTAACCATCATAGTGTGAAAAAATGTTTTTATTTATTTTTTTTTGGTGAGAATCACGAGTATATGCAACTTTTTGAAGAATATGTTTTTACAGCAATATAAAATAGATATTAGAGATAATTTATGACATGTTTAACAGCCTAACAATAGCTCTAAGTAGCTAACTAATGAAATGTTTTTATGCAAATCACAACTATAGATGACTTAAAAAAGTAAAAGTAAATAGTTGATGATGATAATACATATTTAATTTCATTGCTATATAGAAATGGAGTGAAGTGAGATGAACCAATTGAAAACTTTCTTCAGATACAGCAGATGTTGACAAAGAAGGTAATAAAACACAATACACAAAAATTGCAGTGCTTGATATTGCAATACAAAAAGAAATCGCAATTATTTCGTATTGTATTGTGATAATATTGTATTATGGGGCCTCTGGTGATGCAAACCCCTAATCAGTAACTATTAAAAGTCAACGTGGAGTCACTAATACCTGAAACTGATGCTTTCATATAACCTCCAAAAGTATGGAGTAAAATTGATCAAAAGATGTGACATTGTTTTGTATTTATTTACAGATTGATAAATGTGAGTGCATGCATCGCCTGATTCGATGTTTCCACACAGAGCCACAAATGCATCCACGTTTAAGTGCTATTGTAAAACGAGGAAATCACAAAGGAAAGGCTTTTTTAAAATATGACAAAGTCATTGCAGTAGAAAATCAATGACCTGATTGCTGTCTGTTAAAAAACTGTCTGATAACAACAATTAGCAACTTTTCCAAATTCAAATGCCTCTTTAATCATCCAGCTTCCATCTCTGGCGTATGGATGGAGGAATTCGGTCCAATAAGAGCTCTATTGTTCTGCCAGGCGTGGAGCTGTAGGTAAATCTCCCCCACACAGCGAGCCTCAGTGAGCTGCTGGGTTTACCTACTTTTTGGCCGAAGAGATTACTGGGCACTGAGCTGCTTTGGATCTCGAGGCCCGGAGGTTAATGTTGAAGAGAACGGTAAATCGTCAAGCCTCTGTATGTGCACACATGCACATACACAGCTGGACTTTAGCTACAGTTCATGCACATACACACACAAACACACACACACACACACACACACACACACACACTGATACACTCAATCTGTTTTGGCATCTCTGGTTTCTTTTACTGCAAAGCTCGAACTACAACGAATCTGATCCACGGTGTACACTTGATGGCACACAGGAAACAAGAAGCAGAGCAAGGAGAGAGATGGAAACAGTAGAGACCGTGTTAAAATAGCTGAGAAGAATATTTTGTGAATAGTGTTTGATGATAAAAACTGACAGCGTTCTTGCCCTCTGGCATGTTCATGAGGATGAGATGCGAGTCGAGGAGGACCTAATTTTCCGTTTATCAGCAACAGTGCTTGCCTCCTTATTAGATACCAAAGTGAGCAGAGTGTTTACAAAACCATCAAATGTCCTTTTGAATATGAGAAGATATCACGAGTGGGATGATGAGTAATCTTGTGTGTGTATGAACCGTAGAGCTTGTGTAGCCTGTAGAACAAGCAGATCTGTTTAAGTTCATGTTGTGAATCTTGAGCTCAGACCCAGTATTGTACATGTTCCTGTTTAGTTCGACTGCTTTCATGTTAGTTGTTTGCTTGTTGTAGCTGCTGCCACATCCTCAAGAGAGATTTTAGGGGCAGTTTAGGGGGTCGCCATGGTCGGATGCATTCCTCAAATAGTGTTGTGAGAACTGAGAACGTTTTGACAACGGTAAAGCAAAGCAAGGCACGGATATGAGTAGGAGTAAATGTTATGGCCTTGACAGTTGACATTGGGAATTCTTCCCTGGCACGGAGAGAAACGAAGCCAAAAGTTTGTTCCAGAATCGCTGAGGAGGGTGGTATCTGTGCTCGGTGGAAAGCAGCGAGGGCAGGGAGGAATTCTGATGTGACGTGGGAGACCGGGGGAGTCTCAGAGAAGGTGGAGGGTCTTCCACTGGAATGTGCCGCACGATATTGCCAAGTCAATGCCGTTCAAGCTCTCTCTCTCTGTATTTATCTCTCTATAACACAGAATTTGTAGCTTTATTTATAGATTTGTGTCCAACAGAAAGTTAAGCTAAGCTAACAAGCTACTGTTTACATCATACCACCCTCTTGTCTGTGTGGTAAATGTGAACCTAGAGCCAAATAGAGCTTCATATTTAGGGGGAAACAGCCTGGCTCTGTCCAGTTCCTTTGTCTTTGTTCTAAAATAAGATAAAAAGCTACAGGCATAGCGTCATATTTACTGACCTGAGAGTAGTAGACAATCAATTATATTGTCCAACTCTTTTAAAAAATGTTCCAAAATGTCAAACTATTTTATTAAGTATGATTAGTGCAGCAGAAAAAATAAACTTTCTACTTTTGTGATACTTATTACCTTTTGTTAACATGAAAAGATGACTTAGGTTTGATGGAAAGCACATTTCATTAGTTCAGAGCCAATGAAGTCCATCGCAGAATTTCAAAACGTGCACATTCATCAATCTGAGCATGAGGCTGTTTTTCTAAATTCCTGTGAAGTTGACTTTACCCAATTCGTAAAGCATAAATCACTCACAAATAGACATTAGAGATAACAAGCTAAAGTGCAACAGATGCTGGTAATAATTTCCGCTCTGCGATTCAAAATCAAATGCTCTCATGTCTGTCGATTTCTGTCAGGAGGCCAAGGTGAAGAAGATCATGTCCAAGAAAGAGAGGAGGGAGAAGAAGATGTTCTCCTCTAAAGATGACGAGCACTTCTTGTTGACCGGAGTAAAACTGGCTGACCGCAGAGGGTGAGGTTACACACACAATAACTTTGTCATTACTTGTCTCACTCCAAAGAAACATGTTATCTTCATCACAAAGTTAATAATTAAACGTATAGGCCTATATCATCACAGGTTGTTGGGATTTGACCATGTTGCTGAAACAAAGAGAGAGGCCCGCATGTTGTTTTGAAAGCCTAGATTGTGAATTAGCCTCAAACCCCCCCAACAGGTGTCAAAACGTCACCCGAGTGTGAGATTTGGTTCAAACCACAACACTGGTGCCTCATTGGACGAGAGCCACGGGAACCCCAGGGACTCCCTGTGACACAGCCATGACGTCACCGAGGCTATATAGACCGGCTCATAACTTCACACTGCGTCGTCTATACGACTCACGTTGCTAAAAGGAGGTGAAACAACGTTGGTGCCTTTAAAGAAAAAAACCTAAGTAATAGTCTTAACTTCGCTGGCCAAACAAAACATTCTGATATTGACTGCCAGGTGGATATGAAGCCAGAAAAAGAGCCTCTGTACACTGAAGGGGTCCGCATTTCAATCAGTACCATATTACCACTACCAGTAAATAAAATGTGTGTCAGACCAGCCCAGATTGTTGCTGGTTTACATCAATGTAAGTGGGATTAACTACTTGAAGTCCGCATTGGTGTTCAGGTGTATGCAGCAAAAATATTTACAAACTTGTACAAACACGTCCAACCACTTGTATTTGTTTGAATGTGAGACAAAGCTTAATTTGCCAGGAGTTATTAACTTTGAGACCCTCTGAGGAAGTGGAACATGTATGAGGAGGAAACCCTAAATTAATCACATCTCTGTGACAAACAACCGGGAATTCCTTGAATTTCTGTATGGGGAAAGTTCCTGTCTCCAGTGTAGATGTCTGGTACCCCACCCAGTCAGTCCTATTTATAGTTAAGATGAAAGCGGTAGACTGGTTATGTTATATGCTAAAACTTTGTGCAACAGCCGCTCTGTAAGTGTGTGCTTCTCTCCCTCTATTTGTTTTTCTCTTAAGGTCTCTCAAGAAAATCAAGGATGATGAGAAGGAGAAGGAAAAAAAGGAAAAGCCAGAGAAGGGCCACTGTTTCTGGGAGAGCGTTACCATGACCATGAGGCAGATCTCTCCCACCAAAAAATTGGAGAAGATGGAGGGCTGGGAGCCTCCACACCTGGAGAACTTAAATGAGACTGTGACCGACGAAGCCCCGGAGGACAAGAGCCAGAAAGGGGACTCGCCAGTGTCCTTCCCCGACTCTGTAGGCCTCCCGTTGGAACTGGCCTCCTGGGCGGGCCAAGGTCTTGAGGAGGACTCCTCCCGCTATGCTAATCTGTCGGACTCCAAGGATTCAACAGCTGCCGTCAGGTGGACATCCCGCGCCAAAGTCAAGTTGGCTGGCATCAGCAGGATGAGCAGAGGGATCGTGTCAGAAAGCGCTTGGGAGGGGTTTAAATAGGAGCCATTTCACCTTTGATTTCCCTCCTCACCTATGTACCGTCAGAGGATGAAGACCTGAACCAAAAATCTGCTTGTCTCTGTAGTCTAGTTCTGGACGAAGCCAGTGTTAACGACAACTGGTGTTGAGATGCTGTTGTAAAGCCCTGAACATAACACATAATGTGATTTTAGCGTTAAAAGCCCTCGACATGCTAGTTTTATCAATGGGCTTTTGAATCACTGACATAAACTGTAAATAACAACAAATGAAAGCCTTAAACTATTTTACCATTTTAACTGTGATATCCACTGGCCTGGCATTTAGATATTTTGTATTGCCAAAAAATGAGAAGAGTGATTTTCATATAATTATTGTGGCTGTCAGTGGTAGAGAATCAATGAAGAATATGCAACTTTCTGTCTTTACTGCACTGAGTGAAGAATGGGAGTCAATTATGGGCTTAAAATAGATGCAATCATGAAACAGCTGATGAAAAAATGTGGGTCCGGAATATTAGTGTGTGTGTTTGCATCTGCGTGTGTGTGAAAGAGAGGTTGATAAAGAGGAAGTGAGTTTGATGGACCTGCACGCACATTTGTTTGAGTGAATCGCAGTTGGCATTGCTAAAGAGATTTGAAGCTCTGTTGTGTTGGGAGCATGTGAGGGAAACAAATCGAAGCAACCCTCACAGTGTCATAGTGTGATACATGTTTAAATCTGATGCTGAATAATCTTTTATAACATTTGTAATGCTGACCAGATAAAAGCCAAAACTCTGTGTATACTTGTTTCTCGAGAAAAGCAGAGACTTCATGCAGCTGTGCCTTGTATCAATACAATGACATCATGTGTGTGCTATCAATTTGAACTAGATCATCCTCTGTGCACAAAACAGATGAGCTCATCGATGCATGTGCAGACGGGTCGACCCAGCATACACTTTTGCTGCGTCAGCCATCGAGACTCAAACTGGTTTCCAGTTACGATCCCTGGATGCTGTTAGCTTCACCAGCAGGAGCAGCACAAGTGTTTGTGTGTTACATTATGAAAAGTCCTTTAATGCTGTTTGTATATCTGTATATTGTGTAGGACTGAGACAATGAAGAGTAATTTCATTTCTACAGTGATTTGTCTTTTAGGTGAATAAGAAACGTCATGCCACTGGTCTTTTCTTCTCTCTTCTCTTCTTCTTTGTTTTGTTCTGTTTACTGAGTTTGTTTGATACTGAAGTCTGCTTCATTGCAGCCAGAGCTGTACACAGATACTGGTGCACTTCCAGGGATGGGATGCATGTATCCTGTATTTATTCATTAAACAGCTGGGTCACATTCTCTCAAGCAGAATAAAGATTTAGTCCGACTGTCTGGCTCTACTTTATTCAACACATTGCAGTCTGTAGTAGTGGTTTCACGATACTGGAGTTTCTAACTTTGATACAACCTTGAAAATATATTTTCATGGGGAAATACAATTTTAGATTATTTTTAAAGTTACTGTGAGGAACATTTAACAAGTTATAAAACAGTCTCAATTTAATACTGATGCCTCTATATGACCTTCATAAATATAGAGCATGAGCAAAACGATTGGCCATTTTGATATAGTTTTTCTTAATGCTTGTCATCGGTGCCACCGGTTTGGATTCTGCGCAAAAACAGGTGAAATCATGCAGGTTCACCAGAAAGTCCTTTATCTCAGACTCCAGCAACCAGTCCACGGCGGACTGACCCAGATCCGGCTTTGCTGCCACCTTCGACCTGCAGACGGAAGCTCCGGCTGGAGGTGGAGAGCTCAGCGCTCGGCCGCAACATCTCAAATATCTATTTCTTCTTTTTTTCCATTGAACTTCCTTTAAAAAGATTGCCACTGGAGCATAAGAGGAAGACTATTAATCATTAATCTTTGCTCCTGCTGTCAATAACAAACGAGTTTTCCTCGTTAAAGTGGGAAGACATTTCTGTCCAAATGCAAGGAGTGGAAATTACAATTAGGTCGAGTCTAAAAAAATATATGTTATACAGGCAACAGTGCAAAAAATTCCCTGCGTCTCCGCAGTATAAAATGAAGAACAGAAACAGGTTTTTAGAAATGTTTAATTATTTATAGCTAGTTCATGTCCCATAAAAGTCACGATGGATCCACCAGGAGTATTGAGATGGTAACGGATTATTACAAAAGTTGGAGGAAAGACACAAAACTATTTTTCCCCATAAATAATGTTTAACATTTCCTGTCTGTCACTTGACAGTTCTGACTAAAGTAGATTGTAAAACCTACGGAGTTTTTTTTAAAATGATTTTCTCTTATTAATGTACACAGACAACAGCAAGAATTCACAAAGGACAACATACAGCATGTAAACAGAGACTCAAACATGACAGTTATACCACCATATTATTTAAATACCACCAAAACAGACCAGAACAAAAAGAAGAATAGTTAACCCCATTAAATAAACAAATAACACGAGTCATCCTATTCTGCCATACTGTAAATATTCCTGCCTTTTTCCATTAAAAAGACAACAACCTCTTGGACATTACCTATCAGCACTTACCTACCATAAACATGCTACAATTCCTTCTACATATAAATCCTTTCACATATTACATTTAAATATTATTTTTGTCGTTCCTCTCATGAATAGCCTTTTCTTTTGTCAAAAAGACAAACATTTGTGCAGGAGGAGGAAAAACATTAAAGTACTTTATATTTCAACATTCTTAAAATCTACAAACTTGTCTTTGTCTTATGGAAACACTTGTGCGTAAGGAAATGAAGACATCTCTTTCAGTTGAAGCCCTTTATATTTGGGTAAACGACCTCAAGGTCTCGCACACACTCTTGGTTTGGGAGTGAGAGTAAACGGCGGTTCTCTTGAAGACCAACACGGAGGGTTTAGAACTTGAAGAGGTCGATAAAGTGCTGTGGAGAAATGGGTATGAGGCAGCTGTCTGGATCGTTGGCAGTGCATGGATGGCCACAGTCCTGGAAGACAGTCAACAACCACATCGTTAGAATGAAGGGAGACCAGGAGAGCACAGAAGCTTACAGTTCAGACACAGCAAAAAAAAGACAGCAGAAAGAGCGGCATTGTTCGCTGAGCACACCTCGGGCAAAACATGAGATCAAGAGAAACAGAGTAGAACCAGACAGAGCTTAACACGTGGAAAAAGATAAGTCACAAATGGGACTATCGCAGAAACATGACACAAACTGGGACGGAAAGTACCTTGAATGACAAAGCCAGGTGGCGATCCTTAAGGAATCAGGGAGAAGGGGAACCAGGAGAAGAGCCGGGAAGGAAGGGAGACGAGCAAAGGAGAAGGACGCAAAGAGGGCAGAGGTTAAAAAGTATAGAGATCCCAGTCAAGGAGGAGAACAAGATTGTGTTAAGTAAATAATCGCAAGGAGGGGGGGATAGAAACTATAGGAAAAGCTGCATTTTACATCCAAGTACTGTTAGTATGTGCCGATGGTTTATGGTCAGATCTCATGCGTCAATGAAAGCAAACAAGTAATCTGTTTGATCTCTGACCGATAAAAACAAACGTCCTGGTGGACAAAAAGGATAATCATTACCTCATCGATAATGTATGCTTATCTGTGTGACTCATTATTTTGACACTGTCCTCAAGTTTTAACAATAATTTCATCTGTAACTAGTCAAAGCAGAATGGTCATGTCAGGGTTTATTTTTTCCAAATATTCCTAAATATTTACAGTATTAAGTTGATATTCCAATTGCTATTGAAAACCTGTCTCACGGCATGCAAGAGACAGATATCAGTGAGAGAGAGGCTGTATGGTTGGACCAAAGTCTCTTTGAGTCTTTAGAAACAATAGAGTGCGTACCAAAGACTGTAACAAACGATAATGGATGTTTTGTCTCTGGCCAAAGGAATAAGATGTGCTCTGGTACCAACTTGGTACTAGATTTGATAGACTCTAACCCTGACCCATGTACAGTTTAAGATACATCAGGTCTGTGAGAAACGTCTCGTTGAACGGTGCACTTTTAATTTTCTGTACACACACTCTGTCTCAAGGTGAAATTAGGTTTTCTACTATAGAACCAAAGGCTGTTTTTCTTTTGCTGCAAGGAAATATTGCCTTAAACATAAAACCACAGAATGGAACATTGGTACATTTTTCTGTAAAAGGCCATATTACACAAACTGCCACCTTATCTATGTTCTCTTCTGATGCCAAAAACAGTAGCTGCAACCTGTCATCTTGTGGACAAATTATTTGTCACTCCTAGAACCTGCACCGTTTTTGATGAGAGCGCTTTTAATGTTTTGGAGCCCCGTCTTTGTGTGAGCGACAGAGATATTTTAAACTACGTTTACATTTAAAAAACAGGATTAAGGATCATTTGAGCACTGAATGCACTTGCCTTAACATGAAATGAAAAGTATTTGATTGATGCAGTTTACTGGATTGCTTTAAGTCTGTAGTATCTTTTATATGATTCTTTTAAATGTTGATGTGAACTTTTTGCTGTTTTGTTTTTAAGTCTGTTATCTGTGCTTTTATGTGATTTTCCTTTCATGTAATGTACAGCTAGTAATTTACTTGCAGTCTGATGAACCGTACTGGCTAGTCACATGGTGTTTCCAAGACAATATCAACATGGTTGCAGGTGTCTGTGTGTGCGCCATCTTTTCGTTTACCTTCCAGAAGAGGATGTTACAGTTTTTACAGAAGTGCAAGGTGTCGCCGTACTGCTCCTTCATTGGATAATGCTTCTTCAGGGTGAAGAACATCAGCTTCCAGTCCACTTTTTCACTGTTGGATAGGACCAAATTCCTACAGAACTGCACATGAATGGAAGGAAACACAATTCAAAAAACAACTAAAACACAGGGGAAGGGGATGTAATTAGACCTGCAGCAAAGTGTAATTAGATATAATTGAGAACAATATCTCATTAACACCAATCCTGAGTGGGTGTGTATACGATGTGTGTGAGATAGTGTGTGTGTGTGTGTGTGTGTGTGTGTGTGTGTGTGCGTGCGTGAACTGACAAAACAAATTGGGCAATTTTGTCCTCTAGTGGTCAAAAGGTGAACTACTTAGCAGACGTCTCTTTGGATGGGTAACTATGAACTATTATTGTAAGTTTTAAGCACTTTTAAAATCATTATTAAAGTGTCAGAAGTTGCTGCACATACTCCTTATCCATGTCTGATTAAACTAAATGTATGTTCTCTCACCTGTTTGTCTGAGAAGTGAAAGTGGCAGAGTTTCCTCCACAGTATCCTGTCCTCACTGAGGCTGTGCAGAGCAGGCATGGCTTGCCCGACGTTAATGATGTCATAGGCATCAGATAACTCGCAGAGAATCTTGTTCTGCATGTGCAGCGGCAAGTCGTTGAACGTCATGCCGTTGCACATTTGCTGGGAAGACGATTAAGAGAGAGACTTTAAAATTCAAAACTTGGACTGAACAGAAAAACTAAAATATTCCTACATGATATGAGTAGTGTACCACTGATAACGACATGTTACGATTCATACACAGCTGAAAATGAAATCACCAGGGTCCAACAGATTAGTTTCCAATACTTCCCTTTCCATATTTCATGTTCCTCACTCACTGAATTCAGCTTCGCTGTAGCAGCATGTAAAGCCAGCAGTGGCACTGCCTCAGCAGCACAGAGGTCAGTAAACCTACTGCACTTCTTCCCTTTTAAAAGTCACATTTACATACAGGCGGCTCAAATTGGACCTGGAGGCGTGTTGAGGCCCAGAGTACGCTGAAGCAAGTCTTGTGATGGACTAAACACGATGGAATACACACATGGAGACGTACAGACACAAACACCAGTACACCTTCTACCTCGGGGATCTGCAGGTTGTTGAGCTGGTGCTTCCATTTGTGAATGGTCTCCAGTCGGCACAACCAGATGTTGACGTTGCCCACGAGGACACACCTGCCAAAATGGATCGTCAGATTGTGCAGCGTCAAGCTCAGGTCCTGCAGCAAATCCTTGACAAGGCGCGGGTTGTAGTGGTCGTCTAGAACTAGTAGTGACATTTAAAAAAATATATATATATTAGCAGCCAAAATGAAACATTATGTAAGAAAATGTTTCCATGTCCCATCTTAAATACCTCTAACTGAATATAAGGGACATGAAAATCCTTTATTATTAATCGCTGAGGAGACCCTACTTTATATTTTTTCTGAAAAAAAGACTTTACATGTGGCAGACCAGATCCGTAATTTGTTCCACGACTAGGCAACACAACCCCATCAACTACAAATACTGGTTTTGTGGTTAGGCATTCAGTGCAATAACACTAGCGTGACTTAACAGTAGTCTGAGAAACAGCTCAGAGGGTTATCATTCGGTAAAGAAACGTTCTTTCTGTAAAATATAATGCTACTTTTACAAACACAGAAAGGGCCTAAATTAGGTGTAGGGTGCAAAGAAAAGTGTGCTGACAAAATATCTATCCAATATCTCCGTCTCAGGCCTCCTTACCCTTTCGTACAATCTTCTCCAGTATGTTGAAATAGTTTTTCTGTGCAGCTCCACTCAAAGAGGTCAGCTGAGACCTGGCTATTAACTGGAAAAGCTGTGGGAGAAAACAGAGTTACACTGGTAGAGTAAGAGTCGCTTGTGCGAGTCGTAAAACAGTTTCAAAATCAACATGTGTGATCTTAAATCGCTGACTTTTGCAACATAGTTGAATCTTCTCAAGTCCTGAATGGCACTGGAAAAGTCTAGACGGTTGAGGGCTTCACCAAGCGTGGAGTACACATGTCGCTGTGTGTGAAAATACACACGCGTATATTTTTGTTAGTAAATTCTGCTGTTTTAAAATCAACAGCCTTCGCGTGAAATTTTCTCGTAACAGCTGCAGCGCTCACTTCTTTTGTGCTCCTGTTGTGCACGCAGATCCATTTATCCACGAAAATAACTGGACATGGAAAAAAACAAACAAGCACATAATTCATCAGAGTTTAACCCAAAACCTATGACTGGTAAACATTACGTGTAACACATTGTAAATACACGTAAAACCAAAAAATAGCCATCCATACAGTGCTGTCAGCTTCAATATGCCAATTAACTAATTAATTAATTAATTGACAAGTGAATGAAAAGTAAGTCCAATACATGTCAAGGCAAACAAAGTTTTCAATAGGTGCTGGTCCCTTTACTGCAATGTATGACTTGCACTTCCTTTTATTTCTGCTGTTTCTTTCATTGTTGTACCACAGACTCCTCCTAAAGTCAAAATAGGGATTATGTGTTGCTGAAACTCACACTGAGATTTGGTGTTATTGTTGTAGAGGTCCTTTTTCCTCTTCGTGGTGGCGAGCTCACACACATCTCCAACAAACAGATTCTCATTGTTGTCATTGCAGAGCCTGTTCGGACACAGAAGGCATACCATGTCAGTGTGACTGGTGCACCTGAAATACAATTAAGAACCAGTGTAAAGAAGCCTGGAGGAAGTGGGTGACTTCTTACTGACGTCCATCCTTCATGGCAAAGAAGAAACCAAACAGAATGTAAAGGCCCATAAATCCTTCTGGTAAAACATCGAGTGGCTTCGTTGTAAAAATAAGCAGACTAAGACAGAAGTAACATAAGTCACAATAGTCAAGATGTGACATAATCATTCATAATAGGCATTTTGAACTATTTTCTGATAAAAGAAAAAAAGATGAATCAAGAAAATCTTGGCAGACTATTCGGCCACATTACAAAACTGTACCTCGGGTTTTTTTTTTTTTTTTACACCAACTCTGTGCCCAGGATCCTACAAAGTAGAAGGATCATAATACATTCAACTTGACTGGAAGAGCTTCGGGATCTCATATAAAATCCTATTATTTTCATTTAATACAGATGGTAGTAAGCCTTTGCTGCTGTAGAAAATGATAAAATGGTTGCAACAAATACAAAACTGTTGTCCCTGCAACAGGTCCCAGACTTCACTCAACAAGGTATTTATTCGAATAGAAAAATCAAAGCGCTATTGTTCTGTTTGTGAGCTTTCAGATGCTGGAAGAAACGTGTACTCCATCAAAATGATGATGAGTCACAAAGTGGCTGATTTGAACACACATGTTTTGGGATTATGGAACTAATTTACTTTTCTCTCCAGCATAACTGAAGGCATGGCTTTGCTTGTCTGTGAAGTCAACAGAAGAGTAATCCATTCATCCAATTACACAGACATGCACACAAAACACACATGCGAGCACAGTAACCAGCTCGGCTTTTCAACACAGGTTGCATGCGGAGCACCGGCCTCCACAGAGCCAATAAAAGACATCACACACACACAGCAGCAGGAATGTTCAGAAGGATTTGTGAATGATTAAAGTATGCCCTGTAACACATGAGTTAAAGGGGACGAGGGTTATTTAGCAAGTCAGCATGGACAAGGAAGAAAACAAGTATGCAAGTAGGCTGACATTTAGCTGTTACACTTCTCTTACTCACTGTTAGATAGATGCAGTCAAGTTGCATTTATTGCATTTGCAAAATGACCAAGAGATGTGTCCCAGAGATTGACAGTAAAGTGTTTGCAGATAATAATAATTGTTAACATTAAGAGATACATGATGATCTAAACTACCTCTGTAACGCCCTGCACCATGCCAGTGGCCATCACAATGCTCTTCTTTCTTTCTGGTCTACATGCCAGTTAGTCTGCCGAATGCACCCCCTGCTGCATGAAGTCACTGTCCTTTGTGACTGACAATGCATTTGGAGAGCGGCCAATTTGAACGGATGATGTCATTAGTTATTTTTCTGATGTCGTGTCCTGCGCCTTTTTGTGAAAGCTAATGAGGCGACACGTGTGGCTCGAGGGAGATATCGCCAACTGGTGCCGAGTTAACCCCGTCAGGCGGCTCACCAGCCTGCTGCTCGCTGTTTAAGCATTGTTTGCTCGTGAGCTGGTTAGTGCATCTTGCTATCCCCACTGAACACTGCAACTGCACATCATTTTATGTCTTATACATCCATATTTGAAGCATACAAGAGACGTTGAGAGTCAAATAAATGCAAGCAGCACAAAGAACTACTAAGCCATGTACAGTATAAACAAACTAGAGAAGGCAATGGCCTCTTCCTACCCCCCTACAACCGGCGCCTTTGCTCAGACCACACCCATCTTCCAACTCCGACTTCATTTTGATCTCAACTTCACACCTGTAAAGATTTGCGACGCCTATTCGGTCCACGGGCCCACAGAGATGAACACCTCGCAAAGTACTCAGAACCGCCTCCGTGGTAGTTCCTGCTACTTTTAAGTCTTTCAACCACACTTCCACATTAATTATTTTGAATATGTATCTTTTCTTTAACAGGATACAGTGACAAGTTGGTCTGATGTAAAATTAGCCCCGAGTGTCTAAACACAACCCTTTACTCTGTGTTGCCAATAACAGGTTGCAATTTTGGGATGCTAATTACTTTCTGCTGCAGCCCCGATAAGCCCAATGATTTGTCTTTCTGGCACCGAGTAGCTACGGCCTCATCAGTGCACGTTTACCACTGTTACTAAAAACTGACTCCCTGCCACTCTTCCTTTTTCCCTGATCTGTTAAGCGTTTCTACCAAAAAGGGAATTTGGTTTGGCGCCATGCATTAACACATACTGCAGCTCTCATAAATACACCAACCACAGCAAACAACAACAATCCATGGTCAAAATAGATCATTCCTAGTCATCGCTAAAACACAACCACAACATACTGCCATACTGCCATAACCCATCTCTCTGCCTTTATTTCCTGTCAGCTTTATACTATGCTCTGTTTAATAAGGGGAATCCTCTCCCTAGAATGCTTTTGTCATATTTTGTGGAAAGTGGAAGATGTCTGAGAACCAAGTCAACACTCAAAGTGAGCCTTGGCAGCTGTAATCAATCATTAGAGTTTTAAAGAAGAGATGCAGGGCTAATAAAATGTAATTTACTTTGGCTGGATTCTGAGCAAACTCCAGGTTTCTTTAAGTATTTTAGTTTTCAATTTATTGAAGTATTTGCATTAGAATAAGCAAATATACCCTGATAGGGAAACATTGTTGTTCAGCTATGTTACATGTTGTAATGAGTCCTCACATCTCTGAATCTATTAAGGCACAATCAAAGTTTACAAATATATGCAAAAAGAACTTTGATTAATTAATTAATTACTCATTTATTAATTACTTTGATTAATTACTGACTCATTGACCATTCAAAGTTTGACAATGGTAACAAAACCATTGAAGGCAGATATAGATGACAAAGGTGAATAAGATACGATCTTACCCTCTCAACTCTATTTCTCTGTTATCTTCCAACTCGTGTCCATAGAGGAAAATCCTCTTCCAGCCGTGCTCTGTCTTTGTCCAGCTCCATCCTGGCGACCTCCAGTCCTTGCCCAAGAAAGGCATTTTAGCTGTGGGGGGGGGGGGGGAACTCTGAGCAGAGAGGGTCGCTGCAACCTAAAACACCTGGAGGGTCAAATTATATTCTGTCAGACATTTGATCCAAGAAAAATAAGTAGAAATGAGCGACTGGGAACCGGGCACAATTTTATCCAAGTTTTTGAAATTGCACCACTTGAAATGACCGTCTGGGTATTTCAAAGAGAAGAATGCAAAACACATGTTATAAATACATTGCATTGTTATAAATACAGCGATATTTAAATGTCCACAATAAGTGTTCAGTGGTGATTCAATTAGGACAAGAAAACCAGCTAATATGGCCTTTCTTTGCTGCCGTAGATTCAGTCTGTAGTCCACAACAGTGGGTTCTTATCAGGTTATTGTCTGACAACAGCTGCTAAATAAACAAGAGGGCCATTAGATTTATCAACCATATATATATATATATATATATATATATTAAGAATAACGCGATATTACAGGTAAATACACGGATGCAAAGTGAGCCAAATTGCTTTAAAAACACCCCCTTGACAACGACTATGACGCATTTCACTAAAGCATTTTGGAAAAACATAACAGCAAACACTGTCAACGTCGTTTTAGCGATCAACAGTAAAAAAATGAAAACAAGAGAAGCTGTCAGTCGGTTCAACGCATGTAATCCCGACAGGACGAGAATAAAGAATATAAACTGCACTATAACAGCATCGGGACCGTCTGCAAAACAAACCTTTAGCGACTCGTTTGTTGTACCGTCTCTTTCTGTTCCTGCTTCTTGTCTCTTTTGCCTGCCGTGCAGGAGATATTGACGGAAGTACACACACAGTGCAGAGACTAGAATTCGTCCACGCCCCCCTGCTGCTCTCTGATTGGACTTGTCTTTTTATTGTGTTGCTGTCAGAGACCAGAGCCGTATAAAGCGAGAGTCGCGTGAACGGAACTTCAAAACAACAGGTATAAAAACATCAGTATCATCAGAAATGTGGATAAAACAGCTCCTTACGAGGTTCTACATAAACTGAACGGCAGAAAGTTTGAAGAATGGTTAATTCCTCCTCAATCCTTCCTCCTTGCTCCTCGAGATGCATTATAGGAATTGGGATGTCCTTCAAGATGCAGTGCTGAGATCGATTTCCGGGTCACAAGGTGGAGGATCGAGAAGCGAGGACTCGAGAAGGCACAACATCGGGAAATAAGAAAGACCCAGAGAGTTACCTGCCGTGTAGACCTTTTTTTTAGGCTAAAGTTCCCTTGTTTAAAGGAACATTGTGTGCGATTTAGTGGCATCTAGCGGTGATGTTGTAGATTGCAAGCAACAACATTCCCCTCCGTTCACCCGTCCCTTATCAAACGTGTAAGAGAACTACGGTGGCCCTGAGGTAGGGGTATCTTTAGGATTTTATTACTACAAGGAGCTATTTATAATAGATATTTAAATATTTTCTATTTTACTTACCTTTTAAAAGTGCATCACTAAAGGTTAATTTCACTGTTACTCTATGGCACCAATAATATATAGTAGTATAGCAACTATTAAGACGCTCCCATATAAGAAGGGTCGCTCCATGATCCGCCATTGCTGGGGAAAAAATGGTCCATTGGAGTGAACGGAGATGACGTGACTCTCATTAAACGGCTCTGGTTGCTACCAAGAGTCGCCTCGCTGATTGGCTGGCTGCAGCTGTCAATACTTTTTTTTTTTTTTATCCATTCTGTTTTGTTGGGGCTTTCTTCTACACGTGACAGAGGACTGCGCACATGTAGTTGTTTTGATTTTGAGATGGGGGTTGAGAACAGACGACTGGGCGGCTGTGGGAGTGATGATGATGATGGCTTTTATTAAGGAACATTTGAAAGAGTTTTAATATTAATACAATATTTTATCAATCACAGACCTCAGAGTAGCCTAAGGGAAATTATATCTAGGTCACTGTTCTACTGTTGTGGGAACTGCTCTGATATGTACAGTAGTATCATTTAAACCTTATTGTGAGCGTTTAGGAATACCATTTCTGTTAGTTGTCACATATTTTTTTTGGGGGGAAGTTAATGCCAAGTCTCATGTCCCTTCAAGTCCAAATCAAGTCTCAAGCCTTATAGTTATTCACATAATAATTCTTAACATGCAAATTCCAAATCAGGATGCAGGTAATCCAGCCAGTCTGAATGCTAAAATGATACAATCAACATTGTTCTTTCAAAGCTTTGGGAGTTTTACACAGCTGGCACCAAGTCCTCTCAATTCTTAGGCCTAATAATTTAAGTCAGAGTTTGACACAATAAGGCTGTTTTCACATTCATCTGTTGAAGGTGGAAGGTTGCTAATCTGAGTTTAAGAGGTGTGCATGCGGGCACAATTTTGTGACATCAACTAGTTCGGAGGCCAGTCATGATCAGTTAACAATTTATACAAGTGTGATCTGGAAACGTGAAACCTATATTGTACACATGCACTAAGATTGGTGAGGTAGGAGACATCTGGCATCCATAAGTCTAACCTTTGATTGGAAAAATATTTGCATATTGATGCTGTATTTAATAATGAGGGAGAAGAGGCAGGTGTCATTTTCACAGATGTTAAATGAGGTTATTGAACTTTTTTTGAGTAAAAACCAAAGCAGACACAAATTGAGTTAAAAGAAGTATCTTTAATCACAAACCGTTAAGGGTCCGGTCTAAATCTGACTTAAAAGAGTCTCAAGTCGACAGGTATGCATGTTTATCTGTAACAGGAGGGATACGGTCTGAAGCTGCCATTAGATGTTTCACCTTTTTTTTGGCAAAATACTGCAAAATCCTTTTCTTTGTCTTCCTCTAATAAACTAAAAATAGCATTGCATTTCAAGCATCCATTCATTCAGACTGGTTTATGTGTGGTTATTGTTCCTCTGGGCCTGTGATTACAGTGCAGTCAATAGTTCAGTAAGACTGGCGTGCTAAGAGTTGCTGAGATTTTAACGCAGTGATTAGGTTCAGTCTTATCTTGTCAGATACCACCCTCTTTAGGCCGCATACAGTAAATTCAAAATGTTTTCATCAAATACAAGCAGCCCACAGTGGGCCTTATTTGTACTATGTATATTCAGAGAATCCTATACATAATATAGGATGAAATGTGCACACTACTTGTTACCACTAATACCTTTTAGCAACAGTTTATGTTCGAAAAATGATAACTTTATTTGTGTAGCAAAATGTACAGTACTTAATTATAAAACACACGTAACACAGGCAGCAGCAAAACCATAGTCTGAAGTGGTAGATTAGTAACAGTAAGCCTTTTACATAATACAAATCCCAATATAAGAAGAAATAATATAAACCTACAGCAATGCAAGCAGGGTACATTTCCAGTCAATAATTACACCTTCTGCACTTATGACACATTTCTGTAGGTTGAACCACAAATGCAACGTTAAGAGGCCGTTTCTCGAACTGAATCATGAACTTAATTTTAAGACGTATCTCTAAGTTCTGGCAACAAACAAGAGAGGGCAGGAAATGACTTGTCTTAATGCGAAATAGTCACCGAGGCTTCTGCAGAAGTTAAAGGCGTGTCTAAAACATGGGTGCAGCTGAGGAATATCGTTTCTGAGTGGGTGAGAGAGAAACAGAGTTGATGGTTATTCCGTTCAACACTTTGAGTCAACAAAATTAGTTTTAAAAGAGTGGCACTGTTGCAAATGACAAATGTTGTGTTGTTTAGCAAACCTAACTTTAGCCCGTGCAACCTGAAAAGCAAGTGCATGTTTGCTTCGACAACATTGTTTCACTCGCTTAAAACTCTGGACTCAATACGCATTAAGTCATTGTTCTTTAAGGTAATGTGGAATATGTTTATATCTCTACACTACGTTTGGTGTGAATGCATTATTAACCCCCAAGAAGGAAGAACACCTGTTCTTATTAGTAGCTTCTAACTGACCCAGTAAAGGATTTATTAACCATTCAAGAACTTGGTAAAATAAGGTATGCACTCTTGACAAAAGTTTGTAGAGAATTATTCAAGCAAAAGTATTTAGTAATCGAATAAATCCATTTAAATTACTATTAATATCAGTGGATATCAATGTTTTAGTCAGTATTTTTGGCCAGTGGCTCAGTTTTGCTGAATCTCACCACTCCTAAAATTGAAATCCATGGCATCTTCTGGATTTGCACGTCATTGTTTGTGTCTTCAAGTGTGCACAAAGCTTGGATCTTTAACGCAAGAGTGAACTCTAAATTGCAGCTGTGCTGTATATCTGGGAAGAGTGCACAGTTTGATAAAAAGTAAACCACAAGTAAACATACTGTTATATTTTCAAGATAATAAATGTTTGGACGATAACAGCTGTTGTGTTTCTGTGTGTGACTCAAAGCTTTCTGTGCAATTTATGTAACAGCTAGCTTTATGCCAGTTTGAACTGAAGCAAATCTTTTCTCCCAGAAGTGTCTGCTGAAATTGACACACACACGCACACACACACACACACACTCACACACACACACACACACATTATGCACAGAAACCACAGGAAACAATGATAAAAGCACAGAGACACACAAACACACACACATACGGTAAGGCAAAGATGTGAAACCAAAAGTCAGTGTTTTCCACAGGCAAAAGCAAGGAGTTAGTATCAACCACAACAGTCGAGGTCTTAGGTAGACCTCTCAATCGAGGTCTCTTAACTTCTTTCCAGTTTCTATAGCGTTTTTGCAGCTGTACAGCCATTTGATAATCCTCGCATTGCGCTCAATAACTGACGTCCCCTGACCCATCTTTTCATGTAACTTGTCCTCCAGCAGTCCGTCGCTGTCTCTACTGTTCCTGGAGAAGCCGTCGTCTGATGTAGAAATGCTGACACTCCGGGTGTTTATTGCAATTTCATCTGAGCGCGCCGAGAAGTTCTCCTTCCCCAAAGACTCAATAACCTCACCGCCCAGCCCACAGTACTTAAAAAAACCATCAAAGTCAGCAAAGTGTTTGGAGTACCTGGAGCTGATGTCAGAGTGAGACCGACTGACCCCTTTGCCAGGCCTCGTTTCAAACTCAGGAACTGTTAGGAGACCAGCAGAGAGACCAGCAGATTTCCAGACAACACCCGCTGTCACCTTTGTCCCAGAATCCCTGTTCTCTGTGCTGCGTTGCTCTGCTGCTCCATTCCTCCTGCTCTCTGACTGAGAGCTCACTACATGTGAGCTGCATTCCTTTGCTATTCCCTCAGGTGTGGCGATTTTTTCCTTGTTGCGCTCACCTTCACGCTCCTTTTCTGTTGCCTCACGTAACGGAACACTTTTATGCCCAGAGCCGAGCAGCAACTTGCGTGTTATATGGTGTTTCCGGTCCTTTGGTGACGTTCTCAGTAACTCACATTTCTGCCTGTGAAGCAGAAGAGAGTCTGGTCGTTTTTTGGAGCTGGACCGACGTACCTGCCCTGGCGAGCTGGAGTTTTGTGAACCACATGTAGCCGCTCTTGAGTTACTCCCAATGACAAGATTCCCACCACGGTTCGAGCTCCAGTTGGAAGACCCAGTGCTACTCACAGAGGCTGATCCAAGACTGATCACTGGCTCCTGAGTTGAGTTGACCACCTGCTTGCTTTTGACATATTTCAGTTTGCTTGCAGCGAGCCTCTCCACAGCAGTCATGCCTCCTCTTGTCTCACTCTCCAGTTCCATTTGCTTTCGGAGGTAATCAGGACCCTTCTCCAGGATTTTTGTGGTATCACTGGTTGCCTCCATTGTGGTTTGAACAAACATTCAAATCAGTTATTTCCAAAGTGTGGGTAATCCTTAAGCGTACGTTCTTCCCAGGAAAAAGATTCCATTCAAGCCCATCCTTTGCCTGAGCACGTATTACAACAGGATCACATTACCCCACCCATCCTACGCAAGGCTAGTTTTAACCAAACACAAGCCTGTTCAAAGTACACCTGATACCATCACAGGTGAGAACAGTGAAAGCTGACGGTGCTGCAGAGTTTTTCTTCTCCCGTCCAGGAGGAAATGCGGGCCTTTATCCTTGTTGCTCAATACAGGACAAAATCGTATGTAATCTTCTGCCAAGCGAAATGGTATGTTTTTCCATAGTACTCTCTGCTTTACCGACCCATTTACCAGCAACACTGACTCATCAAAATAGGTTTGCCGCTCACTATAGTGCACATGTTGTGCAATAAATGCTTTCCTCTGCCAATTCATGTAGTCCTTATGTGGCGAGGCTATCAAAACAGTATCGTGCAATTCTAAAGACTCAAAGAGGAAACACATTTGATGGGTTATTACTTCAAGATTTTGGTTTTGTATTTGCTCAGTAACTCATTCCACTCGTCTTGAAAAAACAATGACACTAACTTGATTTTGAGGTTTAATTGGATCCTGAAAGTTACACTCTTTAAAAAGCCCCGACGAAAACACCCTAACTATTAAAAACAATAAAACACTAATTTGATATTTGTGCAATCTACCAGTGGTTCTTTGTCTTGTACGCTTGTCCTATTTTAAGGTTAGCAATACTTAATTGGGTCAAAGCAGCAGTACAAGCAGTTATAATATAAGACAAAAAACCCTGATAGATTCCAACATTCCCACATGCTTGTAAAAATAATAATAACTCCCCAAGGAATAGTACATTTATTTTTGTTTCCTGTATGATGTGCAATTGGACTCTGCTTGCACTTGCCTTGTTGGTCTGCGTAACCAGACCATAATGGATTTTTTTCACATGTGCATATACACTAAGTAACCTAAATAGATACACAAATAAAAACATTCAAATCATCATTGATGATGTCTAATTGTGTACGTGTGTAAGTGTGCGTGTAAACGTTGTAAACATTTGCGGGTGTGGTGTCACATAGCGGTGTCTTGAAGGAGAGCCAGAGCAGCTGATCAAACAAATATGCAACATGTGTGTTATGAAAGAATTGCGACTGATGATAATCGACCAAAATGTGAAATGAAAATCTTGGCAACAGAATAAGAGCTTGCAACAACAGCGAAAATGCTCCATTTCAGCACAGCTGGGCTCTTTCTTCACACACTTTCCACCAAGTGTTGCTGAGTGAGTGACTGCACTTTGGCAACTTTCCTCAGCTTTACCGCAGGCCCAGCAGAGGGTTTTCTACAGCCTAAAATGTGCTCCCTACAGGTAATGCTGCCCCCGAAACCAATCCAAACTAGACCAATGATACAGGAATGAGTGCATGGCTCTGTAGTAAATGTTTCTGATTGATTACATCTGTAAGAGACTATATTTGTTATCTCGTTATTATCTTTTTACTTTTCTTGTCTAAAACGTAATTATTAAATAATATGTATGCTTTGGTAATAATGTAACCTGAACATGCATGTCAATAAAGTTTTTATGAATAGAATATAATTTGAATTAAATGGTGATATTTCCATCCATCTCCTTTCCTTAACAAGTTTCAAAACATGTTCTGAAGCTTTCAAAGGACACGGGCAGATTGACTGAGTGCTTAGATGAACAAGAGAGAAAGAAGCATGACCATGTATTTATGCAACCTTGTATATGTGTTTTTATAATATTCAATGCCAGCACTTCATATGCTTGTTAATGTAAGAGGCCCAACAGAAATCGCCAACAGAAACCAACAACCTTAATGCACTTTTATTGATTCCCCTCAAATCACTGAAGCTCATTTTTCAATGTTTTTACATAATTACCAAACCACATCTGTTTTTTTGTGGTGTTGCATTTATTCATTCTTATGATTTCTTTTGATTGGCTTCCCTGAACCAGACTGAACAGTTCACTTGGGGATTCTGCAGTATTTACTTGTACTTTATCCTTCCTCGACCTCCGCTTCAAATGAATTATGATCTCACGCCCTTGTGAGAAGTTCTCCGATTTTGAGGTCTGGTGCTTAGGCAGAGGTATGCAAGATGTGTTACTGTCAATGAGCACAAGTCATTCTTATAAAAATGTGTATAAACTGGCTTCTTGTCTGAACAGGACTACGAGTCCAAGCTTAATTCAATCGTCTTATATTTACATACATGAAACTTGACCTCGGCATTTAACTCATTTAGGAGCAGTGGGCGTCTGTAAAGGGCTCGGGGAGCAACTTGGGTTCCAGTGTCTTGCTCAAGGACACTTCGACATACGGAATGTAAAGGAGCTGGCGAATGAACTGCAAAGCGTGTGGCTAAAGGAGGATCCGCTCTAACCACTGACGGATTCAAGGATCATTATGCAACACAGAGTTGCACAACGAAATGCAGTCATAGTCCATTTTCTACACAAGATAAATAACAAAACAAAACAAAAACAGTAGTAAACTGTGGTGCATTTTTTTAACTTGCACCAGGAGGAATGTAAACAGCAGCAACAAAAACAATTCTATGGGCAGATATCTTAACCTTAAAATTTGGGAATATTTCCCATGAACTTTAACTACCAAGCATCATTGAAGTAAACACAGAGTCCGCTTCCTCTCGTCCCACTGGAGTCCTGTGCTCTCTCCTGCGGTCTGCCCGTTAAGTGCAGCTTAATCCAGGATGCCACGACGGAGCCATGTCTCTGTGAAGAAGTGGCCACAACAGTCACCAACCTCCCGTTGCTGGGTTAGTCTGATGATGGTCCTGAAAAGCTAAGGGATGACCAAATGTTACATGTGTTGAGTTGTTGTGATATTTCACTGCATAACTGACAGACATATATTGCCATCTAGCCACCTGCATAGCAAAAAAAACTCAAACACAAACATCTGAAAATGTAACACACAAATACACGTTTGCACACACACACACCTGTCAATCTGCCCTCTGGCTCAGGGGTGCAAGAGGAAACACGACTTCAAAAAACCTCCCATGTCACTTTTTTTTAAGTGTTGGAGTTGGAACTAAGTGCAGTGACAGCATTTACAATCATTTGGCATGTGTTCTGACTTATTGGGGAAATCTGTTTCTTCTTAATTGTATAAAAGAGAAAGGGAAAAAACTGGAGGGATGGAGGGGATGAGAGTGAACATGAACACTGTCATCATTAGTCACTTCTCCCCGGGGCCCTCTCACTTTTATGTAATTTGTAACTCATGCTGCTAGTTGGAAAAACATATTCTACAGTTTAATGTGACACTGCATCATCTGCTAATTGTGTTTTTATTGAGTCATTCACAATAATTACCATTCATCATTGAGACGTGAATGAAACTGGCTGACTCAATTAAGAAAAGGCTTGCAAATTATGAAATATAATTGCTGCAGGCATCTTTTGCTGCAGTTATTGTTTGACTCATATGTAAAGCAACTGATAATTGGTGATTATGTATGCAGTGCTAATTACGAAGAATATAAGGTCACCTCCCACTCAATTAGTCTGTGTATATTAATCACAAACTCATCTTACTGTATTTCAGTAAACAACGGTGTTTGCAGGATTACTGCTGCAGTGTTTTTTCATTAAAGGTTTTAGTTTCCTTTTACTTAATCTTTTCCTTTTTTAAGACAGTAACATACTCTTCTTCAATGATCTAACACAGTGAGGAGAATACATTTTATTCACACATGATAAAATGTCAAAATGTAAAACTGCTGTTATGATCAAATTAATGACATGGGTCGCTGGCACCATAAAGCACAGAACACCATTATTTGACCTGCGGTCTACAAATATTATCAGTAAAATGCATTATTATTATTAAAAATAAAAGTACCAGTTAAGCAGAAGAGGAAGGAGTGTTACAATATATTATTTATATTATTGAATTATTATTTCTGATGCATTCATTTGTAAGTAGCATTGTAATGTTGTGCATGGGCAATGTTGATTGTATAGTTGCATACGTGCATCGCATTTTACAAATGACAATGGCCAATAGTTTTAAACTAATTTAAAGTTTAATTTACAAGATAATTAGTAACTATTTGTGACGACTGAAAAATTTATCCGAAATAAGCGTTTGAGAAAATGTTTCTGGTAAACAGTCCATGGTAAGAGAGCACTTCATAATTTTAACAATGATGGAATGTTGTGTTTTACAAATCCTCTATATCTGCAGTATTTTCACAAAATCAATAAATTCCACATTCATTAAAAAGGTTTTCAATGTTTTTGTTCAGGCACGAGTTGGCCACCACCTGCGACGTCATACAAGACCGTCTAAACAACATGGCGGCCACTGGAAAGAAGTCTGTTTTGTTCGTTTGCTTGGGTAAGAGCTCATAACAAGTCATTTTACCCCAAAGAAGCGCATGTAATCCTCATAGAGTGTGAAACAAACATCATATATGACCAGTAACCCGCTAGCTAAGTCGCTGCTGTGAACTTTCAAATAAACGTTTTGTTACAAAAAGCACCTTAATTAGTTAGCTAGCCGGTAACGTTGCGCATTTATGTACATCTGGTGTAAAGCCAGGTGTGATAAAACATCATAGTATCTGAGTAGCTGAGTATCTTTACCTGCGGCCCTTCTCGTTGTATATGTATATCCTCGACTCCTCTCTTCCCCAAACGGGAGAGGCATTTGGACACAGATATTGTACTCTCTTTTGCACTATCATACTATTAAGTGTTACAGTTTTTGGTAAAACTGTTCTTAAACTCCTTTTTAAGTTTTAAAAACATGGCGTTAACATTTGTTGTGTTTGTGGTTTTGACAGGGAACATTTGCAGATCCCCAATCGCTGAAGCAGTCTTCAGTAAGATGGCAACAGACTCTGGTGTTGTGGACAAGGTAATGTCATGATTAATCCATCATTACATCATACGAAACAACATTTATAATACAGGTCACTGACATATTATGTCTACTGACAATTTCTGCCTGATATATTTACAAAGAGAGCTTTTTAAAAATCTTTTCTCTGGGAGTATGTTATGGAGCACAGTTATCAAATAGCACCACAAACAAAGTATCAAGCATAGAATCTAGAATAGAAGTGCTGCACACTACTGACCATTTTCCAAAGCATGCTTGCCCTGATTACTGTTATAAAAGGGTAAGTTCAAATGTTTTAAGTGGTGCAAAACACCCCAACTTTCCCTTTTAACTGATATAAGTGGGAAACTAATGGCAGTACAAATTTGTATGACCCGCCACATATCTGTACGTGAGGGTATGAACCATTTTTGCTGTGCTATTGTTCCCCATGCTCTACTCTGTCTAGTGGAGGATAGACAGTGCTGCCACCTCCAACTATGAGATAGGAAACCCTCCAGACCACCGCGGTCAAGCCTGCATGAAGAGTCATGGCGTGCCCATGCAGCATGTGGCCAGGAAGGTAGGACCACTCACTTCTACATCTCTCTTAGCGGTAGTTAGCGCCCCCTTTTTTGTTCTCTGTTGTTGCAGTGGGTCATAGACAGTGGTGCCACATCTGACTGGAATATAGGCAGCTCACCGGATGCCCGCGGTCTGGCCTGCCTAAGGAAGCATGGCATTGAGACGAGCCACAGGGCCCGACAGGTACAACCAGACGTCCCGTGGCTCCTCTCACCTCATTCATGTTTGTGTGTATGAGTGGGATATTTGTAAGATGACGCCTCCTAGACACCCAGGTGCTGTTAATCTGTCACTTAGCATACTGTAGCCTTTTCTAGTTTAATACAGGTTTATTTCTACTTCAACCTGCAGCTGCATACTAAGCGCCACACGATTGCTCTGTCAAAACAAACACAGGTTCATCTGAACTTCAGCTGAACTGGATGTAAGGTCCAGCCAACATTGCAGATTTAAGAGGAATGTCAAATACCACAAGTCTGTGTAACAACGAAGCCTGTTCAGTTTGCTTGTGTTTCTTAAAATTAAGCTTTGTTGGGAGCCTGTCTTGCAAGTTGGTGGCCTGTTCAGTGCATGTGTAAATTATTACTTCGTTGCCATTTATTTGCCTCCATTTGGCTTCTTAAATGATTGTCACATTTAGAGTGCTTCCACAATATTACATTTATATCAGATATGGCTAAATCATGCCATGTGGGGTGAAATATATGACTTTTTATCTCGTATTTGAATGATTAGAACAGTAGAAATGCCTTTTTGAACAGAGTTGTACTTCACTCTCTCTAAACAACGTTCAGCTGGTTGAGCTTAAACCTCAGATACAGTGACCTCCTGTGATAGCTCGGTTGAAATCCACAGGAGACAGCCGGGGGTTCAACATGTAAGGACACAAAAATAGGTGTTAAAAGATCAAGTGACTTGTTCCAGACAACACAGGTTTAAACTTTGTCTTAAAACATGAAGTGCAGCAACAGCCCTCCATATTTAACTTTACAGCTTTAAAATGTAAAAAAATGTATCAATTAAAAATGGCAGTTTTCATCATTTTACAGGCTTATGTATTTTGCGAAAATGGTGTTATTATGTTGGAAATATATGTTTTTTGTATGAGGCTTGGGCAGTATTTTGGTATTACCGGATACCAGGGTATTCAAAAATCCCGACGGTATGATTTTAAATACCGTCATGAATACAGCCGCTCTGCTTTCTATTGTGCTGTTTTGATGTGATGTATCGTAGTTCACAGTATGCGCCACAAGAGGTCGTTCTCCACTGGGTAAACAGGCAGCTCAGCTCAGAAACATGGCGACTACTAGTGGTGGGGATGATGTTACAGGACGTGTTTGGGGTATTTTGGAATTATTAGGCTTCCAACTACAAAAGCAGTTTGTAGCCACATGATTTTATTCAACTGCCAGTCTGCCATATCATCTCCGTTCAGCCCACCGATGCGTCGGTATCGTAGCTACCCACTGTGTGCGTAACGTTAGCAGTGACGTTACAGCTGTGAACGTAGCGGTGCAGGGAAAGTTAACTTTGGCTCAGGCTCAGGCTCATTTAAGGTGGGCTGACCTTTTTAAAGTGGACCAGCTGTTCTCATTTTAGCGACAAAGCGATCAGGCACCTCTCAGTGAAATATCAGGAAGATATGATGGTATAAAAAAATAGAAACCGCCCACGCGTAATGTCTATTTGATTGTGAACCCATTGGCCAGGTCTGTCTCTATACTGCTCTGTAAAATGATGGCACCTGTGTGCATGAAATATTGATGAAGACAATCTAGCAGTTGTTGTATTGTGTTAGTTTCAAATCCTGAAACAGGTCTGAAATTACAATAACATTTTTGTCCATATAGGGCCTTTGGGCTTATCCTCTGTCTTTTTATGTTTCCCTGAGAGAACTCGGGGGTTTCACCCGGTGCTTGAGATCTTCCGTCTCGTTGGTTTGTCTCTCTGCAAACCATTTGGTCAGATCCTCGTCTAATCTCCTCAAAGCAGGGATGGGGAGGCTCAACCCTTGGCTTAAACCCAGCCAAATCTACACAATGAGCTTTGACAGCCTCTTGCTCTCTCCTCTTTTCTTTTATCACCCTTTTCATTTCTGCCACTATCTTTTGCTCCTACTCTATATTTTCCTCTTCTTCCTCACATCTTTTGGACTGTGTGAACTATGACGAACAAAGATGTTCGTTTGAAAAATAGCAAACATGCTCCAAAGTGATCCATCACTAATTATTTGGAGCATGTGATGCCTTATTCGAAAATTGACAACCCAACATCAGATTTAATAGAGCTAAAATTTAGATTTCATACTCATCAATGTGTTCTAATTGAGTTGCCAATATGTTAAACTGATGACATAATGCAGAGACAATCGAGGAAGGTTGGGGACATCGAAAGGGGCCAGTTGAGGTGGTTCGGGCATCTTATCTTCTTTTGAATTAGCGGACTTTGCTATGTTCAGACTCCCAGCTTGCTCTCAGCCAGATATTATATATATGAATGGCCACAGCTGTTTCTGTGATTGAATATGTCTGTATACCAACGTCTGGAGCATCGCAGGAGTTTTATTCATGTCTTTTGTTCCTCTCTTCTTTCACTCATCTGGCATTCCTATAAACTGATTCTCAAAACCCCAAACTATTCAGGGTGCTATCTGGTTTTCTTCTCGTTCCAATAAACAGTGAACGCTTTTCTTAACACCCCCCTACAAAGTTGTATCCTGAAGATTTCAGCTGTGGTTTATTTGCAACAGCAGGTGTGGTTTAATGCGCCAACAAAAGCTCCTTGAGCAGCTTTTTTTGTCAGAAATACAACAACAACAAAAGAGAACTTTTGCATCTGTTTACAGTGTGGCTAACTGCACTAAACTCAAGTTTTTTTTTTTAACAAATAAGTGAGTTAACAATAATCTGATTTCATACTTCAAACGGCGTAAGAGGTTTACCACATTACAGAAGATCACAGTAACGTCTCCATCAGAGCTAACCGTGGTTACGAATACATTACACGTCACAATAAAAGCCACCCTGTGTTCTGCCAGTTGAAAGCTTTCAATGTGAAACAGCAGCAGTAGGAAATGTGCAGTGACGTAATGGTGCCCTGGGGAGTTTTCTTGTAAACAAACAAAATGTATGTTTACATTCTCACTCTACGTATTCTTGTAGTCTAACAAACATGTTGATTACATTTCTTTCCTCAAAAAACATTTGCAAAGCCGAGATTTTTAAAATCCTGTAGCGTTAAAAAAAACTCCACGGGGAACCTCAAAACAGCTCTTGTACAGGGTTAAGAGAGTGAACAATAAACTGTGAGTCTGATATCAATTAACTAAATTATAAAACACTAACACTGAGTTAGCTTCACGCTTCGTTCCCTGTAAATCCCGACAGCGTGTGAAGACAGAGTCCAGCGCAGGAATGGCGGACTCCGCCACTAACGTTTAGTTTAACATTTAATTCTATTAAAGATTTAAGGTTTATGAGAGCCTTTATTGTTGTTTTGGAAATGATCGGTTCTCTCTGAAGGAGCATAGAGAGGCTCTGCCGTACTGTGTCCCCGTACAAAGCCAGAAGTAATATTTGTTTTTCTTTCCTACATTTCTCCTTCTAGGTGACCAACGACGACTTCATGAGCTTCGAGTACATTCTCTGCATGGACGACAGCAATTTGAGGTACATTTTATTCAGCCCACAGCAGCACGGTTTATTATATCTGTGTATGTAGCTCGCAGGCTGACACAGCTTCTGAAAGTGTCTTGGCTCACCAAAGGAAGCCTGGGATCAAGAAAACATTTGCCTCGAAAGGGGTCAAACTAGGTTGTCCTGTCGTGGTAGGGATCTGTGCTACTCCTTCACATGCACATCAAAATGGTGGTAACATTGAGTATAGCTAACTTGTAGGTGAATGCCTTCCTTTTAATGAGCAATGTCCTTTCTTAAGCTCTTTCCAAAGGTCAGGGGGAGGGATATTTTTTGATACTTTGAACGTTTAGGGATCATTTTGAGATCACATGCCTACGGCAGATCTGATCTGTAAGCAGCTTACTGAGTTCTTTGGATGCCTCGTCTTTGCTCTTTGGGCAGGTTTTTCCCCTTTCGCTCCCACATCGTGTTTTTTTTTTTTTTTCCTCCACAAATGTTAAGCTGACCAGACTGAGAAAATTAGACCCTGTCTTAGACAAAAGGCACTCTGTCCATGTTTAGTTGTCCTTACAAAGCCCATCTCATTGTCGTCACCTTGAAAGCGATTAATAATAGTTTAACCGTCTTTAGTTTTTCATATTATTACTTTAGTTTGAGATTGGCTTGAACAGGTTGAGGTGTTCATTTTCTCTATTCTTGTATTTTTTGTTGTCTGAGTAAAGCTTATACTATTGTTTGTCAGTGCTTTGGAAGGAAGTTAATCACATGGATGTTATTATCATGGTGGTGTTACATTCTCTCCATTATTGGAAGTACATAACACTACGGCTATACATATAGGATGATATGGATGTTCCACCTTATATCTAAATGGCAGAAGAAAAGGGAAGGTTTGGTTTCTGGTCCAGAGGTCTCATGTTGAAACATTCAAGTGTTTTTCTTCTGTTCTCCTGAAGTTACCAGCTTTCTCTTGTCTTCACAGTGAGTTGAACAGAAGATCAAATCTCGTAAAAAACAACCCAACAAAGGTTGAGCTTCTTGGTTCATATGACCCACAGAATCAGCGCATCATTAAAGACCCATACTATGTAAGTATTCAAGTACATTCTTCTGTTCAGCATTTTCAGCCATAATTAAGGCGATTCTTTGATCATCTTTGAACGTTTGATCATATTAATCCCCATTTTGTATCCATATAAAATATGCCATTGAACCCTTCCAGCCCAGTAAACACTACAATAAAGTATTTTAACACAACTGTTATTCAGTTTGCTTGGACAAATGGTTCAGCTTCGTCTGCAGTGCTCACTCATCCCTTTTCTTCCCCATATGCTTACTCTGCAGTTGAAAGTCCTGCCAAATGATTTGGACATTTTTTTCATCTTCTTGGGGGTTATGAGTGAGAAAGGCCAGAGTGGAAGGAGTAAAGTTTTGATTAGTGGTGAAATGCTGTCAATAATATACCGTATAATTTACTGTGTGGTCTTGATGGATGAAGTGGAACAATGAAACGGTCGTCAAGTCAAATTATCAGTGAT
This sequence comes from Anarhichas minor, assembly GCF_050575085.1. Taxonomy (NCBI): domain Eukaryota; kingdom Metazoa; phylum Chordata; class Actinopteri; order Perciformes; family Anarhichadidae; genus Anarhichas; species Anarhichas minor. Next base: position 7,400,264 of record NW_027466582.1, read on the forward strand.
GAAAGAGGAAATAGTGGTTGACCACAGTTGATGTGACTGTAGTATTTAGTTTCAGAGTTTGGCTTTAAACACCATTTTTCTGTGCGGTTATCAGCAGGAGTGTGTCTGCTGGTAGCTTTTATTCAAAAGAAGGGGATTATTGATGCTCTTTACAGGCGGTACGGTTTGGATACCTAATAGTATTGGATGATGCTGGATCGTGGTCCTTCACCAGCAGCCGGAACTTGACCGTAGGGCGGCTAAATTAATGGAAATGTGTGCTTCTGATCATAGAAACCTCTGCTGCATATTAAATCAAGCGTTTCCTAAAAATGCACGGGATACACGATCTTCACTAGAAGATGAATTGTAATAACTTTGGTCTTCTGACTTCATCTAGCGCCATAATCAGGTCAACATTTTATTGCTTTGGTTTATGACCAAATGCCTGCAAAACTAAATGCACGGTGACATGACGGCAGCCTCACTTGTACTTTGTGTTGCTAATTCGCTACTTAAGATGATGAACGTGGTAAATACAGGCTGCAGCTTTAACCCTTTCACAGCGTGTTTTTAGTTCGGGGGAAGTAAGACGAATAATGTCTGATCCACTGCTCCGTTGTACTTAGCTCCACCCTCTCGTCACTTCTGCTTCCAAAAACACAAGATGGGAATGGCCAAAATGCACTGAACTCAAAACCTTACTCCGCAAACCAACGAGTGACGTCACGGTGATTTCGTCCACTTCCTATAAACAGTCTTTGGGTTAACATTATACCTGCTAAAAATCGTGAAGTTTGCTATGGTTGTAAAGGTTTTTCCATAAAAAACGATCAAGATTTCAGTAAAAGCTTACCGCTTCAAAACGTCAAAATCAGAAAAGTACTTTATTTTTCCAAATTTGAGTGTTGTGCTCAAGCTAACCTGTTTCCTTCACAACAACAATTTCATTTAATGGTTGAGTAAGAAACTAACATTTTATTGTGTTTTCAAACCATTTCACAGAATGTGCCCTGCATATCTACAGCTGTATTTTATCAAATCCAACAGATGTATGTACGTAATTCATTCCATCATTTTATTTTGTCCCTGTTTTATCTCATAGGGGAGTGACGAAGACTTTGAAAAGGTGTACGATCAGTGCGCACGCTGCTGCAAAGCCTTCCTGGAGAAGAACTCCTAACAACATGAGACCTTAAATGATCTTTACTAAATCTGTTGAATTATAAGAGAAAATTAACCAAATATGATTTGACTGTGTCACACAAGCACATGTCAGCACAACCGCTCTTGTGGATGTCATTGGATGACCAGGAAGCGCATCGGTTTCAGTGTTGTAAATGTTACACAAACCACACATTATGTACATTTAGAACGACGCTGCGTGGACAAGTTTGTTGAATTTACGTGATTAATAAAATAAAAAAGAGTGACTATTGGAGACTTATTTTACACACAAATCATTATTCTTTACATTTTGAATATGCTTAAGCGTTTCTATGTATGAAGACATCCTTCAGATGATAGTAGTTGACTGGACATCTGAGGTGTGCAGGTCAAAGGTAATGCCAGCCTAAATCTGTCTGGATATGTTGTTGGACGCCTGATGGTTGGGTTATTTTCTTTGCACTGCGTTTTTGGTATTACAGCTCCTTTTTATCTGCACTATTAACACAATATATTATTAGATTTCAAGTATATCTCATAAATATTTAAAAACAGATATAAGAAAACCCAATCTGTTCCCACTCTTTTCCCTTGACTTCCTGCTGTGTGCCAATCACCACTGGCTACTTGTTAGATGGTAGTAATCCCATGAGGGAGGACTCATCAGCGCCAATACAAATTACCATATGGTGCGATTCATCTGCTAGAGTTGTGGTTTCACCATAGTGAGTGGACATTAAGAAAGGGCTGCATATCATTAAACATGGGTGGACTCAAAGGTCCGTTGAACCAACTGGAGGGTTTCCAAATGTAAAAGAATTTAGTTTTAGGGCGGTTTACTTGTCAAGCAGGGCGTCAACTGTGAAGGAGCTCACATGCGAATCGGAGATTAATTGAGTAAGATTTCAAAAGCAGCAGATGTATCTGTCTTCTGGTCTGGGTGAGTCGAAAAGTGCTTCTTTGAATTTTGGACACAATATGGTCCAATCTGCTTTATTCAGTACTGAAATAAGGCGCATTTGGCAAACATCGTTCCCTAATGCCTGTTATCACAAGCACTGCAAGGAGTGAATATTTCAGACCAAACATCCTGTACAAATCCACTGCGGTTCAAGCAAATAATAGTTTCAGTTAAATATAAGTTCAAATAAGTTCAGTTAAAGGAATAGTTTGACAGTTTGGGAAATATGCTTTCTTGCAGGGAGTTAGATGAGATGATCGATACTTAAAGGTAGGGGAAACGAGTAGCCTGGGTCTGTCTGATGGTAGAATATCCACCTACCGACACCTCTACAGCTCACTAATTAGCATGTTGCATATCCTTTTTATACTTAAAACATGACCTAAAGACTACAGTTTACTTATTCACAGGGGCTTATGTTCCAGACATTGCCCTGGATAATCAGGTTACACAGTGAACAATGTTCATACTTTTGGAGTATAAAGTAGTGGCAGTGAAAAATGTTTAGTGTGAAGTCTTTGTATAGAGTAATTGTCAAATTTCAAATAACAATAAAAACACAATTTCACCAGTCAAGGGGGAGAATAAGTTGTTTTGGAATTTGTTGGACCGGCCCTTTTAAAATGAACTTTTTTCCTGTTTTTATCGTTGCTGATCTGCAGCGTGAAGTTCACCGTAGTCGCGGGACTCGGTCCAGTCATGTGGTCAATCAGGGAACATTCCACATTTCAAGAAGGAAAGTATAGAAAACGCTGCACCAGAAGACAAGGACAACTCATATTCGTACCAATCTTATAATTTATATGTGTATTTAACAGCCATTTCATGAATGCAGTCACTTTAATTTATGGTAGATAGGTGGATTCCTCCTATGCTTTACAGTATGTACATATTTCTCTTGTTTCATATGGCCTATAGTCTGTACAGGGAAACCTTATGACAACTCAAATATATAAATATAGCTTTTAGATCCACAGGAGGGCTGCGCTTACAACCGCCACTTGCTTTGTTTTTTCTCTCGCAAAGACACAGAGAAACGTCAATGCAATTAATAATTTTATCACAGTTCTTTCTCAGTGTGAGCACAAGTGGGTGAAACTATGCCGTGACTGATGCCCGGGGTTTGTGAGAGCTTATTGTCTGCGTAATGGGTATGTGCAGCAGTAGAAGGGATGGGCTCAACCCACAGCACTCATACGGACCAAACCAATCGCAGAAAGCAAGTCATATAAAATATATCTTACATTTGGATTTTGCTCTCTTCTGAAAGAAATTAAGAAAATAAAAAATATGGAATCCCTTTTTGTTTTGTTTTCGCAACATCTTTTTTGGATGCCAGCAGGAAAATAGGCCCCGTGTTTGTTTCTCTCAGCCAGTTGTTTCTTTCTTTCTCCACTCCTCAGTTTCACCGTCTTTATCTTGGTCTGGTTTTGTTTGCTGATTGCCTCCGTCGTGGTGACGGACATCCATCGAGGCGCAGCCAGAGTGGTGGGAGGCATTAATCCACGCGGTAGCAGAGCAGACCTCAATGATGGGGCAATACTGTGCCTAATGTCAGTTAGGGCTGCTCAGAGTATTTTAGGCTTCCCTCTCACTTGTCCAAGGCACTTATTCCCCAAGTTTTCTTTCTTGTGGAGGACTTGTTTGCGTTCAACCTGCAATGAAGAGGAAGTGAAATTCAGCACTGTCTCCAACTTGGCAGCCCGTAGCAAAATATTTGCTTGCCAAAAAGAATCACAATAAATCACGAAACTACCACTGTGCTGCTGCTGAGGCATGTGTGTATCGGCACAGCACACATATCACCACGGACATGCAGCTGTGCTGCAGACCTGACCTGCACAGGATTCTGTCTTAAAGCAGCAATACCACAATGTGAAAATACTGCATTACAAGTAGTGTAGAATGGCCCCTTTTGAACTATCGTATTATTGGATTAGTGTTATTTCAAGCGATGCCAAATTTTTGTAAAGTGTTCGTGTTTAGTATAAAAAATAGTAATCAGCAAAGCAACTAACAATATTTCCCCCAGAAATATAGTAGAGAAGAGGTATACATACATTAATTAAATGGAAATACTCAAATGAAGTACAAAAAGTGCCCCCAAAATGATGTAAATGACCAAAAAATATATATATTTTTAAAGTTTAATAATTAACACCTACAGTGGGAATTGTTCTGCATTGAGTAGTTTCGCTTTGGATTCTTTGAGTATTTAGATGATACTTTTACTTTAACATTTCCAAGGAAGGACTTTTACTTGTATTGCTATTTGTACTCAGGTTGATGACCTGAATACTTCTTCCACAACTTCCAACTTGTCACATATATCTTTTGAAAAGTATACTCTGGCCTTCCTGGATATATCTAACAGGTGTAAAACACCATCCTTTCAACCATATGTCCTCTATATGCATCTTATCTTTAACCCTAAACAGCATGAAGCATGTTTGATTTAGAGGAGAGTATGTTACAGTACCTTGTGTGTGCTACCCCTCTGTGCACTGTCGGCTGCCAGCTAGTCTTGCGAGAAGCCGAGCACATCTTTTGAAGTCTGAGAAGAGAAGATTAAAAGGAGAGACCTGCGTATGAGTGGATGCTTTTCACACGGTGTGATGACATTGGACTGACAAAGAGAGACATTCCTCTGTGTGTAGGAGCTTACAATCAGGTATTGTGCAGTCTCTGGTGTGGTGGTAGAGTCTGTACACATGCTTCCTGCACTTGGGACTGAAGTAAAGCGGACCTGAAAGGGAAGACAGCAGGCTGTGAGAACATTTCCAGCATTATACATGTTTTATAGCCAATACAGTATGTGAGGCTATCATTCACTTTTCTTATATTATTTTTCTTTCAGCCATCCTCCCTGCTCTGTTTCTTGCATAACATGCCAGTGACACAGAAGTGGCCTCACCTGTTAAATGTTTTAGGAATTTCTCCTTCTTTCTGAGATCTCTGGGGAATACGACTGTGGAAAGAGAGAAGATGGGAAATAAGTTTCAGGTTTACATAGCTGCCTTTAAATAGCACAGACATTTGCCTCTTAAAAAAAAAAAAAAAAAGACTAACATTACTTTACTGGTGGGTATTAATCCCATCACCTAGAACTGGGGTGATTTTGTCAATTAAAACCTGGGTAAACTTTGATATCCAGTGAGAGGCCAACGAAAACAAAGAAACGGGAAATCTTTATGAGTGAAAAGCATATTTTCTCACTTACCTCCGGTGGTATCTAGCCATGCAGATGCTTTTTGTTTAATTTGTTTCCAGATTTTTAGATTTCTGCCTCCGACCAAATATCTGCATTGCTAGATAGCACTTAAGGTCAGTTGTGTTGAGTTAAATGTGGTGCAGTAGCCATTTAACTTTATCTCGTGTTAGTTCCATCAGTCTATAATGATTTTGCTGATTAGTATTATTCCAGTAGGCTACATCCTTCATTAGAGGCTACAGCATCCTCTTGACATCCAACATTAGGGTCCCGCCCAGACGATAATGTCACTCACCGACAACCTGATCGCCTCTGTCTGCTTTCAATTTGTTTAAATCCTTTGGTTCCACCGGAGAGCTCCTCGTCCGTGATGTTGACGGGGCTTCCCTGTTCGCGCTGTGGCGACCCCGGCTCTGCTCCACGTATCTCGCGATCTCTATCATCGGCCTCAAGTCCTGCTGCGCCTCCCTGCCGGCTGCAGTAGCAGACGATGGGGCCGCCGAGGGCGCGCTCTCGCCGCAGTGACCTGTCAGCGTGCACATCAGTAGCACCAGTCCCATAGTGACGTGCTTACGTAGTCCGCTCATAGCTCCCGTGGAGAGAGAGAGGAACAAGTGAACTACTTCTCCAATCGCCTCTGGGGGGAAAAGTTGAACTGTAGACCTGCAAGAAAGATCGATGCATGAATGTCAAGATGATGTCAGATTCACATTGCACCCGCTGGGAACATGCATGGCGAAGGAGTATTTAAACTGATGACTGATGGACCAGGCTTGTCCAAATGCATCTTTCATTCACAGAAAATCACAGTTGGAATCATTTGTCAAGTAAATAGACCTATCACAATGTTCTTACTTTGTTCCGTTAATCAGTCTCTAAACTATCTTCTCTCAAACTTTTGTGTCACACATCCCGCATCATTGCCTATTGTTATCAAAGTATTGTAGTTCAGACAATGTTGCTATACATTATTTAAAATCGTTAAAGAAGTATTAATACTATGTTGGCCATAAACCAATAGAAGTAGGCTACAAGTTCATAAGTATTGTGGCTTAGGTGTTTTATTTATTTAAGGAATTTCGAGATTAATTTTTTTACAAAAGACAGTTAAGAACAAATTACAAATACAAAAGACCACACGAGCAAGAGCATCAATACGTTATATAACAAAATATTGCTTATGATTAAATAAATATGCCTAAGTGATGGGATGATAAAAATGCAATTACCTTTGGGCCGATACAGCCTTTTCAAACTGTGTGATAAGGTTCCGTGAGTCCAAACATGGAAATATAGAACTGTGCGCAACTTTTGGTCCTTGCTTTTGCTGCTCCAAAAAATATGTGCCCTTAAAGTCTGTTCTTCTGTGGGAAAAATCAAAGCGTCTGAAGTCATATGAGTATTCGCCGAGCATCTGTGGTGATCCCCTCCAGGCCGACTTTAGGGAGAGAGTGGACAAGCAGCCAAATGATCCGGTGCTCCAAGTCCGGTGTGCGTCCTCGCTGAAGTAGCGGATCAGCTCACTTTTTATCTCCGTCTTGTAGACGCGGTGACCTGTCCCTTGTGGGTTACTCCGCCGCGTCTGTGATAATAATAATACGCATTATTGGCACTCCTGAAGCAGAAAGTCCGCTTGAGTCGACTGACCATCACTTGAACGCCGTGTGAAGTTCTCTGCTCCCCCCTCCTTTCGGTTACTCTATTTATTTGTGCGATATGCAGTTACAGGAAGCGTTGTTCCGACTAATACTTCCAATGAAATTTCCAATTAGCCCAGCACATCTCGGTGGAAACGCTCTCATATTAATGTGATTCTCATAACTTCATTTGGAGCCATTGCGCACTTTCGTGGAAATTGAAACACAATTACGCCCCGTTTGAGGGTGATTCTTTGAAAATGAATTACGCACGATTTCTAAAGTTATTGAACTGTAGTTTCTGGTCAGAAAAAACGACTACACAGCATAGTGGAGGTTTAGCCTACAGAAGGTTTCTCCTCAGATTAGTTTGTACAGCTTTCTCCAAGTCAGGGCGTGCAATTGTTTCCCATGACACCCCTCCCCCCCCCCCCCCCCCCCCCCCCCTTTCAAATCTAACTGACCAGTGAGGCTTGAATATTCTACTCTAGTACTAAAACACGTTGACGAAAATCTGCATGTTTCAGAACTAAGAAAGTAAAGTTTATTCAGCGCCACAAGTCAAAAAGTGTAACATATTGCCTCATCAAAACTAAAATTCCAAACAATGAGTACTTGGACAGAACCGCAAACTAACTCTTGTGACCGGGTGTAAAACCTTGGTGCTGAAAGGACAGCGCGCACTGTCACCCAGCTCCGAACCTCTTCTCGGAAGAGTCAATTCTCTGTGTTAACTCAGAAGAGATTCCGGTATAATGACAGACAGGTTTTCTTAGTTGGAACACAAGTCTGGCAAATTGTATCGATCAAAACGATGACAAAAAGTTATGGATATTTGGTTCCCCTCGTGATTCACACCAGGATGATTTATCTTGTTTTTTGTAGATCAGAGAGAATCGATCCAACTTCTTGGAGGTGTAATGCGATATCCAATAACATTGATCAGCTGTGTCATAGACTTGCTTTGCATGGAGAGCAAATCTGCCTTGAGGTTGCAGATGAATTCAGTTTTTTTTTGCAGCACGAGACCAGTGCAATGATTGGGAGCAGGTGGTGCAGTGGTTTGAGAAGATACATCCACAATCCTGATTCTTAGCCCATTTATGACTGACCTCTGACCTCTGACATGCACGTGGAGGACTATAAAGTGAATATTACTTTACTATAAAAAAGTTTATCTTTACCATTAACATTAGAGCTGGACTGCAATGACCACTAACCCAATATAATTGGTGTAATATACGTTTAAATGCACACTTATAAGTGTATCCGACCATCTACCACTTTTAAATGGCAACTATTTCATTCATCAAGTAAATAATATAATAAATACATATTTCTTTATATTCAGCATAATATTCTGCAATGGAAGGAAACAACTTCAGCAGGGGGCGCCATTCTGCAATTACTGCACATGACAGTAAAATCCTCCAAATGTTCATTTTTATACTGTCTCACACTTCCTGAGATAACAACAACCACTTAGCCTGCGGTTTGGAGGGGTTCTGCTCTTGAAATTGTTCTGCAAAGATGGAAAACGAAAGTGCATAATTGTGCTAAATAAACCAACATTCTCGATTAACACCACAAAATAAAAGAAAAGAAAAAATAAATATGTTCTGCTTTTAAATGGCCAGTTAATACAAAGTAAGGTTGCTTTTTAAATTTTTTTTTTTTTTTACAATTGTGAGGATTGTAGTGTGTAGCTATGCATTTCAATGCTGGCCAGTGTGTCTTCCTTCCTTTGACTGATGCTGCAATGTGTTGGAGATCCGTAGCAGCAGGAATTATGAACAGGCATGCAAGGTGGTTTATGGTCGTGCAGTTTTGGTAAGGTAAGCCTCACACATGTGGTGTGGTGTGGTGGGCACTGGTTTCAACATGCTGATTTTGTCATCCTCTTTTCTCTCCTGTTGCAGTTGTATTTTCCTCTGCAAGACTTTCTAATTAATTTAGGAGGATGTGGTCGTCTTCCCATAAACATGCCTCTTTTTTCCTGGATTACTTGTTCTCAAGACTTTGTCAAAAGGCGAGGCCTTCTCTGATGTTGGCCACAGCAAAGGGCACGCTTCTGTGATCAAGGATGTTGCAACTATTTTCACTCTGAGGGTCACTTAAACTGACATTAAAAAAGGCATTCATGTTTTACCAAAAATAAGCTTGGATAACATGCGCAGTAAAGTTCAAGCTTATAAACTGGTACTCTTCCATCTTTTTTTTAAAATACAGGCATGAGTTTGATGAATAATGACCTATCACTGTCCTGCCCGTGGTATTTATGCTAGACTTTCTCTCCATGTGTTTCTGGTCATAGAACATCCTCCCAATAGATAAAATACATTTGTCATGCCTCCTAATGCTCTGGTATTCTTGATTTCATCTTTCACAGCTTCTTTATCTCCCCTCATGTGACTTTCCGTAGATGGTTGGCTTTTACCTTATGCTATAACTTGAGCTGGGTGTAAATTGCAAGAATTGAATATGGAAATTGTAATTACCCGTGAAGAAGCAGAGTTTATAGTTGGATACAGCTGTAAAGGAAATATATGATATGTGTAGTTGGCAAGCAGCTGCAGAGAAAAGGAAGTGCATTTGATAGCTTAAGGGTGCCCTCGTTTTCTTGTTATAAAGGACATATACAAATTTTCAGGTTCATTCTTGTATTTTGGGTTTTACTGGAACATGTTTACCTGCTTTAATGTTCAAAAACACATAGTTTTTCTCATACTGACTGTCTGAATACACCTGTATTCACCCTCTGTCTGAAACGCTCTTTAGCACCTGTTTCTTCAAGCCTCCCTCCTGAAAAAGCTCTGCTCTGATTGTCTTGCAAAATAAACCCCCAACAACTTAAAACTTTAACATATATAGGTACACACATTTAATTAGACATCTGTATTTAACCCATTCTGAGCAATGGGCTCCTGTAAAGGACCCGGGAGCTACTTGGGGTTCAGTTTCTTTAATGGAAACTTAATGGAGTACTGAGGCATTTTACTCCTAGAAGGGGGGCACTAGGACCCAGGCACAATTTGGCCAATCAAGGTGAGAGCACCTCAACCATTAAGAAGCTCATTGAGCACAGGTGTGTCAGCTTCATTCCTGCTCCAGTGCTTCCTTAGTAAGCCAAACAAAGGGTACATCCCAAGTCTCTTATTTGTCTTTTCCTAGCTCCTCGCTTGAACCGGAAGTTGTTCTGCGCCGCCATATTGACGGCATTCCCAAAGCTCTTATTTCTGCCCTGAGGAGCGAGGATCTAGGAGCGAGGAAGGGCAATTAAGGTCAAGCCCTGCGAATATAACTGGCTTTAATTTAAGCAACTCATTCAGTGAGTCTCACCTAATCAAGTAAGGAAACATGCAAATCATGTCAAAATACACAAACATTTATGTTTAAAAAACCCCAAATACTATTCTTTCCTCTGTGGACTAGCTCACTCCTCAGGACACATGTGACGATGGTCGCTGTGTCAACCATGACTCGGCTGAGACACAATACAGACTACACATTGGTCCCCAACAGATTGAGGCTTGCTGTTGTCGTTGGGAAGGAGGTAGAATCTAAGAATGTAAACAAACAAAGATGTCCTGCGCAGTGTGCCAAAATACTGGCTGTCTTGTGTTTGGAAAATCCTAAAAAAGAAAGAACAAACAATTGTCTCCTCTGTTTCACAGTTCATAGCAGCGCCAACAACATCATTCCTTTTTCGTATTCTACAGTTGTGCGTGGAAGAGTGCCCTGTGCTCCTGTTGGTCAAAGTCACTGACATGGAGGAACACGTCGTGGTCAAACATGCTAGTATTTCTGTCGGGAACCTGTCATATATTCAATGACCGTTTTGTTCGTGTAATATAAGGAAAAACTCTTCCTCGGGTCAGCAATTTTGAAGACAAATTTAAGACCCCATTTTACATTTTGTGTACCACGGACAGATCTGATAGCTATCGCATATCAACAAATCCAAGTGTATATGCAGAAGCATTTAAGACAGATTAAAAACCGATTGCTCAATCAATCACGGAAAATGAGACACATTCTCACCAGATGCTATATTATAAAGGTGTTATTGCATCCAGCTCTACACAACTCAAACGTAATATTTACCACCCGAGTGCATCTACTGTACATCATCAGTAAGCGGTCTGAGGAGAAAAAAATAAAGCCTCTACAGGGCCTGTCTCCTTTAACAACGGCAGCTGAAGTTAAAATTTCACATACGCCGTCATTTTCCCCGACTCAGTAAACGAGACAATTTCAGCAATTTAATGAGTTCACGCTACTGCTGTTCAGCTGGTTTTAACTCAAAGCAATAATTTAATTGAGTTTGAAAGACAACCGTGGCAAATTGTTTCAGCAAACATCTTGAATTTTCTGGCCAAACACCATTTCAAATGAAGAACTGTGTGACAAATGCCAACAAGAATGCACAGAGACCATCCTAATGAGAAGACGATGGAGATGTGTTGAGAAAAGACCCTGCTGATATTACAAGAACAGCCTGACATTGGACACCAGAAGGGAAAAGAAAAAGAGGCCGACCAAGAAAGGCATGGAGAAGAACTGTGGAGAAGGAGATGCAGAGCCTAAACCACTCATGGGGCACCATCCAGCGACTCGCCCAGGACAGACGGGAGTGGAAGACTTTTGTTGCTGCCCTACATGCCAGGAGGCATAAAGGGCAATGATGATGAGAGAGAAAACAACAACACATTTGAGTCCGACACACAATCAAGTTGACCCACTTCTCTCTGGTGGATTTTGCGGTATCCTGTCCGGTTTTTCTGTATTTTCTCCCAACTTGCACAAAACTCGTGATTGAGTTGGTCCACAATGACTGTCTTTGTCACTTTGAGGGTAGCAACCAGCTCAAGGTCAGCGATGGTGAGCTTCTCACAGAGGCCAATCAGTTTCAGTTTCACATATATTTTGTGGTGAGAAGCCAAATCATTTGTCAGTGTATGCAATGACAGAGTCATAGAACTTCACAAAGTGCTGTTGCTGCTTGTACGTTTGTGTTGACACTTACCCAGCTACATCTCAGCAGCTCCTGTTTTTTCTTCATCCTCGAGGGTCTTCTTCAGTGCCACAGGACAGCTCTTAAGTGATCGGAAGCTGGGCAGCTTTGCAGGAGACAGCTGGAAGAGAGAGCCACTGTGTGCAAACTTAACGAAGAATTTCACGGCACTCAATGTCAACAAATACGAAAATGCTGATACTGAGAAGGGGCTGTAGATCTTTAGAACAAGGGACCCGAAATAATCCAGCTCCAAGTAGATACCTGCAATCAATCCTTTTCGTGCCCAGATCAACAACAAAAAAAGTATTTGCTCGCAGCAATAAACAAGCTTTCTTTGATTTGGTGATACGTGGGATTGGCTCACTGTAGCTACAACCCATACAGCCGGGATTGCCTGTCTACATGCCACTCTGAACATGGAGATGTCTGAGCCGGCGGCTCGCAGCTAACGGTGCTAACAGTGCGAACAGGGTAGGAGTTACGCTTCTGCGGGTCGAGAGACGTCTTTGTCACTGGTAACAGCTGTGTGAGCGGCACTGTGCTTTGCTGGGGCGTTTAGGTAACCATTGGGACACACACAGGCACTTCTCAATAACTTGTAAACGGAGTGGTGATTTCCAAAGATGACACTGGCATTATCTGCTGCATAGGCTGTAATGTGCCTTATATCCAGATCATGCTTTTCCAGACTTTTCATCATTTGCAGTTTCATCATTGTCTTTTTTTGTTGTTGCAGGAATTGTCGTATTAATACACAACTGATGCTCATAAGGGGACCTGTGATTGGATGGCAGGTGATCTCACCCGTAACGTTAATTTGTACTCCTGTTGTATGAGTAAAGGCCTGGATCTCATGGTCTCTCAGCCAGCTCTAAAACAAAAACAATGCCTGAGTCTGAGCCAGTTCTCTTGGCCGCCTTTTTCTTTTGATAATGCAGGGTTTTTATCATGCTTGTAGGCATAACTACTAATGTGTGTTTGCTATTATCTGATGATTTACCTCATGTTCACCTCCTTGGGCTGAACATGAGGTGATGAAGCTCTTCTTGAGCCTGCAGACATGAGCATGTGTTTGCGGCACGCTATTAATAGGCCTACAAATGGCTGACTGTTGCGCCCTTTATTATGCAAACTTTGAAGTGCCTCCCACATCTGTATGAAATGAAAAGCTGTGTCCGATAGTTGGCTTAGTAGAGGAGTCTCTCAAAACAAATGAGACAACACTGTGGAATTTGTTTGTTTAGACAGGATGCTCCAGTGTCTCCCGATTTCTCCAATTTTATGGACTGCTGATTTGCCATGCTTAGTTATTTTGCAGAGTTGATGAAATGACAGAAAGACAAGAAAATGATGCTGATCTAATACCTACTGTACCAAGGACATGCATCCCCTGCCATTGAGAGCATCCTGATGTAGCCTCTGATCTCAGCACTCAACTCATACATTATTCCTCTCTTTTTTGGTATCCACACCTGATTAGTCATGCTTCATCATCTGATCCAACATCTCCTGAGGGTCAAGATGGCCTTTTACAATCTGCTGCAGAATGCCCCGAAAAGCTTGATTGCATATCTGTATCGGAATCCATTTGCTGAACTCACACTGTATGAAGGTGAAGGAGCTCTTTGCAGATGTTGTTCGCCCTGGGAGCAATTGATACAAACACACTTTTCCGGCAGGGCCCCAATCAGTCAACATGGCTGACATGAGATGTAAGCTTGAGAGAGAGAGAGAGAGAGAGAGAGAGAGAGAGAGCGAGAGAGAGAGAGAGATGCACTCAGACATGGATCAGTTACTGTGGCTGCAGCCATCTCTGGGAGCCGGTTCCTTGGAAGAACTGTAGTAGTTATACCATAATGTATGACTGCACCATTCCCAGATAGTGGCATTCCTTATCTGAGCTATTAATGAATTATTAAAGAAAAACTACAGTCCAGACATTAGTCAGCAGATCAGGTTCACGTAATAATCCTCTGACAGACTATACAGTTCGGCCTCCATGTGACCCTGGGAGGATTACAAAAAGCATGCAGGGTCAGCCTTCTTGATTTTAATCTGTCAGTGGGGAAAAAGTGGCGTTACAGTAAGCCCTCATTCCTGAGAGATAACTGATCCTTTTCTTCTGAACGTTTATTAATGGAGCTCTGTGGTGTACCAGTCACACAGAAAGTACACTAAGTATATTATCCGGTTATAGTATGTGACACGGAAAAGACACAATTCCCATCATCCTCTTTTTCCTGGGTACTACTCTCCCTAGGCACATGGTCAGGATGTACTGTATTCACGTTACATCTGATGACAGAGCAGGATGACCTGAACCTCAAGCATGAAACAGGATATTGTCTGTAGCGTCCTGCATACTCACATACATAATATTTACACACTCAGTAACAGAATCATGGACACAGGAATTTAATCCCAAATGCAACACATTTTTTCTCCAATATTGCTGTTTTTTCAGACACTTGAGATACTTTGCACTGACATCTGTATGTTGATGTATTGTCCAGAGCAAACATACTCCCTTTAACAATTCCAGAGAAAAATAAAGAGAAATAGCCAAGTGAAGTGAACACAAATCTTAGAGACCATAAAACAACAAAATGGGGAGAGGAAAAATGTTTATAGTGAAGGCTGAAAATGAAAAGCACTGATAGAAAACAAGATAAGGGAAAATGGGAATGTGGACAGATGGTTAAAGGGCATTATTGTGCCCAATTTCTGTGTGGTTACAGAAGCCAAAAAAAAATCTGTGTAGAGTCTCATCAGTGGACACTAGCACTCAAATGTTTCATTCTGTACGGTTTACATTGCACTACATTTACAAGGGTGTTAATTTATCCAATGTCATAGTGCCACAATGGAGCAGAAAAAATAGTGCCTATGGGACACTTTGTGCTAATAATCCAACAATGCAATGTTCACAGGTCAGAAAATTACATTATTTCTCTACATTGTTTCACCCAAACTTCCAGTGCCCCTGCTCTGACTACATCCATCTTCAAACTCGGTCTTAGTTTTGATCTCAACTACTATCTGTAAAATTTTGTGACCGCATCTTGCACGATTGGGACGCTATCGTGGTCACAAAATCTCTCTACTGGATTCAAAAAAGTAATGACTGTCAATTAGCTCCATTGACCCACATGCCAGGAAGAATAGAGTAATGCCGGTGATAAGCGCCATCAAAGGAATACAAATGATCATTTGTATATCAGTTACTCACCTTACAGCTAACGTGCTAAGATTGCTTTGTTTGACGAACAGATAACAGAGACACTGCTGAACCTCGCAGCAACTCAGCCTTTGCTATCGGGCAGACAGATTGGTGAGTTAAATTTTGTTTTTGGCAACGTTGTGTGATTTTTTTTATTTTTATATTTTACTATATATCACGACTTTGAGCTGATTGCTTGCATTCATCACTTGTTTCTGAATTTAAATGAAGTCTTACATCCCATTATTGTCTAACAGGGGGGTTAGCCAATTATGTGTCACAGGGTGTGGTGGCGGACCCAAAAGCAGACACAACCAGGGAATACTGAGTGAACAAAAAGGGTTTAATTAAAGGTGGACACAAAGGGAAAAAGGTCATGAACAGCGGAGGAATCCGAGGACGAGAGGGCGAGGGTGGAAACCGGGCAGGACCAGGCAGACTGGGGAAACGGGAGGATGATCCAAACTGCAGGCACAGAAAGACAAGGTAAGTACAAGGGAAAACACATGGATAAACTCAGAAAAAGAATTAAACAGCACAGCCAAGAACGAACAAAATACCACTGAGGTGATGAAGAGTGGATGAAGAACCGGGGTTGATTTACTGTTGAGTGATGAGTTGATGGAAGGCAGCTGGGTTGACTGGGCAGGTGAGGTGAATTAATTCTAATCAGGAGGAAGCCGGGAGGAGACCAGGGCAGAGCAATACCCAAAGCACACACACATGTTTCCTGTGTCTCTGTGTGTGTGTGTGTACACACAGAGACACAGGAAACACAGGGGTAAAACAGGAGGCACAGCCTAACCGTGACATTATGGGTTATATTCATTCAATCGCAAAATACTTTCTTTGCAGACACATCCGGCGGAAATCTGCACTCTACTGAGTGCACCTTTCTAGTTGAACTATTATAAGTGTTTCCTTTCACTCACACGCACACAAGTTTCAGATCCTGCAGTGCAATGCGTGCACTGTTTACATCTCCATTATCTGCTGTTGTCTCTCTCTCTCTCTCTCACCATCTTCTGCTGCGGTCTGCCTATCTTTCCCTCTCCGAACATTGACTATATAATATTTCAACTCAAGCGAGAGCGAAATTCACTTGACGCTGTGTCACGGAAGCCGGTCAGCATTGAGATTGTCCTCCTAGTCACTGACCTCCTGGCGTTGTTGAATCAGAAATGGAGTAAACTGGAGAATCGGTGTAAACTCACCATAACATCTTACCTTCTCTTTTGGAAATAAATTTTTTTGCATGTTTTTAATATACACTAAACATTAGGATAGGTGGGCTGCTGTTAAGGGTGCAGTGTCTCCCTCAAGCACACGTTGATATGCAGATAAGAAGATCCTGAACTGCCAAACTTGTTATTAAAGGACGACCCGCTCTATCCCTTGAGCCACAGCCGCCACACAGAGTGTTAGCTGTGTGTGTCATTTGACAGTGTATAGATTACTTGAATGTTACCTATTTTATAATAGTTTATGGCTGTGTCTGCATTTCACATTAATATATAAACCTGTCCCGAATCCAGTTGATGTCGTGCTTGAAATCTGAACAGCCTATTATTGAAAGATGCTTGTGTAATAAAAGACTTGCTCTCCATCCCAGGATCTTTATTTATGGGCTTGAAAAAGACTTAAATGGTATTCACTCAAAGATATAACTCCTGCATTAGCAGGGAGTGCTACATTTTGGTGTGGTTGGCAGGATAAAAAAAAAAGCCCAGTGTAGTTGGATGGTTATTTTTGACAATGGTGTGCTTTATTCAGCTCTTTGCTTGTTTTTAAAAACAGCGGCTGGCAACAAGAGGATCCACACCGAATGGAGGAGGAGCTGGATTAACTGAATGATAAGATCCAGACCCTCAGAACAAATTTCAGGAATTTGAGTTCCTGGCTCTAATATACCAAAGCTTACAGGCTAGGCCATCTGATGTGCCAAATCAAGGATGTGTTGAGAGATCTATTCGTTGAAAGTGTGCAAGAACACAGACAGCTTATGAGGTTGGTGCGTCAGGATGGAGGGCTGTCCCTACTCGACTTGCTTGGTGGAGGAGGGCCAACCCATCATGGAAAGGTAGGTTCGACATGCCACTCAGTTATGTGAAGCTCAGGTAACTTTGTAATCAACTTTGTACCACCCTTTGGTCGAGATAACAGGTTGCAAAAAGGAAGTAGTCATTAGAAATGCTGCTAATGGCCAGGTATGTCCAGAGATGATGAAACATGTCGTCGTAACTGCAAGTGATGCGTCCTTGCTAAAGCAATCCAGCCTTAAGTTCGTTCATATCTTGCCGGTATCCAGGCCTCCCGACCTCATGAACTACTGGTAGTTGATTTCACTGTACTCGATCTGGCAAGTGATGGCAGAAAGAATGTATTAGTCCTTACTGATGCATTATCACAGTATACTTGCACTACCCCAACCAGACACCAGCGGGCCGGGACGGTGGCTGAAGCCTTGCTACCTTGGTTTAGCCGCAAGATACCATATTATACACAAGGTAACGGGCAATGTGAAAGATTCAACTGTCCCCTGCATGATCTCCTGAGGACAGTGCCCCCACAGAAGAAAAGATGCTGGCCCCAAAATCTGGCTCAAGTGACATATGCCTTCAACTCCACACTCCACCGGACTACGGACCTTGCACACTACTATCTGATGTTTGGATGCGAACCAAAGCTGCCAGTTGTCTTCTTTCTTGTCACTGACGCTGTAGTGGAGATCACAGAAGACTGGGTCCAAGAGCATCAGTAGGGTTTAAAAAGGCCCATGGCTACGTCAGACAGCAGATAAGAAGAGGAGAAGCCCTGCAAATATTTACCAGGTTACAGATCTCAAATTTGAAACGTGTGAGTTGGTGCACCTCAAAAATCGTCAGGTAAATGGACGTAACAAGATTCAAGATCATCGCATTTACTGGATGGTCAGGTGTCCAGAAGATAGAGGCGCATAGAGGGCTGACCCCAATGGTCCTACCAGTATCTGCATGCAATCCCCAAATCTTCTGCCATCATCAGCCTTTAGTAGGTGTACAGAAAGATAAAACACTGGTCTTTACTCAAATCCCCACCCGTTATGGTCAATACCCTTTCTTTCCATTGTCAGGGCCCAAATTATACGGAGAGGTTGGATGAAGCCTCCGGGGACTGGTGAGTAGGTTAGGAGTAGCCAAAGATTGAATTCACTCCCCACCCACAACAGAACATGAATACACAGGCATATTCGCGTGCAGCTCTTGTTGTTTGGGGTCCTATCACTTCCTGGTTGGCGGTGAGCGGCAACCAGGAAGTGATAGGACCCCAAACAACATGTGCCAGGTATGTTTATTGTTTGATCTTAAACTTGACAACTCACCAAAACTGCTTTTTAACAGATCGTACATTTTGTAAACTGCAGTTCTTGTTTTCAGGAGTCCTTTCACTTCTTGGTTACATTTTGTAGACTGTACATACAGTTTTTAGCTGCCGCTCACATTATTAGTTTTGCATTGGTCAGGCCAGCAGTGGCAATCTTGATGTATTCAAAATGAGTCAAGACTGTGGGAGACTCACTGTCTATTTGAATTTGTGTATCACATCAATATCTAAACCTGTCCCTAGTCCAGTTGATGTCATGCTTGAGACCTGAACAGACTATTATTGAAAAGTGCTTGTTTAATAAACAACAACCTATTGCTCTACAACCTAGTGTCTTTATTTATGGGCTTGGAAAATACGTTAATGGTATTCACTCAAATATATCACTTGTGCATTAGTGTTGAAGTGTAGGAGCCTTGGGATTGATGCTACAAGTGCACATGCATTAACATTTTCTTCCTCGATGGTGCGGGCCTAAGCCATGAACAGTTTTAAAGCATCAGCAAATCAAGCATTCTCTGTTACTAAAACCCTCTTTCAGGACTACTGCTATATATTATTTTAGCAATTGATGTCAAAAGTATCGACAAGCAGATTTATGTTAAAATTTGTCGATAGGAACTCAAGTATGATTGAATTGAGATGAGTTTTTTAATGTGTTTTGGCAGGTGCAGTGTCTGTAGTAAGATAAAGTATCTTATTAGTTTGGTTTATGGGTTTTATTGCTGTTTTCATCCAATTACTTAACTCAGTGGGTTTGTCTGAAAGAGGGATATCGGAATTTGTTTTAGTGGACCTGTAATAAATATTGCATTGTATACAGTATTTGTGCATCGATCTATTGCAGCACATTGCATTGTTAGACTGTCAAGGTGCCAGTATACATGTCCGAACTGCTTGTTGGATTGTTGAACAGTTTCAGAAACTCATTTTGTTGCGTTGTAGAAATTCTTAAGGTCACTTTTTATGCATATATTTCACACTGATAATTTGGACTGAAAAATTGCTGAAAATATACATTTTGCACAATATAGCAAATAGCTAGATGGCCATTTAAGTGTTTTAGGTGTTGAATCAATAGTTAGTGATACATTTTGTTATATGTATCTGGAGAAGAGTCTAGTGTTTGTTTGTTTGTCCTCGTCATCTTAGTCTGTCATGTCATTTCACTAGTTGACATAGGAGAAGTTATAAAAACAACATGTGCCATGTAATCCCCACTAGTGCAAGCCCAATGAAATGTGTCATTATTTATTCATAAGTAGGTCAACAAAAGGGAAGACCATAAAAATGTCACTTTAGGAAGTCAGGCAACTGTGATGAAAAGATGAATAATGCAACAATAAAGAAATAAAAAATGCATTGCCTGAAAATACAATATATGCTAACTTTAGCATAACATTAGCCACCAGGAGCCACTGGTCATACCAGACCAAGTAAGACTGTGGTGATAAAACCACTAAGTGTATTAAATTGAGCAATGGAGCATTTTATTGCTCATCAATTCCACTTTTCATTTGTAACACAAAGATTATATTCTTTCTTCTTTTCAATATAGTCTCCCTTTAAAAGTCAAAGACTGGTGATCCAACTTATGACCATAAGCTGTTTTCTCTTCAAATTAATTTACAAATTAAAAGCAACCAAAGCCATTGAAAGATTGCTACAGAGTTTTGTACCCATTTTCCACCGTTTTTCTTCTCATCTTTTCTTCCCTTTTCTCCTGGATTTTCTTTTCCAGTAGTTCCATCCTTCAAGTCTCTCCTGTAGATAAGCTGAGTCACCTTGTGCCCATAAATCAGGGGCCCAGGCGAGAGCAGACTATGGTCAGGGAGGACAAAGACAGCGTCTTGTCACTCGACAGTTGACTGATAGTCTCGCTCTACAAAGCCCGCAATCACATGTTTCACAGTCATAACAATAAACATTTACCTTGTTTGAAAGATGTAGGCTCACATTTTTCAGACTTGAAGAGATAAAGGGGAGCTGTATGAAGTAAGAGGAGAGATAGTAAAGGACAGGAGCTGAATAGAGGCATAAGTCCAGCCTGTTCTCATTCCCCGGGCGTCAAAAACCAATGCTGTGTCACACCCCTCGGCGTCCGATGTCGACGCATAAGGCACCCATTATTGTCTGTATGAGACACACCGGGTTTTCAACTAACTACAATATAAACCCATCAACGTCATTATTTGACGCTCAGAGAACATTCTTCAGGAGTGTGATGATGTTGATAAAGGCTGATAAAACCCACACTCAGTGGGTTGGCGGAAGGGGGAGGATGATGGGTCAAACAAACAAAGGACTCTCAACCAGGGGACCAGTGTTGAGTTATTTTAGAGTTACATCAGTGATGTTTGTGACGTGTTTCCAGTACTTATGTAACATGATTTTAAACCTAACCATGATGTTTTTCCTAAACCTAACTAATTGGTTTTATTGCCTAAACTAAGCAAGTGTTTTTGTTTAAATTGACAACGTTATCCACGTGCTCATCTGTTCAACCTTTATGTGAGCTGTAGAAGTTTGAGAAATGCTTGTTCAATTATATTTAGTCTTTCTTCTCACACTAACTTATTTTCTCCCATTGTAATGTTAGTCAGTTCCAAAGAAGGGAATGTTTACTTGTTTCTCTACTTCACTTACAATATTTATGTTTTGGTTATACCTCTTGAGGTACAATTGATTAATATCTTTTGTAAAAATGCATTTGACTTTATATATTTTTCAACAGAAGATGTGGTGATGTGGACTGAGATCTTACAGCACAATGTTGAGTCCTCTGTGGCTTGAACCCAGCACAAAATAGAAAGTAGCTCTGTTAATTATCAATAATTCATACAGATACAATACAGGTCAGCAAAATGCATGTGCATGCATACTGTAAAGGCTCCGGTATGGAGAATCATTAAATTAAATTAAATGAGCACCAAGCTCTTAAGGTTGGTTTATTCATCTCCCATTACTAATGGAGGGCAGATTGCGTGGTAATAGCCGGTACTAGGTCTGCTTAAACACAGTTTAGATATATGCATTTTTCTTTCTCTGTGAGCATGACTTGACTTCTATTTGTTTTAGTCGGTCTGACTCATCATACGGCGTCACAGATTTCACAGTATTAAGACAACCGCTTTGGCTTATTGCATTAGCAATGACATCATTCCTGCTGCATGCGTTCATTCGAATTTGGAAAGAAAGTTAAGGTCTCCGTTTTCCCATAAATGCTATTATCTTTAAAATGATATTACAGTCTCCGGGTGAGTTAAAGCAAACAAACAATATTTTTATTTTCAATGACAAAGAACATCAGGTGTACTGTATGAGTCTCAGTTTCATATGACATTTATCAGCATAGTATCAATGTGTGTGGCGGATTTTTGCGGATTTTTGTATCTCATCCTTACCCATCATTGAATATTGCAACAAATCTTTCTTAAGAAGAAAAAAAAGAGCTGGTATTTTCTATCTGGCCTTTGAGGTCCCAACATCCCCATCTCATCTTTCCTCTCATCCGTCTCCAGCGGGTGAACACCCTTTGTGCTTTCAGTAGGTGCCGTGTGTTATGGCTGTTTGCGTAACCTCCAGCACTTTGGCTTGTCGTGGGAAATTACCCCGGTGACAGAAATGTCTTCGCAGGGGAAACGTCAGGAAGAGAAAGTCTCCCCATCTCAGACGGAAACCTCAGCAAACATGGCTGCTGACGCAAAAGGACATCAGCGGAGGGAAAGACAGGGCTTCACGATTATTTTCAGACAAACTTAAAAAATAATCGCTTGTCAGACCCCTTGGTGCTTCATCATTTGGTATCTGACATTTAAGCAGAGGAGATTGGAACATGGATGAATTCATGACCTAGCTGGAAGAGGGATAAAAGGAAACACGGTGTCTCAGTGGCTGTCACCTCTCATAGGCCTGAATTAAATCTCAACAGTGATCCTCTCTGTGCCCAGACATTCCCTAGACATGTGGGTGTAATTGTCTACATAAGTGAATAATGTCCGTCTTCTTTTTTGCTGATGGACTGGCAAAGTGTCCAAAGTGTAAGCCTGGTGTATTCTTGAACATGGCTGTCTCCAACGGGGGTTAACCTGGAGAGGAAAGATAACAAACAGAATGACCGAATGGGAGAGATTGACAGAGAAGCACTATGGGATAAAGTTAGAAGAGAAGTGACAACTTTCTCAGATCCCGAGATGTGTTTTTTCTTTTTGTTCCTAGGGCTCAAACAGAGATGGGAGATGAGAGCTTTTGTGTTTTCTAGTTCAGCCACTTGGAATAGTTTTCAGAAGGAACTAAAACTACTAAAAGTGTAACTTCACCCTGAGGTCTGAGCCTAACTGGATGGATGTGTGAGGCAGGAGTTGCTCAGTGACATATCCTGGCCTCTGATTAGCGGCCGCCATTCACCCATTCACACCCATTCATACACTGATGGCAGGGGCTGCCATGCAAGGTGCCACCTTCCCATCGGAGCTATCTAAACATTCACACAATTACACTTTACCAATTGTGGGTAAAATGATCCTTGATGAATTGCAGCCACTCTTAAAGATTTACATTTTTTATTTTCTTGTAACTGATGCCAGGTTCATAATTCTCCACAATATACCCTTACTGTTTTTGCCTGCTCTGATCTGTTTGTGAAGATCAAACATCGTGACAAGGTCCTGTTGGCTGTGTCTGGTGATCAGTGGGGAGCATTCAGCTTTAATTCAGCACAACGCTGACAGAGAACTGGATGAGACAGCACCGTGCATTACTCTTTTATGGCAGAAGAAGAGCAGGCATCCAGCAGTCTCTGCCTGCGGTGTGAAAGAGAAGTTATGTTGTGAAAGAGCATCCTGCCTTGATCTTATTTTCAATCACAGTGAGAGAACACGTCAGATACGTAACAGCAGTGAAAAAAAGAGTGACATGATGACGGAAGACACAGAATGGGATTGCGTTGTAAGCAACATTTTTACATTAATATGTGCATAGAATGAGTCACACATTTTCCACCCTTTAAGCTGGAGACGTCCTGTCTCCTTCAATTTGAACATGATTGAAAATCTGCTTTTATTGTTTATTCTAGCCATGTGCACACAGATAAGAAATATAATATTTAATGCAAAATAAAACTTGCTCTGGTCTTCGGCTTGACCAGATTAACCAATTAAATGTGGACCTCGGGGAAACAAATGGCTGTTGGTTTACTTGATTTAAGTCAGTTTGTGCTAATTTGATTAAACACAATTTTATTTATTAACTCTCTTGATTTGCCCTTTTGGAGACGTCCTGTCATGATTCAAAATTGACTTTCATTTCTTATTTTGGCCATGTGCACACAGAGGCTGGTATGATATAGACCCGGGGTATCCGATTACAAGTCGTTTAGGTCTACTTGCAAAAACTTCGCTTTGTCAGGGCTCCAGGAAGGTTGGATTAGGTTTAAGGTCTAAAGATTCAAGAACTATACAAACAAGTCACATTTCTGGATTAATGTAAAAACGCCCCCACTATGCAAACAAGTCCTTAAATGTTGGGACAAAATGTGTGATGGCCAGCTGGAAACACTGATGTGTTAACAAAGTGTTCCTCATGATGTTGCTGGCCATAGGACTTTTTAAAAACACATTCTTGAGGGATATTGCTGATTTTGTCTTTACTGTGTCATTGCTTTTACAGTCATCCTGCTGGTATGATATGATTTTTCCTCAGTGCTCTGTGGACAGTTTGGTTCAAAGTGGGCATGTTTGGTGCACCCACCTTTTTAACCTGAGCTCCTACCTCCAACAGCGAGCTCACTCAATGTGGCTACAAGCGGCAGAAAGATTACAGAAGGTGTGAAAGCAATGTATCACTCACAAGTGTTCTTGGTCCTGCTCAATTAAATTGTATTTCAGTCAGGATTTGGATCAGAGTCAGCCTATTGACCATGTGAGATTAGTTATTTATTGTTTTTTTTATTGCTCAATAAAACTTCCATATTGGACCAATGACTTAAAGTAGAGATAAAATAAAGTGTCTCTGAACACTGGTCCTGGACTTGAAGTAAATATCACGAAGCTGTACTGTTTGTGACATCTTTGGCTAGTTTTCTCTTATTCTGTTGAACAAGGATGAATTGGACTGAACACATTTGAAATGACAACAATCATGTAAAGCTGACAAAAGTGTTTCATGAAAGTACATTTGTAAGTATTTTACTGACTTGGACTGTTGTAACTGTTGTAATATCAGAACACGGACACATCTGTGAAAAACGAACCACAGCACAGCAAACTGTCAACTTTGATGCATCACCTCTGCATGTTTCCCATTCACAAATTGTTTTTTGCACAATATAAGAGAGCAGACCGTATTTTAAAGTCTATCTGGTGAAAAGGAAGAACCACATATTTGATTAACATCTATACCTGGCATGACACGATTGGATAGAGAGTTCATCACCAGAGGTGAACATGGTGGACTGATTTGTGGAGCTCAGGGATCTGAGAATTTGCTGGTCGGAGCCTCCTAATGTGGCACATGTGAATCCTGGTCATACCTGGGAGATGGAGATGGAGATGATGACTCATCTGTCTAGACAGATACACGGTACTGTAAGATACATTTTTTTTTAGCGATAAAGGCAAAGAACAAAGGCTTGCGATTATAAAAATTAAATCTATATTTTAATAGAAATCTTCCATCTTACTCAGCCAGATGTTATACTTCACAACACAATCAGACACCCAAAGTACTTATTTTCATCTCTTACAGTGTTTAATATATTAGTTGTAACTTGTGTGTTCTTAGATAACTGTGATTTAATAGTATTTGAACAATGGCGGAAAGCATTTGAAGATTGGTACACACAAGGGAGGAGGCAGTGGAGACGGCATCCTCTGTGGTTCTGTTGCAAACGGGTGAGTGTAATATGCTGGAGAACCAGTTTCTCAAAGCACTTCACCAGATTTCAATTGCTCTTGTATAGTTCATTCTTGTATAGCTTCTACTTTTATACCAGTTGCATATACCTGTTATTTTATTTTATTTGATCTTTTTTTTGTTATTGTTACCTCTCTTTCTATCTGTACTTATTTCTGTCTTTGTGCTGCTTCAACAACTGAATTTCCCCTGAGGATCAATAAAGACGTATCTTATCTTATCTTATCACCCAGTAGATGGTTAGCTTAGCTTAACATAAAGGCTGGAAACAGAGGGAAACTTTTTGTTTTTTACACTTGACCAGGCAGGGTACAGCAGCATAAAAACTGGTTTTAAACAGTGAATCTAATTAAACATACAACGTACAACGTACATCTACATTTTATACCCTTAAATATTAGGGGATTTTTAGTAAATTTAAAACAATTTATTCAACAATTTATTCAACAATTTATTCAACAATTTATTCAACAATTTATTCAACAATTTATTCAACAATTAAGAGTTTAAGAGCATGAGGAATTAGGTTTTCATCTTTTCTTTCAGGCAGAGCCAGGCTGGCTGTTTCCCCTTGTTTCCAGTCTTTGTAGCTAACAGGCTGCAGACTCCAGCATCATATTTAGCACGCAGACATGACACTGGTATCAATCTTCTCAGCTGACTCTTGGCAAGAAAGCGATTTCTCATTAGGGTTTCTGAAACCAGGAAATTATGTTTACATGAGCAACACATTTAACTGGGACACATCAGAGACCTGGTCATAATCAGGATACTGGTGCACGTGTAAACATATTCTGTTAAGCTTGAATATATATATATATATATATATATATATATATATATATATATATATATATATATATATATATTTGCCATAATGAACTCCATATTGCCTGTGTGAATTGTTTTTTTTATCTTTAGTCTTCTATTTTGAAACTAAATTGAGTTTAACCAACATGGGGCTTGCCAAGGAAAGGATCAGCAGATACTAAAATAGCAAACCTGTCAGTTAGCATCTGTCAGCATTGCTGATTAAAGTGTATGCAAAGAAGGTATGGGGGCCTCTGTATGTAGAGCTCTCTGCAGTCAAGACAACAAATGTACAGTACCCACCACCTTGGGGTATCCTACATGACTCGACAACCACAGTGCTACGGAGCCCTCCCATTGGGCCTCATGCTGACATTCTGCGCTACAGCGCATCTAAGCCGCAACATGCTGGGACGACACCACCAACTCCCCCCTCCTCTCTCTGCAGAGGGGGCGATGAGTCATCACATGAATAGGAAGTGAGATGGTCATTAAATCAAAAGTATGTATATGCTGTACTGTGTCTTTTCTCGTACATGATTATTTGAAAGCACTGATCTGTCAACAAGATGTTTTGGAGAAAAGATGGACTGTAAAGTGATGGATTCAACCTGTCTTCTCTTCCTCTCTACAGCTGCACACAGGAAATGAGGTATCTCACTCTGAGTGACAAAGTCCTGAAATTCATCACAATAATGGGCTATGATTCATGCATTTCAGATAGGAGTACAAAATTGGCATAAGTGACAATGGAGACACTGTCCCTAGAGTGTACACGTTGTCCAGACAGACACAGATATGTGTGAGAATGGACATTAATACGCTTATTTCAATCAGTAGATCCTCCATCCATTCCTGCTATTATCCTCCTTAAGACTGGGGCTGCATGTAAAGTTGACTGCCTTTTCTTTTCCTTTGATAAATACCGTGCAGTTCATGACCTCAGATACATTTTTATGTAAGGCTGTTTGCATGTGTCCACCCATGAATTTATGATATTATGTTGGGAGACTAACACACTTGGCAGAATTTCATTGGAAAGAACATCCATCTGCCTGCTTGATAAACCCGTGTTGAATGCAGTATTACTCTATGAACTTAATATCTAAACTTTGTCAACTCAAAACAGAAGCATTGATGGGCTCCCTGTATTTCAACATTTCACTCTGTTGAAAAATACATTTCATTCGTCCAGTTCTCTTTATCATTTAATCTCCATCACCTCAACACTTCTGGTTCTCTGTTTCCCTCCTCAGCACATCTCTTTTTAGGGCCTGTTTTTTTTGGCGAGGGATGTTTAGGGTTTAGTGTTCTGGGTCCATCTGTGAGACCAAACTTTGTTGTGCAGGTAAACCATTAAATCAAGTCCTTGTGTCAAAGACAGGTAACTCAGTTTGACAAATTTGGTGTGGGACAGGTAAATTAATGAATGGGGTTATAACCAGGGCATGATGATGAGCATGATCAGAGTGCAAAATGTTAAAATGTCAAAATTATAATTGTTAGATATGCCAGTTACACAGAAAATAAACATAAACCATGCACATAAACCAATATGAAAAATAGCGACTATGTTGAATAGGTCTGCCTCCAATTAATTCATTCCAATTATCTTAAGTAAGAGAGTCTTTGAGTCAGAGCACAGCAGGGCGGCTGAACATGCAAAAATTGAAACATTTTCTAAAGAATGATGAATTGCTATTTACTTGGGTTCAAATGGAAATTTCTACTCAAGCAAATCCCTTATTTATGTGGTACCAAATTGCATTGGTCTCTTCAGGACGTTTCCAAGCAAAAGGAATTATCTGTAGGTCAGTAAATTGACTCACACAGGCTTTCTTGGTACAGTTAAAGGACTTTTAAGACAAAACACATCTGGCTGAAACAAACTCTAAGGGTCATTTGCAAATGATATTCATCTGGCTCTGTTACTGCTGGATAATAATGGCTGTAGGCACACAGTATAATGAGATTGTTCACTATGATCTCATTGTTACTGTGTGTAGTCACACAAAGGTCCCTGCATCAAGGAGATGTTGTCTGTCTTTGTGGCGTAAGTGTTTTGTCAAGGACCACAGTGAAAGACTCAGCATGAAGTCCTCTATGACCTGCAGCTCAGAGCGAAACTGGTCACTGTGAAAATGGCAGCATGCATAAGGAAATGATGAGAATGTTGAGGAGTACCCTGAGGAGTATGATGTTGGTAATCATCTCGTCTACATAAACATGAATCTAGTTTATGATTGATGCGTGATTGGGATCTGCTCCCAAATTGAATGGGTTCCTCCTTGGCCCGTGCTATATACCCTTCCACCTGGCTTAATGAAAATCGTGCCAGCAGTTTATACAGGCGAAGTACTGCAAGAGTCAAGAGCACAAGTGTAGAATAGACAAAGTCCAGATCATTTTTAAGAAGAAAAACAACTTAAATTTCTCATGTTGGAAAAAGAAATGTTTACTGATGTTCAGTAGCTACTCTTAAAGCAAACGATGATAAAAGAAGGTGATCATCAGTGTTGTAGAAATTGATACAGGTTGATCGATGACTCACTTAGAGTGAATCACTGAGTTCAAGCTCTTTGAGGCTTATATCTGTACCCTGGAGACACATTGTAATACAAATACATTAATAAAGGTTAAATTAATACAATTTGGTACATGTCTAAATTTAAAATAAAATTCATGAATGAAAGTACATCATACTGTAATGATTATATTTTAATCCTCATCAGACATCACCAGGCTTTTTATATCACCAGTGTGCATAATATTTCGAATAAAATATATCTATATAATCATGTTTATCACACTGACTCATTCATAAGCACACACCGAGTGACTCATCTATCACTCTGTATCAGTTATTCCAGTTTTTCCCCTCACTCTCCCTCTCTTTTCTCATTTATTGTATTACAGAGCATGCTCAGTCAGTGTGACTCAACCTGCGGAGATATGCTGCTACAGGACACCCCCACCAGGTTAAAGCATGCAGCCTTCAATCCCTAAATCTACGGGATGGTGTTTAATTTCAACCCCCTAC
Organism: Anarhichas minor; assembly: GCF_050575085.1. Lineage (NCBI taxonomy): Eukaryota > Metazoa > Chordata > Actinopteri > Perciformes > Anarhichadidae > Anarhichas > Anarhichas minor. The sequence goes on from NW_027466582.1 coordinate 7,429,581, forward strand.
CCCTTATTTAGCATTTATAAGTAGTATAACACATAATGATTGCTTAAAACACACTTTAATCTAGTTGTAAGCGAGTATAGTGACATTTTAGCTGTTTATTAACGTATGCGTCATCAATATAAAAGATCCATTAACTAGTGTATTTACAGTTAGCATTATGAATGCTTGATAACACAGTTTAACATTGCTGTCATTGTTATACATAGCTGTATATAATGATGTATGGTATATACACTAATTCTTACAGTGTGTTGTAAGAGACTGTATGAAATGATTGAAGTGGGGGGAGTTGCATGTTATTATTTTATTTTTTGTGTTAAAGTCCTTCTCCAGTATTAATATTTTTGGCAAATTGCAACACCTTCCCTACAATATGTCAAGGTAACATAACACTATTTTGGTATAATTAATTTTGCCATTAATAACTAAAAGCCTTGGGAGCCATGTTTGTGGTCACCTGACAAATGTAAGTAGTCACTCTCTTTCAGCTCAGTCTTTGGTCTCTACCAACTGACTCCTGAGGAAAATCTCTGGTTCTTGAGTCACTAACCACTATGTTCACCAGCTGGTGACTAAGTGTGTCTGCTGTTTTGGTGCTGATCACACCAGCCACGTTTTATCCCAACCTGTGGGTGTGATACGAGTCCAGCCACACACCATTGCGGCTGGTAAAATAATCTACTTCCTTTTTAATTATGATATTTTCATCTCAAATCTCATGTAAAAAAACAGTGAAACATGCAGTATGAATGTTTGTTGTTAACACTGTGGAATCTATTTAGACTTGGTATGGAAGAGAAAAATGCTATAAGTTCATCTTTATTTAAGCTCTGCTGCTGTGCAAGAAGGTATTTTTCACAACCGGTACAAGATTTATGGAAAAGAGGTTAAAACTGCATAACATTGTAATAAACACAGAGTCCTGCCAAACAACTTCACCAGTAGATTATACACCACAGATGTTGAGCACCACAGCAGCAGCCAACATAAACTGTATAGAAATAGTGAGAGAGAACATTGTGGCAGACAGCAAAAACATAATTTGAGCTCATTTCCTTCCTGTGCTCGAGATGTAAACTCAAAGTGCACGACTGTTTCTGGCCAATACAACATCTGCCTATTCACCTTCTCTAAAATGGAGTAAAACAAAAATCACGTTTCGGTTTAGCTTCACTCACTCATTTCATTCCAAGGAACTTCTGTGGATCCACGGATGAGTTGTGAGGATGACGTGCAGGTTAATAGTTGAAATGCTTTTCATACATAAAACTTCTACATTTGTTTATTGCGTCACGTGATGTCATTTGAGGGAATTTAACAGATTATGTGCAGCTCGAAGAAAGGAAGGAACTACTAATATCAGTGAGTCCTCAGCGGAGAGGATAAACAGCTTCAAGAACCTTGGTGTTTGCATCTCTAAGGGCCTGAACTGGGCGCTACATACTGACTCAGTCGAGAAAAAGACAAGGCAGAGACTGTTTCACCTGAGAAGCTCGAGGATATTTGGGTATCCATTTAAATACTGAGGAATTTCTACTCCTGCACCATCACCGCCTGCTACTGAATCAGCACCAAACTAGACTGCAAAACCCTGCAAAGAGTGGTTCGTTTGAACATAGGCGGTGCTCGATCCTGCCAAGAGAATATTTACAACCCTTCTCTCCCCATGCGCATTATTGCAGCAACTGGTGGGATTACATTTTACAGGAAATGTAGCTTATGTAATTACATGTGACAAATAAAACTAAATTGATTGCATTTGTACGGGTCAGACACTACTAATATATGTAACATCTATAACTCTGTATGCCACAGTTCCCCATCTGTAAAGTTTTGACTGCACAAGACCTGTGGGAACCTCAGCTTCAGCTCACACGACATGACATGATTCATCTTTGATGAGCATGTCAGTTTCTGGGCAAGGATCTCAAAATGTTTCTTACAGCTCTGGTGTAACATTCCTAATGCAATAACCAGCCTCAGTCCACAACATTCATTGACAACTTTATCCGTTTTACTGATGGTTTACTTGTTTTTTCACTTGTCAGTTGACCAACTTGATTATTAATTGCCCAATCAGACTTCATCTACTTGTTCTTAATAGTTATGGATCTCGCAGCTCATCTGCCTCCCGGTTCAATGGGTTGTTTGTTCTAAGATGCACTTCAAGGCGTCGTTTCCCGATCTTTGTCACGCCTGCTGTTCTGTTCACCTTTCAGCCTGAAACACTATGGTCACTCTCTTTCTCACAGGTGTGAGTTTCTTTCATCCACAGTGTTTTCCCCCAAAGGACTGCAGCTGACTGGATGTTGTGCAATGTACTATTTTACATGTCAAACCAGAGGAAAGCATCCATGTCTGAGATACATCAACTCGTGGTTTTGGCTGCAACTTATTTCAGAGTGTAGTGTCCACTCCAATCTTTTGTTTCACAGAGAAACTTATGAACTTGTCTGGGTGCTTTAATACTTATTAATTTAGACATGACTCAAGTGCCAAGATAAATTGAGCTGGTTGCATTAGTTGAGATCTACCTAATAAAGTGTAACATAAAGCGGGCATCTCACGGGCAATACATGTGTCCTACACAAGAGATGGAGCCTTGACAAATCTCCACACGCATGCACGCACACACACCACCATTACAACACATCCATTCCTTTTCCTCCTCGTCATCTAATAACTTCCCATGATGTCATGTCCACACTTAATGGGTCCTGCTAGATGAATGCAGAAAAGAACACCCACATACAGTATATCAGATGCACTTAGAGACAGTGTGAGTTGAGGAAAAAGTCTCCATAGGAACATGTCTTATGGCCACCAGGACCTGTCTCATGTCATCTAGTTTATACTGCTCTCTAGTGGTGCAACAACATCCTCAGGCCTTCACTGAAACCATAAAGAGGTTTCACTTTTAACCTGTACATTTTGCTGCAGTGTTCAGACATAAGCGGACACCTTTCTTAATGTGGATGACTGAACTTGACTTTTTCCAGACATACTGTGTAGCAGTTTCAGTGTATTTTCCGGCATTTGTGTATTTGTACCCGATTTGAATTATATATTGTATAATGTACAGTATTTTTGCTTTACTTAATGTTTGGTAATTGAAAACTTTCTCAAAATAAAATGTCTATGAAGGCCTTTTGGTGCTCGTACATCTCTGCATACTGTCTATTCTGGAGGAGTAGAGCCACAACATTGGCAGATTTAATTCACAGATAATCCATGCAAATGTATTCAATCAATAATTTGGATTAATAATAATTCATAATAACATAACAGGCTAAGAGGCCAGCAGATTTGTATATTGAGCCTGAACACTAGCCTTTCTTGAAAATGGGTGCTTAAATCTAACTTAAGAGCTGCAAATCAACAGTTAGATACAAATCATTCAAAAACCCTTTATCTTTCTTTGTGCATTTCAACAACTTTAAAACAACATTATTACAAAACAGTAAATGTCCTTTGGTCCTCGTATATCATAGTGTACAGTATTTCGCCGGCATTTTTTCAACAGCCGTTACCAGAAACAGACCCCCAGTCCTGACCGACATCAACGAACAATCTATTTATGGTCACATGAAGGAATCTGTCTTCTTCCTCCAAAAGTCAGGATGAGCATGGCAGAGACACTGATTCTTAACACCTCCAAATGGAGCCCATTTGGACATAAGGAGAGACATCAGTCATTCTTCTCTCTCATCTCTCTGCGGGCCTTTCGCTTGAGCTGGAGTGTCTTCAGCTCAGTCATAGTGTAAAATGTCCTGTACACCCACACCATCTGTCAACGCACAACACAAACATTCACGTATCATGTCGCATTTTTAACATTTTACTTGGAGGTTGAGGATGAACAATAAAGCTTACCACAATTATGACTGTATTCAGCAGAAGAGGAATAGAGTACACCAAAGATATGAACATGCCCTTGGAATCAAAGTACTGGAAATTAGAGAAGGACCTGCAAAAAAGAATTACGCTTCATGAAATCTTCTTAATGACTGAATGTGTCCTGTTTTTGAACAACAGAGCCTCTACATACATATTATTTACCACATGAAAGTAGCTGAACAATTGTCTTACCTCCAGTTCATGGCTGCCAGCTCATTTAAATATTCAGCACTATACACCTGGCCAACTGTAACATAGAGATAATGTCAGTCAGTAAACAACACAGCTGTATTCTCTTGTTAAACGAATCCAACAAGGTGTACAGGATTTACTGACGGTTAACTAGTTTTGAGATCTTATTCAGTCTTTACTGGTAACAGACACACACTGCTAAGTTCTCTTTTATTCACTTACCCATGAGCAGGAAGTGACAAATCTGCGCTCTGTAGTATCTGCACGTCACCACGGTCAGAAACAAACACACGACATGAAACACCAACAGCCCGATCAGCCAGGGCTCCGACCACTGCACCTGAGAACAGTAAATAAAAGCACACATTGGGCAGCGGCCATCGAGATATAACTGCTCCAAGTGGATGGTTTAAAGGTAACCTGTCTATTAGCAGGGATAGCTATGACCATAACGTTTACACATAAGAAATAACAAAATGTAACTTACAGACATGAGAAACGTCCATATGGATGTGATTCTTAAATTGCTGAACTCATCGATGGGGATAGAGCTAATGTTCTCTGCTTTTTGGTCCGTCATTTTCACAAAAACCCTGCTCAGCCTAAAGCTTCTTCTGTAAACAAGTCCAGGCGGTTTGTCGCAGTAAAATGACGTCATAGAGGCGACTTCTTCTTCGTTGAGGTTTTACAGCAGTCTAATCCACGTTACATTACAGCCACCCTCGGGTTTATTCTCACTTCTTATATACAGTCTATGCTCAGTATTCATAATATTTTAAGCCGTTTTTATAGTCGAGCCGTCCTTAAAAATCAATCCTTAGTGAATGTGCTCAGTAGCCCACTCCTGAAAATACTGCAGTATTTAGCTATTTGTAGTATTATATATTTTTTGCTGCTGTAGCGAACAAATTTCCCCTTGCGGGATGAATAAAGTATATATCTATCTATCTATATATCTATCTATTACAAACTTGGTGTCTGTGGCATTTAAGGAAAGATGCTGTATTAACGTTTTTTTTCCACAGTACACACTTGTATGTTGCTTATGTTTTACAAAAAAGACAGACTGCGCTCTAAGCACAATTCAATTGTTTTCACTCTTTTGCCACTTTATTATTTATAAGTTATATTGTACATAGTAGTTAAATGTTAGTGCTTAGTTTCTCTGTTTGATGTCTTTATTGTCCTTGTTTTTTTTATATTTGTCTTGTTTATTTGTATATTCTATGTACGTTGAGAGCAATGTGAAAACCGGAGTATGCATACATGGCCAATAATGCTGATTCTGATTTAGGATTTTTTTTGGGAGAAAATAACAAAGGCCTCTTTACATGACTCTATCAAAAAAGAGAAAATACTTCTGCCGAGATCAAAATCAAATCAAACACAAAGTGGATAAAAATAAATCCAAAACAATCACAACAGCAGGACTATCTCAATTTAACTTAAAGCTATCAAGTAAATAAAAAACATTTAGAGCGTTCTTGTCTTTCACAAGTTTCAGTGACGTACGACTGTTAAGCATAGGTAAAGCACCGTGTACGATGATCATAGGTGTCTGATGTGTATGATGCAAAAGTATTTTGTGTTCTCGTGAACTCGTGTAACCACGCGAGATTACACCGGAAATACTGGGCGCGAATTTGATCAGTCGTCCCATGGACCACCCTCCTCCTCACCAGCCTCTGTTGTTGTGTACGGCTGCCTCTCACTACGGTAGGTAAGCAGTTACTCCATAAACTAGCATGCCAGTCCTTTGCTAATTCTTACAACGACGCAAACTAAACCACAACACACTCCGCTGCTCGCTGGCTGAATAGTTGCTAACTGTTTAGCATGTAGCGTCAGTTAGCCAGCTAAGCTAACGTTAGTTTGTAACGGCCAACCTGATGTAACGTTAACGTTACTTTCGTTTTCGTTTAATGTTAGCCTGCGGCCGCCACTGTTCCATCTGTCGGTTTGCGAAAGACATTACAAACACAAACAAACCAACAACTAGCAATTAAGCTGGAGAACAAGAGCTGCGGTTTAGACTATGAGCTTTCAGTTTCGTTTCTACCCATAAGGTAAAGATATTTGACCAAGATGTCGAAGAGAAAAAGCAGCTCTGTCAGTGACAACCCCAAAAAACGGATCAGACCTGCTGCTGCTGCGGAGGAAGACGTGGAAGATGAAGATGTTGACCAGGAAGATCCTCTACAGAATGGACAGGTATGTGCTGTCAAATGTATCTGAAACATCCTGTTGCTGCAAGGACATTATCATCTATTTCCCCTTTTACTCTGTCTTGTCTTAACAGATTCTCTGAGAATGATAGAACATGTAAAGACGCCTATCGAGTAGCGTGTCTATATATTATTATTGTAAAGTAACCGTTAAATGACATGCACGGTTCACCTGCGTTTATGTGCAGGGTGCCGGTGAGGTGGTGAGCGATGCAGGGATCGTGGAGTCCATCACACTGAAGAACTTCATGTGTCACTCTCTCCTTGGCCCCTTCACTTTTGGTTCCAATGTCAACTTTGTGGTCGGCAACAATGGAAGTGAGTGCAGCCGTTAGGCTAATAGACGTTTAACTGAACTGAATGAAGATGCATCCTTGTTTCCCATTTCAGAAGACAGGTTTTCTGAAGGTCTTGAACTATGCCCTAACAACAAAGCCCTAAATTTGCCCTAACCTAAACTTTTGATGTCCTATAATTAAACACCTCACTTAAAAACCACACGTAGGAGAGAAAAAAACACACCAACACATCTGAAATCTTGATCTTGATCATCCGTCCACACTCATTTTGGTTTCCTCAACTCCACACCGAGCTACAATAAGCAATTACATATTTTTTTTGTGGATTTATCATGAATCATCTCGTTTGCCCAAAGTTGGATCTGCGTAATGGCTTAAACCTAAATCATGTATTTATGTTACTCTATTGCTAAGTTAACTGTCTATTTTTTGTCCTCCTTGTCTTTCATTTAGTTCTTTTGGTTATTTCAGTGTTTTCTGTGCACTAACTGCTTGTTTTACAGGTGGAAAGAGTGCCGTTCTGACGGCTCTCATAGTGGCCTTAGGCGGGAACGCACATGCCACAAACAGAGGATTATCCCTCAAGGGTTTTGTGAAGGAAGGAGAAAGGTTAGACCTTGCACCACATCATGTAATGTACATCCTTTTTGACATGCAGGTTGTTGCCTTTAAGTTTCTGTCCGTTCAGGCACACATTCCATGAATGTTGTCCTTCAAGTTCTTCTCACTCTTCACCTTAAAGAAATTCTGGTGTAAAAGTATCTTCCATGAAGGCTTCTTTGCTTGCTACAGCTACAAATTTAACAAGGTGTCAAGTATCTATTGTCTTTTCACTATGAGAGAGTGGGATTCTCAAATATGTTTTGTGTTAAAAGTTGCATTTTTGTAATCGCTATAGATTTAATGCGTGTTACTCTATCCTCAGCTCTGCTGATGTATCGATCACGCTGCGTAACAAAGGAAGGGATGCTTACAAACCGGAGGTGTATGGTCTAGCCATCATTGTAGACCTGAGAATCACACGTGAGGGGCTGAGAACCTATAAGCTGAGGAGCAAATCAGGTAAAGACTGAAGAGCTATACATTTCTCTTCTTTTTTTCCCCCCCAAGTATTTTGGTAAAAGTACTACTACACTGTGCTTCCACAACAATATATAACATGTAAGTAGTCATTTTAAATGTTAAACACGTTAAACCACCAGAACATTTTTGGCAGCTATTTCGGTAATGCATTCATCATTTAAGTAAACAACTGGTGGCTCCTGTCTCTTACATGTGGAAATCTGCTGCTTTTCCATGTCTGGACATTATATTAAAATATAGCAATTTGTTCTTGTCACGTTGGGCTCAGGGAATTTAATTATTATAATGATTAAACAATGATGAATGTATTACTGTTCACAATGACGACAAAAAGCAGCATAAAGCAAGAGGGGAAAAAGAAAGGAAAGTTTAACAATATTTATGCAAATTACTACTTCTGATAGCTGCGTGAATCTATGTTATTAGCGAATAATGAACGTATATATTCTTTTCCTCTTATAGGTCAACTTGTCTCAACCAAAAAGGAAGAGCTGTTGTCTATCCTGGACAATTTTAACATACAGGTATGAGCTATGCATATCACATACATTACAATGATGTTTAATCTCCATCACGACTAAATGTAATCCTGTGATATAAACCTGTTGTATTGGTCAGAGGAAGTCATTATCACCTTTCCTCCAAAGGTAAACAATCCCGTGTCAGTCCTCACTCAAGAGATGAGCAAATACTTCCTCCACTCCAAAGGAGAGGGGGACAAATATAAGGTGATTATATTCAAACACATTTAAAGAAGAATGTTTTCTCTTTTGTTTTTGTGAACTTTAACTGTGATTTATAATTGTATTCCTCTGACAGTTTTTTATGAAAGCTACCCAGCTGGAGCAGATGAGAGAGGACTTTGTTTACATCAAAACCACCAAACACGTCACAGAGGATAAAGTTCAGCAACACAGTGAAGTAAGAATCCGTTTGTCTGACATATTCATATTGTAAGCAGCTATAAACCAATATTTGACAAAAAAAATGAGCTCTGAGAGAGTCAATATTGGACCTGGATGTTGACCGTGTGGATTCAAAGATGACTCTAAATGAATGATGATGCTCGGTAATAAGCAACTGTCTGCTTAAAGGCGATGATATTGCAGTTTCTACTGCCCCCATGTGGCCAAAACATATCACGTTCTTGCAGGGTTAATTATATTGATGCAGAACTATACTGTTAATCAATTTAAAGGCTTTAAATAGATCCAATGTTTAATCCTTTGATAGCATAGCTATTCCTCTTTTTTAACCATGTTTTATACGACCATACACAATCATTACTTTACTGTTTCAGTGCTTGAAAGACTTGAAGCGGAAATCTGTGGAGAAAGAGGACCGTTACAAGAACATGGCATCTTTGGATGAAATGCACACCAAACTGGAGGACTTGCAGAAGCAAATGGCTTGGGCTTTGGTGAGATCACTTTCTCCGATTTCTTCTCCCAATTTTGAATTCCATCCTCCTTCATCCAATCCCCCGTGTTCCTATGAAAACGGGTTAGTGCAGTAACTGCTTTAAGATCATTTGTCTGAATATTAATGACTGAGGCTGTTGCAGGTGATTGAGATGGAGAAGGAGTTGGAGCCAATGAAAGAGAAGCTGCAGTCAGACAGACATTCGACAGAGAAATATGACGAGAAGGTGGATGAATGGAAGGTATGCAACTTTTTTTAGTATTCTTCATAAAATCTATGTATTTAGTGTGTTTTTAGAATCACCAGTAATTTATTAACTATTTCCGTTTGATAACTTACACCACGACTTTGCACTTTTCTGCGCATAGCCCTCTTCTATCCTCTAACCTTTAAACCCCCCCCCCCCCCCTGCCCGCTTCTCTGATCTGTGTTTATGTAATAATACAGAATAAGGTCGAGGAGGCTGAGAGCAAATCCAGGCAGATCCAGGAACACTTGGAGGAGATCACACAGCAAGTCCAGGAGCTACAGCCCAAATGTGCTGAGCTCAAGGCCGAGGCCCAGAGACGAAATACCCTTCTCAAGTCTAGCGAGGTCAGAGTTCAGATGATGCGTTAGTCCAGATAATACCGTCAACTGGTTCAGTCACTTACATTACGAGTACTGCAAGTGAATTGAATACGTCTTCCACAATATAAAGCAGTGTATTGGTTCTTCCTTTCTGCTCATCTCGTCAGATACAATTAAGGTTATTCTAGTGATGCTTGTTGTGTAACTGACCAGTGTTTCTAATATCCAATTATGTGTGTGAGCTAGGTCACTGTGCACAGATTCAAAGCCAACCTGAGGGACCTGGAAAAGGACAAGGTTCAGCTGTCCTCAAGGATAAATGATCTCAAGCTGAGGTACGACCTCGTTTTGTTTTCATGTAGTCCGTGTTCATACATGTATTTACTGTGTTGTTGACTCCCGTGTGCTTTTTGTCTTCCTTCCCATTTTTGCTGTAGCATCAGTCAGACATCAGGAGCGGAAAGCCAGGCCAGGACGGAGCGTATGAAGCAGATACAGGCCGAGCTCGAAAACATGAGTCACCAGATCGCCACTCTCAGCCAGCAGATTGACCAGTATCAGCATGTCTGCAACCGTGCCAGGGAAGAGCAAGGAAAGATCAGGTAGGGAACTAAAACTGGGCTTTGACAACAAATAAATGTCCGCAGAATCAGAAAGTGTTGCCTCAGGAAACCCCACTTTGTGCTTGACAGTTGAAGTTGAGCTGGAATGAATGTATTATTGTTATTGGATCAGAAGAAAATATCTGTGCTGTCATTGCTTCTGATTAATTCTAAATATAAATACAATAGATTTTGGTATTCCCTGGTATTTTAGTCCAGATAGGCCTAATAAGTCTTACAGCAGTTCGACATTCAAACATCGATGGGTGGACCAACCCCAATTAAAAATGAAATTTAGATTATTAGCTCCCTGCCAGTCCTAAATAAACCCAATTAGAAACAGATTAATTAGTCTGTTACGGCAGTGGAATGAAACAGTAACATCCGCCCCCTTCTGTCCTCAGTAAAGAGCAGGAAGTGCTCAAGAGGTCCATTGAGGCCAACAGAAGGAACCTGCAGACTATGGAGAGCAGTCGGTCCAATCGCCTGCGGCGTTTTGGAGAGCACATGCCTGCATTCCTCAACGCCATCCATGAAGCTCACAGAAGGGGCCAGTTAAAGCACAAACCTCGAGGACCTCTGGGTAAGACTCGGTGCCCAGTTGTGCTTTGGTTAACATTTGTATGTTCCAGGCCTGATTCCTTTCTCACCCTATTGAATCACAAAATCATGCTTAGTGAGACACCCAATGTGACCATGCCTGGCAGTGTAATAAGATAAATATGTAATATAGATGTATTCTTCCTTAAAACCTGTAAAAAAAGCCCGACCACAAGGTGACGTCTGTGAAAAATGCTCCTCTAACTTGCTTTCTCTTCTCACATGTCCTTCCCCTCTACAGGTTACCTCATTAGCCTGAAGGACCCAGAGCTAGCCTTGTCTGTCGAAGTCTGTCTTAAAGGGCAACTGCAGGCCTTCACTTGTGATAACCACGAGGATGAGAAGGTGCTGCAGGGCCTCATGTCCAAAATGTTCCCAACTGGCCGGAGACCTGCCATCATCACCAGCAATTTTCTTTCAAGAGTCCACGATACAAGATCGAGGTGAGCTCATGGACAATATTCACACGCTGGTGCAGTTTTGGTAATGCATTACCTGTTATCAAACCTGTTAGTTTTAGTCTGTTACTTCAGGGACACATTTTGCATGAAGTATCACTTAAACAACGCTGGTTTTGGTCTTCTTGTCAGGGCCGTCAATCACCCTGAATACCCCTCCGTGCTTCAAGCTCTAGAAATTGAGGACCCAGTTGTGGCCAACTGCTTGATTGATCAAAGGGGGATTGAGAGCATTCTACTCATTAAGGTAACTGCTTGTCTCTGTAGCTGAAGTTACTATCCACTCAGCATTTTCACGAGCCATCATTTGTTTTAGATGTAAATGACTACTAAGTTGTAAAACATCTTGTGGACAACATATTAGGTGCAGTGACATGAGTTTTGTTTTTCACGCTGCGTGTGCACTTTATGCGTGGTGTAGAATCGAACAGATGCTCGGAGAGTGATGCAGGCCAGAAACCCTCCTCAGCACTGTAACCAGGCCTTCTCCAGGGACGGAGATCAGATCTTCAATAACAAAAGTTACGCTGCTGAGCAGACCAGAGCCAACTACCTCTCGGGAGATGTTGAGGAGGAGATCAGGTGTGTGTGTGCAGCAATACTCTCTCTTTGACTTTTATTTGTCTCATGCAAACCTTATCTTGCTTTTTGTATGTTTATCTTCAATTTTTGAAATATACACACCGTACATGTCACAACAGGGAGTAGTTGTAAGAGATGCTTTTATCTTAATACCTTCTCTGTTTGCTGGTTCCTCTCTTTACTCTCAGGCACTTGCAGAGGGAGATGGAGAACCAGGAAGCTCAGGCATCTCGCTTCCAGCAACAGATGAAGAAGCTCGATGATGACATCAAACAGAACGAAGGGCTGCTGAGAAGAACCCAAGTAGAGCAGAGGACTACCAAAGTAACCCTTTTACCGCTAACACACAATTCATAATGATCATCCCTTATGTTTTCTAATATCAGACAGGCAAACTGATCATTATTATGTCCGATCATGGCATGAAAGAATGTAATACTGCTCAATCAAAAAAGGAATTTCTAAATCAAAAGTCTAGTATTCTACACTGATATATTTAATGAATCTGTGTATTTGTTCCAGGCCACGGCCACAAAGCTACAGCTGGAGCTGACAGACCTACAAAATATGGAAGAGCCTCAGTCAGAGGACCTCAATCCCCTGGTTTGTACAGAACACATCAGTGCAGTACAATAATCATCTCAGTAGACACGCCAGAGGAAAGAAAATATGGAATATTGACTGAAGGAAACGTCCCACATAAATGTATGATCTGCAAATAATCAGCACAGACAACTCAGGTGATATGCTACTCTCACCACTCTACTACAGGAGGAAGATCTTCAAGAGATTGTCACTAAGATCTCGTCCAAGCGTGCCGAGTACGATGAGGCCCGAGCTCAGACGGCTGAGTCCAAGGCCTCCTATGAGGAGGCAGAGCAGGAGTACAAGCAGCACAAAGAGCAGATCAACACTGTCGCTGAGGAAGCAGACCCAGTCAAGGTAATATATCGATGTCTTGTCATTTAGATGAAAGAAAGATTTAGATCAGCATCATCAGAATACTGGGTGAAGCTCACGTGGTTGCTCTCCGTGTGCTCGTCCTTCTGTCCTTCTACAGGAGGAGCTGAGTAAGGCGGATCAGGATGTGATGAAGTGCAGGCATCACAAGAAACACTACGACGAGAAACGCAGCGCCCATCTCCGCAACATCCAGACCCTTGAAACCAACCAGGAGAGCAAAGAGCAGGAACTTCAGGTGCGCCAAACAGAGATACACGGGGCAACTGGACGCAGAGGTCTTCCTCGCATGAAACAAGCATTAACATTTATGCTTCAGCACCCGCAATAGCTGTGGCCGGGGCATTATGCATACAACTGCGAGGCAGTAATTGTATTTTAGGGGAATAGAGGGGGAGCTGTCTGCTTTCAGTAAAAGTAATAGTGTTTAATTTAAAGTTTGAAATCAGAGAAAAACTTTCATTAATGCACAGAGCACACTTATCAAATGTGTTCCGACAAAAGCATTGACGTTTTATTCGAGGTTCTTTTGAGCATTGTGAATCTTCAGTATATCTTTGTTTTTGTGAGGTTAAAACACAAATTGTGTACATTTTTAGTACCGCCTGCTTTGAGTCTCAGAAACCAAAGGTTTGTTTCACCCTGTGGTTCAGACATCTGCGGCCAAGGCCACGGAAATCTGTCCAGAGCGCGTAGAAGTACGACGGACAGCACGGAGTCTAGACAGTGAGATCAACCGTCTGAAGGTGAAGATCACGACCCAGCAGGGACAACAGGGGGACCGCGAGGAGGTTGTGAGGTACGTCACTGAGACCAGGGTATCACATGACAATGTAGTGGTTGAACTGTAGTGTCATGAAATTAAATATTTTCTTCTTTTTTTCCAACACAAACCTTTCGTCTGTCTCACCTTCACATGTCTAGGCAGTATCATGAGGCTCTGGAGAACTACAAGAACATGGCACAGCAAATGAAGTACCTCAACAGCTTCATCAAGAGTCTCGATGGTGTCATGAACCAGAGACTCCAGGTGTATGCTGAGCTCAGGAGGTGAGATGTTGTTGAGATTGTTTCCAGGAACATGACGTGAAATCAAAAGCTCTTTCATTTATTTAATATTGATAAATTCATATTATTTATTTTTGATCTAATGGATTAGCGAAATCGAAAAAAGGACATGTTAGCTGTGACACTTGTCTCTTTGTGTGTTCCTTGATGTTCTTCCTTCCATGTGCATATGTCCCTTTCCTCTGCAGGTTCCTGTCGGCCCGCTGTAAATACTACTTTGATAGCATGCTGGCCCAGAGAGGATACACTGGAAGTATGGCCTTTGACCACAAGAATGAAACCCTCTCCATCTCAGTAAGACCAAACTAACTAAACGATATAGCAGCAAGGCAAAAGTCTAAATGAGAACACGTTGACTTTTTTTATTCTTTGTCATTACTCTTAAAACCACGAGACATGGCTGGTACAGCCTTTTAGCCAGGTGGTGTAAAGAGGAATGATACTGATTTCTCCTCCATCCCTCTAAAGGTGCAGCCGGGCCAGGGAAACAAGGCTGACCTGAGTGACATGCGCTCTCTGTCCGGAGGCGAGCGCTCCTTCTCCACCGTTTGCTTCGTCCTCTCTCTTTGGGCCATCACGGAGGCGCCTTTCCGCTGTCTCGACGAGTTTGATGTTTACATGGTAATAAGAGACCGTTTTTATTGATATGTTGCAAGTTGTGTCTGAACAAGAGCATCAAGAGGGAGAAGGACAAGTTTGGATGAAGTTCATTCGCAGGGTTTTCTTTTCTTCAATTAGGACATGGTGAACAGGAGAATATCAATGGACATGATGCTGAAGGTGGCTGCTGGTCAACGCTACAGACAGTTCATCTTCCTGACCCCACAGAGCATGAGGTATGCACTGATACAACCTCGCTTATCAAAGCACCCGGTTGTGTTTTATTCACTTAGTTACTGCATATTCTCTTAGTAAATGAGCTGTGATGAAGTAATTCATTCGGGAGTAAGGCCATGTGGATTTATATGCTGCTTAGTTTCTGTGAGACAGAGCATCAGCCACTTCACCGTAAAGGCACTCACATCTTTGTTGCTCTTCTTCTTTGTTGTTTCAGCTCTCTTCCAGTGAGTAAAATCATCCGCATCCTCCGTCTCAAAGATCCAGACCGTGACAACAACACACAAAGAAGTCAAGACGAGGAGCAGTAGTGTTGCTATTCTGGTTTCAGTCTTAAGAAAGTGTACTTCTCTTAGTGACCAAAAGCAATACATATTTTTTAAAGTTCTGTTTAATGTTTCGTACTACAACACTGAACATTGGTAGCAATTCATTGTTGTAAGCACTATTACACAATCCACTATTACAGGGGTTACTGCACAGTCAGGGGAAGTGTTTTTATATCCCCTGCCAATTGTTAAATGGCTCGAAAACAGGCGCGTTGAAGAGTTGTCTGTTATTGTAAGAAATATTTAAAATTCATTAAACCAAATCGAGTTCAGAAACAAATGCAGTGTTTGTGTTTTGTATGCATCAAATCACATTTCAGGACATTTTCCACCTCAAGTCTCTCGGGAGGTCATAATTCAAGTTATTGCAATTATTGTTATTGATGTGCGTTGAAACATTCCACTTGAAACCCTATGAAGGTCAGTCTTGTGAAGAGGAAAGGTTTGCACCTTTAAGGGCTCTGTGCCAAATCCTCCACGCAAGGCGGTCCACTGGAATGCACTTCCACTGATGCACATAACATCTGTTGACAACATCCCTGACCTCCTGAGGGAAGTGGTACTTTTTTTTTATTACGTCCCAGAGAGCTGCAACAAGCAGAAAACATGAAGCCCAAATCTCTTCCATCAAGGTTGTTTGACGGAAATTCTGCGTCAGGTCAAACTCTGAATGTGCGAGCAGCAAAATATCAACGGCATGTGGATCACCAAGAGAGTCTGTATCACTCTGGCCACGATGACAGCCAGTCAGCGGCAGACAACCGCAGACAAACTGAGAGGAGTCACAGAGAAGTTCATTTCGCTTTTCTGCCGGAGAGGTATGAGCCGCTGGTGGATGAGGAGGCGCGAGTCGAGGCAAAAGAAGAGAAGAAGAAAAGGAAGAAAGAAAAGTACAAAAAAGTCAAGAAGGTTGGTGTTGCTGCTTTACATTTTCTTGAGTTGTTGATATTCAATTAACATGAATCTGTGTGTGTGTTAAGGTACTGTAATAGTTTCACTGGTTAAGTTACAATGTGAACAATTGTTTTCATTAATCAGCCTCAATCAAATTGTTTTATTAGATACATTATTTAAATTCATAGAAATTGATCTACACAAATCTATTGCCACCGTCATGCTACAAGTTATTACGAAAATGTTTATTTTGCTCCGTATGGGTTATTTTCGTAATTTGTGATCTATGCTGTCGCTGCATAATTCCCAAGCTCACGAATCACTAGAAAGTCGTAAAATGAAACAAACTTAACCATCCCAGTGAAGCTTAAAGCTTGCAGTTATGATAACCTAACATTTACAGCTGTTTCCTCCTTTGGCAACGAGCACCAGCTCGTCTTTGATCTCTGGACTTAACTTCTGGGCTCACACTGACCCAGTCAGACTGATGACTGTCACTAAAGAGCTTTAAAGCTTCATATAGGTCCCGTCTCTGTCTGCTATAGCTGAGGAGACGGGAGAATGTCCCGACATGCTGCTCAAAGTCTATTAGTTTGGTAATCAGTTTTAAGTTTAAATATGTTCTACTGGTGAGTAGAGTCTTTCTTACGTACTACACTGAGAAAGAAGGATTGTTTTTGCTCTATTTTTCTAAAACATCTGACTTCCTGTATCCGCTTCAGCCGGTCAGGCCGTTCCTGTTCAAATAGTACAGCAGACAAAAGTTCACTGGGCTTTTTGTTTACATTTTAGGGATAAATAAAGACTGCGCCTCTCCTCCTGTGGTGCTATTGTTCTAAAGGCCCACATGAGCAGGTTTTATTTCAACAGTTTCTGCATGAATTCATGTCTACTCTTAATTCCCATATTTGTTTAACCTAATTCTGTCAAAAGCACTAATAAAGTTTTGTAGGCGAATGATGTGGGAATACAGGTGATAATTACATGGTTGTGTGGTTTAATTCACCCTTGAATCCTACTCTGACTGACAGAGCAGCTTTCTCAGAATATAGATTACTGCACTATTGTTTAAGTCTGCAGAGTTGATGATTTATCAATGCATGTATGTTTGTCTTTCAGAATGTTGGCAAAGCACTGCGCTCCACCTGGAAGTGTCTAATGCTTGGTCTGTACAATTTTGCCCTCGGCTACTCTACTCCAATCACGGTGGCGGCTACTTTCGTCCCGGACTTTCACCCCGGCAGAAACACGACCTGAGCCCGGCCACGTGCACCTCCTCTGGTAGACACTACACTGTAGCTACATACCAGTTAACCCATGGGCACTGACTAAATACTTTGGATATGTTTAGAATGTTTTAAGTATTTGAAATTACATTTTTACATTTGTTTTCGAAAATTGTAATCAGAATATTCGTATTGTGTTGTAGGCACAATAAGGTGGTTAATAGGCCTCTTTCACAGCAGACATTTTGACTCGTCAAAGTAGTTTCTATTAATATTAATGATGTTCAGCTAAGTTGTTTTGGTAATCTATATTTTATCAAAATATTTCATTATTTACACCTGGGCTTTTCTTACTGCGACATTTTGATCTTATCAATTGTTGTAGCTGTAATAATATACAGTTTTAACCAAATTTACAGGCATATACACAGTTCATAAGAATTTAATAAATTACAGACAGAATCTGTAAAATTCCTCTTTGCATAGACCCAATGCGTATGTAGGCTATGTACTCTTTATCAAACCTAAATTACATATTGCTCATGCACAAAATATGTGCATTTTTCACTTGGAGAAGTTTTTGGAGAAGTTTTTTAAGCATCTTGCTGTTGTTTGCATGTGTGCAGAGGGGTTATGTGGGGATGTGGCATCTGCAGCAGGACAGGAATGACTGGAACATTTACTGTAGCTGCAGATCAAGTGAATCAGGGCGAATACCCCTTACAGGCAGGAAACAGGGAAGCGATCATCAGTGAAGTACGAGTGAATCAAGGCTGAAAGGGTGTGTGCAGGCACAGGCAGAAGGAAACCAGGCCAACTGGACCACTGATCTCAGGAGCATTTTGCAATACTCAACCCGTCCGAGCATCAGACAGATGGCCAGCAGACTGATGGTGATTAGGAGGCTTTGGATACATTTCTGTGGAGTAAAAGTTTAGATGATTCTCAGATTGGAACCATATGGTGTGACCTTTTAAAGGTAGTTTCTAAAATGTACGTGTATGAGTTTGTTCAGTTTGAAAGTTTTTCTTGTCATGATATTTGTAGGTTGATGTGTGATCAAATGTTAATAAACTGTACAACAAAACGAGAGCATTTGTTAATGGCGGACAAAGGAGTGTGAAAATACAGTAACATCTTCAAAAAAATAAAGTAATAACACAAACTCGTAATTTCCAGAATCTTATTGAATATACAAAGACGGAAGCTAATGTAAAGAAAACAGAATTGTGTGAGGGAATAAAACAAGGTTGCTTTCAAATGCCTTTGTTGTCACACAATAGGAACACAATATGAAATAGCACAGGCACAGCTACAGCACACTGTTGGCAACTGGCGAGTCTCCCAAGGCCAGGAACCTATTTAGTTTGAACTCAAAGTCGACGGGACGTTCACCGGGAGAGCGGTAGTTCCCTCTCATCGTTGAGCTCAGGTAGGGAATGAGCGCGCAGTTCTCTTCAAACGAGGCCAGCTTCTTTTTGTACTTCTTGCGGGTGTAGTCTGTGCTCTTGTTGTTGAAAGCTTTAAAAAACATAAGATTTAATTCATTAGTTGGTTAAATCATAATTGCCATCATAATTATTAAGTTCAAACAATTCACACATGATGTTTCATTTTGGCCTAAGGCAGCCATGACACCCTGCCTACCTTTCAGGTAGAAGGCCACATAGAGGAGTGATGATCTTTGTATGCTGAGGAAGGGGTACTTTGGTTTGAGACACCCAACCGCTGTCATGGCCTTAATGACGGATACTGCGACACCCTAAAAGAAAAAATACAGAATTTACTCAAGCAGAGCGGATGTCAAAGAGACTTCAGAAACAACAAATTATACGTTTGAGTTTGTGTCTGACCTGTTCCAGATAGCCCAACGTTGGAAGGGAGGTGAGGGGTATAGGTTCACACAGAGGAGGAACTTTAGTGGGCAGCTTCTGGTCCCAGTAGGCTTCGGGATTCCTTAAAAGATAATATTTCAACACTTTCTACATTACAAGTAGTGTAAAACGTTTCGATATTATTGATACGCACAACTAACCTTGTGAAAAGAACACATGACTTACAAAACGTTTCTGAAACACACAAAGACATAATAGCTCCGCACCTCAAAAACTTGTCCTGTTTCTGCTTTGTCTCAAAAATGTAGATCATTTCTCGGTATTCAACGGCGTATTCCATCTTTCCTCGAACCAGAGCTTCATACCTTGGGACAAGTAAACCTTCTGTGAATCGAGAACTATCTCATGCGGTGAAGAGTAGTGGGCAGTAAGAAGAGATCTGACACAAATTAAATCCGCTTGACATATTCTTTCTATTTGTGTTGGCATGAAGTGGGACATTCTGTAGGTTGCAGATGTTGCAGTTTTTAAGAATTTCTTGTTATTATTATTTACATTATGTGCTTTCAAAATGCACTTTCTAAGGAATCTTCAATCTAGTGAATCAGGGCAGAGACCACTTCATAATTTACTAACATTGATAAAATAACCTCTATTAAACCATTAATAAAGTAATGCCAATCATGTATCAAAACCCACACTGACTGATTTGAATCAACAGTTCTAAGAGTTTTATTTGTTTCTATTCACATCTTAATTAGCTGTTTGGTTGGTACATAGCACATATTGTCAGTACATATTTCTGTACACACATGAAATCCCTTTGCATTGACTTCTTTTGTTTTGGGTCTTAGAAAATGTTTTCTCAAGAAATGAGAAAAAGTGAATAATCATGTATGTGTCACCGGTAGATTAGAACATTATAGAGCTGAATACCCCTATAATGTTCAATGTAACATACCTTTGCTTTCCATCCAGATAAGTGACCGGGCAGAAGCCCTTCATCTCAACTTGCTGTGGGAACCTGTTTTTCACCTGAATGTCAGTGATCTTTCTTGGCAACAGGTGAGGTTGTGGGAGAGTGTGCGCGCAGCCAGGAGGCACAAAATGATCAGGTGTGGTCAGGAACCGCTGTGGTTGAGAGAGCGACATACAGATATTTGTATTTGGTTCATCCTGCACGATTTCATAGTGTGACATACAAATAATTGAATGCACCGGATAGTGAAAAATCTGTTTATTTGGACCAGCTGTCGGCTCCACTGCACTGACCTCTAAATGGTCTTCACCACACATCTTGTAATAGTGTCCCTTGTACTCAGCTGCGTGAGTTAAGGCTGCACTTTCTGAGCAGTCCACCAGGTGGTACTGTAGAGCCAGGCAGACGGGGCAGTAATGACCAAACTCGCTAAGCCGACACTCCAGCTCCTTGGGTGTGATGCACAGTCTGTTGATGGAGGCTGCTTGTCCTTTGAAATTAAAAAGCAAAGGGAGGATGAACTATGCTTATAGATTAAATGTAAGTTTTTATACAGGGTTTGGCAGGTATTTTACTTTAAGTGTGAAAAGCCCCGTTGAGCTGATTTCTGGATAAGCTGCTACTTACCGCTGCACGTCCTCCCCAGGTAGTTGGTGATATATTTGATGCTTTTGCTGACCTCGTTTATAATACTGTTCCAGATCCACCATTTGCTCTTCAAGCCATCGAGCAGGATCCAGTTCTGATATTGTTCTCGGAAGTGTTGCCTAACATGCTCCATCTCCTTCCTGTAACAGAAGTCACGAATGTGGTGGATCTCTGAGCTGTCGTGCATCAGGTGAGGCCTGCAGCGGGAGGAGAGACACGTTTTCATACATTAACTTTGAAGGTTTGTTATTTTAAAAACAGCTCTCACACTTGTGATTTCTGATGTGTATTTATAAAGATGATTATAGTTGCTATTGGTGTGTGTTTTCTCGCTAACTTGTTGGGCTTCATCTTGTCCAGAAGGCCTCTCCTCAGCACCTCCAGTGTGTCCAGCTCCAGCTCAAAAACTAGAATGATGCTCCGAGACCCAATCAGCTCTGACTGCTTAAGTGTCTTCGGAAAGCCGTCCAACACGTACCTGGGATTAAATATTGTCTTCTCAAACACCCTCAAGCAGCAATAAAAGAGTACAGCATGTGCAGATTTCTTGAGTTAGGATAAAGTCTTTGGCTTGAAACAAAAAAAAAAGCACTTATTCTAAGCTAAAAGTTAGGATCTTTTCAAGCCTTTAGTTTTAATAACTTAATGGACCAGAAGCCCCCAGCTTACCCTCGAGTGCTGCAGTCCGAGTTCATGAGCACCACCTCCAGACACTGAATGGCCAGTTCATCAGGCACAGCGAATCCCTGGGAGAGATGCTTTTTCATCTGGACAGCCAGATCGGTGTGCTCGTGATTGCTAAGCACCGTACGCATAACACTGCCAATGGACAGACGGGCCAAGCCATAATTCTGAGCAAACATCTGTGCCACTGGAGAGTTAAAGCAAAGTGAGAGAAATGCAGAACGTGAAAATAAAGCGATGAATAGTGATGGCCGTTTGAGAAAGTGTAAAACAAACAACTCTGCTTGGATGATTTTGCAGCTGTCTTGAGTCTTACCAGTAGTTTTCCCAGATTTGGGTGGTCCAACAACTGCTATTTTAACAGGAAGGGACTGGGTGGGCTTTGGCTGCCTGAGGTACTTCAAGGGGTTCAGCATAAATGTGTTGCGGTTCTCCTTAGACGCAAAGAAGTAGATATACTGATGGAAGATTATGGGATATGTGGTATTGAGAGGCCACTGCAGAGGCTGGAACAAATCTCTCTCTTTGTATTGCTGTAGAAGGGGGAGGTGTGTGTAGAAAACAGTATGTTAAAATACACTATGTACAGGACAGTCAGGCAAGTATTTGAAATAAAAAAAGACATAGTGGCCATTCCTAAATCACGCCTACCTTTATGGGATCCCAGCAGCCAAAGGTACTGTGGAGCTTATAAGAGGAGAGCAGCAGCTTATGTGCCAGGCTGTATGAGATAGGTTGGCATCTTTGGAAGAGTGACTCCCTGTTGGTCAGCAGGGGCTGGATTATCTGGAGCAGCTGATGCCGCACAATACGGAGCTTGCGAGAGGAACTGATTGAGACTTTGGATATGTTTAGTTCACTCAGGAGCTCCTGATGGTAGAACAGCACAAAGCAGGATGTAAGAGTTTATGGAAAATTACAATTTCTTATGTAACTTCTATGTAATTCTCCCGACTGTGCCAAAATCAAATATTAAAAAAGGGTAATAAATGTGTATGTCTGGCTACTTCATTAGGTTTTGTGTCTTTGTACCGTCACAGTATCGAGGCTGTTTTCATCCGTCGCATAACGCTCCGCTATCTCCATCTCCAGCCTCTCAGACGCTGCCTCCTCAGTCTCCTCATTGTCAATGTCTTTGTTTTCCTCCTCTAAAGGAAACTCCTCCTCCAGCATGGCCTCTATCTCATCCTCTTCGTTACCTTCAGCTTCATCCTCCTCATCGTCTTCTTCATCCTCACCATTTCTGAGCTAATATGGAGATAGGAGGAAGGAAGGTTAAGCAGTGATGGAGAGGGGATGACAGTGGTAATAATGAGTTTGTTTACCTTTGTTTTTGCTTCATTTGTGAGTTCGGCCCTTCTCTTGACAATGCTCTCCTCCTGTACCAAAGAGATTTACTTGTGCCAGATACTCACACACAATCTACAGTCACTGTCAGGACAGACTGCAAGAATAATACAGATAATAGTGTTGGCAGGGGAGAAATTCTTCCGAGTTGTCACATGCTTACCCTGTTCTTCTTCCGTAGATCACAAAGAAGGTTCAGCTGCGCTTCGCGGTGGTTGTGGCGCTCATGCCAGCTCTCCATGTATGTCGGCAACAGACGCTTCTGGACATCTGTGACGTCCACCGTCATCATTACCACAACGTCAGGGAAAAGCTGTGTCTGAAACATGTACTGCACCTCGTCGGGGTTGTGAGGGAAGCCCTCCAAAATAAAACCTGTAGATCTTCAAGATGGAGAATGGTAAAAAAAAGAGAAAGAAGAAGAGAAAGAGAAGAAAAAAGAAAAAAGAAAGAAAAAAGAAGAAGTAGAGAAGAAGTTAAAGAAAGAGTAAGGTCAACAAATACTTTGTGTCGCCAGGGGTACAAAAAGAACACACAATGTACATAAATACATATATAATGTATTTAGGTAAATAAGTGTAAGATATGTATGGAAGTGTATACATATGAAAGGTTTGTATGTGAGCCTGGGTTTTAAGAGGGGAAAAAGCAGAAAGGGAGCATGCATGAGAGATTTATCTAATGATTTATTAAAGGAACATTTTTGGGGAGTTACGCTTATTAAGAGTTAATACTACTGTACATTACGTTAATTACAGTAAATATGACGCATGGGGCAGGAAGAGAGTGTATTTTGTGTTTGTGTATAACTACATGTATGGCTCCTGTTTCCAGAATGGTGCGATAACCATATCCAGGATCTGTGGAGTCAGTGGATCTCCATCAGACAGGTAGTCTTTGATTGCTTTTTCCTCATCGGTCAGAACCACTTCCTGCTGTAGACACACCAAATATCATCCTCACAGGCACCATAATACTGGAAATATTACAGGAAATCCTGCTACAGGGAAGTTTATCGAAAGCTGACCTCCGTGTCATTTGTGTTGGCGGATGTCTCCTCCAGCTCCTCCGTCTCCTTCTCGACCTCCTCCCTGGCTTCCTCTATCAGGGCCTCCAAATCCCCAGGAGACTCCTCTGAATACTCTACCTCATCAGCATAAGGTACCCGCTTCTTTGTCTTGGCCATGATGAGCATTTGGAGTTGCTCTCTGAACTGAATATGAAAGATGCCAAGCTGCTGGGCGAGCCACTCACCATGAGTGGTCTTGCCTGACCCTCGGGTGCCGAGCAAAAAGATCCGCAGGACAGGAGGCTTGGATAGAAGGTGATAAGATACTTGTTAGGGACTTTTAGCTTTTCTTACTTTGACTTTTTCTTTCTCTACTTATGTCAGCTTGTACCTTGAGAGGCTCAGTCTGTGCAACAAATTGAACAGGGTTTTGAAGGAAGGAGCCCCTGGCTTCGAGGCTTGAGAAGTAGAAGGTCTTCTCACGGTACTTGGCGGCAATTTCATCCGTACACGGCCACAGAACATTTTGTGTTTTTAAGGCCACAGGGCAGAAATGATGGGTATCGCCTAATAACCTCTTGACTGTTGTGTCACCCTGCTTTCATTGAGAGGAAGGAGATGCTGTTGTTAATTGACAACTAAGCAGTAAAAACAGGCCTGTATCTTCAATTGTACTATTATAAACCAGTGTATGAAGTAAAAAATGACTTATTTACTGACTTCACTCTCCTCCTCAGCTGCGTCATTGTCACTGCTGCCTTCCTCGTCTTTCTCCAGCTCAGCCAAGGCCTCGATGTCCTCTGCCTCCTTGACCAGGTCCATTGCTGACAGCTCAGAAGATACATGCTCAAAGGGTTCTGAAAATCATGTAAATCAGATTGGATTAAGAGTTTTTCTTACCAAACACGGCATCTAGTAGCAGTAGTAGTCACATTATTAGATAAACCATTAAAAAACAATATATAATAGTTATAATTAATTTACTTGAAACCTGACTTTCCATTCTGGCCAATTAAAAGAGATAAGGTTTGTGGTGTAACACAAAAAGTATGGACTGTGATTGATACTTGAAGAACGGTTTAACTCACTCTCCATTTGATGGATCATCTCTTGAAGCAGGTCTTCAGGGCTTTTGTCGCCCATCTCCAGTACTGAGTGGACGATAGTTAATTCGGACTGCATTTGGTCCCATTCAGACTCAAACTGTTGCAGTTGCAGTTTGTGGTCATTCATCTCCGGGTTTTCTGGGTAACCCGGGTCGCAATGATCGGGTAGTTCCACAGGTTGAGCAACACATGATGGAGATGGAGATGGAGAGAGTTTAAGACAGAATTAGAAACGTTTATTTAGTTCAATGCTGCTTTTAGGGTGCTTACATACAGGATGGTTTGCAAATATAAAAAAAGGACTGAAGGATCTAAAACAATAAAGTGTTCAACAGTTCAACACATAATGACACATGAACACTGACAGAACTTTAATATATACTCAAGTCTACATATTTAAATAAAACAACGTTTTGTTTGTGATGAACTGTTCCTGTGTCTCGTACCCTGATTTCTATCACTGTCTGTGAGACAGAAGAGGATGTCTGGGAGGATTCCAGCTTCCTGTAAGGCATCCATTTGGGAAATGTTGTTGGGAAAGTTGTCAAGCACCCAGCCAGCATTAGTTTCAGCCTCTTCAATCTGTAACATCAGAATTCAAGCAGGTTTATAGATGCGATACATATATATATCCCATCTCAAGCTTGTGTAAATGCAGCTGCCATGTTTCAGATTTTTGACATACCTCTTTTACACGCTTCTGCAGTACCTCAGCATACAGGCTGAAGGGAGATGTGCTCATATGTTTAGCTTCTTCCAGCGCAGATATCACCATGGCTTGTACCTCTGGATGATCCTCTGTCACTGAAAACAGAAGAAAACATTTGCCAACAAATATGGTATATTATGCTGGCACAGCTGTCACATGGGTCACATGTTCAAATAAATGAATATATAAATACTATATATATATATATGTATATGTATATAATACAACAGTATTGACGCAATAAATGTACCTGTTGTTGGATATTTTATGATAGTGAAAATCGATAGTGAAAATCGTGATCATCAACAAAACCCAACTTGCCTGAATTCTGCCCGCCATCCTGCTCCATCTTCATCCTGATTTTCTCTATAGCGATCTGTGTTGTCTCCTCTTTGATTTTGTCAAGCCTCTCCTGCTCAACCGTGGCCAGAACCGGCTGCACCAATGCCTCCAAATCAAGCACCAATGCATTGTAGTGCTGAGCTAGAAGCTTACATAGAGTGCTCTTCCCTGCCTGTGGAGGTCCAATGATGGAAACTCTGCAAGGGGGTCTGGGCATCGGAGGAAGTAAATACCGTCGGGGGTTTGTGACAAACTTCTGGTAGGCCTCCTCAGATGAGAGGATGTACAATTTGTCCTGGAAGCTGCAGAGGGGTTGAAATGAGAGTTGGTTGACATTTTTACCCAGTCTCATTTGAAGCTAGATAGATTCCTTACCTGGCCACCGCCTACAAACGATCACTCACCCCACACAAAATTCAGGCATGCCAGGAATGACCTTGCCCTCCTTTAGAGCAACAGGACAAGTTCGGCTCCAGCGGCTCCTTCTCCATCTAAAACCAGGGGCCGCTGTCCTGGAGGAGGACATTATTCCCACTAGGTCTTCCTGGAAAAGAGATGGAGTTCAATTTGAAATGGATTTAGTGGAGAGAGTATGTTTGAAACGTCTGTTAGAGCATAATTTTAAAATATCCAACAACAGGTACATTTATTGCGTCACCATCACATTTGTGTTTATAGATGTGATATATTTGAAATACATTTTTTAATAAAATCTGAATATGGTGACTAATGACAGACCGTGTCAATGTCCTCTGGCAATTCTTCATCATCAGTCTGATGGAGGAGGACTGGAATGGAGACACGCTTTATTGCCATGGATTCAAGACGGAACATTACAGACTAGAGACAAAACAATAAACAAAATAAATCAGCCCACAGAATACATGGGTAGTTGAACATGTGCCACACAGACAACACTGCTGTATCAAATTCAAGCCAGTGCCATGACTAACATTGCCTACTAATTAAAACATACTATGGTGAAAAGATACATTTTAACAGCATATGACATTGTATTGTTTATTATCATGTTTGAAATGGTGAATGTATCCCTAGTGTCTTTACTGAGTGCAGCTCTTCCGGTGGGTTGTTTCCATCCAGCTCCAACAGGTAGAGGGGGCTGTGAGCTGCTATGTAGTCCTGAAAAAAATATCAATTAACTTACAATTGACTGGGTTTAAAAAAATAGGAATTTAGAAACCAGAGTGTTTTTCCTTTTTTCAGGAGGGCAATTCCTCTTACCCTTCATCCGGTTTGATTTAGAGCAGAACATTAAACCTGGTTGTTTAATCATTTCATTATTCTCTGTCAGACCATCTTTTTATCAGCAGTTATATCTCAGGTAATGTCACACAAAACATGAAACCACAGAGGATAGCAAAACTTTCTGAGATACCCGTATGATATGAAAATACTGGTGGCTTTCTAAAGAAAGGTTAAACGTTTACACAAACGCAATATCTTTGACAGCACTCTGGCTTGAGAGACAAATCCCCCATCAGAGGGGTCTGATATTCATCGTGGGACTGCACATAATCCAATCACAAAGATCATAATTTATAATGTGTAAGAAATGGATGACTTCCTGTCAAACGATTAGCCCAACTCATAGCTGCATTATGTGCGAGGATATGTTTGTTTAACTTCGTAATGTGTGAGCCATTCAGATGTTTTGGAGCCTTGGGGTAACTCACCTCCAGTGGTCTGAGCATAGTATCATTGTACATGTTGATTCTAAGAAAAACATTTTTGGCCAAATTTTCTGGCGTCCACACCATGTGGCCAATAATATCCTTTTGGAGTTCCTGCAAGGAAAGCAAACCCAATTTGTATAACAGGAAATCATGACAGCACAGACAGGCTTTCTTGTTTACGGTTTAAAGTTTATGGTTGTGATAAGAATTATTCATTGGAAAATAATTACAGAAATTAGAATGAATAAAGTAAAAACAAAAAGTCAAAATCCAAATTTTTAAATATGATGACATTGGGAATTGCAGGAAATAATATTAATACTACTCTCTAACGCCAAAGACAGGACTGGTTAAACCCAGTGGAAAGAGGTGTTTTCCCTTAAGTCGTACCTGCTCCTCCTCATCCTCCACTTCCTCATCCTTGTTCTCCCTCTTCTTGTTAAACACCTCCTCACGCTTCCACTGTTCCCTGTTGTACAGCTGGCCTGTCTCTGGGTGCTGCTTCAGACCCGACAGCCGATGGACCAGGTCCTTGTCTGCACACTGGTGGAGGATGGCAGTGTTAAGTTCACAGATGTACGAACGTTTGTCAGAATATGAACGTGTCCAAGGTCATTTAAAAAGTAAATATATTACTTGAGGCAATGCAATGCAACTACTAGAGGACATGTGGGTTACCTTGATGTTGATGATGAAATCAGGTGTTAGTTTGAGGTTTTTGATCAGCTCGAGCTGCTCATGAATTTTCGGACACTCTTCTGACATGAACGGCAGACAGCTCAGTACATACCCTGTGTAAAAACACGTATATTATCAAGTACAAGTAGTGGCACAGCTCACACTGTAGTATTTTGTGCTAAAATGTGCAATCTGAATACATGTCCACTATGCTGGAACTGATTGAGCTGCATGATTTACCATAGTGCTCCACATCTGGTGAGTTAAGTCTGGCAAGGATCAGCTGGAGCACCATGTCTTCTGGTACACTTTTACCCTCAGATAAGATATTCAAGAGCTAAAAGAAAAAGAAAAAGCAATTCATATATACAGTATATGTACACAAACACATGACGTTCAAAAGGATCACTTTACCTTTGATACTCACCTCTATGCCTTGCTTTGTTTTATTTTCCAAGTGTGTGTTTAACATATCTGTATCTGAAAAACCATAAAAGCTGATGAGAAATATCTGAATTAATATGGGACAAGGACCAGAAATACAACGATTGTACTTACCATCAATTAAGATACACTTCCAGGACTCTGCAATTTTTTTGGCCAAGGTGGATTTGCCAACACCCTGTCACAAAGAATACCACAATATTCATGTTGAGTCACTGGGTTATAAGGAAGGTATTAGAACAAATGCCAGTGTTTTGATGTGCTGTTGATCAGATGTGGGGGCTGGTAGCAGCACTCTCCACAGTGTTGATACTCATTGTGTTTATGTATTTGATGTAATAACTTCAGGCTCCATGCATATAGATATACTAGCAAATCCCAAATGATGATGGGACATCGCATTATCTATAAACAGGTGTATTTCAAATCTTCAGCTTTACCCGAGGAAGACAATTCAGAGATGTGTGTGGAACCCATTTCTGATTGTGTTTCATAATGTGTATAAAGGTGTGTGTGTGTGTAAGAGAAAGATAAATACCGGTCTTCCAACAATGATGAAGCAGGTGGGTTTGGCAAGAAGACCCTCTCTCTCAGCTTCATCTTCTATTAGGTTGTCCACTAAACAGTCTACTTGAGCTTCTTGAATATCAATGTGACATACAGAGAGAAGGACAAGTCATAAGACAGAACAGTGATAGACAGTTTCTCAATTTCTTGAGAATAATTAATCATTATTTTTAATTAGCCACAAGTAATTTCTGTAATATTTCAACAGAAGTTGACTCACCATTACTTTGGAGCATTCTTATATGCTTTTTATCCATTTTATCATCGTTTGTTTACCAGAATAACGTCACTTTTAGGTAACCTAACGTTTGTTGTTAATAGGCACCCGATACGGTTACCGTAGAAACAAACAAACTAAGGGGGAAGGGAGGAGGAGGGGGGGGGTCTTCCAGGTTGAAGCTAGACAATACTTTTCACTTTGAGACTTGAAAGTACGTTTGCTGCGTTAAGAGGTGTGTATCCTCAGTTATAACTGCCACAACACTTTGGAGCTGTTATCTGCCAATGTAAAGGCAAAATCGAGCACTTGATGCGTCAATTATTAATCGCATTTCCAGCCCTCAGATCCTTTTTGGGCTTTGCGAGCCACCGTATCAGTTGACACGAGCTCGGTCATGGCAGTCACCTGACTAAAACAAAGTCACGTGACATTTCACTCACGCGCTAGCTGTATTTACTCGGGCAGGTTACATACACAATTCATTAATAAAAGAAGAAGTTATTTAGGCTACCAGGGGAGATGCATATTATCTTATCTGGGGATGAATTGTGGCTAACGCAGCTAGCTTGCTAAATTAATGGTAAGTAACGTTGCTTAGTTAGGAAATAGGACGAAAAGAAGATGCACCCAGTGGCTAGCAGTGTCATGTTTACCTAACATAAGTATGCCTTGTCGATTTTGTATTTTATGATGTGAAGTAACGGATTTGTATGTTGTGTTTTGTTTGCTTAGCAGCTTGTCTTCTCTCCTGGGTTGTGACTGTTTGGAGAATACAGGGATACAAAAATGCCTCAGGCAGCCGCTACCATCAGTGGGATCCAGAGTATGGTTCTGTATGAAACCAGAGCCGTAAGTCCGTAATGACCTGTAATGCTGTTATTGTCACTTCTGCAACACGTCTGATCAGTCGGTTCTTGGGTTACACCTGCAAGTAGCCAACAACACCTCTTTCAGTTACATCACATGACAAAGAGCTGATTGTAAGAGCAATATTTAGGACATTTAAATGTTCAAATTGCTGACATTCACAGCCCAAAGCAATCACTTGTTAAAAGCATTTATTGCTCCTGCTGAAATGTGGACTCTAGTGATGGATTTCCTAATCTTACTGATGTAAGAAAGCCACACGTAATCTATGATTTCTAACTTTACAGATGTAAACATAAGGGGGATAAAGGATATCGATATTTCTGTAGGATGGCAGCAAACACTAGATGGCAGCAAAAGAGTGTTTTTGCGATGATTTGCTGTTCCAGGGATTCCCCTGTCTATATTAATTTACCATGACCTCCATAGTGTCAATTATAGTGTCTAGACAGTCAGAATGATAACAATTTACCAGACAAAATGATCTGTAAATATTAGTATGGTTTTGATTAAGTTTGTACACATTAGGTATACATATGCGGATATGCACACATCACGACAAGTTCTTGTTCATGCTTCTTTCCTGCTAACAAATCCAATTCTTTCCCTTTTTTTCCCCAACGACCTACAATGACACCAGTGTTTAAATAAGGGTGTGCTACAACAGTGTGATTGATGGCAGATTTAAGGCAGAAAAACATTTGTCACAGTTTATCATAATTTCTTATTGAACCTCTCTGTCTGCCCATTTTAACCGAACAGTGGATGAACTGACATGAACTGATATTGTGGAACAGGACAAAATAGCTCTAATGGTTGCGGACTGTACTGATACAAGGTGTTCCAATGTAATAGTCTTTAGAAGATGGAACATCTTAAGCCATCTCTCAACCCATTGTGAGAAAAATAATGACTTGAAAGAAAAAGCCGTACAAGAAAGACACAAATCTTAACAATGCACACAAAATATGTCTGTGCCCAAATGTACTCTGGACTGTAACTACTCTAAATCCAGTGTATATTCTCATATACAATTATATGATGTCTGGATTCCCTTTGTGTGTAATTTCACAGGCTTCTGGTACATTCATTTCTACTTGGGTGGCTCATTGTGGAGAGAAAACATTGCACATTATAGGAAAAAAAGGCCTAAAGACAGTGAGACTTTAACAATAGGCCTGTACATAGACTGTTTATGTCTACAGAAATTAGAAAATGTGTAAGACACATTTTGCTACTGTGTTCTCATGCAGTCACACACGTAAAAGGATTATTCTTGTAATCAGTGTGCACATATTCAGAAGCAACCATACGGCAAACACCAGCTCTGCAATCACGTATCATAGTTATAATGTATATTGCTTTTATCTTTCTTTCCAGAGGTATTTTTTGGTGGGGACCAATCAGGCACAGACCAAACACAGAGTCCTGAAGATTGACCGCACAGAACCTAAGGACCTGGTCATTATTGATGATAAGGTAAGCGCTGACTTTCCACCAGAGTTGGTACAGTGCTAATGTATATTCTTATGTAATACAGTACAGCACATACGGATACAATTGTACAATCACTCAGCCTGTCCCAAGTGTATTATGGGTGACAGCTTAGCTGTGGAGTGCTGCACGCGCCTCCCTTTTCTTCTCCGCTGCTCATTACCAGGATCTGGTACTGCAGATGCAAATTAGCTTAAGCTACAATCTGGTACAGTGCATCGAATGGAGACATTTATGTTTAAACTGTACATGGTCCCTTTTAGAAAAAAAAAAAAAAATCTATGAGCTTGGATTTCATTTTTTGTGTTGTGTGTGATTATGATTATGATGTTTGTTATTATGTTGCATCCATGACTAAATATCCCCCCACGCTCTCATTCCTGCAGATATTATACTGACTGCATTTTGCAGAAGAACTGCATTTAATTCCACCAAAAATAAAAAAACAAATACTGTAGAGATCTGTTTTCAGACTGTAGCAGGTTAGTGCGTTTCTGACTTTTTTTCTGTTGCACCTTTAGTGCAGAATTTAAGTTGTGAAATCTATGATATTGATGAAGAAGGCTCCGGTGAAGATAACTTGCATGCAAAGGTTGTTGGTCGGTTTGCATTTCTTTCAAAGCTTCTGTTAATTCATTACAATTCTTCTCTTAATTTCCTCATTGAGGATCTTCAACCCTTTTGTAGAAAAAGGCTATTGATTAAACAAGGCCTGCTAATCATTTGCATATTATTGCACAGAAACTCTATACAAGTCTCACTGGCTCTGAATTAAGTAGTCAATAATTAGCCCCCCCATAAGCAGCTCCTTTTCTTTTGAGAAAGAAATACATCATGCCCTGTTTTCTTCTTTTATTGCAAGGTAAAATGAACATTATGGAAATTCTGTACATAAATAAACAGCGTCTCACAGCTTTATTCATGTATATCTGTGTGTGTATTTGTCTGTAGCATGTGTATAACCAGCAAGAGGTCCGGGAGTTGCTGGGCCGCCTGGACCTGGGAAACCGCACCAAGATTGGCCAGAAGGGTTCCTCGGGCCTGTCCAGGGCTCTCTCAGCCTTTGGCATTGTGGGTAAGTAGAGTCCCTCCACTCTCTTCTTCACTGGCGTAGCAACAACCATTGTGGGGCGCAACTCATGTAAGCGTGTAACTCATTGGTTATACAGCTGTACATATTGACCTGGTTTTGCATATTACAGTAAGTGCTGGAGATGGAAAAACATCAAATAAAAGGAACACCTGGGAGTACATTGTAATAAAGTACAATACAGCCCCGCTAGCCCTGCAACTACCTTTGTGGAGCTTTTAATGGTACATTTTCAGGTTTCAAATCATGACCATCTGGTGTAATCAGATGCAAAAATAAGCATGTTTTTTTACATTTCTAATAATTTCCCATTCCTTTTGTCCAAAATCAGCAAAAAAATACATCATAACAATATTGTTTGGGATAGTTTTCTTTAACTATAATACTATAATTGTGCCTATTAGAACTATTTTGTATTTTTTGTATTTTTCTGTTGATCAAAAACAGTGTCAAAAAGCCTTCCTATTTAAAGGGGGCTGACACTATATTATTTAATATACAAACTACATTGTACTAAAAACTTATCTCAGCCCACAACACTTTTTAATTTCAACACTTCTATTAGTGGTGAAATAAAGAATATTATTAAAACTGCCAATAAATAATGATTTACTGTCTGGGAATTGGCAAACCGTTGAATCCCAGTGTATGAATCATTCTTGATTCATGTTGAGAGGAAGAATAGCTCATATCATGTGTATCTGTGCGTTGGACATTGGCCTGCAGACCTAATTACAAAATAATAAAATAATGCTGACTCTTCTCTGGCCTTTAGTTAACCTAAGACTAATGTTGCACGGTGTATCGATACTAAAAAGGTACCGCGGTACCCGTACGTTAAAAACGATACGATTTTGCATATTTTTAGTATCGATACTTCATTAAAATAGCGCGCGATCAGAGCGCACTCACTCGCATTGACTGCAAGGAGGCGGGGCTGCCCAGCGCTCACACACGCAACAGGCAGCGCTCACTCACAGCGAGTGATCGCAGGGGAGACATGGCATCAAGTGCAGGAGCTTTTGCCGACCGTCCTCGGCTTGTTGGAAAAAAAGATGCCAGAAGTGAAATCTGGAAGTACTTTGGCTACATTGCAGACAGTGAAGGAAAGCCCACTGACATACAGAGACCCGTCTGCAAAACTTGTTTCAAAGCCACACAGACCAAGGGAGGCAACACGTCAAACGTGGCAAAGCACCTTTCAGACAGACACCCCGAACTTTTCAAAGCAAATGTGATTATAAACATGGACACCCCCAAGCTCACCCATATACAGCCTAACAGGAGTAGCCTTAGCCTAGTTTGACGACAAGCCTATATGATCATGAGGTCACAATGCACACAAAAGTGTACTAAATGAAACAATTGATGCAAAAATGGCTACATGCTGGTGGAGCCTGAGGGTGGATCTTGAGCTAATTCTTTTTATTTGTAGTTAAGGAAAAATGATTATTCCATGAATTAAGATAAAATATGAAGTGAAAATATCAAAGTCACTATGCAAGTAAATTAAGCATTGTTTATCCACCCACTCCCACAGACAGTCAAAGTTTGAAAGCCAGCGGAAATATGAAAGAGAGAGGCTCAAAAGATGCGAAGAGGTTAAACATTAATATTAATGCCATTTGTTGAGTGTTCAAAAAGCTGAGCAGGAACAAGCTGGTAAAAAAGGGAACCATACAGATGTTTTATTTATTACTATTATAGATAAATATACCAGTATCGTATTTGTGGTATTGTATCGAATTCTGGTATCGTATCGTAAGTATCGGGTATCGTATCGAAGTCATAATTTTGGTATCGTGACAACCCTACCTAAGACATGGAAACACAGGTCACTCAAATTTTTTTCAGGTCAACTTGTTCTGTCGGCCTGCCCCATAAATCCAATCCAAGGTGTTGTGTTACATGAGAAGTTTGTGATACTGATCATCACACTCTGTATGTCCTCCGCCGGCGTTTGCACTCCAGTGGCTGCGCGGAAAGTAATTGCTGTGCCTGAACTGTGAGTTTCATGTATGCCCTGCATGACCAGTCCTCAAGTCATGACCTACATTTCATGTAACACACATTCTAATACACACAACAGAGGAGTGTTTGAATTTGTCCCCATAACTTGTCTCTGGGATTTAATCAGGACCCGTCATTATCGAGCCTTGATCATTCCCCAGTAATGTCTGTTTTTCTGTACTCTGGACGGGTCAATGATCGTAGATAATTTGTTTGTCATAGAAACGTTCATTTGTAAGAAAACAATTGCAGAAACTTTGGAGTTCCGCATTTCTACAATACATGGTTAAATCATGACAATACGGTCTTTTCTCTTCTTTTAATACATTTTTGCACTTCTCCCCAAATAAGAATCCAATTTAAAACTACTAATGAATCAAATGAAACCAAACCATAACCTCAACAAACCAACATTCTTTCAAACATGCTACTGCCTCAATCTCCTAAAATTAGCTTTTGCAAAGGGGCTCTAAACTTTCACTTCTAACCGTCATGTCTCGGTAATACCAGCACGACCAAAACAAGATTTAAAAAAAGCTAATAATTAAAACAAAAATTACAAGATTACAAGTCTACAGCCATGCTAGCAGCTCTGTGAAGCTGCACTTAGACACAGTTCGGTTTGGGAGTAGATGCTAACTTTAACATGCTAACAAAGTCACAACACCAAAGCTAACATGCTAATGTTATGTTAGTTCAATGTTAAAACCATAAATATCAAATATGGTGGCGACTAGGGAGAAGTCAGGGTCTGTCTAACATCAGTGGGGTTCTTCCTCTGCAGAGCATGAATGTAAAGAACATCATTTCAAATGGGAATTTATCCACTGGACCAAATCGGTTGACCGACTGACTAACTAACTCAACCATTGAGCCATGCTGCTAGTGTGGCTAAAAATACATCACAATTGCAACAGTCCTACTGTACATTCTACTTTCCAGTTCATCCAGTGTGTGTTTGTGTGTGGGGCTGTTTACATTTCCATTTCTGGCAAAGAAAGGTGCTGGCAACTGTTAACTAATACTGGCAAGGCCCTTCCAGGCTCGGTCACACTGACACAAACAGATTATGACTTTGACATCTACTTGAATAAATAAGATGCTTTTTACCGCTGAGCCACGATTTGCCAATTTCACTGCGTCATGTGGAATAAAAGAGAGTGTCGGCCATGTTGGGTTCAGTCTATCCAGAGAGACCCTTTGACTGGTGCCTTTTTAGTACTGTATATAATGACTACTATTGTTGTAAGTAGAATTGTAATCTCTTTCATTTGCCTGTTTTGTCAGTCTGACCCATCGCTACCAGAAAGCAACACAATGAACTAACTTAGGAATTGTCATTCTGCAAAACCCAAAGTGAAAGAACATTAAGTTTGCTCTCATTCAAGACATAGCTTGCAAGCTTAGTTGATTGTCATTGTGCTGTGAAAAATACCTCACATTTGCAAATTTGGAAACACCCGCTCATACTCACACTAAATGCTTCAGATGAATAGCCACTCTCAGTTCCAATTAAAGTCCTCCTTAGTCTAGTGGTGCCTCAGTGAATCCTTTTCACATTTGGATTGACTAATACTGAGGTTATTTAACAGATGTGTCAATGAAGTCAGAAAAGCATAAAGCAAAATGTTATAAGCCACACTAGGTGTTTTTTTTAGAGAATTCACCATGCTGCTTTTCATTGTTCCCTATAAACTGCATGTTTTTTTTCATAATTAAAACCATCATCAAAAAAAGAAGTGTCGTCCTATATTTAATAAAAGTAGGACCATGCTACATTAGCCACTACTAGCATAACATACCAAGCTGTCTTCGACCCAACTGTTATGGTTCAAGATGCATTGTGGGGTAACAAAGGTGCCAGGTTCTGACAAGGAAGAAGAATAAAAGGAATTCTTCTGGTTCTTCTGCGTTGATTTTGATCCTTTGTTTAGACAGTCCATCGTGACTCTAACGATGTTATACGAGTTCGATGCTAATTCAGTGTTCCAATAATTATAGAAAGCCTATTTGTGAAAACCCAACGTGAACCTCATTACAGCATAATGACACTGGAGCATCTGTGATTCTAAATAGTCTGAATGTACAAGCACTTCTTATTCAGGTGCAAAATTGCATCTGTGGCACACAATTCATCCGCGAAGAGATTAGTTTTAGCAGTGATATAATGAAGCTGTGTCGCACAGCATGCACACTTAAACTACTGATCTTAATGGGGCATGATAACAGACCATTAAAAAAAGCTATAAAAAGCTATAATCACAGCCATTTATTATGTTTTGAATGTCAACAATAGATAATAGCTCATCAAAAGCAGAAAGTACATCAGCGGTTATGTCTGACTTACTTTCTGGGTCAGATTTTAATTCTGTAAAACTACATGGTCTGTACGTAAGCTAGTGAAGTATGGCACACAAACTCTCTCCATCCACCTCCTCAAATGGAGTTGTTTACTTGTTGGTATTTTCAAGGCTGTTGCTGATTCGCAGGCAACAGAAAGGTTGACCTAGAATTCAGCTTGCTCAGAGGCTTTCTTTCTTTCTGAACTTCAGTATGTCAGGGTTATGTTGGCAACAATGTTCCTTGAAAGAAACATTTGACTAGTTTATTCTAAAAGATTTAAAAGGTGTACTTTTGTTTTTTCACAGGGTTTGTACGTTTCCTCGAAGGGTACTACATTGTGTTGATCACCAAGCGTAGAAAGATGGCCGACATCGGTGGCCACTCCATCTACAAAATTGAAGACACCAGCATGATCTACATCCCCAATGACTCGGTCAGGGTTACACACCCCGATGAAGCAAGGTACCGCCTCGTTTCCCCACCTATAGCGGTGCAGTTTAAGATCTTGTGGATGGTCAAATGTTTTCATTTACACACTATCACCAGTCATTTGTAGGCATAATCGCACTCTCCCAAGTCAAGAAAGGGTGAAGTATTTTGATGAACATTGCATTAAATAGAAATTCTGACAATGTCAGAACTTTTAGGAATCAGTTTGAAACACTTTTTAAGGGAAAAGCACAGTTGCTATTTGCAACATACAGTCAATTTCATGTCTTTGCAATTGTATGAGTGTGTGTGTGCGCGCTCGCATTTGTTCTCAAACACACACCATAGTCTTCACAGACAAGGACATTGGTATTGAAGATAAGCTTCAGACATGAAACCCTTTACTTTAATCTGATGTTTTAAGCACTACTTTTACATTAAATCTTACAAGGACGGACCCAGTAACGTTTCCGTAGGACTTTAATGCCATTACATTAACTTAAAGGCAGCAGCAGAAAAAGGTCAAATTTACAGAGAGATTTACCACACGTACAGTAAGTGTGCTCGTAACATTACTGCTTTTTAAGATCTCTAATTCGTGTATTATGTCAATCTTCACAAATGTCCTGAAAGTTTGTTGCCGGATAGACTATTAATATAAAAGCTTAATGACTTTTTAATAAAATCCTCCTAGATATGTGCGGATCTTTCAGAACGTGGACTTATCCAGCAACTTTTACTTCAGGTAAGGCAAATCAAGATACCTCTTTTTGGTCACAACGCACAGTCGTGTCTGACATGAAATACACTTGATGTTTCCAATTGTAGTTTGGCCAAATCTTGAATTCATCATGGGACAGTACGGGCTCTGTTTGCTTCACATGATCTTTCCTTTGTACCTTGCAGCTACAGCTATGACCTGAGCCATTCGCTGCAGTACAACCTGACTTTACTGCAGAGGCCTTTTGAACTGTGGTCGTCACCAACTTCCTCTACTGAGGAAGAGGTACAAAAACAGAGCAAGCATGACAGCTTTGACATCTTTGAAGATGAGGGTCTTCCTACGCAAGGTGAGAGCCTTATACGGTCCTTATATACATTGTGTTTGTTCTATTGGCTGGAGGAGGCTTCACGTTGACTGTTTAACGCTTCCTCTGAACAGAAGCTGTCAGTCCTGCTGTGTGCTTAGTTCCGTTAGCTGTTAGCTCTGTTAGCCAAACACCCCTTTAGGACTCTGACCGGCTGCTAACAGCTTAAAAGGTCTCCTACCGAGATGAGCACACGCACTCCGTTGAAGTCAAGCGATTGGTTCAATTTGTCATTCGCTAAGCAATAGTGGGAATCGAGAATGGGCTGCACACCCTGCTTATTGGCAGGGAGTTACACTCTCAAGTGGGGGTCCAAATGCTCTTTGCTGACGCCTAGAAAAGTCCCAAACACAGCAAAATAGAAGAAAAGAGGAAATGCAGGCAGAGGGCAAGGTCTCTGCAGATACAGACACCACCACTCACTTCTAGTGGGTCATTAGGGATGATTGAGAGGGATAACGTTTGTATATATTGTTGTTAAGATATGAGATGACCTGTATTGTGATAAATATTTGGCCATATAGCGCAGCCCTACCATTCATGCCCATAAAAAAAAATGGAAAAACTGATATCTGCCACAGTCAAAGGTGTCAATCATCCGTTATACTGCAGGTTTGCCTGTTTTGTCCAATAAAATATATTTAAAAATTAACTTTACTTTACCTTGGCTGATGTGTTCAGTTATTTTTGGCATGTTTATTGTAATTCAATAACATAAGCTCTTGTTCCACATCCTGCATCACCACAGTTTTCTTTTCCGTTTGTTGCTTTCTAACTGATTATTTGATCTGACCCCATTTTAGTAAAATGATCCGACGGTTTTATGTGTTCCCACTCTTCCGCCACAGTGGTTTACGGCCTTCAGAATGAGCCGTACTCCAAGTACGTGTGGAACGGGAAGCTGCTGGAACGAGTCAAGGACATAGTGCATCATGACTGGCTCATGTATATAATCCACGGCTTCTGTGGCCAGTCCAGTATCCTTTGAGAGTTGTCAAGTCAGTTCCGTTCATGCATTGCAGAATTGTTTGGCTGTTGCTTTTATTAATTGATCCACTTGTTGCTTTTGGATTTTAAAAAGAATGTCCCATACAAGCTGTGTAGTACCTTGTTGGGACATAACATCTGTCAGCATTGACTGATTTGTGATTACACACTAGCACAGTAGATGATACGTTATCTCTCCGAATGTTGTTCTTTGTCTGCACTCCCTCTCATCTCTCAGCTTCAGCATCACTTGTTGAACTGCGCTCGGCATCCATCGCAGCACGTGGAATGCACTGTGAGCGAGAGGGTGTGATTCACCAGTAAACTGCAGAAGCGATTCGTGTTTGTTTTAGGGCTTGAGCAAAAATGTATGGCAATCAAGCAATGGTTAATAGGTATGTAAACACACTGGCGCTTGCATAATCACTCCATCTGTTATCTACAGGGAGAAGGCAGCAACATCGTTAATTATGCCGCATGGCTTTTCTTTTTGAAGACAAATCCTATATTTTTTACATGCATACGTACATCTTCCTTTATGTTTGTTTGAATCCTTTTTTCGTCTTTAATTTCACTGCTACTGTAACTTTTTCTTAGTTTGTAGTTTTGACACAAGCTGCATACCAGGGATTAGCGTTAGACTCCACATGATAAATTTCCTCTGGGTTTTTTGAGAAGCTTTTGTAGTATTGATGCATGGGTAACTGCTGCGGAGTGGCTTAGGGCTAGAACTGAGTAAACAGTTTGATTTATTTGGGTAAAAGTCTGCCTTAGGTTCAGGTTTCCATCATTTCCCATCAATTCTCCTTTGCATGAATCACATCATGCAGTGTAATTTATTTTGCCTTTCAGTCAAAACAAGTTACTCTTTTTCATCGGTAATTTATTTTTAATGAATTTATTATGATTTTGTGTTTTTTAGTTGCAGTAGGCCTATAAATTAATCATCTACGGTGCACTTTACAGTCAGTGCTGCTATCAACACTGTTGTGACTCTTATCAGACACCGTGTTGCCAAGGAAACAATGTGTGAGCACTTTGAGTTTCAACAATTCCTGGAAAGAGTTTGGCTTTCATTGCAGGTTTTTTTTTATCTGAGAGCATGAGAGGACGGATGGGTGCAATAAAAGACTCAACAGATGGAGTAAATGGAGAAATTCTGAGCATCGGGAGACACTGAAGCAGGCGGGAAATAAAAAAAGAAAGATTTGAAAACAAAAAGCAATAAGGGGGAAAGGTGGGACATTGCCAACGTGTAGAAACAGACTTCTCGAAAGTGGTTAGTCTAGGATGATAATGATGATATTAATAATATTGATAATATTTTC
This sequence comes from Anarhichas minor, assembly GCF_050575085.1. Taxonomy (NCBI): domain Eukaryota; kingdom Metazoa; phylum Chordata; class Actinopteri; order Perciformes; family Anarhichadidae; genus Anarhichas; species Anarhichas minor. Next base: position 7,470,723 of record NW_027466582.1, read on the forward strand.
AATAGTGCATATGTTAAGTTTCTACTGATTTAAGATGCAAAATACATAATAATTTCTGAATGAGGCCCAATACAAGAGGTGGAAACTAAAACTACACTAAAGATACATTGTGTGTGTGTGTGTGTGTGTGTGTGTGTGTGTGTGTGTGTGTGTGTGTGTGTGTGTGTGTGTGTGTGTGTGTGTAACCAGGTGATTGTGTGTTGTTGTCAGTGGTTATTATTATTATTATTATTATTATTATTATTATTATTCCTCCTCCTTAACCCACCAACTACAGAGCTTCTGATCTACGGCCGACCGGTTCACGTCACCCTCATTGCCAGGCGCTCCAGCAAATTTGCCGGGACCCGCTTCCTCAAAAGAGGAGCCAACTGCGAGGTACAGCTGTTGCCGAGGCAACGGGAAAAAAAAATAGATAGCGGAGGCAAAGCTGAGGGGCCACCGGGATGATTGAGATGACTCAGGGTGATCACGGGGGGGTTAATGTGACCCGCTGCCTCCTCCTACATTATGCATGAGTGTCTGTGGGGTGTGTGGGTGGGAGGTGGGAGAAACGTAGGAGCAAACATAGATGATCCTGCAATCCTGAGATCAGGTTGGACACAATTTACACAGTTACCTGCTGTTGTGGTCGTAGAAAGTAAAGTAGCTTTTATACAAAATTGGAATTTCGCTTCATCGTAGCATACTGTGTGATTGGCCTTTATCACGAGAGACTGTTTGACTTGTCACAGCAGGATAAGCACAGGCGTTAATATAATTATTGTTTTATTGTTAATGGATTCGTTCCATTTAGGTCAGTACGTCATGTCATGTCTGAGTGCTTTATTAAAGTACTTTTCGTGTTGACCTTGATCACGTTGATCTGCTGGTGAACACCCTGTGATCCTGAACAGCAACTGTTTCTGTTTCCATTATTTTCTATCGCCACCTCTAACCGGTGTTTGCTTATAAGCTGAAGTTCATTATTGTCCTTGGAAGAAGCAGTTAAGTACAATAGCGGTCAAGCTTTCGATTGTATCACTTGATCTTCAAACGATCAGGATTCAGATTGCCAATTCAACATTAAAAGAAAGTTTCTTGAACTGCTCAACAATTGGAAATCTAAGCATCTACAAAGCTTAGAGAATTTAGCAAGTCCCATCTTCTGATGAGGATCGTGTGATGTGATGGAAAGCTCCAGAACAGCTACGAAACGTACCTTTTTGGTGAGCTTGTCTTCTCAACCTTTGTGTTTTTCTATTATTTCCAGGGGGATGTGGCTAATGAGGTTGAGACAGAGCAGATCATCAATGATGCCTCAGTGATGTCTCTCACAGCAGGAAGTTACTCCTCATACGTCCAGGTGCGAGGTTCAGTCCCGCTCTACTGGTCCCAGGACATTTCCACCATGATGCCGAAACCCCCAATACGATGTAAGACTGCTGATGAACACTGGTTTTCTTACTTTGCACATCAACCGCTTCTTTGTTCTCCAGTATCAGAATATGGTATTACAGTGACTTTCAAAAGGAATCAATCCCCCTTGGTGTTTTTCCTATTTTGTTCCATTACAACCTGGAATAAAAATTTCATTTGGATTTTTTGTGATGGACCTCCATAAAATAGTCAAAATTGCAAAAGCAAAATGAAAAAAAAAAACTTCATAACTATCTGAATATAGTCCACCTGTGTGCAATATTAGTGTCACATGATCTAACGGAGAACCATTAAATCCGTTATTACAAAATGGAAAGAATATGGCACCACAACAAACCTGCCATGTCTCCCACATGCCTTTTTGGTGACTCCAGTTTTTAAATAGACGTTCTTTTTTTCATTTCACTTTACCAATTTTGACTATTTGATGTCGGTCCATCACATGAAATCCAAATAAAAAACATTTAAATTCCAGAATGAAATGCAACAAAATAGGAAAAACGCCAAGGGGGTGAACAATTGTGCTTAAGTTGCTCAACATCTGCTTTATCGTGGAAAAGGTAGAGATTTGGCAAAGCTTCCCAGGCTTTAATGGAAGATCTTTCTCATATCCACTTCGTCCTGATACATAAAGACAGATAACAAATTATGATATAAGTATATTCTCTTTTACAGTACCACAATAGTTATTTAACTATTTATGTTTATAATGCTCCATATATTCATTATAACAGCTGTCCAGGACCAGAAATAACCCTGTGGGGACAGAGGAAGAATGTAATTGGAAAGACTGCATTCAAATAAGAGTGGCTTTGTACAAGGGCCATTCCTCTCGGATAAAAAGAAAAAAGAATGAAATGGGTGAAGACAGGACACCCCCCTCTTGGTTCCCATCTCTTGTCTCATTATGAGCAGGATAAAAACCCAAATCCAGGGCCAGAGGGAGCTGATCAGGTCCCTGAGACTGATGACATTGGAGACCGCTGTGTGTGTACGCAGGAAGATATTGTTGCTTGCATCTGTACAATGCCTGTAATGAATCATAATCTTTCCCCCTCCCAGTTTGCCCTTTAATTCATCCTCCGATGACATTTACTTCTGTGAGATAGAGACATTGAGCGTGTCCTTGAGATTCCTCTCTGTGTGACGTTCCTGCATCATCCTGCTCCTGCTTTGATCCTTAAAGACGGTCCTTATGTGACATTTCCCAAATGGTGCAATTGTAATTTCAGTTGGACTAGCGCCTGTCTGTGCTTTCTTAGTCTACCACCGCTTTGAGTTGTTGCGAAACTGAAATAAAGCCTCAACATTTCAAAACCAGGTGCAGCCAAGTGAGTGTGACGCTGCAGAGACTGACACCTGTTAGACGAATCTAGGTCAGTGAGGGACGTGTCTGTGAATATCGAGTCCTTATCACATTGTGCATCGCCCGTTCCCTCGCCTCTGTCCTAACTGTCCAGACTCGTGGTTACATAAGTGTATATATGTATGTAAGGTCTTTATGATGGCTCTGAAGTGGACAAATGTCTCTATTGTAAGCAGTTATGTTGTTGACCTACTTCTACTCTTTATTATTCTAGTGAGACATTTTGAGCTTGGAGAAACTGATTTTCAGAATTCCAAATTTTTCTCAGGGTTTCCTACACAACTAAACTCATTCTGTTGATACTTTCAGCAGAGACTTCAAGCTACGATCCAATTAAATATGACCCACTTCTTTTTACTGGTTGGTTTAGAATTTGAGTGAAATCAATGAAATTTGTGCCTAGAGTTGAGCAGCCTGGAGTGTTTTTGTTGATACATGAGCTTTAAGTTTACACAGTTGTGTGCTCTTGTTGTGTTCAATTATTTGTGTGTTTTCAAATGGAGAAAAACTGTTAGAATTCCCTAAACACTAAACAATTAGACTTCTCTTACAGTAGACCAAGCTGACCCATATGCCCACGTAGCTGCGCTCCATTTTGACCAGATGCTGCAGCGTTTTGGCTCTCCTATCATCATCCTCAACCTGGTCAAGGTAACGCATACACACACACACATACACCCTTTTTGAGGTCCTCATTTTGACTGTTACAAATGATACGTGCAGTATGACTCCACCTTTGAACAGATTTAACGGAAAATGATTCATTCAAGAAACACTGACATCACACTAAAAATCGATCTCGGTAGCATTTTACATTACAGCTAGGTAAAAGCACAATAATAGGGGACTAATAGTTTAATAATAAAGCAGCAATCATTTAGTAATGCCATGTAATTACCAAAGATATAATCAGGTATTAGATTGGTATTATCAATGGATATACCTTGGTAATATACTATAAGACTGAAATGTATGTACGTCTATGCACACAGACGCCTGCAAAGACAGGCGTGGCTTTCTCCAGCTTGTCCTTTCGCTTTATGTTCCTGTAAAATCAGCATTAATCATCCAACTGCTCTTAAATTATGAAAAACAATGAAATCCCAAGAAACGGTTATGGAGAAGCTTTGAACAGTATGACGATAATAAAATGCTTCAAGCCATTCCATGTTAAGAAAATACATCCCGGTGTGCAACACTGTTCTCCAGAGCTCTAGCAGTCATTTTTGCATTGCCTTTTTTCGCATACACACGCATGACAACCTTCGGCACACAGCCATGCACTCCTTGGTTCCAAGCTCACGTTGTCGGTCCCAAGGGGAGCTGTAAGGCGAGGGACCAATCGCAGACCTCAGAGTTCCGCACAAGCCCCAGCCATGTGATATGTGCAGACTGTGGGGAGTAAGGGAGGGGACACCCTGCTTACACACTACACCCCCGCTCTTATCACAGAGAGAGGGAGGATTTGGCAATCAACCATGAAACCATGACAGTCCATCGCTTCCCGGTGTGTCACACCGGGATGGGTGCATGGTTTTGTCATGGGTCGGTGCGTGTTTGTATGTTAAGAGGGGAAGAGAGCACATGGCCAAGCACGTGAACCACTTTTCCAACCAGCCAACTGAATTCGAGTCCATTTATTTTGACTGCCGGAGATAACTTTTACTAAAAGATGAGACAAGATAAACTCATCATTTTACTACACAAACCTATACATTAAAATAATAACGGTATTTCGCATTTCTATCCATAACCGTGCCAATGACCAGCCCCATCTTGTATGTACATGTGTGACTGTTTTGATTCATTTTATCGTTCATGGCACCTATAATCCTGATTGTTACTGTGAACAGCAGATGTGTGTTTTTGTAAGTATATGTGCGCATGTAGCATATTTCTAGTCTCTCTTCCGTGTCTTGAATGTGTGAGTGGTTGTGCATCTGTGTGTGTGTGTGTATGTGTGTATGTGCCAGACTGTATTGACAAGCCCTCGCTGAAATGCATTCGTAATCTGACCGATTGCTGTGTAGCTTTGCCTCCGCTGGATGTGTGGATGGAGATGTGAGCTGCTAAATGATGCTTCCAAGCTCATTTTCATCAATCATAATATTTGTACATCATTTCTTTACACACACAACATACTGTATATGCCCAACTCTGCATGGATCCTTTAGATGGTTTCTCGCAGCTCTGCTTTTCTCCGAGACGACTGCAGAGAAGACCTGAATTGATCTCGCATGTCGGACTTTATGTGCTGGTGTCCTCATTGGACCGAATTTCCTAGCTCTGAGGGTGGGGGAGTTAGTCCTACTTGTGATGCATACATGTATTTCTCTCCGTTGTGCTACAGAAACGAGAGAAAAGGAAACATGAGAAGATTCTGAGTGAGGAGCTCTACCCAGCTGTGCTCAACCTAAATCAGTTCCTCCCTCCAGAGAACTGCATCGACTACATTGCCTGGGACATGGCCCGCTACACCAAGAGGTGGTGACCATGAATATGCTAAAGTAGTGAGCTTGAATTAGCTGAAAACCCAACTTGTTTGTGTTGTACTTTTCCCATATGTCACTAACTTGAAATAATTTTTTTAAAATCCTTTGCTATGTCATTATTATCATCTGTAGAGGAAACTTATTTATTTTCCTGAATTTGGCCTTGTTTGGCTTTATGTTAATGCCTTGAAAAAATGAATGAAAAAGACAAAGTTATTGCAGAAAAGAAAACTGTTAATATGATCTTTCCATTTGTCTTTCTCTTAGTAAATTGTGCAACGTTCTGGACCGTCTGAGTATGATAGCAGAGAACGTGGTTAAGCGCACAGGTTTCTTCAGTAATCGCGCCGACTTCTACTGTCATACCATCAGACCAGATGACAGGTGAGCTTTTCTTTGACGCTGACACACACACACACACACACACACGCACACTTAGGAACAGCTTTGTTCAGTTAGGTGTTGTGTGTAAACACTCAAACTATTGCATTACACTTCCAAATGAAGCAAACCTTAAACTAAAATGACACTTTTTCAGAAACTGCTCATGACTAACATCTTCTGGCACTTTAGGGACTCTCTTATTTTTCACAAGAAAACTACTTGGATAATTAGAGGTCACATTGGGGTTGAAAAGAGAGAAGGTAGCAATGATATGAGAGAACGTGTAAGAAGAAGGAACCATGTGCTCAGCCACGCCACCGTCTTTCCTGCATTTGCATCTCAGACTTATTTTTCTTAGGGAGGTGGTGTATCATCCATTTTCATACATATTCAGAATCAGAAATTTATCGACACAGCTTCACTTTGAAACTCTCCAGATATGAATTCTTAATGGTAATTATGCCTGCTGACAGTTTTGTCGCAGAGGGTTTGCTGCTAACGAGCTGAGTAGATTTCCGTCCATGTACTTAACTCATGGCTCTTCCATTGCTAGCATGTCTTAATCACTCTCACCCAACATTACCATTCTGTTACATAACCCAACGACCAAGCCATAGCAAGCACTTATAACCCTTTCATTTGCCTTCCCCAATGCCATCTCGCATTCTTTGTTATACACACTCACACTCATGCACATACAGTATACTGTCGTATACACACAAACAAAGCCCTCGTAAGCTTTCACACAGATACATGCATGATGAATTAGCTCACAAATAATGAAGCTAATCAGAGATATTTATTTAGTTTATCTTGTTCTTATCACACCATTCTTGCTTTTAAGCATACATTTAGTTAGACACACACTCAATACTTACAACTATAATCACGTATTGGTCTCAATCAGGTCACAATGTTCATGCCACAACGAGATGCACTTTGCTTTAAAACAGCTATTTGTCTTTAGAGCTCCCCCTCCAAACAATTTAAAGGGAGTATTTCCTCGCAGTTATTCTCACTCTCGCGTTGTATTTACTATACAGACATGAGAGTGGTATCAAGCTTCACATCTAACTCTCAGCATGAAAGGGAATAATAATAACAATTTGAATAAAAAAAAAAATGTTATTAGTATCTGCACTGTATGTTTGTATTTAGTCCATTATGTTCAGCCTTGAAATGGCAATTATAACAGTGATCACACCTCTTGCAGGGGGAAAAGATGAGCAGAAGAGTAGAGTTGATATGTTATGCCTTTGTCTGGTTCCAGTAGTTTATTCTTTAAGTTGATTTAAATGTAATTTTTCAGGTGGGGAGATGTAGGTGGACACATCACAGCCAGTGGACGGGTGCAGGTATGTCACACATCAAACAGGTTTCATGGAACTATTGTGTCACAATTAAAATATTCTCCCCCGAATTTGTGTTTCACTTGCAACTTTTGTACATAGGAAAATAAAACAACATAGTAGTGTTAACTAATGGAGAGTCTTTATCAATTGAGTTGTATAAGGTAACAATTAACCCACACATCAGTTCAGGGCAGGGAGATTTATAGGCCACGGAATCAGCTTTTCTCATAATATTTATTTAAAAGCAGCTCAGCATTCATTGCAAAACTAGGCCAATGCTATTAGTTGCATAATGAGCTTTTAATGGAAACCTTGACATACAGTGATCTTCTTAAAACGATTGAAGCTGTTAACTGCGATTTAATGGCAACCTTACCTTTCAGAAGGTAAATGCATGGAGATAGGTTTGCTATTGATACTCTACTAATAGCCTTTCCAAGTAGTATGTGCGTGACTACATACATTAACATCCTGTATATTAATGAGGTGCCATCAGTAGGTGTCATGAGTCTTTGTTGTTGCAGACTGGTGTGTTGCGGACCAACTGCGTGGACTGTCTGGATCGGACCAACACTGCCCAGTTCATGGTGGGAAAGTGTGCGCTGGCCTATCAGCTTTATGCACTGGGAATGATTGACAAGCCCAAACTCCAGTTTGATACTGACTGTGTGAGGTAAGCATATATTTTGCTATAGCTGAATACGTTTTATTATTATTATTAAACACATTTGGTATATGTGATTTGAACACGAGGAAAGATCATTGTCCATATTAATGTATGTTTTTGTGTTGTACGTGTGTGTGTGTGTGTGTGTGTGTGTGTGTGTGTGTGTGTGTGAGACCCAGGTTGTTTGAGGAGCTGTATGAGGACCATGGAGACACTTTGTCGCTGCAGTACGGTGGCTCCCAGCTGGTCCACAGGGTCAAGACCTACCGCAAGATCGCTCCCTGGACACAACACTCTAAAGACATCATGCAGACGCTGTCGCGCTACTACAGCAACGCTTTCTCAGGTGCATTTCTTACACACATGCACAAAAAATAATTACGAAGCGGCTCTATGATAATACAGGTCACTAATCTCAGCTCTGCTCAGTTTTTTAAGACTGATCGGTGCTAGTGTATTCCCACCTTTGATTGCCTGCGGCTTCTCTAAATAGTCTAGTTGTAACTTTGAAACGGGAAAAAGTAACCCAGCACATAACATGGAACACTTTACATGACCTAAACACCACATCATACAAAATCATATTGTGTTACTGAATCACGACTTAGTACAAACCATTTCCCCCCCCAGCCTTTGATGTAATACATTGTTTTAAAATGACAAAATGTGGACGTATCTTTTCAGCATCAACAGCTAGGCACACAAAGTCAGATCCAGCATAGTTCCCTGAAGACTGTGGGTGCCGGTAACGACTTGTTCAAAGTTGTTTTTAATGACATTTTTCTTTCTTTTTATATTAATTCTTCAATTATTGTCAACTGCGAACAGGGATATTTTGAGGACATTTGACTTCCGATATTATCTGGAGAGGATGGATTGATGTTTTTATCCCTCTTGCAATTTGCGACTAGGATCTAATTGCCAATCAGTACTTGATATAGTGGTTTTGCTGTTCCTGCAATTCAGATTTCCAATATTTTTAAATGACACCCTAGTTTGTAGGTAGACACAATGCGTTGATGAAAATGTGCATGCCTGTACTCAAGTGTTTTTACAACACACTAGTGACTGGTCCACATCAACAGGTGGCATCTGTAGCCCCAGATATGAAGAGGAAGGTTGTGCATTGTGTATTGATGGGTACATTTTGTATATCTTCCATGTTTTTGTGTCTTTGTGATTAATGGGACAATCATTTTTGAAATTGGTCCTGTATTGAGGGAGAACGTTGCAACCGGCAGCTGCGAAACAACCCGTTTGTTTTTGCCACTGATATGCTTAGTTTGATGAAATCTGAGTATTGGGCAGCAACAGGTGTGTGTGTGTGTGTGTCTCTCTCTCTCTCTCTCTCTCTCTCTCTCTCTCTCACTCACTCTTGCTCAATACTGGACATATTTGAGAAATAGTTGTCCCTATTAAGAAGTTAGACACAAAAACATGGGAACATGGGGTCAAGGTTGAAAAATATTGGAGTTACCCTCAGGAGTAATAGAGTGGTGCTACTTGACCTGCTCAGTCGACCTCCTGTCTGCGTCTTTGCTTTCGACTCTTCTCATTCACTTTATTTTGAAAAATTAGATCATTGGTTGGTTGCAGAGCAGATCCTGGAAAGTAGCAGAATGTTTATTCAGACTGACATGTCAAGTGGCTTATATAATGCAGCGCACACACACAGAGACTATAATACACAAGTAGTCAATACTCTACGAACTGCACACTCAATAACGGCATGACCTACAGTATACCAAGTAAGTCCTGTCATTCACCAAGATGACTGTTGCCCTGTTGCTGACTTATGCCTCTGAAAAGCACCAAAGTAGAATATAAAAGGCAAGAAAAGTAAAAAATCCTGTGATGAATAAATGACACATAAATGTAGAGTACTCTCCGGCAACCGTTGGAGAACCTATTCGGTAAAAGGTTGGAATTCGTTGACATACGCAGAGGACCAACTACCGGGATCACATTGACCCAGAGCAGTGTTTGGCAGTCTCTCTGAGCTAAATTGTAGCCTAACCTACTGTAAGCTAATTTGTCGAGTTTCCTTTTAACAAAATGCTCTGATTGAATTTGAGTTCCCTCTGGTAAACAGTTACACAGTGCACTGTGTATGTCTTGGGCTTTTATTGTGAAAGTCAAGAACCAAAGGAGTGGATCTGGTATCGTCCGCTTTCCGCCGTGCTATCTTCACGTTCAAAATTGTTCAAGTACAAAATGTGTTTAATACACCCTTACACCCCTAATTGCTCTAAACTCTTATTTACCATTAAGAACTGATTAAGTAAATAATCACACAGTGGAAATGAAAATGTATTGAGAAGTATAAGACTGATGCATTTAACTCATGGAACTTGATAGTACATAGCTGCTTTGAATACTAAACCGTAACAGTATCCGTATTTCTAAATCTTGACCTGGTACTTCTTGGTATCTAATTGGAATCAAATTTCGTGCATGTACTCGGTGTAAGATCCATTGGTTGTTCATTGGCCAGGACTTCTACTCTGCCATAGCTCACTAATTGGTAATCACAGTAATCGGTAGTGCCTTTCACACCAAGTTTGAAGGACACTTCAAAATATCTTGGAGATATTTGGAAATGCATTTTTTTTTTCTGAGACTTATCAGAACTTTCACACCAATCCTCCCTCAGTTCGTAGTGGATGACGTGTGCTTTGACATCTCTGCCAAAGCACTCTGACAGCTTCCCTCTGACTCACATTTTGGACACACAAACACATAGTACATAATGCCATATGCTAATTTGAGGGGGCAAATTTTAGTGTTTTGATGAGACCAGTCAAAGGGGGGGGTGGGGGTGGGGGTGGGGGGGGGGGGGGGAAGTGACGTCTGCTGAAATTGAACAGACCTGACCGATTTTTACTATGTGCATTTTCGTTAATTCATCTTGTGAGACATGGCTTTTTGTCAGTTACTTCTGTTTCACATGTACATTATGTTGACAGCTCATCCATAACTCTTAAAACATGATGTATTGTATGAATCTCAGGCTGAAATTGAAAAAGAGAAAGGCTTGGAAGCAGGCTTTAATAGAAGCCAATTTAGTTTCTAATTATCTAATGCAAGTGTTGGAACAGCATGCACACGGCTTCACAGTTGGGGGAGGAATTAAATGACACCAAACTGGGCAACATGCAAGTTTCCTGTTCATGTGAAGAGGACATGTGCTTGAGTGAGTTCCGCTTCACTTCAATTTAATTCATTGGCTCCTTTGCAGTCTCTACTCTTTTCTTGTAAACGGCAGGGACTGGTGAAGTGTGTCTTGAGGGACATTCAACTTTTGATGGTTTGATAGGTTTAACATAAATCTAAAATTAATAAATGTATGACGCTGTATTAGGTCCACTGTAGGTAAAAAGAAAAACATAATTACACAGCCAGGGTAAGCTCTTAACAAAAGAAAGGACTGTGTGGATGATTATTTTGTTAATTATATATATAATAATAATAATGAATTAATATAATCATTTCTTCATGTAATTTTAGTCTTATCTTGAATATTTACTAAATATAATGCCCTCATGTTGTTGGCTTTTGTTAGATGCTGACAGACAGGATGCCATCAACTTGTTCCTCCAAGTCTACCAGCCATCAGAGTCCAAGCCACACCTGTGGGAGCTGCCCACTGACTTCTACCTGCATCAGAAGAACAGCATGGCCCTCCCCCAAGACAGACGCAGGTAAACACTCATACTTGTACACTTACAAACACACATATATACTTGCTGTACATACATACACACACACCCTTGCGTTTGAATACCTTAACTGCAGTTACATACCGCAAATGTGTATGAACATTTTTAAAAAGCAACTACAAGGACCTTTCATTTTGTGTGGGTTTTGGCAGCCCCTGTGGACATAAGAGGTAGTTTCTTCTTAGAATAAAGACCGCATTTCCCATAAGCACCACCGACTTGTGACATAAAAATCTTGATCAGCCACAACCACAAAATATAATATGAAAATGAAATATCTCTGAGTAAAAATCTCCGCCTGTTTCCTTTTAACTGGCTAACATACGACTTGAAACTTGTAAAAATGCAATTAATTTGGTCTGCATACCGTAAATACACAATATACTGTAGAAATAGCCAAACTCCTCGCTGATGGACTTGTTTGCTTGCTGTAGGTCACATAGAGGCATCAGTACTAAATTGAGACTGTTTCATAACCAGTTAAAAACTCCTGGTAGTAGCTTTAATATTTGTTTTGGGGTTAATTAAATGCACCCAACTAGGTGGCTGTGGCTGTAGAGGCTACCCTTGCTGGAGGCGCACCGCTCAAAATTGCCACCGAGCACTTAGCTAAAATTTAAAATTATTTTAACTTTGAAATAATTGCTTTCGGTTGCAACTAACCTTATATCGGCCATTTACTGGCCTACTTTGCAAGCTGTTTGTTCCCAATTGTCTTCATGCTTACATAAAACTAGACCCAGTTTTCTGCTACAGGACACTAGTTTATGTCGCCACAATGGGCCACGGTAGCTCAGCCATTATTCCAAGAAATTAGCATGGCTGGAACCGAAATCAATTCAGCAACCCACGCACTGCGCTTTTTCTCTCACCAAAGTAGCACATCACACACTAAATCATAATCGGTGCTTTCACTCAAATTGGTAATATCGGATAAAGGGCGTATGTATTCAGCAGTTGTACAGTGGGTGGTCCAGCCAAGCCCATTTTTACATCTAGGTTATGTGAAGTCCCAGCAGAGACCATGCAGGTTGCAGAGTACGCATCAGTCAGTGGAAAATCTTCTGAAAAGTATGACTGGGCGATATATGGATAAAATCTATATTTCAATGATATTGTAGGCTTGACCATTGGTGCTTTCACAACATATTTACACAATGACAAGTACTCATCGGTAATGTGGATATAATGACTAAGGTAAATAACGGAACAGCTTGAGCAGTCTGGTAAAGTTCAGAAAAGTACATCCCTTTACTGCACTGCAGCCTTTAAAACCAGGAAAAGACAACACTTTATATTACAATATCCTAAATCTAAGACGATAGCTAGTCTCATATTACAATATCTATATAATATCGATATGTTGCCCAACCCTACTGGAAATATTACAAATTTGTATATCTTGTCTGTCTCCAGTTACACACTGTGGTGGTCAGCAGGAATCTTGTCCTACCTTCCTGTGGCCTATGATGAAGGTATCTGTTATGATATATGCAATGATGTCTCCAATATCCATAATGTGTGACAGATTAATGCATTGATCCATTTTAATGAAAGTATCAAAGTGCTTCATTCTCATTCAGTTGAATTTAAATTTACAATTGCCAGCATTTTTAAGGGAAACGTTTCCTCAAACAGCTGGGCATAGTGTATTTGCTGGGAAGTTGTCTGCAGATTTGGTGTACTAATGAGTATTTATGGTTAAAGAACAGATATGACTCATTGGTGTTTTTAACAGTTTTTGTATAGAGCTCTATGGCACAGAGGAATAATCTATATCAGGCTTTAGCTATCCAGGCGATGTTAATCAGTAGGTTCCATTGTTAATATTGGGGTTTTTCATAGGACATATCACCAGATTTATATATTAGGTGTGTGGATTATTGTCTCTAAACGTTTTTTCTGCGTGTGGATGCAGTCTCCTGTGAGGACAACATGAAGAAGATCCAAGTGAAGAGAGTGAACCGCTTTGAGGAGAGTATCGACATCTACACAGAATTCTTCAAGCCTTATGAGCTTACCTCCTTTGATGACACATTCGGCATCGCCATGACCAACTCTGCACGGTGAATACACACACACACACACACACTCAAACCTTTACACTATCAAAGATTTTGTTGAGGCATAAAACAACCCCAAAATTCGGACCATATTTATTATTGAGGTATTGCCTCCACTCGGCTCTCAATATGGTGAAAGCTGAGCCTGTGACTAGCAAAACAACGGCAACAGCGCTGACAGTGCTAACAGTGTGTGACTTCATTCTCTGCTCAGGACGCCATTACTTCACTATATCTTTAGCAAATAGTTGTGTGCTGCTATATTGTGCTCTGAATTTCTAATTTAGCACCTTGAAACGTTGGGGAAATGTTGACATTGGGCCAGTCGTCCCAGATTTGGTTTATGGGAAACAACTTTGATGAATAGTGTCCCAAACATTCATTCACTGTTTTTGTGATGGTACTGCAGGTTGTCAGCTAATGTGTTCCCGTCTCATTTGTGCTCATAAAGGGAATTTATGCCCAAGACAGTAGGAGTAGATCCAAGCCCATTCACAGTTCGAAAGCCAGAGGAAACGGGAAAGTCAGTGCTGGGGTGAGTACATCTCAGGTTCTGTACATAACACATTTGTGATGTTTTGGTCGGTGTTTCTTATGTAATAAATTCCATGTCACTGTGTTCTCATACACATGCTTAATTTGACACTCTGTTCTCAGGTTACCAAAAACAAGGCCCTGTCCTTTTTTTTTTTTTTTCTTTTTCAGTGCATATTTTTTTTAAATAATCACTCATACTGCATACACATCACATACTATGACACAATAGCTCCTAGATTAGAAACATCATGATCTGATGACTTATAATTGTCTCCACTATATTGCAGTACAGCCCGAACACAACTACACTACACCTGACCCCTCTAATGGTCTGCACTGCTTCAATGTTTTTCATAAATGCTTATTGTTTATTTGGATTCCTGTTAGCTTCCACAAAGTGGTCGCTCATCTTTTTTTTGCAAAATCTCTGGGCTCAACAATGGGCTCTTTAGACATCCGCAGTAGAAGGATGATGCGTCTGAGCTTTTTATTTTTATTCCAGGTATAAGTCAGTTTGCTGTCGAAGTACGTCATGCTATTGCAACTGTGATGGGCAATTTCGTCTCGTAAAAAAACACTCCGGTCCTGCTGCTTGACTGCTTGATGCATGGCCTCAAAACATAGAAATATATATGAATATTAATTACCATCTCTCTTATTACGTTTGTTCTTGCATATGTGAATCGTTGTGGATATTTGCAGCAACAAGAGCAGTAAGGAGGAGACGCTGCTCCAGAGGAAAACTGCAGCCAGCGCCCCTCCTCCTCCGAGTGAAGAGGCTATCAGCAGCACATCGGAGGACGACTCAGAAGAGGACCGCGACGATGACGGATCCGTGTCCCAACGCTCTACCCCGATCAAACTGCTAACCGAGACCGGAGAGAGCACTCGAACACAGGAGGTATGAAAACACAAAGCATCTAATATCCAATGTCTGGAAATAGATTGACGTGTTCACATCCAGGAAACACATTTACTCTGCAACAGTTTGATTAGATTTAAAACACCTCAAGGTGAAAACACAAGTAAAACTAAATCTAAATTTAAATCTAAATTGTTTAATTTGGAGGAAACAAAGCAGCCTATCAAATCAAATGAAATCTAATGATTCAAGGATATGAAATCTTCTCTAAGGACCTTTGGGAAATGTTATCCCAGTTTATGCCACCTGCTGTACTTTGGACGTCAATAGCATTTTGCATACCAATTTAAGTATTCTACACTGATTATATTTTTCTCCTCCCACTTCCCCCTGAGTCTACAAAGAAAAACGTTCTGTGTTTCTGTTTGCGTCATTTGCGCCTCCGTGACTGGGGTTTTCACACCCGAGGGTCTAAATGGCGTGGGTTTGTGTTGATGCTCGTTTTAGGGAGAGTAGAAGAAGAGTCTGGGACTTTCTCCATCTCTTTGCATAATGGACCTCTTCACATGCAGTACTGCATACACTACATGCCTGTAAAACTTGATCCATGCTGCCTTAAATACTAATGAAACGAAAGAAAAAACGTGAAAGCTGGCCAGAAATGGATCTCTGAATCAGCCTCATGTTGCCAACTGGTGGTCCTGACTCAGACATGAAATAAGAAACTAACTTTAATTTGTCACATTTCAATCAAAATCTAGAGAAACAAAGGTAAACTCGATAATGAAAGCTAAAATCTACAATCGTTTTTATAAATATATTATTTATCCGTTTGTGTGGTGATATGGAAATGCAAGATTGCTGAGATTTGTGTTTTAATTTGGAGTTTTCAATCATTAGATCTTTTTGTCCTGACTTATTCTGAAACATTGTCTGTACAGGAAGCATTCTTGCTGAAACCAGCCTGCTATGTCTGCAGCTTTTCATGCAGCGTAATCATTATTATGTCCAACGTGATCGAGATTTTACTGGGATTTGATAGGAACACCACTTCTTTCTGGTTCTTGTTTTTCCCTTGTGTTACTTTCATGGTCCGTTGTTCCATAGCTTCCTCCTTTAAGGCCCTGGTATCATTCAGACGTGTGTCTTGGGATTTTGTCTGCTTTTAGGACATCAGGTGATATGTGGCCACCTGCAGGTGTCTTCACTTTGTCTCATTTAATCTCCTCTTGTGAAGAGAGATGTGTTGTGAGGGTCTAAGTCTGCTTTGACAAAGTCGGTGGTTATTTCTGGACACATCTGAAAAGAGGTCAGTTGTTGAGCAAATGTTTTCTTGTTGTTGCATCCTGCCCACAATGTTCTTTTGTTAATGGTGTCTTGGTGTCATCTGGGATTTTGTTCAGTTCCGGTTTTTGATTTATTTCCTTTCTACTACATTCATTGAGATTTTCTGGTATCAAACCCTTAAACATTAAGACCAGCTGTGACAAAACTGTGTGCTTTAACTAGCTTACAGACTTTAGCAGGTACAGGGAAAAGCCGCACAACATTAAAGCCGGATTCCATTATTTGTTCTTCTCTTTTGGCCACCTGCAGGCAGCAGAACAGGCTGATAACGCAACGGATGAATTATGACGTTAAAATGGCAAACATGTTCGTAAACTATTAGCAGTTGTCAAGTTTCCTATTTACACATCAAGCCGACATGGAGCAACAGCACATGTTTCTGTCCAGCTAATCTTTAGCAGCTAAATAGCTGCAGATAACAGAAAACCAAAACAATGAGCTGAAAGACGCTGAACGCTCTGTAGAGCTGAGGTGAACTGCAGAGGTCGGCACTAATTCTCTGTGTTCGTCTCTACGAGCGACATCTTGAACATTACACATAGTTGTTTGATTAATTGCAAGCTTTAAAGTTTTCGCCATCAGTCTATGTTATATCTCTGTATTATTTTAACGTTTGACTCCTTACGGAGCAAAATAGGAAAAAATAAATCTACATTCAATATATTGTTCTGGACGTCATCAGGTACGCAGATAAGTTAAATATGAGATCCTATTGCTGCTATTTTAACGGCGTCTCTCGCTATATAGTTCACCACGTGTTATAAAGTATAGTTTAGAGGAGGGGTGGGTAGGTTTGTCTGTGTGCAGTGATGACAAGGCACCAGGAAGTGTCTTCCTGCTTCCAGTCTTTATGCTAAGCTAAGCTGAGCTAATCATCTACTTATGAGCTTTTTATGTAAAAGACAAATAAGAGAGTGGCGTTGATTTTCTCATTCAACTCTAGGCAAGAAAGCGAATAGGCATATTTCCCAAAATGTTAAACTACTCCTTTAAATTGAAAAAAAGTGTTTTGTAGAAAATATATATAATTTCTCATAGTAATGTATCAAAAAAAAGTATTGTTTAGGTATTTGTATAGAAAAGAAAATTACATTTGGACCAGCAGGTTTTAATTGGCAACTTTTTCTCAATTCCCATCTTTATGTCAGCAGCCACTGAAGATCCTACAAAATGTACTGTTTTTATGGAAACAGAAATATAGCAAAACTGTCCACATAGAATCTGAACCACAGAGAATTCAATAGGGCCTCTGTAGGTATTCTCTTATTTTCCTCTCGGGGCTTTGAGCCGGCAGCTGATCATGAATATTTTGGTCTGGAGAGCTAGCTCACGTGTTGGGCGCACACACACACGCACACACACACACACACACACACACACACACACACACACACCCCGCGCTCATGCGCCACGTGTCTCTGCCTCCGAGCCCGTCCCCGACAATGGATTGCCTGGGTGCCAGCACAAAACAAAACTGTTGAAATATTTAAACATCAGATCATTATTACACTCGCCATTCCCTTCAATACGGGCACACGTGTGCCTGAATGAACATGAATTGATGTGCAGTGTGTGTGTGTGTGTGTGTGTGTGTGTGGGTGGGGTGTAACATATAAGCATGTATGCGTGTTTACCGACACGTTTGTGTTCTCACACGCCATATGAATGTGTATATGCTGCAGGAGGTGTGTGTGTGTTCTTACGTACTCTGTGTTTGTGCGAGCCTCTTTGTGTTTTGATCGTCTCTGTATGTGTGTGCGTGTGTTCACAGCTGCTGTTTGTTGGACATGGTCCTGGAACACCCTCGTACGTTCTCCCCTTCCTGCACCTTGGATCAATACATTATGAAACTAGAAAGCATCACAGTATGTTGAGCATATTGCAGTTACAGAGAACAGTGGCCACTCCGGTGCGTGCTGTTGCATAACAATCTTCTCTCGGTCCGTAAATTACTCAGGAACTACCTTGTGTTGTTTCCACGTAACAAGTCACAACATTAAACATGTCATTTGTACATTATTACCTTGAAACAGAAGGGAATGTTTGGAACATAAAGGAGGATGAATTTCAGCATTATTCAGCAAGTTTGTCTTTCAAGAATTTCCATGTGATTTGAAGATATAATGCTGATAGTCACACATAATATTATGGAAACATCAACCTATAATATCTCATTACTATCAGGCTTTTACCCCATTAATGTCACCATGTTACAATTTCAAATCCAGATATTGCACCGCCATAACCATTTTGTTGCAGGTTACCATATTGTTGTCATTAAAATGGGTTTCCCCATTACTACCCTTTGCTTTTACCCCTTATTGCCCCTTTTGCATAACTAATATTGCATGGTAATACTTAATTATTACCTCTTAATATCAAACTCTTATCCACTATTAACGTGTTATTACCGAGCTGTAACACAAAGTGCCACTGAAAAGGGTAAATTCACTGGATTAGTCAAAAACAAACATTCCCATTTAGCTATTGGATCTATAAATGTTTTTTCAAATGATCATATTTTAATATATTGTGTGAGTTTCACAATGTAAAATGACATAACGATAATATAGAAGGTCCTTTTTCACATGGGTTACCCTGCAGTAGTCAGATCATGCTCGGTTGTCATGAAATGCTCCGATGTCTGCCAAGAAAACACTCACAACTGCAATATAACAGCACCCCCGCAATCTCGCAAAACGCCACAAGGCAAGAGGGATTCACGCTGTTTTACATGAAAAAATGCTGTTTCCGCCCGACCACCAACACGTGAACACAGAAACTGAGATGAATCGGACCATACTACGTTCTCTCACCTTTTCTGTTGTCTAAGCACGTGTCCACTGTAGCCTCATCGTATTGTTCTTACTGAATACAAATGCATCCGCCTCACTCTGCTGTTGTTGTGATGTGTTTCCAGAGAAGTCTTTCTGTTGCAGCGGGCTGTTATTTGATCATCAGCCTTGTGCTTAATAGAAATGCGTAATAGATCACAGCAGTACAGTACTCATTATCATGCTCCCTTTGATTAGGTAATCTTGATAAACCTTTAAAAAAATGAAATGCTGAAATCATTTTTTATTTATTGGCCTTAATTTGGCTTGATTGCTTGTTTCCTAAGAAACTGAAAAACGTAACATAAGTCATAGCATGTCCTGATGAGGAAATACATCTGGAAATATGTATTGGTTCTCTTTTTTCTTTCTGTTCTCATAGCATTGTGTAATGATGAATTATCATTGGCAATAGTTTTATTTTATTTTGTAATAGTTTAGGCGATTAAGCCACATCTCATTGTTTAATCACACTTTTAATTGAAGGTCTTGTTCATATGTTCATATGTTTTCATATTTTATTATCTTACAACTTGATTTACCTACATTTTATTTTATTTTATTTTATTTTATTTTATTTTATTTTTTTACTTCTGTATTTTGAAACTTCCCTAATGACTGAAAGAGTTCTGATTACACAATCGTCTCACATAACGCCTTTTAGAATCAGCTCGAACCGGTCTGACCTTTTGTTTGTTATAATTATGATGTCCCTCTAAACGTTGGACGCTGTGTGCAGGACCCCCAGGAGGGCACTGTCTCTGAACATGAAACCTCATCAGACACAAAATAACCAAATTACATTCATAGTTAAATTACACTCCTTGGGCCGTCTTAAGTGGTGAATCGGTTGTAGGGAAGCGGCTGAACCGCATGACCTTGTCTGTATGATTTTACGCTTTGAGTTGCAGCTACTTGATTAGCTGTTTGAAGGAGCTGGCTGTTAGCCAGATTACAGTTGTGGTAAAACTTCTGTTAAATTCTTTTTGTGTTTTTTCTGTCTTGGTCACCTGCACACGTGTACTGTAGCTTCTTACCTTTGCCTGCTCGCCTCCTCAGGAGATCCAGCAGCAGTCGGTTAAGGAGCCCTATGGACTCAATCTGGCTGCGTTTCCTGCTGAGAAAGACCTGCTCATTTACCAAAGGTAATAACCACAACGCTGGCACATACATGCACCGTTTGATATTACAATGAATGCACACTGAGCCAGAGTGTATAGGGCTTTAACAACTTTATTTTAAAATCGAATGCAATCCAATGCAACCTTTACAAAGATAATAATGTTCAGTTTATTTTGACACTGCCAGACAGGTATTCATTAAACAAAATGTATATTATATTGAGGTTTCCATTGGCGTTGAACTGAACTGCATCATATTGAGACGTGTTTCTCATGTTTTGCTGATCAGTCGCTGCTAGCTAGAGAAAGTAACACACACACACACACACACACACACACACACACACACACACACACACACACAAACAGGAACAAGCAGTAAGTGTCAGCAGCCCCCTCGGGGGGGATATCTGTCATTTTGCAAAAGGGACATTGTCAACTCTGCCCTGCTGTGTGCATCACACTTCTGACCTCACTGCTGTTCGTCCCCCTCTCCCCTCCTTTCACCCGCCAGTTTATTTTTCTTTCTGTCCTTTCTATTTCCTTTTGTCCTTTCTTCCTGCCTGCTCGCAACCATGTTGATGAGATACAGTGAATAGCCGCCATCAGGCTCTGAAAATGAACACAACTATCTGTTCTTTGGATGGTACAATGCGACGTCTTTGAAGGAGCTTTAATAGCTCTTTTTTACTCTCACTCTGCCATCCTAAGCCCCCTGCGGATAACTGGCCCAGTGTGTTATTTCAGTGTGGTGTATGGTCCTGTCTTTGAAGCGATAATCAACATTTGTGGATTAACAAGTACACCTAATATTATAGCAAATAAATAAACTTATACATTAATGACTTCCATAAAG
Organism: Anarhichas minor; assembly: GCF_050575085.1. NCBI lineage: Eukaryota > Metazoa > Chordata > Actinopteri > Perciformes > Anarhichadidae > Anarhichas > Anarhichas minor. The sequence continues at coordinate 7,491,742 of NW_027466582.1, forward strand.
CGCGGCGTATCTTGACAGTGTACTTTACTGTCTGGACGAAGAATGTCGTTCATATCCCCCTGCTGTAGTGGCACATAATGAGAATGAAACTGCATTCATTATTGAGGGTGGGAGTTGAAATTGCTCCAAAGATGTTAGCTGCAGCCAAAGCTCTGCTAATCAGTGCATTAATATTAAATAATCATAAGCCAGAGCCAGAGGGGAACTCTCAACAGTTGCATGTTATTGTGTCTTTGCGAGAGAAAAATATCCTCAGGTGAAATTTGAGATTTAATGACATTTGAGATCTCAACAGATATGTTGCTCACCTTTTCTACATAATTGTTATTGGCATTTATGCCATAATTTGACAGGTGACAGTGTAGAAATAGGAGAGAGAGAGAGAGAGAGAGATAGATGGAGCGATAGAAAGAGAGGGGTGTGACATGCAACAAAATATCCAAGGCAGGAATCAAAATATACTGTCGATTTTTGTCAGTTTTGTAGCAATAGGTGTCTTTTTCATTTTGCGTTTTTTGTTTTCCCTGCAGGTTTGCACATCTGGGCGAGAGCCAGCACAGGGTGGAAAGAACTGAACGCATAAACCTGGCAAACATCATCTGCTTGTGAGTAAAACATGTGACAAATTAACCCAAACACACACACAGTGACAAAAAAAAAGACAAGTTTACCCATATGTGCCCAAACTCAATAATCCTCACACACGTGTGATATTAAGCAATACGTTGCAATATGAGTACCGTATTTTCCGCACTATAAAGCGCACCGGATTATAAGGCGCACCTTCAATGAATGGCCTATTTTAGAACTGTTTTTATATATAGGGCGCACCGGATTATAAGGCGCATAGAATAGAATAGCGTCGTAAGCGTGTCTCTTGAAAGGTGCCATTTTGGGGTCTTTATACACACAAGTGGTGTTGGACTAGGAGTAAGCACAGTACCGGTGTTTACCGCGGTGCGGCTTTGTAGTTTACCAGTCGTACTGAAACATTTTGACAGAGCGCCGTGTACAACCAGTATGGATCAACCAATTAACCAATTGATCCATATATAAGGCGCTCCGGATTACAAGGCGCACTGTCGTTTTTTGAGAAAATTAAAGGCTTTTAAGTGCGCCTTATAGTGCGGAAAATACGGTAGTTGTTATAAAATGACACTTTTTAAGTACCTCTCAACATCTACAGTAGTCAAGTCAGTTTTGTTTATTTAGCCAGTTATTACACATCACAAATATTACAATCTGAGCAGCATGAGGCTCCCTCTGACCTATTCGACTCTCACTTTGGATAAGAGAAAAACTCGCCAAACAAACCTCTTTAACCCCCCCCCCCCCCGTCGTCTTCCTCATGGCAATGTGCAGCCGTACAGACGCATTAGCAATTTCCTCATTAGCAATTTCCGCTTTTATCAGAGCGAATAGAGTAGAGAATAGATGGCAAGAGTCTATGCCCCCTCTTTTACTTCTTCTCATGCTCTTCTTTATTAATGCATATGTGTAGATATTGTATGCACAATCATACAACAGGCAGAATTTTTTACTGAGTTATGATTGTCAGACATTTAAACATTTTACATGCATATTTAGACTTTTTGGGAAATATTCTTATTTGTTTTCCTGTTGAGAGTTAGATGAGACAATCAATACCACTCTAATGTCTGTATGCTAAACATAAGGCTCCAGCAGCCTAAGTATTAATATTATTGATATGCTCTGGGTTTACCAGTCACTCAGCGCAGTGTTCTTACACATGTAAGCCCCTACTTAATATAATAACCCTTTTATCTGAAGATGAAAGATGTTTAAGTGAAGGCTTTTGGAAGAGAAAGAGCCCAGAGGCAGCAGTGCACAAGAGGATTGAGAGGTTGTTCTATTGTTTTGCCCTAACAATACATCCAGTTAGCCAGATGGGTTTTGATGTTGAGCTGCACAGCTTGGATGGAACATACTCGATGAAATGATACCTGTACCGAATCTAAGAATGGTAAAGAAAGGGCAAAAGCATATCCATGTGTCAGGGTTTTTCTTGAGCACAGGTGAGTTAAAAGGTTTGTCATGGCCCACAACTTTCTATAAAGCCAGATGGAGCCAAAGGTCACTATTCAGAAGAAGAAAGGTTGAAGCTCATGTGAGATTGACACTGCTGGGAGGAGGTCCTTAGTTGTGTACGTCCCAGCTCACTATGCTTCACTAGCTCTCTTTTTGTGTACATGCATGTTTGCTCAAAGGAAATGCCATTTAGATGAATGTGCCGTAGACATACAGTTTTTGGCTTTACAGCAGCCTCAGTCAGCTGGGAATCAAAATGTCTTTTCATCCTTGTTCAGTTTGCGTCCCTCCTCGCCCGCCTATATCTCTACCTTTCATCACTCCGTCCACTCGTTAGTCCGTCCTTACCAATTATGTCATCCTCGTGCCAGGTCCGCAAGGTTCGGCGGGTGCGTCTGCTGTTGTGCAACAGCGCTATTTTAAGACACTTTCACAGCACCCCAAACATGTTTTCCCCGTTTGGAGTCTTTAGTCTGAATCCTCCCTCTGTGTAGTTCCTTTGTTGACCGATGAGGCATGAGCAAAGCCGACTCAATCAGTGAGGATAAAAGCGGAAAGGATATACGATATGGCGGATACCTGCTGAGAGGTATCAGAGAGGTGTGTTGATTTGTTTCCTCCTCAAATTATATTCAGCTTTTAAGTCACAGATCCAGATGGATGCACAATTATGACTAAAAAAAGATCAGATTGTCACACTTGCAGATACTGCTGTTTCTGCAAGTGTGACAATGTAGGAAGAAAACCTCTTTGTAGCTGGAGGATCCCTGCATCACTCTACATTTCACATCATTTGGCATGTTGGCTATAAAGATGATCTGTTCAGAGCTGCTGAGATGTCAGCTGTGTGTGAAGAGTCACCACAAGTCTTCAGACAGAACGCAAATCAAAACGTGTCTGTTTCACAGAGCAAAACCTGTTTAATTGTTACCTGATAGAGAGAAGAAAGTAAAGGCTAATTGAATAGTCTGTCTCGTTTTCAAGCTTTTGAGAGAAAACTCGCTATACTCCCTTTTGACTTTAAAAAAAATGATTGAAAAATGGTTTAATGGCACTCAAGCTGTTCATCTTATGTACTGTATATTAAAGCCTCTCAGCCTCTTGGTCGCCTCGTCACAGTGAAATCTTTAGTTTCAATATACTTACTTGCAGGTCTAGTTATATTATTATAATGTACATCAAACCCTTAGTTGAGGACTCCATGATGACACTTCGTTCCATATTGATCTCAAGGCTTCCTTGGTCTACCAGAGCCTTTGTTGTGGCTGTGATTCAGCCAATGAAGTGCATTTATAATGCAGCCGTGTGTCTGAGCAGCAGCTCACTGGGGCCTCGGCTGCTGTTGAACTGGCTGACTGAGTAATTCTGCAGTGAAAGCAGCCTTCTCGACAATCCTCTTGTTGTTTCCATTATCAGTCCTCTGAATGACTCACCCTCTCCAGCAGATGTTCATGAGATGATGTTAGTTGGAATACAACATTTCTCTAGCCCTTGCTGTGTTTTTTTTTGATGATCTCGTGGCATTAATTGAACATGTCTCCGCCCCATGTCTTCGTCCCTTTCTCTCAGAGAGCCGGTGTCCTGCTTCCCGGAGGACAGCATCTACGGCCTTTCTCCGCCGCAGGTCGACAGAGACAGCCGCGAGGAGTTTGAGAGCCACGTGTTGATGGGTCAGGGGCAGTTGAGGGTGCTGTGCAGGGAGGACATGCTGATGTACAGAGAGTACGTCAAGAACAGATACATGTAAGACACGGACAACATGGACTGGATCTCTGCTACCAATATATGCAAACCCAGATTGGCAGATCCAATCCCGTCACATACTTCCATTTTGACATTTTTTTTTCTTGCATTTGTGAATACATTTTGCTTAATGAAGATAATGGCGCATGTACCACCCATGTGTCCTACATTTGGACCACGTTGATTTCTTTTTCTTTTTAACAGGCTACCTATATGGTGCTTTTTTTATTTATTTCAATTTTAATTGCAACTCTTTTAATAAACTCTATTAAATTACATGTATGTTTTGGACTTAAATTAAATTCTTAAGTGTTTTGAATCTTAAATTAATCTAGTTAATTTATCAGTAAACAGCTATTTGCTATGTTCAGATATAGCGGTGGAGTAATGTCTACCTGAGCAGAGAGCACTCTCCCTCTGTGTGTTGTCACAACGCGCTCGTCACCCTCCGGGTCCCCCTCAGGTCAGCACTGTCATCTCCGTTAGCACTGTCGCCATTGTTTGCACTGCTCCCGATGCTAGCACCGTTAGCTGCTAGCCGCAGGCTCAGCCGTCGCCATGTTGTGGAGACAATAGATATGATCTGAATCCCATATTTAACACCTTTTTAAATGTTGGAATTAATTCAATGATGGCAGGCCCAAAGATTATGATGATTTAATATTCCACCTGAGATGTGTTTTGAGTTTAGCTTTATTTTTTAAATGTACTCTGTTAAACCATCGTGCCATGACGGGGATATACGTTGTTTTGTTTTAATTGCTCTCAAAAGCTTTTTGGAACAACAGTTTTAAGCCCTCTTTGCACGGGACTAGTATCACCAGGGGGCCTCGTATAAGTGATGACAGACAACCTCCACAGTTATTACAGATCACTAGAGGTCCCCAGGGAATACTGGTCCCCCGCATATAGGGGGTTTGACATGATGTAAATCCTTCATGTACTATAAATGTATATCCAGATGAAACACATCACTGATGCTTTGACATTGTGGGTTTTAAGTTATTCTTAGTTTACCAAACTGCACACAGATTTGTCTAAAGCTGATTATTATGTACACCAGTTAAAAATCAGTTGAGTGGTGCTTCAGCATGTGATGTAGAGAACGGCACGAGGACTTAAAATGAATAAGCTGCTTTTATAAGCAAATGAACTCCAGATGACGGATTATGCGTCATATTTTCAAATTTGCAGCGGCATTGTTCTTGATTGGAGTGCGGTGAAATGTTAAGAGTGCACGACAGACCTCTAGAATACAACCAGGAATTCACCTAAAGAGAAGACGGTCTCTCACTTCGCAGTCTGTGTCCTTCAGTCCCCTTTTTTCCTCCTTTGGAAGCTTCTCAGCTGACTCAAGAGGCTTTTACCTTTCTACTCTGATGCTTGTTAGCTGGATTAGACCATTAGAGGAATATACTGTAGATCAAGTCGGGCTGCTTTGCTTTTGTTCTGACCCGGGATGCTTTAGAATTTTGAGCATTCCTGACCAATAGTTGTTTGCTAGAAAGAATGAAGTAGTATAAAGGGTGGCAAGTATTTTTCACAGTGAGTTGAGAAGACCCCAACCGCCGATGAAATGTTTGACTGGACATCAAAAACAAAATAAAATCACCTAAATACAACTGTGGGTGTGATTTTACCTTTTGCAATATTCGTAAAGGTTGAATTCAGGCTATGAAAGTCCTTTTTGGATGACATACTGGTATTAAACTTAAGATCCACCATCCGTGATCACGAGTGTTTCATTTCTCAACGTAATGTTATTAGCAATCATGTAATTATCATAAAATCGTGGTCGAGATGACATCTGCCGAGAAGCAGGTACAGTACGGTCGGTCAGACGTATTCGATTATGTGATTGTTCCTTTTGGGGTTCTTTTCGTTTTCAAGGAGCGCGTGTGTGTGTGTGTAAGTGTAAGTGTGTAAGTGTCCCTGGGTGAACGCGTTTCCTCTTGTGAGAAGTATTAGACGTTTGTGGGTAAATGAATTGAGGTGTTATGTCTCTTCAGTAAACGTGTTCCTGCGATGTGTCCGTTCAGCTGTCACAGATACATTTCATCTCCACCATCCTCTTACCAATCTCTTAATGTATCTGGTAAAGGGTGTGCTTGTGCTCTAGCTTGTGAGAGCATGTGTGCACTCTTGGAAAAAGGAGAGCACTGCTGTCTCTGTGTTTGCGGGCAGAGGGACTGTAGGCGGTCGGGGGCTGTTTTGGTCTTTTAAGTAAGGCTGTGTTTTTCTCATGTGTTATGTTTAGAAAGGCAGGTGTCTCATTACATTGAAACCTCTCAGCAACACATGGGTATGGATGAATAAATGCATCTCGTCACGGATATTTTTAAAGGCAGCTTGTTCTTAGTAATCCTCACAAAAATAACTGTGTGTGTGTGTGTGTGTGTGTGTGTGTGTGTGTGTGTGTGTGTGTGTGTGTGTGTGTGTGTGTGTGTGTGTGTGTGTGTGTGTGTGTGTGTGTGTGTGTGTGGCACCGGGGGTGCAGTGCTTCTATTGAGGTGGAAATTTAATTTGTTTGGTTTCGTCCATCATAGAAAACAATTATTCCGTATTTCGGTCTTGTGTGTGTGGTTGGGTATCTGCCCTGGTCTCTGACATGAGTCGCTGGGGTCTTCATGTGACCGCTTAGCTTATGAATGAAGACGACCCCCTCTCTGCTGACAAAAGGTGGCCAAACACCTGTTTCCTGGAAACTAAAACTAGTTACCATATTGCCATGCTGCTTTGAATCTCCCCCTACCTCAACCCGGCTCTCAATATTTCATCCACGCTTGTATATTTTAATTGGCGTGTAAGACAATAGATACAGCTTTTTTTACATTTATGGTTTATTGTTTATATTTTATTACACGTGTGTGTGTGTGTATATATATATATATATATATATATATATATATATATATATATATATATATATATATATATATATATATATATATATATATATATATATATATATATATATATATATATATATATATATATATATATATATATATATATATATATATATATATATATATATATAAATATAAATATAAATATATATATATATAAATATATATATATAAAGAAAAGATATAAAAAGTAACGGCATTAATATCCTACTGGGTATAACAAGATGTTTTTTCTCAAATGCACAGCATTTACCTGACGTACTGAACACTCCTCCCATGGTGCATTAGCTTGTTAGAAAGTCTCTTGGTCCAGAACATCTGTTACATGAGCTCCCTGTATCTGTCCTCTCTTGTTATAAACTCACTCTCACTTCATTTCAGGACAAACTCTCCTTTTAACGTGTTAAACACAGGTGTAACTTGTGTCAGCTTTTGGCTGGCTGCCTTCTATTAATGCGAGCTATTGTTAATGATATTAGTTCCAATACATGAATGTGTCTAATTGCCTACTGTTCAGACAGCTAGCATACTAGTTAGCATGATTAACACTAAAGTAACCACGTAACTAGACTAGTATTGGTCTAGTTCACCTGAAAAGAAGATGAACCACATATTCTCCTTTGAAATTAAGGCAAATTAGCCGGTGTTTAAGACAAATTGATTTGATACGCTAGACTTTGCTTTCAAAGTATTAATCTACAACATATGTACATGAAGAGTTGTTTTTACAGGTTATCCCCCCCACCCCCTCCCCAATATGCATGCTGCTTGTACTTGACACCTGTTTGTGTGCTTTTGCACCTGATCCTCAACTACTTCGCTGAGATCAAAATGTGAGTCTTACTGAGGGAAGAAGAAGAAGTTATAGTTTCATTTTCTAAGTCAAAAAACGCTGAAAAATGCAAGAGCTTTGGTATCAGGGAGTCTCTCTCTCTCCCTCTCTCTCCCTCCCTCCCTCCCCCCTTCAGGAGGATTTAATCTCCGTGTCTGGTCGCTCCCCTCTCGTCCTCCATGCTCCGTCCTCCTCACTCACACCTTTCTCCTCGAGCTGAACACCGGCCAATGCTTCACAGCAGCCCTGCCCTGGGTGTCTGTCCCATGCGTGGGAAGCACAACAAAATCAAGGGCTTCACTTGAGAGCGTCCAGAGGAGCGACAGAAAGGGTTGCAGTCCTTTTGCATCCTCTTCACTTTGAATTTGTTTGACACTTACCCATCGGACGAGGGGCTCCAATTTCAGAGAAAATCTCAGCGCATAACGTTTTGAACACGGAGGTACGTATTCTATACTTCTCAGAAATGTTTATGTCGGAATGAACTTGTAAACATCGCTGTAGCAATCTATGATATAATTTAGAGGAATACATCAAGACACTGAGCATTCGATTTTGAATAGTTATAGTTATATAGTTATTAAGCACCAAAATTACACTGCAAGTCTTAATACAAGCATTAAATCTAATTTTTAAACGAAGTTATGACGACTTGGGTCATGTTTTGTTTGTCCGTATTTAGCTTTCTACGGATCTTAGTGCTGGGATTTCAGCACCACGGAAAGCTCATGAAGCTTTTGCGGCTTCACTACGACAACTTCAGAAGGGAATATCCACCCTAAAACTGAATTTTTTTATATGTGAGATATTGCTTATAGATCAGCTGTAGTTGGATGCAGGGCTTTCTAGTTTGAAATACAAGTAAGATAGAGTTGTTTCAGAATTTACTCACAATGGAGCATCCCCAAAATCACAGAGGAATTTCTCTGCTGCTCAACTCAAATTTACAAACTAAAAGAGCTGTACAGCAGATACTATAGAAATTACCAAAAATACATGTTTTAGGGTGGATTTTCATCAACTTTGGCATGCAACAGATTGTCTACAAGTGTCTATAGTCTGAGCCTACAACTGCTATATTTACATTTAAAATAAAAATGCTGTAGGTATTGGTAAATGATGTGCTTTGTTATATACTTTTTTGCATTGGCTATTACAAGCAAACACCATTGCCTTCAGATCATAATTAACAAACCAATCTACTTCTACTTCCATCAGGACAAAAAGACGACAGCGTGGAGATGATGAACGAGTCTCTGGTGGTGAACGACTCCTTTGCGACTCCTGCGGCTGGAGAATCTCTCCCATGGATGGAGGCTGATTCTTCGGAGCACAATGGCAGTCTGGAGTTCTCCACCGCCCCGTTAGATTTCCCCATCAACCCGTGGGACATTATGCTTTGCATGTCCGGCACCGTCATCGCCTGTGAGAACGCCATAGTTGTAGCAATCATCTTCTACACGCCGACACTAAGGACTCCCATGTTTGTGCTGATTGGGAGCCTGGCCACAGCAGATCTGCTGGCCGGCATGGGACTAATCCTGAACTTCGTGTTTCAGTATGTGATCTCCTCTGAGACTATCAGCCTTATCACTGTAGGCTTCCTGGTGGCCTCCTTCACTGCGTCCATCAGCAGCCTTTTGGCCATAACAGTGGACCGTTATTTCTCCCTCTACAACGCCCTGACATACTTCTCAGAGAAGACACTGCAGTACGTACATCTGATGTTACTGGGGACCTGGGGGGTGTCTCTGTTTCTGGGCTTGCTGCCGGTGCTCGGCTGGAACTGCCTGGACGATCCGGCCTCCTGCAGCATCGTTCGCCCTTTGACCCGGAGCAACGTCACGCTACTGGCCACCTCCTTCTTCATCATCTTTGTGCTCATGCTGACGCTCTACTTCAAGATTTGCAAGATTGTGTGCCACCACGCCCACCAAATCGCCCTCCAGCAGCACTTTTTTGCCACGTCGCATTACGTCGCTACTAAGAAGGGGGTCTCCACTCTGGCCATCATCTTGGGGACATTTGGTGCCAGCTGGCTGCCCTTCGCAATCTACTGCCTGGTAGGCGAGAGGGAGTATCCATCAGTGTACACCTATGCTACGCTGCTGCCAGCCACATACAACTCCATGATTAACCCCATCATCTACGCCTTTAGGAACACAGAGATCCAGCGCTCCCTCCATGTGCTTCTCTGTGGCTGCTTTCAGTCCAACAAGGCCTACCGTTCCAGATCACCAAGTGAGGTCTAAACAGGTGCTAGGGCTCTTTTTGTGTGAGTGTATGTATGTGTGTGAAAAAAGACGGAGCAAAAAGACAAATCACTCTATGACCATTGACAATCTGCTTACAGTTGACAGTGAATGCTTTTGGGGGCGACCATGGCTCACTGGGTTAAGAGGGTTGTCTGGGAACCGGGTTGTCTGGCAACGGTTCGATCCTCGACTGGGACGTGTCACGTGTCGAAGTGTACCTGAATACACTGAACCCCAGGCTCCCCGGGTGCCTGTCATTGGCCCACAGCCCACTGCTCCCTACAGGGATGTGTCAAATGCAGAGACAAATTTCCCCCTTAAAGGGATCAATATAGTATAATAAATAAAAAAAATAAAATAAAAAAGAATGTGAAGATAGAAATGTCTCTCATCTGCACTTTATTATGTCTCAACACAAGTTAGGATGGGATTTTTGAAATGCTGTGAACAAGAAACTTCTGTGAAAAAGACAAAACAAACCTGTGAATGTACTTAAATGAGAAAAGGAATGGAAAATCTTGCACTTTAGTCCGTGTTTTTTGAAATGCCAAAGCAGTATTGTAAAGCCCTTATTGTGTTTAAATGTTTCAACTTGTGAGTACTTGTGTGCCATTTTTCTATTTTGTATGGTATTGTCTTTGATGTGCATTTTCTACAAGAGGAATAAAAAAAACAAAATCAAATCCAGCAGTGGCTCCATCGTGTGTCATTACTGCAGCACGTTTCTTCCAAAGACTCCTTGCACTCGGCTTGTTTTTTTGTTTTTTTTGTTTTGCATCCTCTTCACTTCGTTCCAGGTTCTTCCTCTGGAGCTCAGGTGGGTCTGTTTGAAGAGACTAATGGCACCTTTAAGAAAGCAAGTACCATGTCCCAGAGAGTAGCTTAAATGTACACATGTTTGAGTCCTGTTTGCTCAGTCTCTGTGTGTGTGTGTGTGTGTGTGTGTGAGTGAGACAGCCTTATAGAGAGAGAGAGAGAGATACCACAAATGTGTTAAAACATGTGCCATGTGGTCACGTGTGCTTAGCAGCTTTGATTACCTCCCCGTCCGGATGAGCAGGTGTAATGTAGCTTACCATACGACCAACAACTGAGGCTGCGGAAGTCTGTTGCCTTATCTCTCTTGGTCTCGTCAACATCTATAATGAGGATTCAGGAGCAGAGCAGCCCCCGGGCACGTGTGTGTACGTGTGACAGAGTGAGAAGAGCGATGATAAAAGAGTCTGGCTGCTCGCCCTGTCAGCTTGCGCCATAAAGACTGAATGAACAAACCTGGCACCCTGAGCAGCTTACAAACACAGCAGTTTATCTGCCTGGCTGTTTAAACAGGTAGTGGTTCAGGGCATCACTGTGCCACACAGGGACAAGAATACTGTTGAAGACCAGGCCTGCCAGCGTGTGTGGATACATACACAGATATCTTCTGCTTGTAAATGTTTTTACATGCCAAGCTATTACATGCTTTTTATTGAATCACCACCCTAGATGTCCAATAAATGATATTTTCAGGAGTAGTATAGTGAGAGAATGCTTTCTTCTATATGATAAATGGTCATTCCCTGTCGCATTAATGGCGAATGACTTGCTCCTCATGTGGACGATCAACTGTAATAATCTCCTGTTTTGAGAGCTGTGACGCCCTCAGTCGGTTTGAAGCTGATCACGATGTCGGGGAAAGGTGAGGGATGCTGGAGGGCACTAATGGACTGCACACTGAGGCCTGGGCGCTCTGAGAGCAAGAGATGTTTGTTCACCTTGTTTTTTTTCCCTTACCTCAACAGCTGTTGCTTTTAGTCACCCACCAAATCAGGCAAACACCTGTTTGTTCACAGGCCTCAGAAAGCGAATTGTGGCGATAGGTGACAGTAGTATTTAAAGCGGAAATGTCGTAAATGGCACGTTTCTTAAATTTAGCATTCGTTATTGTATACTGGCATTCTGCAATTCACATACCCTCCAAGTAGTATATCAGATAAAAGTTATTCAACTTGCATAAACACATTCTGGAAATTATACACCTGAAAAACAACTAATTTGCATGTCAATGTTTTTATGTTAGCGGGAGCCCACTGTTAAGAGCTACATCAGCACGCTGCTGCTCTGTTAAATCATCTGTATATAATAATAATATCATACCTGGCCAATGGACTAATTGGAAACAGTTAAGAACAACACGTGATGGTGATTATTTATGATGTCAAGTACTGGTTCACATCTTTATATGTAAAGAGCAGCATTTATTGAGCTACAGATGTGCAGTTACTGGAAAGGCATGATATACAAATATCTGAATTTCCTATGTAGTCAAGAGCTTGTAGTATGAATTTATAAATCTCATAAAACATGTGAAATTAGACCTTAAATGCACACAATTAGGATTCACACATCTTTTTAATGTCCATCAGTTGGACTTATTGATTTAACCCAGCACAAAGCCTACTGCTTCAAACGTGTGGAGGTAGTAAAGACATAACTTCATACAGTAACATGATTTACAAAAGTCATTAAATACATTTAGCATCGGTGTCATCTATTCTCAGCAGCAAAGTGGACTTTTTATTTTTGCGGAGGTTTATATTAACAACACTAAAATGTGTCTTCCCTTTAATATTACATCCATTAGACTAAACAGGGGCTGGTAGCAATGTTTGAATTATGTAATGCTTGATCAGTGCAGACCTGAGCAGCTCTCCAGGCAATTACCAAAGTACACAGTCTAACGATTCCCTCATTAATTACAGCGGTGTAGCAAACGCTCTCCATAGGAACATTACTATTGCTCATTTAGCCATGAGCTCGATGGAAAATGCTTTGGATTTATTGATTGTGTAATCACCCAAATAGCATTTTTTTGCCTCTGGGTTGTCATTTTTATATAGGAATGTTTGAGGTACAGAACAGATGGTCGAAGAAAAGACAGACTCAAAGAAAATCAATAGTGCATGGCATTAATTTATGATAGTGCTCCCCATGGAGAGTGCAGTGGTGTCCAGGGAAAACGTTGGAACCGCCTACCTGGCTATTTGATTATTAGACACTGGAGTTTACCATGATGAGCACACACACACACACACAGACAAGCAAGCACCAGACCCAAACGCACGCTTTATCTCTTGGAAAAGCAGAGACAAGCCCACATCAGCTACATAAAAACTGCTTTGCAATAAAAGCTATTGTCACTTGCCTTCATTTCTCTGCCCGTGGCCTGATCAAACACACAGTGCGTGAGTGCGTGCGTGCGTGCGTGCGTGTGGGGGAGGCTTGTGTTGGCACAGGATGGTACTGTATGAGTGCTTGTTAGAAGCCTGGAAGCTATCAGGATTTGTAATGGGTAATTTACCAGATTCTAGGTGGGTGTGCATTGCATGTGCGGCCTGCTGGCTGTATTGTATGTGCTGCATGCATGATGTGTGTGTGTGTGTGTGTGTACACACACGTGTGAGTGAGTGAGTGTGTGTGAGAGAGAGAAGCCCTAAACACAACCCAGGGGGCATTAACTCCTCTCCCTTGGTTTTCTCAGAAAACCACTGTGTGACATGGTGAGTGAGGGACATATTTTAAGGTACAATGACTTGAATACGTGTTATGGACAGCAACACACTGTTTTCAACTTTGTACTCACACTAATTATGTTCAATTTAGAAGTTAAACAACATGTATAAAGGGCAGTGTCCCCTCTTAATGGAGAAGAAAGCTTTAAAATGATCAAACATCAAGAAGCACATTTCCAAATAGCCTGTCTGTGCTCAACTTGGATTTTTCTCTTTTTTTTTTTAAAAGCTCATTACAACAACTCAGGCAAGGAGAGAAGGTATTGTGCCGAATGAAATGTCAATTTGACCTGGCAGATGAAACTGCCTTTGTGTATGTAAATGTTTGTAAAGGTTTCTGGTGCACAACTGAAGGTGTCTGCAGCCAGTTCACTTACTGAGCCTCATTACCCACCATCAGCTCACCTTGTTTGATACGCCTCTACTTTCCCCTCAAACTCAACCTCGGTCAGAACGGTAGAGACTTGTGTAATCTGCAGAACCTGACGGCTCAACTTTTAAAAGGTCGTCCAACACTTTCCCACCACCCCCCCCCTCTACTTGACTTTGCTCTCATCTTCTTTTCAATAGAAACTCCTTTTTACTTATTAAACGATTACTCACCACTCTGACTACAGCGATGATGACTAATGTAGAATTTGGTGCGGAGGGGACAAATTCAGCCAGGACTCGAAAATATGACTTTCATTATTATCTGAGCATGATGTCTTCATTCCTTACTGTTAGCAGGGATTTCAAAGAAATAAGCTTAAGAGACGTTTACGCATCACTCTGGATGAAAGCTATAGGTTAAAGTATAAAATGTAACGATGTAGCATGAGCATAGCATAGCAGGAGTGATTTAAATCTGTAATAATATAGATGCATAAACATGTGCCATGATTAAAAGTATGAGATGTTATGCTGTATGTGTGAAAGTGTCATATTTGTTTCCCCCTAAGTCACAGTCTCGGAGTCCATCGTCTATCGGTCTCACAACTTGTAACGGGAAAAGTTTTTCAAAAGCCACACACCACAGCATTTATAGCCTATATATGCTAATTTGCAACACCTGTATCTGGATGGGGATTTGAAATACATAAAACTTGACAACAATTCCACAAGAGACATAACAAAACACAACATCAACAATAGGTACATACGTTAAAAACACAAAACTCAGAACCCAACAAGAAAAGGCAGAAAAAACGTCTTGACTAGATGACTGATCAGTCTTCAAAAACAGATTCAGTTTGAATTAAAACTGAGTCACAAGGTCACTTAGCACCGGGAAATATGTTGTATGTGTAAATATAAATATGTAGAGAGTTTAAGATTAGCAATTTTAATAAAATGATCGAAACTACTTACTTAAGAACTGGTCACTTTGCAAATTAAGATTTTAGACACAAAACATATGATCATGTTATTATGAGACATGATGCTTTACTGTAGATTAATTGTCATATGGCTCAAGTGAACTGGCAGCAAGGAAGGTTCAATACCTGAAGAGATGACCAAACGTACGTAATGACACCTGACCTGAGCGCTGACACTGAACCTCCACCTGCAGCAGGTGAGCTCAAATGTCCCGCTGCTTCAGAACCAAAAAGAATTTAAAGCGAAATCTGGCATTTTGAGGCTCAGACAGACCAAAGTCATGTTCTTTCATTACTTGAGGCAACTTAACACATCGCGTCATGAAAAGCGAAACTGCACACAAGGTCAGCGTCTCACCTGCAGGATCAAGCAATCAAGCAAAGGGACTGTAACGTTTATATATTTTAGAAGGAGCAATTGACCAAAAGTAAGATTATAACTCACTGAAAGTCCCACTTAAAAAGGTATTTAAAAGTAAAATCCAGAATATAACAAAAGCACTCAATAACAGCGTTACTTATCAAAGTGGTCAGACTAATTTGTGACTTTGTACTTACTACTACCTACGAAGGGCACATTTAAAATGTTTTTAAATGGGCTACGATATCAACCACAACGTGAAAATGAATATTTGAACGCATTCACTGCCCAGAGTAATCTTTTAAATCCCACAGAAGTGTTGCATAATGGGCTTGTTTGCATATGTTTAACCTGGGGATGAGAGATTGAGGGAGCGTAGGCGTGCTGCCGACTGTGCTGGTGATAATAGAGAGTGTAGGAGGGAGGGCAAACAGACAGCTATTTGCTGGTCTGTCCTGTCATACATTTTACTGATTTCCCATTACAACCAAAGTGCTCCCCTGTGCATCAAACTAAAGCATCTGAAATGATTTGAAATATATTTGTTGCTGGAAATACTCACTCACAGCAGGCCAAATGTGTATTAATCCGCAGCTGGAAAAAAGTTATGTTTTTGAGGAACGATCACCTGAACTGGACCAGAACTGACTATAGACTGTATTATAGCTTTTAGAACAGGTAGAAAAGCCGTACTAATGGAATACGATACAGAAACTGGTACAGAGAATCACTGCAACCTTTTACAATAAGAGTGCAAATTCTTCCCATCAAATTAACCTCAATAGACAGATTCAGCTTTTTGCCTGTAAATTGACAGTTTGACCAGGAGAAACAAACATGGCCATTATTTCACTGATTAAACCTATTTCAGTCCTGAATGGGAACATAACGAACGGAGAGGAGACACTTTAAAACTAGTATTGGGTCATTTAAAGGTAAAGTAATGAGAATCTATATCAGAAAAGTAGTTTTAGATTTGTTTTTTAATCGACTCACACAAGAGAAGGCCTCAAGGCTGTTTAGTCTTGTCCTCAGACTACCCCCGAACACCACTCTATTCACACCATGACTGTGTCACTGGTGAAGAATTACACGTCCTCTTTGTTTAGTACGTCAAACAATAAACACCTTGAATCTCACCCACTGACTGCTGATGTCCTTTAGCATGTTAAATCTTCTGTTGTACTATTGTTGCTCTAGTTAGTGGGGGGGGGAAAAAAACACAAATCTTATTCAAAAGTGACACATCCAATTATGACGAATTTGGGCCTCGTTTAAAACTATGAATCATGTGATGAACTCTACTCATAACAAAAGATACTATGAATAAAAACAAGGTTTAAATGAGCCTATGCAATACAAAACAAAACAAAGCATCCAAAATGAAGTGTTTTTATTCATGAAGAAAAGCATAAAAGACCTCCAAAAACAGGAGGTGGTGCATTGGCCAGCATGAGCATCAACAACAAAACATACATTCATCAGGTTCTCTCTATGCTGTAGTGATAAAACATACTGTACAACTCATTTCAAGAGAAAACTAAATGTATCAAATATTGTCATCCATTTAACTGCACATGTGTACCATGCATTATTACACATATTCATTTATATGTGACTGAAAAGACAAGCAAACTTGATTGGCACAATTAGATGAAGCACATCTTCGATATATTGTATAAAAGCAACATTACTTTGGTTTATTTGTGGCATAAGCTTTATTAACTTTCTATTTAATTGTGTATTTAGGGGGCAAACTGTCGTATATAAATTCTTCGCGTTGAATGTTATATTATACAGTGAAGTCTTTGTACAGCAATGAAAACAGACTGTATACAAGCTGAGGAAAAGAGAAAAATGATCGCTTACTTTACCCCGATATTATCTCATACATGTATTACTCTAGTCCAAGGAGATGTGCACGAGAAACCCAGTACGACGACAATGCTGCCATCTAGAGGCAGAACTGAGGTATGTCACCAACACAGCTCTCCAGCTTCCCCGTGAACCTCATACATCATCTCACGGCAGCGTTGTCCTGTGGCTGCTGCTGTTCTTTGAAGACACAAAGTCGCTTTAAGTTACCAGGCGGTATCATGAGTCCTCTTCATTGTGGAAGAAGACGTAGTAGAAGAGAGCGCTGACGACCAGCAGAGCGACTGACAGCAGCATGTTCCTCCGATTCTCTCCTCTCAACGTCTCCAGCTCCTTGTCTGGAAATGACAAACACAATTTGATTTGAGGGCACTTGTGTCAGTTTGATTAACTATGAAATGAAGGGGAACAAAACCTGCAATTGCTCTGCTGGTGAAATATTGCAGCAATGGCAGACTAAATGTAGAGTTAAAGACTATAATAATATCAAGCAGGGGCTTCCTGTGACTGACTGATTGAGTCCTTCCGGATTTCTAAATGTTGTTTATCTGAATTTTAAGTGTGTGGTCACATACGTTGTAAATGGACTGCAATCAATCTCACTAGTATTCACAATTGTCCCGCTCATTCATAAATGATGCCCAGTGCCTTGGTCATTGGAAGCAGTTTTGGGTTGAGTCACAGCAGAGGTATATATCATGGTGTCCATATTGTAAAATATATCTCGTATATACCTGCAGTGACTTATAGACTTACCTAACTTCAGCACTCTCTCATTAATGATCGTCATCTCATCCTCCAGGTCGTGCCTGTGGAGCAGAGAGGATGAGACCAGTGAGGAAGTTATTCATTATGTATCCTGTAAGTCACTACCTGCAGCAGCATCATCATCATCATCCTCACTTGTCATTGTCAGAGAGCTTCTCTTTCCTGCTCTTGAACTCAGCCCGCTCCAGGTTGTCCTTGCAGCGCGCACGGCGCTCCTCCAAACGGTCGATCTACAATATGTACAGGTTAGATATAAGGTTATAACAGCAAAGCATAGTTCAGCTATTATACAACATTAATAACCGACAGGTGAGTGGATGAATGCATGAGCTAATCTATCAGACAGCCAGCTGAAGGCTTCCAAAGTCTTACCTCAGTGGCGACACTAATTTTTTCTCGCCGTTTGTCTTTCAATTTAGTCATTTTTGTGACAGAAACTGCTGCAGGCTCCCGGCTGATAAACTGTGACGATGCGGAAGTAATTTTCTTCTTCGTTCTTCTTCAGTTCTTCCTTTTTGGCACATCTCCTTGAAGGGCTTTGCTGCCCTCTATCGGAATGCGTCAACGTCAACATTAAATTCATTATAGCCTACATTCAATGGCATACCATTCACAAATGGTTAACGAGACTTGTGTGAGTGTGTGTTGAAGTTGTGTCCTTCTGCAGCAACTTGGGAAATGTTCACATTAAAACAATCAGGGCCAAATTGAATTGTCTCTTTCAATTAGGAATACCGGGGGGGGGGGGGGGGTTAGACTTCATTCCACTTTCAGAAGATACCAAAAATGATCATATAACCGTTATAATAAAAATAATGCCACCAAGAACAGCCTGCAGAAGCGACCGGAAACTGTCATCCTCCCCCCCACTGAGACGCAGACAGGTGAGTGTTGTCGCGAGCTGTTGTTGGCCTTTGTCAATTGGATTATTCCACTTGACAGGACACGGCTTGATCATCTCTGAAGGAAAGATACGAGGGTATCCGTTCTCTTCTCTACGAGCGTATTCTTCTTTGAGGAAAAGATGCCTCTCTTTATAAACCGGGACCAAATATTTGCGCATCAGGTACACCTGCTGGAGCACAAACTGAGGGTAAATCACTGCTAGAGTGTAATTCCAAATGTGAGATTAGTTTATTAGAGATTGTTCACTACGTACTGTAGTTTAGCCATTTATGATTTCAAAAATAACTCCACACACCAAACCCAGCTTGTTTGTAATATTCCACTGTGTTTTCAGAGAAAAGAGGAGCAAATACTGGAACTGGAGACAGAGAATGCTATTCTCCATTTAAGACTTTCCGAGGTAATAAGATGCCTGCCATTCATTACTTACAGGGTTAAACCTTTAAGGCCTATGGAAATCCCTGATCATTCTATCATCTATTCTATTCTATCTATTCTATTATATACTGATTGATGGGGATTGTTCTATTCTATTTATTCCTTGACCTCCTGAGTTGCTGAAGAAGTCTTTTGTGTTATCTGTACTGATTCTGTGCCACTTGGCTTAAATTCAAAAGTTTGTTTCCACCTCGGTGACTGCAGAGTTGGATCATGTGATGTAATTTCACTTGAAGGTTTATCAGAGAGGCTCACTCTGTATTTGATTGTAATTATCGCTATATGGAACCAAACATTATAGTGGACAGTGGAGATTAGTTGAGCCTGAATGGTCATATGTCCCCTTTATACTGTACAGTATGTTCCTGTTATATTATGAGAATATGGACACAAAAAAAATCATCTCAGTAGACTGTGCCTTTAGGTGTTCAATGCCAACACTTCAACACAGACTAGTCATAAGCAAGCAACTAGTATTACTCAAAATAATATGTTTAATTGGGTGTTATAGGCCCTTTGTCATAGCAGAAAAAGCACATGTGTAATAAATGACAATAATATAGAATGCCGGTTCCAGGGTCCTGATATTGTGCACATTGTTGGAACAGATAATAGTGAATGTCAATAAGGTTGTTGATTACGCCTGTGCTGTTTAAGATCTGGCAATCAAAATGCTAATGCTAATCTGAGCAGCCATGTATTCACTTGCTGTGCAGCATTTAAAGTTGAATGGTTTAATGTTGTTCATTACTGTAAAGTCATACTGTAGCTTGGCATAAAGTATGAATGAAGTGGCACAGTGGTGCAGAATAAGTATATTGATTTTGTATCCTTTTCAGTGTTTGGGGAAACTCCGTCGGGACCATGAAGAGGAGACCCGGAACCATCATCAGCACCAGAGGAACGCTCAGAAGATAACCCGGTCGTCCCTTACCAAACTCCTCGCTCAGGTCCAGGTACAAATGCACTGAGATGAATGTTGCGTGTGTAAATGGTAGGTTGTGATTTGCCTTTGTTGAGATGTTTCACTAAATAGCAACCAAAGTAAAGAAAGAGAAGTAGTGTGGAGACTCAGAAAGACACACAACAGTCAAACAGCAGACACACACACACACACACACACACACACACACACACACACACACACACATACGCTCACAGAGCCCCACACAATTCATTTGTCCTCTCTGTGTGTTTGTTGCAGGCTGTGAAGCAGGACTTGAGTGAACTTTTCGCAGTGTATTTCACTTTTTCCAGTGAGCTGGAGGAGCAGAGCAAGCAGCTGCTGGAAAAAGTAGAGCAAGCCAGCTGTTCTCCGATTGGTCACAGTGGAGACGAGGTTCACAGTGAGTATCAGAGTGTGACGCACCATAGGTTAACATAGATGCAGCGTCTCTGACATCATCCTTAGCTTATGATTCTGAAGGAACATGTTTTAAGAATACTATGTCACTTTTTACAGGAGCAGTTCATCAAACTGTCAGACCTTATTTCAATGATCTTTGAAGACATTATTTAAAGGATCATTTTTTGATCCCTCCTTCCCGGTATCACATTTTCTTCCTCTCTCTCTTCCCTTCACGTCTATGTTGTGCTCCCTCGTTCACCCTCTCTGTGTCTCTCTCCACTCTTAAGTGGTTTACAGGTTATGCGCTGGCTGTGTCTTGATTAGGCTCTGTTTTCTGGTAATCCTCTCACACTGTCCCTCCCATCTTGTCTCTCACACCGCCCTTCGAGGTTGTCCAAGGTTGACTTGTTCTAATGCAGCCCTGCAAGTCAGCTACTCACCACGGCTCTGATGATTGGTTGAAACAGATCTTCCTGAGTACATGCTATAATGCTGCCATTTCCACATCCCCATTATAGTATCTTGTAAAGATAAACCAACCATAGAAGAGATATACGTTTGATAAATGACAACTTTGTTTTATGTACGTGTTATTGAAAACATA
Organism: Anarhichas minor; assembly: GCF_050575085.1. Taxonomy (NCBI): domain Eukaryota; kingdom Metazoa; phylum Chordata; class Actinopteri; order Perciformes; family Anarhichadidae; genus Anarhichas; species Anarhichas minor. Next base: position 7,512,739 of record NW_027466582.1, read on the forward strand.
TACACATGTTAAATACTTAAAATTACAACAAATAAATGCATTCAGGAGGAGTTAACGGCTATCTTATTCTTCTCATTTCCTCTCATCAGTAAATTGTGCTAGCCTTTAATATTATATTTAATGATATAAGTACGCTACAATTATCAGAACAGTATGAATATTCAGGTTCCTCTTTTGGCTCAAAGGTCTACTGCAGATATACTGTAAATATTAACTAAAAGACAATGGAAGAAATTCTGCAAATGTATAATCAAATGTCCTGTGTAATGATATGTTTATGAAACTATGATTGTCGACACAGCAACAGTACCCAGAAACGTTTTTTATGTTCTTGTCTTATGAAACTTAAGTCTGCTGGGAACATGCCTAAAAAAGATAAACCAATGAATAAATAACTTACAGGTTCACACAGACAGTTAATGATCTAAAGGCTTAAAAGTACAGACTATTTTACAATGAAAGAAGACATTTGAGCTGTTTTGTTACTGATAGGAGGAATTTCGAGGACATTTTATGTTTCAAATAACACAAAAAAATCCCTCCACAATATTCTGCTCTATTTATGTTCAACCAAGTCTATTCTTGAATGTCTCAGCCTGTCCTGAGTGAATGGAGTTGTTTGGTGCCAGGTGTGTGTAACCTGTGTGCTCCAGGATTAAAGACATGGCCTGGATTCAAAGATTTACACCAGAGAACAGATGCCTCTGGCTTTGGAGTTGATTTCTACAAAGACAACAATTCTTTCATCCACTTTACTGCCTTAAAATAGATTGAGCTACAATTTTCCTTTACTGCACCAAATTGGCCACAGAATCGGGACCCGGTTGTTCACGATGTCTAACGCAGCATAGAAGCCAGTGGAGGTCTTGTTTGGTCATTGTCTCAACATGCTTGCACCAACGGCTTAACCTTTAACCTCAGCCCATGAATAGAAAATTGATTGTACTTTTTTTCCCTTTAAACTATCTTTCTGCCCTCCCTGCCCAGATTTGCAAGCTGGTGTTGCAGCTCTGGAGCACTCTCTGGAGGAGGAGAGGGAGAGGTGCAGGGCAGAGCGGCAGCGAAGGAAAGAACTCCACAACGCACTGGTGGTGAGGACAGATTTGAAGTGGCAGAAGATAATGGGCGACACAGCAGGTTCTGATATTGACCTACATTGTCATTCTTTGTTTTGCTACAGGAGTTGAGAGGGAACATCAGAGTTCACTGCAGGGTGCGACCACTTCTACCCTTTGACCACGTCCAGTCCTCCGCGTCTGGATCAAGGTGGGTCAACACATGATCCATCATGGCAACATGAATTGCTGTAAGATAACATGGGTTTGAGTTGTACTGTGCTTGAAAAGCTATGCTTTCCTCTATCAGGCCTATGTCATCAGAAGAAGTGGTCTCTGCGATCAGTGATGTGAGTTCCAGAGACTCTTAGAATTTATTTTATCTTATTGCTGCTAGCTGCTTCAGTGTCCTCACTTTTTTTGTGTTATTCCCCTTTTGTTGTTTTAAGGACACGGTGATGGTGAATTGCATAAAAACGGGGATGCCGGTGCAAAACAAGATGTTCGAGTTTGAGAGGTACAATCAAACATTCGCATTGTTCACACACATTAGTCCGTTTCATTTTCAGTTCATTAATGAGCACTCTGTGTTTCCTCCAGAGTGCACGGACCGGAGGATTCACAGGAGGCCGTGTTTCAGGAAGTCAAGCCGCTCCTCACTTCTCTGATGGACGGGTGAGCATGAAAGCAGACAACAAAAGGACGATATCAAATCACATGCCATTCAAATGTATTCATTCAACGATATACATTAAACACTACCCAGCGTGAATGAAGAAGAAACAATTAAATACATGACAAACAGCATAATATGACTGCATGGCTTCAGCATATATTGAATGTTAGTTATCTCTCTCTCTACCCTGCAGCTATAACGTGTGTATCATGGCGTACGGGCAGACAGGCAGTGGGAAGACTCACACCATGATGGGATCCCAGCTGCTGGAGGAGCACTCAGGGCCGCAGCAGGAGGCACAGCAGGGTATTATCCCCAAGGCTGCTGCTGAGCTGTTTCGGTGAGAAATAAATACATTTTTTATTCATTTGTTTTTGTGATATTTACAGTGCGTAATGAGTAAACTCTGCAAGAAGTAAATGTATTAAATATTCAGCCTATTAATTCATAATGTGCTCTGAGAGTTGAAATAGAATATAATTGGGTTGAACTTTAATCTTTTCTTTATTTGTATCTGTTTCTGTGTGTGTGTGTGTGTGTGTGTGTGTGTGAGACGCAGGCTGATCTCGGAGAAGCCCGCAGAGAGCCTCACGGTGGAGGTATCAGTGATGGAGGTGCATAACAACGAGGTGCTTGACCTTCTGGCGAGAGATGCGCAGGGCAACGGTGCCGACCAGCGCCGGGACGTCATCACCACCTCCTCTGGTACCAGCCAGGTCACCTCCCTCAGACATGAGTGAGTACAGCCGGAGCGGGGTGACTTGTGTGCAGAAAAATAAAAAACGCCTCAAATTCTGTGTAATGGGAAAGGGGTCGATTGTAGTAAAGAACCCAAGAGAATTATGTTCTCAGATATGTTTCTCAAAAGTTAGTTGGTGACTTTCTTAAAGTGGCCAGAATATGTGTTTCATATGTTTTACAGGCCTGTGCATAATGCCTCTGAGGTGATGCAGATCATCAGCAGTGTTTTAAAGCTCAGGGCTCACTGTCCCACCCTCGTCCACACCGACTCCTCGCGCTCTCACCTCATTGTCACCCTCACGATTTCCTCCAAGAGCCCCAACGCTCTGGCCCTGGGTGAGACGCATTCATACACAGACTCACACAATAGCATAAATGGCACCCGTTGGCCACACGTTCCCGCATTGTGACTTTATTACTCTTTCTTTTAGCCCGCAAGCTGCAAAGTGCCAAGAAGGACATGCAGCGCTCCACTAAGAAGGTGTGGTGGAGTCCACGCTGTAGCCGTGCCAACCCTGCTGCCCACCACTCATCTGATGATCATCTCTTCGCGAGCACACCCTCATCTCCCTGCCGCTCCCCTTCCCATTCTCCATGTCCCTCCCCCAGGCCCAGCATCTCTCAGGCTTCTTTCAGGACCAAGCTGCAGCTGGTGGACCTGGCAGGGAGCGAGTGTGTCGGTGAGAGGGGCTCAATGCTTAACGACGCTGTTTGAGTTTGCAGGTGTCATGGGAACTTTGGTTCCTGAATTTCTTGCACTAGGCAATGTTATAACTGAAAAATATACCCAGAATTGCAAGATGGGGCTTTAGGCATATGCTTAGTTAAGATGCTTACAACTTGGTGTTACTTTTAGCTGAATAGGCTGCTTGGTGTAGATTAAAACAATCAGCTCAAGCTCAAATACAGCTTGTTTCTATTTTCTGTATGAAATATCAAATGATTAATCTACGGATAAAGGTTCACAGTACAGACAAAGCTGAAGATGCAGGTCTTTGTTTTTTACCTTTTAATAACCTTTATGTACACATGCAAAAGGCCACTGAACCCAATACAACCAGTGCCTGTTCACTTAGTAGATAAATGAGCTTTAGGGCAAATGAATGTGTGTTTGTATGTGTGCACCAGGTATGTCTGGAGTTTCGGGTGCCGCTCTGTGGGAGGTGTCCTGTATAAACCGCAGTCTCTCTGCTCTGTCTGATGTCCTGGGAGCTCTGGCCGAGCAGAGGCCACACGTCCCCTACAGGAACAGCAAACTCACTCATCTGTTGCAGGATGCCATAGGTGAGGTGCGCGCACACACACACACACACACACACACACACACACACACACACACACACACACCCTCTCTTTTATATGATGTCTCTCATGTCTGCTTTCCATGGGAATGACTCGTTCAAACTCAAAATGTCTTCATCTAGCTGAGAGATTCCACATACCAGTATGGTAACCCTATCTCTAGCATACACACATGTAAACATACCCAAACTTACTCAAAATACTCTGGAAGATGTATTTGTCCATGCCCAATAATGAAAAGAGAAACAAAAGTACAATGCATGTAATTAAATGTAATCTTTTGCCTTATTGTTTAAGATCTCAGGCTCGAATCTCCTCTTGTCCTTCTCCGCCAGGTGGCGATGCCAAGCTGCTGGTGATGCTGTGTGTCTCTCCCACGCAACGCTTCATCACCGAGTCTCTGCAGTCTCTGGGCTTTGGTATGCGGGCCCGCCAGGTCCAGAAGGAGCTACCGCAAAGGAAGAATAACATCCTCAAAGTTAAGTGACGAAACGGAGAAGAGATTTCATTATTTGCAGATGCTGCGGCAACATAGATCCTGTAACAATCATGCCAACAAAACAGATTTGAGGGTATAATTGTTATCATGCTATTTCTCTGTGTTAGAGACGCCCTTCTTACTCTTAGTAGGTACTTTAAGTAGGAAATAGATGAGTGTTGCCAGAAGTGTTATATATTCTGTCTTTAAATAGATCTTGGAAGCATTAAATGTCTTATCTGAAGCCACAAATACTTCTATGATGCTTGAATGCAAAACACATTAATAATGTGTAAATAACCTTGACAATTACCAAGTGTGCTAAGTAGTTATGACTGAATTACACAAAGGTTGGGTAATGATAACTCAATTTAGTATGAAATCTTGGTATTTCGACTTTAATTTTTAATTTCCACTTTAATTTAGTTGTAGATGAAGTCAACAGTCTAGTGTCATGCAAAGGCTCTCTGACTGAAGTACTCTTACATGTATTCTGCTGTAAAACATGCATACCATGCCTTCTCTTTTTTTTAGTGTTTTAGGTGTAGTTATGTTCTTACAGTACTTGTACTCATGTTGATGTATTCTGTATCTGTAACCATCACCTTTTTTTTTTGGTTACACATTATGAATCTTTCAAACGCCTTGATAGAATAGTCTCAGTAGATAAACGTTGTCAAACTCTAAAATAAACAGCTGATGTGCAGATAATTCGTATTTTTGTGTATCAGTCCGTTCCAGAAAAATGTACTGCAATACGTATCGTCATTAGGGAATTAAAACAATGTTTGAATAATACATTGTGCAGCCCCTTTTAAAATAAACTATTCATATAAAGTGTATGCTCACAACAGGCTTTCCACTGTGGGGGGTTGTTCCAATAAGATGTCTGCCGCTGTGTAGATTACAGCAAGGAGGAACACATACAATCACTTTAGCATTGGGGCAAGATGGTATTTAGCTTTTGTTTTACCATGAATTATTTGGAGGTATAAGTATAATTCAAGCGAGGAGCTGTAAAATGTATTGTCCAATGTGGCAAAAACCCATCAGGATGATATTACGGTACACCAGCTAATGATTATTTGCAAAAGCTATTTCAGGTCTGTTGACTGCAGTTTAATGTTGGGGGTAAACAAGCCAGGCAATTTCCTCCAAGGTGTAACAGTTGGACATCTTCCAAGCATGAATAGAATAACTCACTGTACACAGGCTTTTGATAAGCCTCCTTCCTATCAGGATGCTGCCAACTGCGACGAGAGCTCTACACAATGTATTGAAGTTATAATCCACACGGAACCAAAGCTGACATGTTTTTGAGGCGCGGGTGTCATGTGCCACCGTGACATGAAGGCTCAAATGCCCCAAAGCGTCTTTGAAACCGCAGGCTTAGAGGACAAAGTGACGGGACAAAAAAAACCAAAAACAAGATTATAACAAGAGTGACAAGATAATAAACATGAAAAGTTCAGGAGCATCCTCTGTTTAGACAGACAACTGGGAACAAAGAGACACAGGTGAGGGGAGGTGAGGAGAAAAGCTGAAGAAAGACGAGTGTAAGTGAGAATGAAACGGGGGGGGGGGGGGGGGGGGGGACGACGACACAGAAACAGGAGGAGGTGAGAGTGAAAGTGTGAACTTCTATTGTTAACCTTCATTCTTTATTTACATCTCTGACAAACAATATCTGAGATGTCTGTCATGATGGTTCTTCTCCTCAACAGGTCCAGATGTGGATCATTAGGAAAAACAAACCTCAGATAAACTCCAGGGCCCTGTTCTTGATACATGGATACGATTTGATTGTTAATGATTTGACACTGTTCAGTTATTTAAAACTGGCTTACAATGAATCCGGATTACGGCCAAGACATTTTAACCTGAACCCTCATATACGAACCTCATTTTCAGATACAAATGACCTCCTTTCTTAATGACTTAATGAGTAACCAGTACAATCTCTTGGTGCGAAATAAAAACAGAGGGTGAAATACCTCTACACGATAACGTTCACATTATTTTCAAATAGAAACGACTAAAAGTTTCTGATGTTTGAAAGAAAAATGGATTTAGAAAACAGCTAACTTGGTTCTTTAATTGCATTTTAAGGTTTCATTTGTTAGTGTTGGATACGTTATCTTCTAATAACAGCCATATGATTGACAGACGGCACATCTTTACTGCAGCTGCACAGTAGTTCGGAGTCGGGACGCCCTGTCAGCTGAATGTTAAAATACCAGGAAATAAAGCTGATGAACCATTTTATACATTCTAACTGAGATGAAACCCGACAGATTTTCTCATGAAGCACATACATATCCAGCAATCAATCATGCTTATGATTTCATACTAAATAAAACCAACTCAAACTGATCTGGAATAATTTTATTGTTTCAATCCAACTGTATAGACAGATGATGTCATAGATTACACCACAAATCCCCATAAAACTGTCATTATTTATTTCTATGTTTTCTGGTTGCATTAGTCTAATAATAATCCGAAATATTAAGTGAAACAGACGTCTTTTGTTCTTAGTACCCCAAACTAAACCAGGATTTTTTTTTTATTTAACAGATTTTTGTTGCTTTTTAGCTTTCTAGATATTTACTTTCTTACTTATTTGCTTTGTTTCTTGGTCATGATTCATCTTACTGTGTACAAGCAGGGCTCAGCCCAACAATAACAAACCCATACCAGTTAGGGCTGAAACATAAACATTAGGTTTTTATTAATTCAAGCAAACTGTTACAGTCAACAGTTACATAAGTTACATGGTATACCGTATTGATGTAATCGTCTTTTTTAAACCAGGGTTTCTGTCCCTCTCTTCGCCCCCCCAAACATAGAAACAGCAAATCCATACAAGCGCAGGCAAGTAAGTAGTAACGGCACAATACATTCATCAACTCAACGATATGTTTTGTACGAACAATAAGGCAAGTAGAAGAAAGAACGAACAAACAAACAAACAGAAAAGGATGGCAGACATTTTCTTTGAAATGAGCCAAAACAAGGCATAATGTATTCTTCTTTCAGGCCTGCAAAGGCAGTATCACATACAATGTCTTCTTTTGAACACCGTTTGCTGCTGTAGAACCAAACGAGGTAAGGCTTCTCGTTAGTGGGGGAAACTGAGGGAAGAGCTGCCTTCGGTGGTGTTGAGTGGTTTGTATCTGGTGTTGGTCAGACTCTCATTATCACGGGTATCCTTCTCAAAATTCAAAGTTTTCCTCAGCACACCCGAGTATTCATCAGGGACAATAAGAGAGGCAGGAAATCTGATGTACACCTACAGCATCTAATCACTTCCAGTGTCCATTTCTATGGCAGAGAACTTGAGAAAAGGATGGGAGCTCAGTATGCAAAAAAAACACCAATGGCTCAGCGATTACCTCTGACATTGCCTGATGTCAACATGAGCATCCTAAGAACCTGGACAGACAAAAAGCGCCAATCTCTCGGCATACATTTCCCTGGGGTAAGAGTTAGTTGTAAGTGGATGGATATGCACACGTGTGGCCAAAAGCAGACATATGATTCCCCTTCTTCAATTTCAACCATACAGCAATCGTCACATGACATACCAACACAATCTTTTGCTTGTTCCGAGTGGTAAAGTCAGTCCTGATAACAAGAGAGAAAACAAAAAGGACAACCCAGCTGGTGGGTACTACTACTGTTCATGTAGTGGTCAGTATCAACAACTACTGGCCCGTTAAAACTGCAAATGTTTCAGCAGAAAAAGGTAAATGAAAGACTGTAAAATAAAACAGCATTCATTCAGCCACCAGGTGGCAAAACGGTGCTGAAGAACTAAGGATAAATGCAACATGCCTTCATTTATTCCTTCTTTTTTTTTTACATCGACGTACAGATAAGAAAGATAAAACAAGTGGTTCCTCAAAAAAAAAAGTTATTTTCATGTATAACAATAGTAAACATGGGGGATTTCATCACTAGAAATCCAGAAGAAACAAGGTCATGTGGTAGTGCAGAAAAGAATAAATGCAAAAACTTCTCTTGGACACTTGAACACTAGAAAGACCGACGAGGGGCCACGTGGAGATTCTCCTCCGAAACACAAACCACGAGACAAAAAAAAAAAAAAGTTTGACAGAGGAAAAGTGGGCAACATCGATGTTTCACTTCTTTCCAGAGTAGAAAGGTCTCTTTGATGACGAGGTGTGGAGTGCAGGTTTTTTTTTGGGGGGGGGGGGGGCACCCGAACACATTTGTCCCTTGCTGCTTTTTTTCCCTCTCTCTTCCATCTCTCTGATCGCCAATCACTCCATCCAGTCTCCTTCGTCAAACTCTGACTCGTCCTCGGAGTCTGAGTACTCCACAGCGATGCGGCGTGACAGGATGGTGGCCACATCATTGCCAACGCGCTCGTGCTTAGCCTCTTGCTCTCGCTGCTCCTCCACTTTCCGCAGCTGTATGCCTGAAAGAAGCAGTAACAGAAAGCAGGGAAAGTTTAGGATCACGTACTGTGGGGTCTTCACATGGCTTTGTTTTGTCTAACCAGCAGCTCAAAACCCAAATATATTCAATTTACTATGAAATCAGCAGATATTCAAATTTCAGAAGCTGTGACAAGTGAATTTTGGGCATTATTGCATTTTTCAGCTGTAACTTTAAAGATCTTAATAAAAAGCATACACGTGTGTGCTTTGTCCAGAGAAAACACGACTCGTCCCTGCTGGCTGGGGAAGTTTCAAACATTCCTAGTAAAACTCGACCCACCTTTTCTGATAGCTTCCAACAGGACGCTGCGTGCATCGCTGATGGGGGGCAGATTGGCTGGATGGTGCCTCTTGCTCCCCACATCGTGAAAGCTGTGGGGCGGCGGGGGGGCCATGGCTCCTGCTGAGGGGAAGGCCGGCACAGGTGGCGGGCCTGAGGGACAGGGCGAAGAGCTCCGTGCTCCGGGGTGGGGCAGAGGAGGAGGCGGCGGGGGAGGAGGCAGGATGCTGCCGTCCGACTGGGTCCCAGAGCCCACGGGTGGGCCCCTGTCCAGGACCTGCTGGAGACGGGCCGGGGAGCAGTGAAGGGGAGGCGCCACGGGCGGAGGGGCCGGGTGGAGCACCCCAGGGGCGATCTGGAGAGGAGCAGGCGGAGGCGGGATAGCCGGGGGATACTGCTGGACTGGTAGAGGAGGAATGGGAGGAGGAGGAGTGCCCCGCAGGCCTGTGGAGGGTAACGGGGGAGGTGGAGGGGGGAGAGGGGGAGGCGGCGGAGGAGGAGTGTTGGAGTTGAAGCCTGCTGTCCGGGCTGGAGACTGGGGTCTGCTGTCGGAAAAACCCGAACTGGAACTAGAAGGATGAAGAGAGAGGAAAAAAAGAGAAGGAGGTCATGATGGGGAAATAGACCGCTAAAAAGTGAGAGGGACAAAAAGTTGAAATGTTAAAGAGTGCATATGAAGATCCAAGGTTGTTGTGCCTTGTTCAATAAAAATCTAAAATTAAGAGCCTTAGTTCACACGATCAATGATTTTTTTTTTGAGTGGAACAATGTGCAGCTGTGCATCAGTCTCAAATAATATGTTGAGTATTTCCTCCGAGTGCTGCATGAACTATGGGGTAAAGTGAGAAAATTTCGATATCGAATACGATGAGTGTTACTTATAAAAGGAAGAAACAGCAAGAACCAAAAGGTCAGACTGAAAAGTAGAAGTAAATCAAAACAAGATGGCTGTAAAGAGTTTGCTAGTAAGAGGAGAATATATAGCTGCAAGGACCTCTGTAAACAAATCAATGAGATATTTCTCAGGTGCTGCAGCCACAGCCTTAAATCATTCCCTCTGATCTCTCCATCCCCTTCAAACAGTGACATATGCGGCAAAAGTGCGCTGCCGAAAAACAACCTGTAATACGCTCAGTGGCCTCAGTGGCCTTAACACTGTATTGATCCTGCTCTGCTCCGAGCCTTTTGCTTTTTTTTTCTTCCTTCAGCTCTGATCCACAAAACCTCCATCTTTCCTTCCATCCCTTCTTCTTCTCTGTGTTGCTCTGCTGAGCTCTAACAGAGCGAAAAATCCTCGTCCTCTCAAAAAGAAAAGTAATGAAATGCCACTCACTTCGACCAACTGATCCATAAGAAGAAGAAAAAAGAGAGAAAACAAGCAAACCAAATAGATGGGGATGGGATTGCAATTTGTGTGTGTGTGTGTGTGTGTGTGTGTGTGTGTGTGCTCGTGAACCTGACACACAGTTTACACTTGAACCTGATTGGGACACCAGACGAGCAGGATTAACTTTACAACTTCCAGGCAAGCAAATGTGAGTGAGCACCTATCACTTTTTGCAATTGCTTTGCAAAACCCATAAAAACGCTCTATTAAAGGTTTTCCGACGGGACATAAAACTGAGGTGTCGTCTCCTGTCCCACCTGATCACAGAGGGTGGCTTGATCTCTCCAAGTGGGTGCATGAGAGGTGGAGGCGGTGGAGGGTCGTGGGGCCGTGAATACATTCTGTCCCCAGTACGGTTCAGCAGCTCGTTCATCTGGATGTAGGGCAGCGCCGCCAGCGAGAAGGGCCCGTCCAAATGTTCCAAGTACAAGGGAGCCCTGAGCAGAGAGACATGTTGTCCTTAACTCACAGTTTGTGTGGTTCCCCTTCGAATTTCCCTCGCTAAATTTTGTTTTTATTTTGTTTCAAGAAATAGACATTCTGGCTATGACTACTGCTCATGCTACATATAGCATAGATCCAGTTCTCCCAACCGTTTTATCTTAAGAAAGAAACGAAAAAAATCTTGCATCCTGTTGATTTACAATGTCTCGGCCCTCATCTTCTTGAGGTAAATTTCTTTCATATTCTACCTGATGAAGGTCTGAGTGACTGAGAGTGTGAGATTGTTCATCCGACGCGCATCTATGAGTCTTTGCGGTGGCCTCTAACAATCAAAACGATGTCTACTCGTGAGCCCTCGTCGCACATTTTTACTGTACATGTCAAGAAGTGGAGAGCGGTTCCACCAAAGAATGTCTTTTTCCCCTCATGAGCTTTCTAGATTTATTGGAATTGTGTTCAGAGGTTTGAAGAGATAGATGCAAAGATGCAAAAAAAAAAGTATTTAAAACAAAGAACGTTCTGATTTTTCTTCTTCCTCATCCTGTAAATCATCTTACAGGCTGAAGATGATCTAGCAACAGGTTTGGGAACTATTACCATCGATGTCTAAATGTTAATGTGGTGTGTACAACAGTCTTCTTACTCCTGATCATAAAATGTGTAAAAATAAACAAAATAAAACATCTTTTCATGATGAATCCTGTATTTATAAAAGCAAGGTTGAGGGTTGGAGGTAATTAGGAAACGTGTTTCAAGCTTGTTGAGTTCTGTTTGTGAGAATTAATTTGATTAAAATCTACACTTTGAACTGTCATATGAAAATAAAGATGACATGATGTTTTTTTCTCAGTGAGTCTGTGGACGCAGCTGATCTTGATATTTGAACACATGAAAAATAAATGAAATACAGGAAGTAGAATCCTATGAGGCTCTATCAAACTCTACTATGGCTCAGGTCAAGGCTAAAAATCCTTTACTTACTCAACGACAATTACAGTTAATCTGTTTCTTTCTGTATCTTGCACCAGTTTTGTATATTTTCTTATTTATGAGCAGAAATGTAAATGTGCCTCTGCTTCAATTATAATTCAGACGATGCTTGGTCAGTACTGCTGGGCCGCTTTCATGGTCCAGAGGAGTGTGTTCATCACACTCTGTGGCTATTTGGTGACAAATCAAGCAGCGTGCATTCAACAACCATCTATATGTGCTGACACTGCGGTATACTTCCTCATCAATACTTGGAGAAAAGACTTCATGTCAGCTATTCATGGCACTGACAAATCAGAAAACAACCACTTTGCATAAAATCAGTTTTTATTGATCACATTGACTGTCAGAGGAATTATTAAATGGGCACTTGGAGCTGTGAGGCACAATAAACACAGTCTCAACTGTGAGGAACTTTAATTGTAGCTGAAGTGTAAATTGCAAGAGCTCGTTCTCTGTTAAGTGGGCACAATTTATTATTTTTGTAGATTATATCCTGCTGACAAAGTCTTTCTGAAGCTCACTATGCTGTATTTCCATGATTAAGTCCTAACAGGCTAAGTAGCCTTGACTTTCCTAGTTTAAGAAATTGTAATTGCATGCCTGAAAGTAGACCTAAATGTTTGTCTCTTAACTTTTGGTCTTGTAGTTACAACCAGTTTTTTCCGCTCTGAGATGTGTGACGAAGACTGGACCGCCACCTTCACGTACCTGTTATCGTGGTAACCTGCAGAGCCGTTGGCCTCTCTGTGTTTGTCGTCAGGTATGTCCTGGGCGAGCTCTGCGCCCAGTGCCAGTTTCTGCCACTCCTTCTTACGATCGTGAGGCAACCGCGGTATCTTATCGGCCTCCTGCGGGCGGTCTATCGCCTTCATCTTTGGTAAGGAGGGGTGATGGTGATGGTGTGGGAAGAGGCAGATTAGGAGATGATGAGAATGAAATTGGGGGATGAATGCATAAGAGATGGTTTGTGGATGGAGAAAAAGAAAAGGAGGCGAGCGGGAAGAGACAAAAGATAACAGATTATTACTGTTCAGACACACATTTTAAACACACATATATATTGTCCCCTCTGGAAATTTACACTATTTTCTGATGTGCTGCTACACCATGTTTATTTAACTGTACATGTGCCACATACATATCCATATACCAACTCCTCCCTCTTAAACAATTCACCCTCATTTTAGATAGCACGCTTCTTTCAAAAATAACTTTCTATCTGTCCTAAACTAGGTGATTTCAAATAGTCAAACAGTACTGAATTAGCTCTCTGAAGAGAGAAATCACACACACATTTAAGGAAACACTGTCGTTCAAGCTTTGGGAACTGGGAGTGCTCATTGACGGACTTGGGCCAAATGAAGTTATCATGCAAGTATATATTTTTACTGAAGCATGAAACTCACAATTTGAAAACGTTTTTACATATTTCCCTTAGGTTCATCAACAAACAGCACTCCCTGCCACCCAGACTTCAGCATGACTGACTCAACACACACACACACACACACACACACACACACAGTGGTAAAGAAACTGAGCAGCGAGCTGCTCTAGCAGAAATCACACACAGTGTTTTGAAATAAATCTCTGTGTTTTCACATACCTGCCCTGGAAGGTCTAAGTACCTGTAGACCTGATCATACATGCGGGGATCCTGCAACTATAAGAACAAAAACAAAAACCACAAGAGAAGCACCGGGGTCAAAAAATCAACACGGCACAGGATTGAGCACGACACCGCTGCACACAGTCGGGCACAACAACAGAGTGGGCGTTTAGAGAAGGTGGGACTAAAGGGGAAAAGAAGTGCTGTTAAACAGAAAATGACAACACATGGCACCGCTCGGGGGGCGTCACACAATGCAGGTACTGTAGGACGCAGCGGCACACACAGTCCAGTCCAAACACACACACACACACACACACACACACACACACACTGAAAGAAGACTGAGGTAGAAAGAGAGAGATTTCACTGGAATGGAAGGACAAGCTACAAAGGTATTTCCACACTTTGAAACCTTACAACAACAGCTCACACTGAAGAATGACATGCAAAACAAACACACACATGCTCGAGTCAACTCAAAGTATACATGACAGGTTAAAGCACAACAACAACACTAAAATCAAGTAGGGATCGTTTCACAGTTCAACTAAATACTGATGTGAATGAATCAGTTTAGTCATCCTGAGCCACTTTATGCATTCATATCAGAAAATAATATACAATTCTGACATTTTATAGGTAAAGGTGTGTGAGCATGAGGCTGGTGTTGTTCTATATTTTTCGTTTTGTCAACAGATCCCACGAAAAAGACAAAAAACAGCAATGTGTTAGCAATACTTTCTGCCTGTGGCACTCAGCCGCAAGCCCTTTGGTTTCATACTAATGATATCAATCTATATGACGAATTTATGCTTTTGTTTTGTAAAGGGGCTAAATCATCAAACAGCTGGGCACTTCACATTGTAGAGGTAGCGAACACTACTCAGGAAGGATTAAGTAGTGCCTCTGTTGGGGGATATGTTCAGCTGTATGTGGGATTAATGTAAAGTTAACAACAACGTCCATGTTCATTGTAATGCACGAACATGTCACACAGTGCACATCTGCCTGGCGTGTTTTTAATAGTTTGTGGACAACAATGGAACTCTATGGCACAGATGAATAAGATATATCAGGCTTTGGATACCAAAGCAATACCTGTCAGGGGAATCAGTTCATTGTTGCTTTTTGTCTTCTCATGGGATTTGTTGACAACAAGAAAAACACAGTCTTATCCTTTAAGTGTAGATCAGTGTAAAATGAGCTTTAAAGCAAGCTGTAGTACAGTATGGGTGAACGCATTCGACAAACTGCCTTCACACAAACACAACATTATCCCCCTGTTGGCTCCCTTCAGAGGAATCAAACCATTATTAAAATCCTATTTCTAGTAACAGAAACACAATACAGGTTGTTTGTGAATGTACATATTTGTGTGTATGTGGTGGTGTATTATTTCCCCAAGAAATGTTTCAAGGCAAGGTAAAAAAAAAAAAAGGGCCTCTGAAACATAATTTCCTGGGACTCTGCATTAAAACCAATATTAATCGATTTATTTACACTTAGATCTTCCAGGGTGATGTACCCTGGTTATTCAATAACTGTGTGTGTGTGTGTGTGTGTGTGCATGCATGTGCATGCATGTGTTGGTCTTCAAAATGAAACATGCTTGCTGATTCAACACAACGTGGGTTGTGGACAGCGTCTCCTCTGCTTCAGCTAAGTGATGTTGATGCTGAGAGCGAGCATCCTAATGGTAATGCATATTGATTAGGTTCTGATTCATCAGGCCTATTAACCGTGATGAGGCATTGGCCGAGGGGAACACACACACACACACACACACACACACACACACACACACAGACAAACAACGGCCTCCTGCGCTGCTCCAGCACATTTATACATCTGGACTGACAAACTGAATATCATTCATTCCAGACATGAACCCCTGACAACACTGCCTGCTGAGGCTGAAGGAGCTGCATCAGAAGGTCAAATATTTTAACCTATCTTCCTCTCCCATTTTCCAAACTGTGCAGAGCTTCAATAAGTCTGATAAGAAGGTTACTTTCAGTCGGACTAACCTCTGACTTCCTAAGAGGTTTGCAGTTATTGTGTCTCGGCAATATTCAAAGAAGCATTTCAGACTACATTTGCACAAAAGAAAACGAGTGAACATTCTGCCATACAAGTTGAAAGAGCATTATTATGGGGTTTTGGTTTTAATTGATGCAACAATGAGGAGTGGCAGGAAGAACAGGTGGTAGATAGATAAAATGACAAGGAAACACACAACACATAATGCCACCAGACAACCATCTGTCCAACAAAGAGCATCACAGCGTGACGGCTTTAATGCAACATGAATGTGAAAACAGCAACGTAAACAAGAGAGGGAGGTACACTGTCTTTGTATATGAGAGAAAATGAGAAACTGTGTGTGTGTGTGTGTGTGTGTGTGTGTGTGCATGCCCGTGTTTGTCACAGCCGTTATAAATGTGGCTAATTTCCGAGGGCTGTGTGCCTCCGCTAGGTCGTCATCTTTCATCTGAATGGACTCGTACTGGCAGAGAGAGTGTTGCTGCGTAGGCACTGCGAGTGTGTATGAGTGTGTGCAACACAGCAGTTCTAGATTTATGATATGTACAGAACGCTCTCTGTCTGTGCACACCTTCCTACTCACTCGTATGTGAATTTTCGTGTGTACCTGTGTGTCTCTGTATGTTTGTGTGAATGTTCAATGCGACAGACTCAGCAGAACTGCGGCTGTGCAAGCGGGTAAATAACCCCCACAGGGAGGCCCGCCGAGGCGCACACGGCAACTGGACCACCCTGCTGCGGACAATAACACTAACCCCACACACACAATACACACTTTTCTGCTGCTGCTGATCTGTTGGATTTGGGTTGTACAGACTTGTACAGTAATGATCTGAGGGATACTGATTTCGCCTGATGAATGCAATAAAAGAATAATAACCAATACGATTAAGAAATGCAAATGAGTATCTTGAGCTGTTAGGATTTGATATTTGTAACAAAAAAACGTGCTCAAATGTGTCAGAAAGTGTTAGTTTGACCACTAAACCAATACCAGCAAGGCAAACAAGTCATCTGAAGAGGGCTCTCATTCCAAAGACATGTGCAGTTAATTCAAATCCACGATCACCTAGCGTATGACCGGGTTGTCTTTTAGTGAAGTGTCTACTCCGTGGCTGTGTCCCAAATTCCTCCTTTTCCTACTTCAGTGATATTAATGTGTAAACTGACAGGTGTGGCGAACGACGTTTACATTTTTTTCAACCCTATTTTCCGATGTTTTGTGTCTAATGGGGGCAAACATTGGTCTAGTATCGAAGGAGAACGCTGCGGATGGCAGCCGCTAAAAAGGCAGTAATGTAATCACTCGTGGCATACAAACACTTTTAGTGGACGTAAATGGACGGTGAGGAGTTGCCCCCAAGCGATTACATTACAGCCCATTTAGCGGCTTCCGTATGCAGCATTCTCCTTCAACACAACAAACATATTGTTGTCCCCATTAGTCCCTTAGACACAAAAACATGGAAAAATAGGGTCCAGGTTGAAAAATTCCCAAATTATCTTTAAAAGCATTTAACCGTCACTGACTAAATTTGGAATTTGGATCGGCCATTTCTTTTCAGGTTAGGCTGAGACTAGACATACATAAATAATTGAATGAATAAATAAATAAATATGCAAACCATAACCAGCAATGCAATTCAAAGCAGCTGAGCTTTGCATTTATTTTTGTGAAACTGCAATGGCGGTTGATGCATTGACTTGCAGCTTGCAGTATGTATTGGCTACAACTGTCTCTTCTACAACAGAATAAAGATACAGCTAATGAGAACTATGTTTTACTCCGAGTGCCAACCGGTTTACCTTCAGTTGAAATAGCATGTACGGCAATGCTGCGTTCATGTCATGACGTGAAGTCGTAAACATGGAAATACCCTCGATCCCATCGGACGTGAACACGGCATAAAGCCAGCTGTTATGTTTAAAACTCTGTACCCTGTTTTATAATTGAGCAAAGATGCACTGTAGAACTAGTCAGACATCTAGTCAGAATTCTAAGGCTAGGATAAAAACTACAACATTCAATGGGGCCTCAAATTTTGTCCAACAATTTTCTCTTTTTTCGGAGGATCACTGATAAGACGCTCTGTCTCCTATCACAAGAGTAGAACTGGGATGCAGTCAGGGGCTTGTTAGTTGTTAGGTTGGAGGTGGGGTGCTCACTCGTCCACAGCAAACCAGAGGGAGAGTGGATAGAGGGGAGAGAGTGAGGGAGGGCTGCAGGCTGCCGCGTGGGGAGCAGACACTCTGGTGGAGGGGGGGAAGAAGGGAGAAGGTCTTACCTCTGGGGCAGTGAGGAAGGGAGGAGGGGTTTCAGAGAGGACTCTTATGAGGCCATTGGGACACACAAGATAAGGCATTTCCAGCTGCACAGAGTTAGACAGAGTTAGACCAGGATTCAGAAAAAAAAAAAAAAGGTTCAGAGAAGATCCTGAAGCAGTATTTCAACTTTTTTTTTACTGAGACACAATTCGGGGGAAATAACACTATCCTATTAACCACTGAGACATTGCAACATATCACACGCATGTTGGGTGTCTTCAGGTGGCTTAAAATAGCAGATATTTTCACATCATTTTTTAGTGTGAAAGCTGTTTTTATTAACATAAAAATGATATCCAAGCTGTAACTGGTAAAAGCAAACAGAGTTTTCTGTCTTTCTCCATTTTGCTTTTTACTTTTAATGCAAGTCAGTCTTATTGTATAGGGGAGCTATACTGCACATGTCTGTTATGGCAAACTTCATCCAATGCCTCACTTTCCTCAGCTGCTCTTGCACCTGCAATGACTGAAACAGTTGCACTAGCTTGCAACAAGATACAGGGAGACAATTGAGTGTGCTATTAGCACACTGGCTGAAAAGGTCCCGTCCTAAAGTGTGCAAACACAGCATCCTGTCCACTTTCTTAGCTGCATCATCTGGCCCGTTGCACCATCTTAATCTAATTTGACAGAGATCCAGTTTGGAGTAACATCTTTTTCATACATGCCTGTGGTGCAGGCCCTTTAGCATGTATGCAGCAGGCATATCCTGCCATTGATTGTGCTTGATTTAAACTTCATTTGATCTTGAACTGCTGTCATTGTTCTGCAGACGGCTGATCAATGAAGGAGACGATACCAAAAGTTAATTTAGTGGATACATTTCTTTGCTTTCATTGAAATTGCTGCTTTAATGAGGTGTTGCATATAATCTAAATATTGTTACACCAACCCTCATGTGTAGAAAAGGTGCTGTTAAAGCAAGTCAAAAAAATCTTTAATTAGAGAGCTTCTCTCTGGTCAGGGCTGCCTGCTACATGATGTAACTGTAATTGTAATTGTGGACGAGCTTGAAATAATTAACGAGCATATTCTGTTGCTGGAGGATAATGATATTTGTAAACATGGCTTTTTACCCAAAGATGTGCAAAGTATGCTGTGCTTTACTAATGACAGTTTAGGCCACCGCTGCCAAAGCATCACGGTTAAAGGTCAATCAATTTCTCTATTTATTTGCTAAAGTGTCTGAGTAATACAGATTCTGCACATTCAGCTCCAACACTCTGAAGAGTCTGATTGGAAGACATTCTATTTTTGTGTTTTTTTTTTTGGTGTTATCTTCTTCTAATCCAAATATCTTTAAAGAGGTGAATTGTGCCTAGCGACACATACAAAAAAAGCCCAGAGTGTGTGTGTGTGTGTGTGTGTGTGTGCGTGTGTGTGTGTGTGTTGACAGTGGGAGCAGCTGCTGTGGCCCGTAGCAGCAGGGCACTGTACACTGTGTCAGTCTCGGTCCATCTCTGCGTCTCAGCGCTCCGAGCGAGCCGTCTCAAGTCTCATGAATGGACCTGAGAGCAGGTGCCGTGGCAACCGCAGCAAGTGAGGGGGGTGGGGGGGGATGAGGAAGCAGTGAAGATGGAGACATGACCCTCTTTGCTTACTGCTACTGTATGTATCTTTGGAATAAGGATGTACAGTATGTAGCTCTTGAAACACTTGAGCACAGTGAGTGTTTCATGTGTCTTCAGAGTTGCTCTGGTGTGTCGGGAAATTTAAAACAGAAATATACTGAATATATTCTGGACATAAAGGAAATTGCTGATGCTTACATAACAGCACACTCCGCTATGTTATCCTATAAGATTGCTACTAGCTGACACATTCCTCACGTCAGACTTTGGTCCTTGTCAGCTACCTTGTAGCATCTTCACTTAATCGTGTACCGAGATACTGACTTTTCTGTTGCACCTGTTTCTTGAAACTTTCATACGAGTGTGCAGAGGGACATCTTGTACGACTCAAATGAGTATATCGATTTTCTCTGAGCTGTCGTCATCAAATAATGATGTAAACACAAATTCTGGTGTTGTTATTGTCTGGTTTGACGCTGTACATCACGTTAGCATTGCAAATTGAATTCCTTGTTGTCATTAAATACTTCGACATTTTGCAGTTTAATTAGGGTCGGTCACCTGTGATAACGTGGGGAAAACTTTTTATACTGACTCGACAATTCATTTCAGCCTGACGGCCAAATAGTGTCCAAATAGAAATAAAGGCTAAAAATAAAAAAAATGACATGGGTAGGAGAGGCCGAGGGCGTCTCCACAGGGGATCCAGTCGCTAGAGACAAACCTCGATCTAGTGTGGACTCAAACACTGATCTCAAAGAGAAGCAGCGATGCTTTCGTTCTCTCTTTTCTCCTCAGTCCCTGGGACTTTCCTCTCTCTGTCTCCCTCCGACTGGCTCAGCACATAGTCTATTGCTAATCCACCGAGGGTGAGGCTAACACAGGAGCTAATGAGATTAGAACACTGTAGGCTTCTTTTCCCTTCCCTCCTGTCCTGTGCTGCTTTCAATTTATCACTGCCTGCTAATCTGTGTGTGCCTGTGTGTAGCGTAGAGTGTGTGAATTTGGTTTTAGACTATTAGGGATATGACTCTGTAAGAAAATGGCTGGTGATTGAAAGAGATGAAGTAGGGGCTTAAGCATTTTAACGCTTATTACAGAGATCTATTTTCTGTGATGTATGATACAACAGAGCGCGGACGCATTACATGAAGAACGCTGGTCGGGAACTGGATCTATTTTAGCTTAATAAATCTCTCAAATACTATTAAAAAAATAGGCATTACGCATCTTTACAGGTATGTAATGTACTGTTAACACTGTGCATTACTCTATCGTGAATGCCCTTTTCGCTCTTTGCTCGCCGAGTCATTCAAATGTGGTCCTTCGACACTCGAGGCTCAAACATTTTGAATTGTGGTCTTTCCTCCGGGATGTAAAAATAAACTTTGACCTGAACCCGTGAACTGTGTCTCTCTGTACAAGAGCTGAAATCAATTACTTTGGTTACTCACTCGAAGGCATCCGAACCCCTTATCCTGCTTCAGTGGATTCAAGGGGCGATGAGTCTAAAAAAAAACGTTTAAAGAGTCGGAAAGACGAAGCTAGAGCTCCCTTAAGACACGATCCTGATCTCTGTTTATTAAACATGCCAGGACCTCTTTATTGTCCTTTGATTGTTTATCTTCTGCATAAGAATCCTGGATGCCATGCATGTTCCTATGTAGTGTTGTTTTTTAGGTTAGCCTTTTTGTATTCTTCTCTGCTTCCTTTTCATTTTTAGTTTTTCTTTAATTTGACCAAATAAGGTGAGGGATTTTGTCTTTACTTCCATTCAGTGTGTCCATCTTATGGTGGAAGTTTTCTGTGTTTAAAGATTCTTGATAACAAGGCTTGGTGAGAATTCAACATAATCGTTTGTTGACTTTCGGTGGTATCGTATTGTGATGATATGATCATAAGAGTAAAATCTGATTTAAAAACGTTTTCTTTCATATATTTGATGTGTTTTGTCTGGAACACATTTCATCAGTTCATTTTACATGTGAATTTGACACATTGTGATAAATATTGAAATCTAAAAATGTTCAAGTTGTGGGAAAAAGTAAGATGAGCTGGAGGGAAAGAGTGAAGACAGACACGAGGGAGGGAGGAAGTGAGGCAGAGCTGGAACATTGTCTGTCACGGAACAAAGTGTGTTGGCAGCCAATCTCAGATAGCGTCACGGTGACTGACAGGTGGCGCTGCCCGTCAGGTCCTCGACACTGCAGCTGCATTGGTGGATCATGGTCGATTTAGATCTGTTCAAGCATTTGTCTGTGCATTTCCATGCCTGAGTGTGTCTGAAAGTGTGCGAGTTAACAATGGCAAAAACTGTCTTTATGAATGGAATATGTAGTAGAAGCAGAGAAGGATTTAGCTGGTATCTGAAATCTTCTGGCGAAATAATATACTAAGTTTACAAAGAGTAAACATATAATTTACTGCAACACACACACACACACACACACACACACACACACACACACACACACACACACACACACACACACACACACACACACACACTTCATGAACACTGTGACTGAGAGGCACATTGAGATGATGTGGCAGAATGAGCTAAGTGAAGAAGTGTAAGGCTGTGTGTGTGTCCATATAGCGTTTTTCTCTGGAACTAAATCAACATATCACCACTCTAACCATTGTTGTATGATGGACTAGCATCGCCATGCTTTTTAAAAATCTTTTTGGGTTATTATCTATCTGGGTAAAGCGCTTTTTTCTCTAGGCCGACCAACCTCAACCTTGATCTATCAATGATTTACACGCTCAATTTCCCCCATGTGAGTGTGTGCACATAACTCTCCTTTTCCATCCCTCACCCTTTGAATGGTTGATTCTGCATGCTTTCCATAAAACACACACATATTCTTCTCCACACTGTGTTTGCCCTGATCCTCATTCAGACCATTTATCTACCACGATGGTTACACAAACCAACAAATATGTCCGGGTAATTCCCCTAATCCATCCTGCTCTCCCTGTGAATGTCCTCTAGGCCTTTCCATGGGGTCTGTGTAACTGCCATGTGTGGTGAAGAGGGAAATGAACATGGCTTTACAAGCTGAGCCCACCCGGGGCTTTAATTGGAATGAAATCATTGGAATGAGCTTCAGCTACAAGCGGTCATATAAACCTAACCCCAAGAAGAAGAAAAAAGTCTGACAATTCAAAAAATCATGTATGTTTATTACTCTAACTGTAATGAATGCTGAAACAGAAAATAACAGCAAATAAATTCCCTTCATTTCTACAACCTCCCAAATAATTCTTGGCTTAACTTGCCCTCTGTCCTCTCTGAGCCGATTCCCACAATCATTAAAAACCTCATAACCAACAAATTATATTCTCTTCATTCACGCGAACCCTCACTCTCCTTATTCCTCATTGAAACGTGACTATAATAAGCTTTGATCGACACTTTTGATTGCACGCCCTGCTTCCCACGCATGGAAATGCAAGCTGGGACTGATTAGTGCCCCTGATGCTCAGAGTTAGAAACCCCTCTTTTGTGAGGAGGGGGTCAAAGCTGTGCATTTGATGTGGGATATGGGCTTTCTCTACATGTGCAAGAGCCCTTTTATTCAATTAGTGTGTCTGCGTGCATACAAATCCTACTTCAGATTGCATGTGTGTGTGGACAGAGCTCCCACGTGAGGTTACGTGTGTGTGTGTGTGTGTGTCTGTCTGTGTGTGTGTGTGTGTGTCTGTCTGTGTGTGTGTGTGTGTGCGTGTGTGTGTGTGTGTGTTTGTATGTGCAGAGGCAGAGCGGTGGCACACAGTGCAGGGGCAAGTGATCAGCAGATGCTCCCATTAATTAGATGTAATCATCGCACAAGGGTCGACTGGAGGAAGACTTGATTCATCTACGTGTGGTGGCTAGTTAATGCATTCGACTACAGCCGGGCCTGTGTTTCTATCAGTGAATCACTCTGTCGGTTTATTCAAGCAGGACACATCGATCTGCATCTATGGAGACTACAGGAAGCCTCTTGTGCACTCTCACTTAGTGTCTTCCTACTCGCTAACCTCAGTGCTCATGTGCTCACAGCCCACTGCTCACCACAAACACATCTATCTATTGCAGCAACAAAGAATTGTTGCATGAACAGGAGGTAAAATGTATACTGTGCACTGCTGGGACCCGGTGCTGGTGATTGTTCTGACATACCTTCTGTTTCCGCCTCTCCTTCCTCTTGTCCTCTGTGTCCTGCAGCATCTTCTCTCTCCACAGGTCAAAGAAGTAGGACGGGTTGGTGTAGAACTTCAGACCCTCCTTCCCATCGTCCCTGCAGATCGACAAAAGAAACAACCAAGAATCCCATTGCATTTTGGTTGGCATGCTGGAGTAGTAGTGCTCTTTTATTTTTTGAGAAGCTAAATATTGACAACAATCAATTTTAAAGCAACAATTCCAAAGGCTGGAACCACCGGTCTCAGGTTCTCAAAAGTGAATATTTGCTGCCTGTCTTAGTCATACGGAATAAACTGAATATCTGTTGGTTGGACATAACACATTTGAAGACTTCTTGGCCTGTGAAAAAATACAATGAGCATTTAAAAAATGTAGCTTTATTCCATTTACAGCGACAACTAACTATTAATGTCATCATTGATTCAGTTCTATTCAGCCAATTATCCTCTTGAACAGCAAATGGTAGAAAGAGGCCGTCACGACTTCCCAGAGTTCAAGGTGACTACTTCAAATGTCTTGTTTTGTTTAATCAACAGTCCAAAGCCCCCAAAATATTCCCTTTATAATAATGTCAGACTACTAAATTCTACATTTTAAAATGCAGGAAGAGGACATTTTTGCTTATAATTATTTTTCTTTTCCTGTGTCCTGCCCTTGCCTGTCTCAGTCTGCTTTCCTTCAAGAATTCCTATATTTTTTTTACCATTTTCCATGAATAATAGCTCATGTCCTGCGTTATCATTCATTCTCTCTCAACTCTGCTCCGCTCTCTGTCTGCTCCACTCGCATTACAGAAGCCGTTGTGGTTGGTGGTCACTGGGGAGAACAGTGCCATGATGATAGAGAGGGAAACGGAAAAAGACTTCTGACAGACACGGGTAGTTATCACGACAAAAAGGTCCTCCTTGACGAGGAAATTATCATACACAAAGGTGCTGTCCGGAAATGTCATTTTATATCAATACGGTGATAGATATGCCTTGTAAATTGTCCCGCTGATGTCTTTCTCTTCTTTCTTGGCTGTTTCCAAATGTCTTCCTGCCCGTGTATTTTATTCACCACTTTGTGAAATATGTGGAAAACCTGTCAAAGACTGCAGCTAGGGAACGTTCTCAATCCCCCCCTCAATAACAAACAAGCTTAACCCTTTGCAGCTGCCGAGTCTGTGTTTGACAAATCATCAGCTTTCACTCTTGCAAACTCTGCTGAATAGTAGTGACTTTTTGGGCATATTTTTGTCCCTCTCTCCTACAACATTTAGCAGCTCTTCCTGGGGAACCCAGAGGTGTTCGAAGGCCAGACGAGATATATAATCCCACATACCTGGAAAACCTCTAACGGGCGGTGCCCAGGAGGCATCCTGATCAGATACCCGAACCACTTCAACTGGCCCCTTTTGATGCGAAGGCGCAGTGGCTTTACTCTGAGCTCCATCAGCATATCTCAGCTCCTCAAAAATGTATTTTTGCGGAAACACCCAATAGAGCTGCAAAGTGAGAGGAGCTGTTTCTGGCTGTAAAGGTGCTGAAAGGCACATTAAAGGATATTTCACGTTTCCTTTGACACAAAAGGAATATACAAAGATTTTTTTTGGTGTATCACAACCATTCAGAGGTCCCATCTTGAACTTAGCTGCCTTCACCCAGTGTCGGTCACAGCTCGGGAGGCAATTATTTGATGATGACACGGATAAGCGCAAGAATACAGAACATGAAAAAGCCTCAAAGGGCATGAGTGGAAAGTTGAATGACATGCAACACAACAAAGATAGAATTTAACAATGGGATAAGGAAAGGGCGGAG
Source organism: Anarhichas minor (assembly GCF_050575085.1). Taxonomy (NCBI): domain Eukaryota; kingdom Metazoa; phylum Chordata; class Actinopteri; order Perciformes; family Anarhichadidae; genus Anarhichas; species Anarhichas minor. The sequence continues at coordinate 7,538,109 of NW_027466582.1, forward strand.
GGAGAGCTACTGTAGTGTGTGCACTGCGGGTAGTATTTGACTGCTTGTGTGAATCATTATACATGGTATTCATTCTGTGTATATTTGAGGCGCGTGTTTGTGTGCGTCTTTTTTTTTTTCTTGTATGTGTGTGAGTGATAGAAGGAGAGAGAGCAGAGCAGCTGTGTTCAGAGTAGATCTGAGAAATAACAGCCTGGGGAGGTGTCCCAGGGAGACTCCTGATGTGATGTGTGGAGAGGAGAACCAAATTAGGAGAGGAGAGGAGAGTGGAGATGAACAAAATGAGGAGAGGAATACAAAATGAGGAGAAGAGCAGAGCGGAGAACTCAAAAGGGGGTGTTTTCCTACATTTCTTTGTCTTATATGATAATTAGGTAAAATTAAGCTCTTAGAACTTATGGGTTTTTATGGGTGAAATTATCTTGATTAATCAATAAAATAACCATCTGGTTAATTGATAATGAAAGTTATAGCTAGTGTCAGCCGTAACGTTAATACATAGACACATATATACCACTCTTTCTCTCGCCGGCACACTAGTAGAGCAACAGTCCTCTATAATAGATACCTCATCCTCTCTATTGGACCATGTGCTCTTGGGCACTCCATCAGTTGTTAGTCAAGGAGAGGTGAGAGCAATTCCAGCCAGAACTGACCTTAAGGATTGTATAGTACCTGTTTTTATGTCTAGTTCAACTATCACCATTAATCCTTGTTTGAAGAGAGAAAACACCTTGACATGTAGCCTTCAGCCAGCAGGAAATAAGAAATTTCAAATAAGATTTGAAAATAATGTCAGTGAGGCAGACGCCCACACTGAACTTTTGCTTGTCCCAGACGTAAAAAAAAAAAAAAATGCACCTACAGCAGATTGAAATACCACAGCCTCCACCTGTCTCCCTACAGTCCACATGTACGTGTCTGTACACACACAAAATAAAAGATTGTGTTTTTCCTGTAACCTCCTTCAACTGGCTTGGTCAGAGTGACAGTATTACACAGGGATGTGTCATGTAAGATGCTGCAGGAGAGAAAATGGAGTGAGAGGGTAAAAAAAAAAGCAGGGTGAGAAATAAAGGGGGAGGGAGTGCTGGCCAGCCGAGCTTTTTATGGATTATTCATCTTCAGATGACACTCTCTATTGCTCTGCTTGCACCGGCTCAACACTCAAGACCCAAGAAGTGTCTGGTGTGAAGGAGTCACAAGCTTGCCAATACGAATATACCTACCAACCAAGGTGCACAAGCAGCTTTCAGTTTTCTCTGTGTGCATCATTGTGTGCACGGTTAATAAAAGCCTTTTGGTGGCAGGCAAAAGTATGATACAAAAGAATAACAAATAACAGCCAACATTCAAGACCGTTTAGCTGCTTTTGTCTTTACACAGTAGGGTGCAATCAGTCTTTCTTTATGCCTTTCACTAAAATACAAATACATTGTTCCCCAATCTCCACACTGAGGAGAATAGAAACAGACAAATATATGAAAGGTTGTTATAGTTGGTGAAATGCTGGGCTCAGAAAAAGGGCTGCAATTAAACCTTCCAGTTGTAGGTAACGTCAGTGTTTCTCTGAAAGAAGGGAGCAATGTCGCTTCTCCATCTCCTCTATTGTAGTATCATCATTTCACTTGCAAAATGTGCTTTTAAAATGCACATTATAGCTTACTTTTAGCACACCATTCATAAAAAAAAACAACCAAAAAAACATCATTCCCAGAAAACCTTTGGTAAAGTTATTGAAACTGGATTCGGACCTGTAGGGCGAGAGGATGTTGAGCGGTGGCGGCTGCTCGCATGTCTGGTAGGTCTCCTGCAGTGGGACGGGCATTGACTTGCGGTCAAACAGCTGCTGGTCCTGAATGGTGGAACTCCTGAAGGCCTTCCTCATGGTAATGTCCTGAAGAGACACTATGGAAGGAAAGGAAGGATGCAGAACAAAAAAGAGAGAGGGAGAGATGGGAATATCGGTTATTAAATCAGGTTCTTTAAAAAAACATGTGACGCAGGGTTAGGGTTTACCAACTAAGAGACTCTCTGTCTCACTTATGTCTTTGATGAACACAAGCAACCATTTGGCTCCATTCCCTTTATTCCCATTATCATCATCATCAAAACATCACGGAGCACTAAATCTATGAGAAACCACTAATCATCCTCCCTTGGACTAAAGCTGCATTCTTGTCCCAATTGGATAATTCCAGTTCCCCCGACAAAGCAAACCCACACAGCCTCACAACTAAATTAAGCTAAGCCAGGCTAGGCTAGGCTAGGCTAGGCCAGGCTAAGTTCGTCTGTCAGAGGCTGTGGGGATGATTGCCCGTCTTTCGTACAGGAACAGCTGACATTTTTCGGAGGGGTGAAAGAATAACTCGATGCTGCACAGCTGAAGCTTTCAGAAAAAAAAACAGGTTGGAGAAATTGCCGAGGGGAAGAGGAAGAACAGCCACACTTATGCTAACCCTCAATCTGGTCTGGTCAAGTAGAAAACAGCAAGTCTTGGAAAGAAATCCAGAGCCTTGCAACTGGATCTGAACTATACATGAGGGAATGACAGATGGATACACTTTAATTCTGCCCAGAGGAAGACTGAAAAAAGTCATGTGGAATGTAGAAAAAAATGTTGTATTGTACCACACAAACACACACACACAAACACACACACACATACACAACAAAACAACAACATAGAATCAAATACTGAACTATTAGCCCGTGCATTAAGTTGATCGCCAAACAAGCTGAGTTATCAGGACAGTCATTGAATGCTTGTCTTGATCAAATGAGACAAAGGCATTTTACCGTGCAAAGGACAAACTAACGCAATCTGATCTTCCACATTGCAGCAGTGCATCTGGGTAATTACTTCCACACACTCTCTGTAGTGAAGGGCCAGCCACCTGAGGCACTGAAGTATCATTATTAACAAACACGATCAGTGAGCCGAGGGTCGGTAAGTAACACTCTGGGAGAGAGACAGGAGGCCGGAGAATGGAAGAGGGTGATAACGAAACTGCACGGACACAACAGAGTCAGGGTGATGTAAACAAGGGGACTGAGTGAAGAGCCACTAACGGTAAAACAAAGAGCAGGAGCTGACATGCGGGAAGTATTCCCTAGAAATACAGACTAGCTGATGGCCAGGAAGAATGTGGGAATATAAGAGCGGAGGGAAAGACGATAAAACTAACATGCGGAAAGGAGTGGTGTAGAAGAGAGCAAGAGAGAAAACAAACACGCATTAAAACACAAAGCATGACCTCTGTGAGAAATAACGGAAATTCATGAGCGAGGTGTCCCTAAGAGAGGTGCAGTAACCTAAAAAATGTAGGAAAACTGGTAATTAACATCTCGTTTCACGGGAAAACTGAACGCACAACTTTGGAAAATATAAGTCAATGTCAAAACATGAAGTTAGTCTGTGGACTGAGATGGATGTTTGGGCAATAATTTAACTGTTAACCTTCTCTTTCAAATAGGTTTGGTTAACCTGCATGTTTGTTTTTGGTGATGATGCAGCATTTCCAGATCTCAGATATCAACTTGGTGAGTACAATCTTGTTATTAGTGACATGGACGACGCCCTAAAACTATGCAAAATCAGACCCAAGTTGTAATAAACTACCTTTTAAGAACTCGTGCTTGTATCAGTGAGTGCAACGGAATAAACTTCAATTCCTAGATCAGCGACATAAGAGGCGACTAATGATAAGAAAGGGAAAAAAATCAAAGCCACAGTGGCATGACAATTACTGCACACTGCCCAAAGCGATCACAGAGGAGAGAAATGCCAGGTGCAGGGATAAGTGGGAGTAATGGGGAGATCTCAGAATTTGGAGTAGATTAGAGAGGGTAAGGGATAAAGATGTGGAAAAGGAGATATGAACATTAAAGTGATGCTTTAGTGATCCCTGTAAGGCATTTCCTTGCCTCCTTTCCACTGGAAGGTCAGAGTGAAGGTAAGGAACAACATTCTCCCTCTCACTGCTTACAAAATTACAGAGTAAATCCACATAGTAGCCAAGAAGTATAGTCATTGGCCAACCGGTGAGTGTCAATCTGGTGTGGCTGAGTGCTGCATTGCTAAGCAAGAGCGCCGTATCCTGCAGCCCCAATGCATTTAGGGAGAGCAGAGCGCTGTCGGATGGTGTGACCAAAATGTGCAAAGGGAACAAACAAGAGAGAGACAGTGCAGAAGTGTGTGTCAGGACGCATCTGATGCAGACTGAGGCTATAAACCTCTGCCAAGCAACACTGAGCACTGAGAGAGGCACACTGCACTAATCAATGTGGGCAGAAACAAAGAAGGCACACACACACACACACACACACACACACACACACACACACACACACACACACACACAGATGGATATCTTAGCATGATGTTCTACATCCTAATTACAAAATGTCACTTATTCAGCTGAACTACCAATTACACCAATTTAGTGAAGACATTCAGCTAATGAGAAAAATGTAAGTGAGCTTTGAGTGAGAGAGTTAGTGGGAGGTTCTAAATGTGTGTGTGTGTGTGTGTGTGTGTGTGTGTGTGTGTGTGTGTGTGTGTGTGTGTGCACCAGCTGCAGCAGCAGCCTCTGATCTCAGCCTGTGAACCTCCTTATCAGTAAGCCAGTGGTGGATAGTTTCTCTCTCTCTCTCTCTCATATCTTTCTCTGAGACAGATAGCATCTAGCTGAAACACCCTCAACCAAAGAGAGGTGAGGAAGTTATTGTCGCACACACACAAACTTCTCAGCTTCCCTTAAAGTTTCAAGGAAATTATGTGTTCCCTCTTCCCTCTCTTCGCCCCCTGCCTCATCAAGATGCAGTACTACACACAACTTCTGAAGATAAGAAAAGGCGGAGGCCAAACTGTCTTTTAGCATGCAGACACGGCTCTTCATTCAGTTGTACTTCAATGCAAATGCTGCCCTATATTTCCCCTCCTGCAGCCCTGAATCACTCATTCTCCTCATAGTTTTTGCTCAATTTTTCCCCATCCTTTCCTTCTTTCTCTTGTAAACATGTTTATTGATTGTCCTTTTTCTTTCATTTCGTCCTCTTCCTCTCTCTTCTTGTATAAACCATGTAATCCCGTGTTGTGGGTAATGCAAGATGTTACAAAGTAACTCAAGAAGTGAGTAGATGAACTGTATGCATCTCCTCAACGTTTTGGTTTTAACTTCAGAAGGCTTTAATCACAGTGTTTCTTACTCCTGCTTGCTGGTCATCACCCACAATGCTTCTGCATGAGCCGTCATGAGAGTAAATTATGACTCCTACATAATTGCTGAGTGGTTACACCGATGGTGTAATCATGGAAGAGTGGCACCCACCCTCTCCCTCAGGTAAACACTGTTCGCTCTATCAGCACTCTTGCCATCGTTTGCACTGTTAGCACTGTTAGCTGCGAGCCACCGGCTTAGCCGTCTCCATGTTGAGAGCTGTTGAGAGGCAATAGAAATGCTCCCAATTTTGTATACCTTTAACAAAAGGAAGACAAATTTAATATTTCCATAAAATAGTCCTGCTCGTTAATTTGCAGCACTGCTTGAACACCAGAGACACGGAAAAGATAACTTCCACAATATAATTTGTTCTAGAAAATGTACAACATTTTGGTGTTATGGTGAAACTGCGATATAAAATGTGATATACAGTGCTATATTTTTATGTACATTTTTATCCATTTGAATATTTTATTGTTTTTAATCTAAGAAGGCCAAACGCATAGTCGCTGCGAGGGACGGGGGATCAGGTCCCCTCAATATATGTAATTATCAGTGAGAAAGCCAATCTTCTCTCCTCAATATTTAGTGTTAAAATAACTCCAAAATAGTGGATGGTCACTGAACTCCCCCTGCTTAATTTTAGTTTACATGTAAACCACCAACAGTGAACACAAAAGCTGTGAACGCAGCTCTCGGGCGCAACATTTCCTGTATCAACTGCACGCCACAGGTCTACAAGGGGCACCGTATGCACACGTGAGAAAAATAAAGCGCATTAAAACACTGAATCTCATCTGAGAATCTCTGGTGGGAGTCTCTACGATGTAAACTGATCATTTGAAATTCTAAATGTCTTTAAAGCCGATGACTCATCTTCACACTCCAGACTCCAGTCTTTCCAGACACAGAGGAAAATGAAGATACATTAAATCACAAATAGGAGTTTCAGAGTAAATGAAAGACTCTGGACATTTTGTAATTGTATAAACGGGATGTATAGGTACTGCTTTGGTAAGTGTTTTAACCGTCGTGCCAGCAAAGCTTATTTGAATAGACCTTAATACGGAGAAGCAGAAAGACAGAGAGAGATGAAAGGGAGATAAGGAGAGGTATAAAAAAAAGTGCCAAGAAAAATAAGAGTCAAGGAGGGTTAACAAACAGTAGAAGAAGAAAAAAAAACAAGGAAAACAAAGAAATGCAAATAATAAAAGATCAAGAAGTCATGTGAGCGACTCAAAGAGAAGAAAAGAAAAATTGGCAATAGAAGAAGAACCCTCTGATGGAATACAGAAACAGAGACACAGAAGGACTAATGGAAAAAGCAGAAGCAGAGAGGGACCATGGAGTACATAAAGAAACAGTTAGAGCCCACAGGGACTCGGGGTGGCTTTGTGGCCCTCCAAAATGGCCTTCGGCCAGTGCGGTGATATAACGGTGCCATTAACTATACAGGCCATTAGTTTGGTTGGCTGGAGTGACAGTGGGAGGCTAGCCTGACAGCACACAAATAGCATCCACGCAAGATGGAGGGAGAGCAGAGATCAATCAGAGAGATGGGAGTGGGCAAGGGTGGACAACAAAGACAGAGAAGGTGTGTGTGTGTGGGGGGGGGGGCAGTCAGCGGTCAGGAGAGGAGGAAGAGGAGAAGGGGTCTGGGGGCCTAAAGGGCAACATGTGGAATGTTACGCTTTAAAGGCTTGAGGAGATTTGGCAAGGTGAGTGTGTGTGTGTGTGTGTGTGTGTGTGTGCGTGTGTACATGTGTGTATCGGTCTGAACATGCATTAATCATCTGATTAAGCACTTTTGACCTCAACCACTGCACACCAATGACACTGCATACATCACTCCGGCCTCGACTGCCTCTCACATCTCCCCGACCTTCAGCCAAACATCTTTCATGTCGTCCACACTCCGTGTCCGTATGCTGATAACACATCATTCGCTTCAGTGAATCCTGCAAGCCTCTCTGTGTCTGTGTCGGCGACCGAAAACAGCTGAGACTGATCTTTATTACCAATACTGGGAAGAAGCAGCAATAATCATAAATAAAAGCAATGAAAAAAAAACATTTTATGTTCACTACACAAGTTACGTAGGGCCCCGCCTCCCCCTCATGTCAAAGCGGATGTTAATGTTTACAACTTGAATGAGAGGATGAAGCGGAACAATCCTGGTCACGAAAAGAGAATTTAACACCATGAGGGTGAATTGCGGGAACAGCAAACAGGTAAACGTGTGCTCTCTCAGTAACGTGAAGTTGACGTGCCACCTTGCGTCTCTTTAGTCTGTCTGTCTTGCTAACTTCCTAGCTTCCTGCCTGATGGGACGAAAGCAAACAGTCAGTCCGTTTGGGGCGGGGTCCCGAATGATGCAGGAGGCCTTTTTCCTGCACGTGCTGGTGTAAACCATCTGCTGCAGTGACTGTCTGTCTACAGCAGAGCAGTTACCGTACCCCACGGTGATGCAGGAAGTGAGGATGCTCTCCACCACACACCTGTTGAAGGAGGTGGGGACTGAGGTGCCAAGACCAGCCTTTCCGCAGAAAGTACAGGTGTTGGTGGGCCTTCTGAAATATGCTGATTGTGCTGATGCTCTGGGTGAGGTTAGCTGCGACAGCTGCTCCTCCAATGTGGATGAGAGGGGGAGTGGTGCCAGTCTTCCTAAAGTCCACTATCATCATTTAGTTTTTTACATCGATTTTTACACTTCCTGCCTGTACTGAGACTCCTAGCTGTGAGTGATGAGTCCCACTAATGGCGTCTAGCATAACTCAGCTGTGAATCAGAAACCATTTCTGAGTGTAATCTGTCACTAAATGTTCTTTTTTTTTGGTCATTAAGGGTTTTAAAGAACTTCAAAGAGGCCCGCGAGGGATTTTGCGAACAGTATCTGTAAAATACATATTGTGTGCTCGGCTGTCCTCCACCCTACCCGACCCCCATCCTCCCTCCCCTCATTTATCCCTCTACAGTCCTGATTTATGGTCCCATCCTTGCCTGCACTTTTCCCCCCTCTTCTTCCCTCCTCTTCTCATGCCGACCACAGACCCACACTGACAATTACAAGGCAAGTCGTACGCTTTCAACTGTGTACAGCAGCATGTGTTTGAGGGGATAAAGACAGGGTGGGGGTGGGGGTGAAGGGTGGCATTTACAGGAAACAAACCCCCTCGCTAAACTCCTCCCACAACTGTCCATCTATCTGTCACACGACTACCTTGCTGTTATAGTGATTTGATTTTTACAAGGGTCGAGACGGGAAATGCGGGTGTGTCCATTCACAAGACAAATTCATTTGGTTCTAAGTGTGTGTGGAGGAGTCGAACTGAGAGGGAAATCAAAGGTACAATCCTTTTACACTCCACTGCTTTTGCTGCAGTGCCCTGTATTATGTGCCCATCCCTCTATCCCTCCATCTTTCTTACTCTCCTCCTCCCCTCCGACTCCCACCCCACCACCGCACACTTAAACTGCAACTGAGCTGATCCTTATCCACTGTCTCTCCAGCCAGTGCTTCAGGCTAAAGGGTGGGAAGTCAAGCTTATTTATGAAGCATAAACACACAGAATCACTCATAATCTGTGTCCAGATGCAGAACCATCACATGAATATGAAACAAGGAGCCGTGTGCAAAAACGATACAAAGACCGGCTTTGTTGTTACTGTTATTTCCCTAAATTAATCTGTAGATGTGTATCAAGATACAGGCTATTATCTTATCCTCTGCAGGGTATTATAGCGAGCCTTGTTGCATGAGAGAAGGAGTGCATGAGTGTGTCTTTGCCCTCTAACCTCTAGAATAATATGGACTCACTTATCAGTTGAGACGCCGCGCACAACAGACTTCCACAATTAGATCACGCGCACACAATCATTCACTTAGGATGGCTTCAGTGACAGGGTTAGACGAAAGGGTGGTGAGATTAGAGGAGGGAGATGAAGCAGGGAATGGTGAGAGAATGGCAGGTGAAGGGAGAGGAGACGTAAAACACAAACCTGTGAGTCTTTAAAAACTAAGAAACAATTCATTGGCTTGTAAAAAGGTATCAAAGCCTGCGCTTGCATTCACAGAAGAGCCATAAGCAGCGAGTGCAGCGCAGCGAGCATTTTACTGCCTCTGTGTCAGTGACAAGAAAGCAGTTAGAGTAGCATTGTGCAGAGCCGTAAACACACTGCGGGCCCACGGGGAATCGATACAACGCCTTGGAGCATGGGATTACACCGCTGCGATTCCCTCTCTTTTTTTTTTTTTTTACTTTGCACCCCCTGCACTCTCCTCTCGCCACACTACCCTCTCATCCCGCCTCCCCTCTCTCAGGCTAACCGGGCTTACCTGACAGTCTCGCCGATTATCGCATTCCTTTTTATTGTTGCCCACCACAGATGCAGCCCGACACACGGATCCAATTTCTCCTCACAAAGAGAGGGCCTTTAGTGGGTACACAAGCATCCAGCCAAAATGAAACCAGGGGGAGGCAATGGTTTGTACTATTGAGGGTGAAAAATGATATTGTCTCATAGCTGCCTGTTCCTCTAATAACAGCCATTAACACTGGAGGGGGAGGAGAGACAGGCGAGCTCCATCACACAGCTGACACTCAAAGGCACCAACAAGTGCACATCCGGTTTGGGGCAGTAAGAGGTGAAGGTGTGACCAACGGAAAACATTTCAAAGAAAAGAGTGCATGAGTGTTTGTGTGTGTGTGTGTGTGTGTGTGTGTGTGTGTGTGTGTGTGTGTGTGTGTGTGTGTGTGGCTACGTTACTCACATTCCTCTTCTTTGGGGTCCAGCTGTGTGACACTGATGGAGAGGCGGTCCACGCGCTCTTGCAGGGAGTTGACCCGGAAAGAGAAGGTGTGGGCCTCGTTGAACAGCTCTCCAAACAGGTCTTCTGCATATTTGCCTGCATGCACGCACACACAAGCAGAATTTTAGTTTTTTATGGATTTCATGCTCATGAAGTACTCAACAAAAAGCCATTAACATTTTTTTATGCAGCGATAATGAGAAAAACGGTCTTTTAATTAAATTTCCTCAAAGTGTAATTTCTCACTTTTCACCAGCCGTTAGTTGTGTTTTACATCGGCTGTCTCTGGGGACTTGTAGTCTATAATTCTGAGGTCCTTTTTGTTTTGAAAAGGTTGACTGCAGTGCTTTGTCAGACACAAAGAGAAAACTAGGAAGTGCTGCTGTTCTTTGTAAAGCATCATAGCTTAAAGATGTGTGATTACAGATATTAAAAGATGAAGAAACGCTGTGTTAGTGGTGACGAGAAGTCCTTTGGGAACCTAACGTTGGAGGCTGACTGCTCCAATGTTAGACAGCTGCGTGAAGATTAAATTAAAGAGGAAAACTGTTACTTTAACTATTCAGACAGGCACGACGCTGGACAGACACGAGTCAGGGCAGCATGACTCGTGTCTGTTGGCTGCTGCAATGCTTTCAGCTCTGTTGCTGGCTGTCAGTGGAGTCTGCTCAACTACTTTTGAACCAGATGCTGGTACAAGCGTCTCTACTGCTGCCCGGCGTGATTGATTCCTCAGCTGACAGCGCTGTCCGCAGCAGGAGCAGCAGGAGAAACGCTCCGTGGTGTGCTAGGATTTTACAACTGAACGACCAGGACTCACAATCGGATGTTTTCACATCACAGGTGACGAACAGCTTAAGTGTCTTACAGTTAAAACATGAGATTAATGATATAATGTAGCGGTTAAGTGCGGGGGGGGGGAAAGTGATCTGCAGAGGGGCTGAACTGATACTAACAAAGAAATATTTGTAGGTATTGTGTTCTGAAGAATAGACATCAATAATAATGTTGAGTGTTTAAAAATATATAAAAAAAGAAAAAGCATGAACCAATGAACCACAAGCACATGACAAATTACTGTAAGACCCCCCTCTGAGTCGACTGAAAATCAGCCCTGAGTTTCATCATAAACTTACTAGCGAAGATATGCAATTGTGAAAACTGATCTTGGATGTGAAGGATTATCAAATGTGTCAGTTAGTTTTCTGAATATTGTATTGCCTGCTATGTACTGTCCAGGAAATCAAGACTGACAAGTAGGCATTAGCTGACTGAGTACCTAATCGACTTACATGGAGCCGAGGTGCGTGAACAGTATGTGTGTGTCCATTGAAATAGCTGTATGAGAGAATGAATGGGTTTCTGTGTGTGTGTGTGTGTGTGTGTGTGTGTGTGTGTGTGTGTGTGTGTGTGTGTCTGTGCCACTGACTGAGGCTGCTGAGCTGGCGTATGACGTTGGCCAAGGAGATGTTAGTCACACACTCCAGCTCATTCTTGATGTTCCTTGGCAGCACCGTGTGGCACAGGTGCCTCGGCTCGATGGTGCGCTTCACCAGCGGCATCCTTCTGCTGCGACACCACTACCTGCAGGAGTCGGGTGGAGAGGGACAGGACAGAGGGAGGGGGAGGTATGAAGGAATAGAGGACAAAACTTAGTTAGTATGACTATTGTTGTTATAACTTGTGATTTCGCTTTTTACAACAATAGAAGACACTCGTTGCTTTGCTCAGACGGCACCAGAATCGAGTTTCAGGGTATAAAGGGCGTGTGGAGAGGGAATACATTCATCAGGATCCTGAAGAAATAGAAAATGCAACAGAATAGCAGCCATGTCGCCTCAGCTGTGTCTTTTCCTCTTCATCATGCATAGCCAATATAACAAACCTCATCACTTTGTCTGCCCACTCACTCACCCATGCTAATGGCATTAAGGGCTGCAGTGCTGTTCTGCTTAGGCCCAATTCTCCTCCATTCACGCCAAAACAAGGACGACTTCCCAAAACCACAGAAGATACAGAGGCTGAAGTGATCATCAACAAATACGACAAATAACACCTTGTCTCTCTGCTGCGATGATATAATTAGAGCAAGTGTGTGGAGTGATGTAGAGATCAGGTGGACTGACTGATTGACAGTGATAAGGCCTCGTTAAAGCACTGATTCAACATTCATTGACGTGTGGTACTTTTAATATCCCGCTGTATTCTTAGCGGCGTTGCCGTCACCGAGGGATGAGCATGATTATTGACCGTATCCATAAAAATGTAGGGCAAGGAAGGCTATTCTAGGAAGTGGCCCAGCTATGGATGTTTAGAGGGGAGGGAGAGGGAGCCCAGTAAAAAGGCTTTGTTGAGGTGATTCATCTAGGAAGCGGCTTAAATGGGGGCAAAAATGCCCAAAAAAGGAGAGAATGAGAACCTGCACTCCTGAAAGCCGTTGTTTAAGTTGTTTGAATAAGAATGTGCGGCCGATGTTACAAACCCAAACACGGTGTCAAATTTCTCCCCACTTCTTAAATAACAAGATGTCGTCTCTGCTCTTTCGAGATCTTTATTTTTAAATGTCCTCCCACAGTTACTCCTTCACCCACACACACACACTTGACCCGGTGTGCGCTGACATTTTCTACAGCCTCCAGAAGTTTTAGTAATGAAGGGCTAACTCTAACACTCGCCACGGTGGAGGTGTAAAGTCAGTTTTTAAGGTGTTAACCTTTAACAAACAGGCCCAACACCACTCAATGTAACATCTACTGTACGTTCAGGAGGGTCATTTTGAAAACACAGGCTCGGTCTAGCATTCTGGCATTCTGGCAAATGCCAAATGGGGCGTCCCTACCTAAAATGCAAGGCAGGTGGCACCGATTATTGTTACGGAGCTAGCCAGTCAGCAGCAGCACTGCCAATGCGGTGACTAAAACCTCCTATTTGTGGTTGAGAGCGGTGTATTTTGTTAATGTGCTGTTGGCTTTAATTGAGTGTAACTGAGCTGTAAATCCTGAGATACAGGTGAATTTATTTCTAGTAATTCTGCTTTTGGCTTTTGCTTTTGGCTCCTGTGGAGATGAATGTGAATGTTTGGCAGCATTCATAAGCTGTTGGCGTTAATTGTGCGTACGTGAATTCCATTTTTGGGGTTTCCGTGAGAAATATTCGAGGATATTCGAAGCTTCGCCGGGGGGGGGGGGGGGGACGACACAACACCAACTGTCATATTTTCCTTAAACCTGCGGTCATTATTTACTTATGTTATTATTATATTACTTATACTCATATCATTAACTATTATTTACTTTGCTATCATCGTCTAATGGGAGATGAGGACAAAAGTTTGACTTCAAGGATTTCCCTTTTTTATTATCACAGCAAATAAATTGCAGCAATAGCTCTTGAAAACTAATTTGCTCACAGGCCCATAAACAAATGAATGAATAGACTGCAGTCTAAACAAATGTAGAAAATAAAAGACCTGTTGATCTGTTTATCGATCTGCCCTTCTCCATTTCAATACCCGGGAGAGTGTCTTTCACACACACACACACACACACACACACACACACACACACACACACACACACACACACACACACACACGCACACATGATGACAAATGTATCTGCTGCGCAAGTTCACACTGTTTGAACCCCCAAACTGGCTAATTTGCAGGATTAATACCTCTATTCTTATATGACATTTAAAAAATCAAGTACTGAATAAATGACCGAGTTAAACAGAGACATAACAGGAGCAGATGATGGCAGCAAAGGGAATCAGCATTCACTCCTTCCTCTCTAAGCCGCACAAAATAAAAGCACATAGAAGTAGTTGTTAAGTGACGGTATTGATTCGGCCGGCCTGAGCTCCTCAGGGTGGATTTTCAAGTAGCAGAGTAGAGATTAATAGTTTCCTTTGGTTTCAAATAAAGAACCAAAAACGCCGCGCTCAAACGTTGAGCGGTTACTGAAGAGCATCTGTGTTTTCAAAGTCATCCATAGAATCATAAAACCAAATGTATTTATGGAGCTTCATTCCTGTTTGGTAAATAAACGAAGACAAAAGGAGAGAGGAAGACTACTGTAACAATTCTGCTATTTAGTTCTAGTTTGCGTTTTCTTTGGTTACAAGACTGTTTCTTTGCATATCTTGAAAACATCAACTTGTATTTTTTTTCTTTACAGTATCACAGGCTCAATTACATTTTCTTGATATTTGTTGACACGTCATTAACGCTGTTAGCTCGCGTCACTTTTCAAAGACGGCCTCGCCACAGTGCACTCGTGGCATCTGTGTGTGTGTGTGTGTGTGTGTGTGTGTGTGTGTGTGTGTGTGTGTGTGTGATTAATGACTGCAGCATACATTTGCCGCCTGGCTGATTGGACATAAGTTAGGACTGCTGTCCAGAGGAGGGACAATAATGACGGAAAACATTAGCCATGAGCTGTGCCTCCTTGAAGCCATTCAATAGGAGCTCCGGTACGACATTTAACTTTAAAGTGAAAGTGATTTAGGAGGCGAGTCCAGCAGAGTAAATGATTTCTAATGCGCAGATGTCGTGTGACGAGACAGTGGCTTATGAAGACATTATGCTTTTTGATGTGTCAGGACTTTTCCCAGACTGCAGAGGTGTTGCAGAGGCATTCATTACTTGCGTGTGAGAGCAGTCCGCTGCTGCCATGATGGTAACACCTAACAATCTACATCAAGCAAACCGATGCCCTTTGACTAAAGTTCTGTACGTTATCTGGTGGACCGGTTTGACAAATATCTGTAAAACAAGAGGCCTCTCCGATCATCCCCGATAAAGAGAGTTGCAGACAGAGTTGCACATGAAGTGGCTATTTGATTCAAACTTCAAACTCTTTTGCACACAACAAATGACAAACTGAGTCTAAGGGGGAATGACCAGACTGACAGAGTCCCTTTCTGGATAGCAGGTCTGGGGTCTTAGAAACCGCCCTGCTTCGCCCACACACCACTTCCAAAAACTCTCCACGTCCACTTTCAAAGACCACAGTAGAGTTAAATATACAGCTGGGTGAGTGGAAACCTTTTTATCTTGACTATTTCATAATGACACCAGACTAACCAACGGAGTACTCTTACTTGTAGCTAATGGTCGACCATGATTATCAGCTGATTTTCCACAAAAGTGCTGAAAGTGTTTATGACGGCCTGGTGATTACTCTCTCTGAGACAGATTTCTGACTATTCAGCACAATAGAAAGAATGGACGTGGAGGACTGAATTGACAGATCTAACACTGAGAAAATTACAGTCTTCCATTTTCAATTATATCCTAATTTAATGAACGCGGCAGCTGAAAGACCCTTGTGAGAGAACCATGCTTTTCCCTATGCGTTGCATTCCTTTTTTCATTTTCCCATCCAGTCTTCGGGCTAGCCTGCCTCATTTCTCTCTGTACACCCATTACCACTGTCCTCCTATACTTTTTTTACGATCCATACATCTTGGGGTGGTGCTTTCCCGCTGTCACTTATCACCATGGCAACGGCTGCAGTGGGACGCCATTGGTCACTTTATATATAATATCCCACGGAAAGGCAAAGACGGTGGACAACAACAGAGAGAGGAAGGGGGTGAAGGGGGAGGGACGAAGGGGCCTGGGATCAGGGTGTCCAAACAGTGATAGCAACTGATGAATGGATGCAATATGAGAGGGAGGAGGAAGACGAGGGAGATGTGGGATTGCTCGTCCATTGTGCGCGAGCACAAAGCAGGGTGAGGGACGGCACGTGCCAGAGGACCTGCACTGGTGCGGCTCATTGCACTCGGGACAATATGTCCGACTACTAGAGGCTGTAATGAATCCTAACGGGGCATTTACTCACTCACACTGCCACACAATGTAGCAGAGGACCCCTCAATATGGAGCAGGTCAGGGGCCTTTTAACTCGGAGGGCTAGAGACAGAGCCTAGATACAACACCAGCTACGATTTGATACAAGCACACAGAAATTATGGATAAACAGGTGATTATTAATTCTACTGAGAAAGCATGACCAAAAAAAATGTAATAGGAAACGTCCAAAAAACAACTAATATCTAGCAGCAGTGCAATTTTTTTTTCCGCCACAGTTTGCCATCACAGTCACTGTTTCTGTGAAACTGGATACCACAAGAGGAGAGGAGCAGCAGAGAAAGACACTAGCAGTAAACCAGACAAGGAGTTGGTTGGAATTTAAATCAAACGGCCTCGGGCTTCTGAAGAAAAAGCGATCTGATCATTAAGTGATGTACAATTCATGCTCTGAGGAGTTATTCAAACTGTTTTTCTGACACAATGCACAAATCAAGAGTCTGCTTTTAACCAAGGGCTCACATACTGAGTGCAGATATTCTGCAGCGTTCACCAAGTTGTAGACTTTCTAATACCACACAGAATGCAATTTAAAACCCATTTCATGATCATGCCGTCCAAAGTCTATGTCCCACAATAATTCCTAAAGATACAATTAACCAAATTAACCCGTCCCAGATAATTGGCAGAAAATGGATGGATAGATAATTAATTTTATTTAATTTCATTTTAAGCTAAAATCAACACTTGCTCCTTTAAAGACGAAGCGCATCCTTCTGTAAATGCTGTAGCAATAATGGTGGTGTTTGCTTTAGGTCTCTATCGTAACAATCACACTTTAAGTTTTAGGTGTATAATGTTTCCCAACAGCCTCACAATCAGATACTAAAACATTGTAGAGATGATATTACTGCCTGCAGAAAGAAGACTTGAAATCAAAATACTTTTAAATAACTTCTAAGGCCTTTATCCCGACTTTTCAAGACTTACAGAAGAAAACATGCATGTAGTCATAAATATAATAAAAAGAATTGCAGGTTTGTCCTTTAGTTATTGACTGTAACTTGTAAGAGTCAACAATTCAGTTACTGCAAACGACCATGTGTGCGTCTTATTTAGTGACGCACTCTCATAAAAACCCTTCCTCAAAGCTTGAGGTTAGTTTCATTCTGTATATGAAATTAGCCTGAACATTTTGTCCTTTTATTCTGTAGACTTGGTTCCTTCCTACACTGTGAACAGCTGCAAACATAAAAACACAGACCTCTAATGAGGGAAACTGGCCGAGCCACAGCAGCCAATGGCAGAGCGAGCAGAGATCAAACTGGCAAAGCTTCCCAGCAGCTGGTTTAAATTAGTAATGCAGATATGCGGTGCGGGGCGACATGCAGCTCATTTTCCAAACAAAACAAGGGAGATGGGAAAAATAAATAAAAACGTATGTTGTGAGACTTCTGTTTCTTTCAACTGGTTGAAAGACTTTTCCTTTTGCGACTGCGGAGGCTCAACACGAAAAATAAGACGTCTGGCTCATCATTCTTGTTATTCTAATGAGGCAGCTATGAATTTGTAACTGCTATTTGTTCTTTCATTATCTCTCTCATTAGCACACGAGGCTGGAAACGTTTCGTCTTTCCTTTTAAAAACAGCTCGAATGGCAAGAAACTTTTTAAGATAATGAAATGCTGATGTCTTCCTGTTTGCCTTCAGTCTTATTCAGCAGACCTGTCGTACAAACTGGTTGATTTTGAGCTTACCCCATGTCCTAACACTTTCCCACTGTTGGTGGGAAAAGGCTGCTGGATTTGAGAGGAGAGCCGGCGCCTCTGCACAGGAAAGGGTCCCTGCTGCACATGTGCAGGACGAAATAACATGCACAGACACACTGAACATGTTGAACTTCTCTGAAAGCAAATGAGGTTCTTCTCAAAGATCTATGCAAATAGTCGACCGCTTTCACACACACACACACACACACACACACACACAAGCCCCTTTATTTGAGTCCCCGCCTCCCTACCCTTCACAGCCGATCACGTTGGCAGAACATATCAAGGCATGTGCCAGTGTGTCTTGATGCCAATTAAAATTCTGTACCAGCCGGCACCCCTTCAGCTGTGAGATGACACCTCGCAGGCCCTCACCAGTTAGGTGCTATAAAAACACACA
This sequence comes from Anarhichas minor, assembly GCF_050575085.1. Lineage (NCBI taxonomy): Eukaryota > Metazoa > Chordata > Actinopteri > Perciformes > Anarhichadidae > Anarhichas > Anarhichas minor. The sequence goes on from NW_027466582.1 coordinate 7,556,131, forward strand.
CACACCACGTGCGCAGACCTCTGAAAATACACCTGCAGCACTAGTGCTGTCAGGTTGTGCTCAGACCGGTACGCTAACTAGGTTTGCAGGTAGTCGGAAACTAAACAGGGAGCTTGTGGCAAGGGATGCAGGGACATAAACTTACTTCCTCGCCTCAGTAACGTTTTTTGACTGCAGTGTATTCCTCCTCATATTGTTTTTGACACGCTGTCTAACTTGCGCGTAAACAAAATCTGTTCTGCGGTAGTGTTCCCACCGGCTGTGCGCTGGAGTTTGGGCGCTGAAGTTTTGTTCACGGCCATTTTTTTTTGTGTACATGTTAGTAAGAGGTCCAAATCCATGCAGGGTGTGAAGCAAGGCAGTCATTTAGCACTACGCCCTGCCGCTCTCCTCTTGACACAATCAGCACTGATCAAAGTGAAAAATCCTGGCGCGCTGGCACTCAGATGGCATTCAGGTACTCAGATGGCACGGATCCATTGGCTGGCTTGGCTTTAATGTTGCCAGTCAGCTGTAAACAAGTTTCCGAAGACGCTTCAGAAAACAAGAAAACAAATATCGACTGCAATACCGACTGCTCAAAATGTAAAACCACAATCCCCGGGTGTTATCGACTGGAAATGTTCTTTTCTCTATTATCTCTATTTTATTCCAGTTCAAAAAACTAGCACAATTAGCAAAACTGTGCCCATATGTAGCACTATTTATATTGACTTTGTAATACTCTTTATGCGTGGAATTACACAGCCATTAAAACACGTTGCTGTTGTCTTTTTTTCTAAGCTTTCCTCTGTATGAAGAGAAATCCACGTGACTCATCGGAGGCCGTGTGTCCACGTTACTTTACACTCAGAGCATCAACGATGAGGCTCATACTGAGTGAGTAGTTGGACACAGCCCACATTGTACTTTGTTACAAAGACCTTCGATTGCTTCGGACGTTCATTTAGCAAACACGCTTTATCCAACTGTAAACGTCCACCGCTAAATATTCATGGACGTCTGTGTGACAACATCAATGAGCAGAGTGTGCGATGAACAAACAGACTCAAAGAAGTTTATCTGCTGAGCGCACAGAAACCCACTGGTATGAATAATGAAGGCCTGCTGCTCAATAATAAATGTCTGCATGCTCGTACTGTGCAGCTGTGCTTGTTTGGCCTTTTGAGGTAAATTTCATTATACCGACTCCCTTGCTGTTCATACAGACGTGAAGGACATGCACACAAACTAACCACTGCAGCAAAACCCCTGTCAGCTCTGACGACAGAAAACACTATCAGGCAAAAGAAAAAGAAGAAGAAGAAAATCACCAAAAAGCGAGCGCACGATGCATACTCACAAGCCCCGAGACACAGGAGTGCTACTTAAGCCCGCCAAGATGCTTGTTAGGAAGGCAAAACACAGATACAGTGGACATGCCTGCTGGTGGCGCCGGCGGCTGTAATCTTCTTTTGGTGGTCTGGCTGTTTCGTATTGTTGTTACTGATGATGCCACTAAATAAGGGAATCTGTTGCTTTTGTGGTTGATGCCGACTTTTCTTTGCACGTCTCTCTGGCCTATATGACGCCTCATGCACCGGCTCACAGAGGCCGTGAAAATTATGTTTTTACACCAACAAATGTGAATTGAAGCAGAATGTTTTGTTTGATAAAATCATGTTCAATTCAATTCAATTTATTTTTGTATAGCCCAAAATCACAAATTACAAATTTGCCTCAGGGGGCTTTACAATCTGTACACATGGGACATCCTCTTGTCCCGGAACCCTCACATCGGAACAGGAACAACTCCCCCAAAAAAAAGCTTTAACGGGGAGAAAAGAGGGAGAGACCTGTGGGAGAGCAACAGAGGAGGGATCCCTCTCCCAGGATGGGCAGAAGTGCAATAGAAGGTCGCGTTGTATCGGTATCGATTAACCGTGTTTTGTCGGTAACTGTGCTGTGCCACAGATGATGGACCTAGTCTCTCCTGTTAAATCATACCACGTGTGCACTATTTAATGTACAAGTGCGAGTTATGAATCTCAAGAAGAACGTTGCCTTTTGTTGCATGTTGAACAAAAGTTTCCAAGCTCCTGTGCAGAGATGGAGGTGGTCAAAAGCTTTTTTTGGGGGGGGGGGAGGGGGGGGGATACACCAGATGGAGTAATAGACAGAGAGAGAGAATGATGCAGCTTAAGGCACATTTAAAGAAAGACTAAAAAGCAGCGTGAGTAGCATCGGAGAAAGCGAGAGATCTCCCTCCTCTCAGTGACATCAATGTCCACACCAGAGGCTCTGTGTTGCAAAGCAGTGAGGTAGGATAACAAACAAGAGAGGCTTTCTATTACCTCATTAATACTGCAATGTTTCAATCTATTGCAACACAGTGGGCACTGTGAATACTGTACAGTGTACCGTGATGCACTGAGTCACACAATCTGACTGCTGTATATCCCAGAGGGCAACATGTCAAAAGCAATTACACGTTGAGTGTAAAGACATGGCACCCTACTTTTCCACATCTGAAGTGCCCTTTAAGCACTCACCTTTTCATTTTCTGTAACCCCCCCCCCCCCCCCCCCCCCCCCCCCCCCCCCCCCCTCTGTCAAATCACGTAGTTCTGGTTAGGGAGTGCATATTCAGCCCGCTGTGGATGTGTGATTGTTCTTCTTTAATTTCCTTTGATCTACATCTAAGAATACGTCGCGGTAAGAGACAGAGAAGAAGAGTGGTTTTAAAGTGTGCTGGTATCGCTTGGAGGCAAAGTGTATTTCAGTCTCTCATGCACCACTGCCTCTTGGAAGAAAGAAACATGTGTAAACACAGGAGGGGGTGTTGAATATTTTACTTTACAAGGTACAGACCGTACCCTGGACGCTTTTAACAGTAACTGGCAGCTATCGATTCACTTCTTTCTTTTTAATTTGAATTTAGTCAAAACTTAATAAATTAGGACTCTATGTCATTTCTTTAAATTTAAATCAACCAGTGCCTCAAGAGTCAAAACAAATGTCAATTAAAGGGTTTCAGTCGACCAAGGACGGGTTCAATGCTTTAAATACAGCAACATCCCTTATTTGGGTTGGTAGTGATTTCCCCCTGCAGCTGAAATCTCATTTTGAAATCAAACTTTCCACATTTTTACATGCTGAAACTATCGAACCAAAATCTAGGCATGAAGCACACTGCCCACACCGAGAAACATCTATAAAACAATGCTGATGGAACCGGGTCAATTATACCCCAACAACTGATTCAACAACCATTCAGTGAACTGAGTGGAACTTGGCAGCAGCTGAGAGGAAGAGAGACAAGAGAGGGGAAGCGGGGAGGGTTTTTTTTTGGGTATAAATCGGGCCGATCACACGGAGCCCAAGGGCAGCTGTGCAAACCTCTCATAAGCTGTCTCTGGAGTTTGTGAGCGATGTCACAGTCTGTGTCTGGGCACGAAGATGATTCTGGGGACAAAGTGCTGGCAGACCAGGGCGGCGGTGGTGAGTGAAGGTGCCCTTCCCGTAAGGAGGCCTGAGGCGGTGCCAGTAGGTACAGAGCAGCAGGAACGACGCCAAGTTCAGGTTCAACGACACGCTCTGCGGACTACAGCCATTTCTAATGAGACAGGAGTTTAATGCACACACACAAGCAAGCGTGCCGAGAGTGGTGATTCAATATACTGCCACGTTGTGGCCCATTAATAAAGACATTATAAGGGCAGATTATGAGAGTGGGGATTTTATAAACTCTAATACCGAAATATAAGGATTCCTAAATTTTGGTTGTGATCATGAAATGTACTTAACAAGACATTTTTACAACTGAAAAACAAACTCGTTTCATGGAAATACTGTTTCTAAATTTCTATATGACCTCAAATATGTAATTGGGTTCTTGTGACTCCTCAGCTGCCATTTACACGAATACCAAAATATCTGTGGTAAGTTAATAAAAAAACTGAAATATGATCTAGCTCTACATTAAACAAGTTTTAAAATGATGATTTGTATGAATTACAAAGACATCCCTGTCTTTTCGCACACACACTGAGAGCAAAGTGATGCCACAGTGGCAGTTGCTCACTATCCTCGGGGCCTTTTTCCTTCTATCGAAACGACATGCTCATTGGGGGTCAACAGGTCAGCTGCAGGCGTCATGTGACCTGTCTCCCATGACATGTCAGCACCCTCCACCCCCTCCGTGCACCCACACACACAGTCCTGACAGCTCTGCTGAAAAATGCCACTGCTAGGCAAAATGGTGGGTGCCACATTCTGCATACAAATGGAAAAGGGAGCCGCGGTGAGCCGGGAAAGAATGAATGTCGACGGAGCGTCGGGGGCTAAAGAAGACAAAATGTGGCCTTGTATTAACAGCACTGAAGAAGATTGACTCAATTAAGGCCCTGACCCTCCACTTACTCTGCCATTATATTGAAAAATGCTGAAGACACGGATTCACAGTGCCTGCCAGGCAGCGAGATGAGCTTTTTGAGATCGAGGCAGACTGTTACTTGATTCTATTTGCTGTATTTAGATGGTATGCGAGTCCAGAGGATCACAATTCAGACAAGAGACACAATACGTCCTTTTCCTTTTTACACAGCTAACGCGCACGCAGATATGGATTTGATCATTAGATCAAGCCCGATGCGGTGCCTTGTCTCTGGTGAAGGCGATATGGGTGACAGTGGGACCGAGAGGGATGGAGACAAAAGCACCTATCGGTCCCTTTTTACCCCCCTCTTAAGTTTGGCTTTCACCGCGCATTGTAAGGCTCTCTGTTCGTCTCCAACGTCTTGAAAGGGAAAAGCAACTCCAATTCTTCCTGCTGGTACAAAGCCTCTCGCTCTCCTGTTCTCTCCCCTTGGTTGCCTCTATTTATTCGTCTTATCAGTGGGCATATTTCAAGCCCCTGGCCTTTCCTTCAGTATGAAGTGAGGCCGGTGTATGTGTGTGTGTGTGTGTGTGTGTGTGTGTGTGTGTGTGTGTGTGTGTGTGTGTGAGAGAGAGAGAGAGAGAGAGAAAGAGAGAGCATAAGAGACAGAATTCACAGCAATCGTTATCACAGCTCCCACACGATTCCTTGTTATCTTTCCCGGTCAGTCAGACTTTGGCTTGTCTGTCGTCCCCCTCATCTCTGCACCCCTGAATGTGTGTGTGTGTGTGCGTGTGTGTGTGTGTGTGTAAGGATATCTGAGTCACCATGCCCTTGTCAGTCACCGTCACTGTTGCATCGCTCTCTCAGTCCTGTTGCAATTAGATAAACACCTACTCGGCTTGCTCATAGTCCACCTCTTCCTGTTCTCCACACAGGAGAGCCCTTCATCTCACTACAGTACTGAAGTAGCTCCAGATACTGATCAGATGTAGAGATACTAAACATTTTGCCTGTGCATGACTCAGAACTCCTATCTGTAAAGTTACTTTGGCCCACTCAAACGCCAGCAAACTCATTTTGTGACTGCTGGAAAAACAAGCTGTTTGGTGGAACTCTTCAGGAAGGACAGTTTTGGGGGATTTGCACGGAATAAGATGCTGAGATATCTAAGTAATGTTTAGTTACCCATAGCCATTGTTTCAATAGCATTTCAAGTAGTAGGTCACTTATTAAACCAGCCACATGTTTAACACAACAGCATCATGATGAACCCGAAGCTACGAGCTTTACAAAAGCAAAATACAAGAAAGTGTGTAACTGTCGATGACAGCAATAAGGCCAGTTAGAATACATACACTGATTGGAATTCAATGGCAATATGTAAACGGATCTTTCAGCGAGTACTACAATGCTGGAATGAATCAGCGAAGATTTTCCTCTGTGTAGACAGCATTTGGATAATTCGGAGCTCTAGGCAACATCTAGCCTGGTGAACAACTGCTTCCCTACTCCCACTGCTTCCTCCTTCTGCTTCCTCGTTTCTGCTGTATAGCGTTACCTTCGTTTGAACTCACTGTGGATCCACATAAAAAATTCCCGGTCAAGCCCCGCACGCTGCTGATGCCCAACCAAGACATTATGCTGCCCACAAAACTGGCACACATCATTGGAAGCAGTCTGCGCTGATATGAAGTGGACGTAAGGAGGAAGACTGTGGCATATAGACACGTAAGGAAGAGACAGTGGAAGAGGGGAGAGAGAGACAGACGGTAGAGCATAATGGAGAGTGAGACTGATAGATAGAAGAAGAAGAGGCATTGCAGCAGCGGAGGCAGCGGTGAGGCCGGGCCTGTCTGTCAGCACCTATCTGTCCTCCTGAGGCGAAAAGCTACACAAAGCAGGCTCTCGCCTCAAGTCGGCTCTAACATTTATATAACCACACACACACGATAATGAAATGACTTCTGACCTCCAACGCTGGGTGGACCCATGTGGGCTGCTGCTTTAATGTTAAGCTGGAGGAGGATGGTTTTTATTTTCTCCAGGCAGCTCACGCCAAGCTCGTTTAACTCCCAACGCTGATCTGGCGCTTAGCCAGCTCGGTGCTGATTGAGACACATATCAGAATCACTTTTTTTTAGAGCATGTATGTGTGTGTGCACATACAAGGAATTTGACTTTTGACAGTTTGATGCGTACACTTAATGACATCTTGCTTTGTATTATGAGCTATAGTCTGCAGTTTGCAAAGGTAGAGTATCGGGATCAATTGAAATTTTTAACCTCTAAAGATCAGACACAGCCCTGGCCCTTCATCGCCACACTTTCCCTTTATTCCTCTTGGTATCTTGGATCGCTAAAGGACCCAAACAGGCTCTGAATAACATTACCTGCCAACCGAAAGCCTCGTCATTAATGCGGTCCATCTGCTGCTGTTCACGGGACTCCTTCTGCACTATACTTCCACAGCTCACCGTGCTATGTGTGTATGGACGCTTTAATTAAATGTTGACTTCTTAATTGTGTTGTTAACATTTAAATATACACCTGTCAAAATAATAGGGCATTTTTGGGGTATAAATTCTGGTTGCAACAAAAAAAACGATTGCACAATATAAAGTGTCTTTGTGATGGACGGAGTACAGAGTCTTCTCCTCGTCTCACATTCTATTTCAGAGTCTGTCCCTGGAGATGTCTGTATTATTCATCAAACAGGGGCACCGGCTACACACTCATCATCTGAGGTGCACCTAGCATGTAGTCAGTGAAGTGCACCTCTCTCCTTGTGCACTGATGGAAGGACTGTGCAAATAACAGGTGAAAGCAAGTTTGGTGGATTGAGTATTCTGCTGGATTTACCGGAGATCAAGGAGAGGAGCCGTGTAGAAGAAAACATAAAGCAGAGCAATGATAGGTCCCAGGGTCCCAGGATATTGGTGGTTCTAAACAATATTCTTTGTGGCCCCCCTTCCTTTCTTGCATTTCTTTTTTTTTTGTGTGGATTGACATAAGCCTATTAACCTGCTTATAATACACCATATTGAATTGATTATGAGCCTCCATGTTTTGGCCATGTTTACTGTTTGCTGGGAGTTTTACTTCCAAACACTATTCATATCCATGTAGCCATGTTACAAATATCGTAAATCTCCCAGAAACATTGATTATAGTACCGTAATAAACACAAGGAATATTGATCAACATGTATATATGACTGAAGGGCTCGCATGCTATACGGGGCAGATAAATGTAGAATGCAAGGCCCCACAGTGGTTCATATAGCGATAGATTCATCTCAGCAAGCCGAGTCGCATGATGCAGTACACATGATTCATTGTCAGTGTTATAGTCTCTCTGCCACGGCACTGAGCTCTGAGAGGTGTTCGTCCTTTTTCCATGTTAGTGCTCTGCAGAAGCTAGCTCTTCGCTGGTTAATAACAAAAAAAACAGCCGGGTGGCGCGTGGCTGTGTCAAGAGGACGATGGTTCGCAATTACAGCTCGCTGGCTGGCTACTCATGTATCAACGTAAAGGAGTGCAAATTTAATAATAGCATTTATATAATAAGAGCCTTGGCACACACCGAGCTGTGAGCATGAGTCTATAAGAGAAAGTTAAATAAAAGACTGCTGTGTCTCAGATTATTTCCCATAGCTTGATGTGAGAGATTTGATTTCGTCATCACATCATTTAACATTGTTTGTTAAACTACCACCCCCATGTCTTTACATTTCCTCTGGCACACCACTGAATGGAAGAGGAACTCTACAGTATTTCATATTTCACTGAACCACAACCTCCCCTCTTACCAGTAGCAGTTTCCTCGAAATTGCTGTATGATAATCATTGATAACAAAGAGGAAGTGATTGCTGCGTAAGATTGTTTGGAGTGGGTTCTCTTGCTGAGGATTACAGTGAATTTGGCATTTCCTGCTAACCATCAAAAGACAAAAGGAAGGCGCGCTTGCCTCCACTTCCGATCTTCTGAAGTGGAGGAGAAGGGAACACTTGCAGCCCCTGCTGGGCTTTTATCCGGCACAAATCAGACGAGCCTTGTGCTTGAGCCTCACACCATGGCAAAGTGGAACTGGATCCTCGCTGTGAGCTGTAAATGAACAGCCAAATATTGGCTCCTAATTGAAGGCAGCAGTTGTGTGTGTGTGCATAGGCACCCCTGCTGTAAAATTGTAGACAAACACACTGGGACGCTAAAAGGTTACTTCCCCTTGTGCTCTCCTTCTCTTTTCTCAGCACTTTCTTCCCTTTAGCATCCTTTTATAAGCCACGGCCTTGGTCTTTTCCTTCTTTTAAAGGCTATTTTTATAACATTTCTGGGGTTTTTTTTAGACCGTCTATGGTAAACAAACATGACAAAGAAAATAGGAGCACGTTTTTTAGCTGCAACAGCAGTCTTGAGCTAGACATGAAGCAAAAAGAATTGTGTGAGACGGATTGATTATGTGCCTAAAACAAAACCCTATTGCATCTTTTATTTTCTACTTTGTTCTTGTCACTAATTCTTCACTGTCTTCCCCTCTCTACGTCTTCCTCGCTATTCCTTGTACTCCTCTACCCGACTCCGGGAGAGGAACTGAGGAGAGAAATGTGTGCTTATGAAAATCCTAATGAAAATGCAGCGCGTCTGTAATTGAATACGGACGTCTCAGTTCTGACACGAGGGATTCAAGCTGGATAAACGTGCATCGCCTCCCATTTCTCTAGCCTCCATCAATCATCACGCAGCACCGCGAGGACCGGTGCACCGGCCAATCCAACTCACTGAGAACCCATCGCAGAAAGAGAGGAACGGGGGTGAAGACAGAAATCAAGGGAGAGGAAAAGAGCGCATAGATATTCAAAGACAGGGAGTGACAGGGAAAAGAATGAATACACTTGTATGTTGTTTTGCCCATCATGGTGGAGTTCACTGTTTTGCTTAACTTTGCATATTCAGATCTAGTTAAATACACACATGCTCTCCGAGTATACAGCCGCAGAGATCATTTTGATGTCAGTTGGCGGCATTTAGAGCTAGATTATATGCACAGGACAGAAACACACTGTGACCTACAAGGGCAGCAACATTACATTGTTTTGCTAATGCAAACACTAAGAAGCCCCTAACCATGGACGTTGTGCTCGGGCCAAAAGCTACTGAGAGGAGCTCTGTGTCCCATTCACTCTTGGAACGGACCACGGCTACATTGTGCTGAGAGAGGTATCGGACTACATTCACCATCCAAACATACACATGACACCTGGGGAGTGGCCTCAACAGCCCATAGTTCATCCCATTGTGAAGCTCGTTTTTTTGTCTTCCAGCTGAGAGAATAAGCCAGGTCAGCTACAGGACACCATGGTGCTCCATTTCCCCAAATACATGGCTATTACTGACTGATGAGTTTGTGGAGGGCTTCTTTATTCAGTTCGCAAAAAATACCCGTAAGACCACGAGCAAAGAGTCGTCTGTTAACAAAATATTTAAAGTCAGTATTGCGGGGTTCAACTGTTTTTCCGTTCTTATTTTCTGTTTTGGCAGATCTGCTCTAAACCACCACTTAGACTGTAAGGACACTAAACAAATACAAGTATTTTTAAAGCTGGAAAGCATGAGCATACCGTTTTGCCGAGCTGCAATTGACGCGTACAAAATACCGGGCTGAACTTCATGAACGCAAGACGAATCCTTTCTAAAAACCATCAGAGCCTAAAGTGATGTGGAGGATGACAGAACTCTTGCATGTACTTAAACACAGCAGCTGTGGACTCACTAGTTGGCAGCAGAAGGTGTTGCATCACAGTGACTAAGGGACTTGCTGTAAAGATAGGCAAACAGACAACGCGTGTGACAGAGGAGAAGAGGAAAATAATTGCTGGCTGTACAGAGAGAGAGAGAGAGAGAGAGAGAGAGAGGACAAAATGACAGAAGAGGGCAGCTTTAGATGAAGCTGCAGTTCCCACAGTTGAGTTGGGGCGGCAATAAGCTCAGATGTGGCTTTTGGATGGTTTTTTTTCCCCTGTTGGCAGAGACACAGTCAGACAGGTTTATTTCAAAGATATCCTGTCAGCTCACTGAGAGACCCTGTCAACGCCCTCTCCTCCCCTGGGTGACAGGGAGACAAGGAAGCAGAGAGGCTGAAAAAGCCCAAGCGGCAACTAGAGACGAGGGTAAAAGGCGTACCGGCCACTACGAGGAGAGTGAGAAGAAGTAAAAAGAGATAATGCAACACCTGCTATGACAAAGAGCATTAAGTGCTTACGTTAGGCCCACGATGACAACTCCTATCCTCGACGTTGTGAGAGAAGAGCAGTAGGACACGCAAGAAAGAGAAAAGTCACAAAGCGGTCTCTGCAATCTCTGTCTGGGAGACATAAAGTCTCTACCGAGCATGGACGGAGGTGGTGGAGGCAGTGGCAGTAAGACACAAGGAGCACCAGTCAGACTGAGCCCTGGTGTCCCTCTGTCAGGCCAGTTCAGCCCAGGCACAGAGGCAGTATTATAGAGATGTGGGCCTAGGCCAAGAGGAAGAACAATAGCGGCTGTGTGTTGGACGCTCTGGAGCATCCTAACAGCTGGGAGATAGGAGGTCTGTCCGTGGTCTCACTAAATGGCCCGTAAAGGGGCATTTTCTCTCTCTGTCTTTCCCAGAATCCCCAGCCCACCTTCTTCCCCCCCCCCCCCCCCTCATACCAGGCAGCCGTCACTCATTTTCCTCTCATCTCTCGCTTCTCTCTCTACACTCTCGTTCATTACGACCCCGTGTTATTCTGCGTGTCCTCCAATCACCCCTCGCCACCTCTGTGGAGAAAGACAAAAGAGCGCTTCAGAAAGAGAGAGATATTCTTCTTTCTAGCATGAGAAAGCCAAAGACTGGCAGAGCATCAGAGCAGTGTCAACAAATAAGAGAAGGTCCAAAAGCCTCCGCGGGAGGCGTGCCAAAGCTCTTCTATCACGAGGGCCTCTGACACACACAGAAAAACACGAGCAAACGGGCAAACTGTGCAGGAATGTCATCCCTCGCAGCAGAGAGTTCACACACACAGCATCAGATAAAAAACCTCGGCAATATGTTCTGCTCTATTTTGGGAACACACCTGTAGGTAGGGCCATTTGTCGGGTAAACCGAGCACTATTTAGATTCCTGTTTCAAAGAGCAGGTTATGCGGATAGACCCCCTCAACTCTGCTACTTTTCACCTGTGTTTAATGTTTAAAAATACCCCGCATTAAAAACAAAAACCACAGGAGGTAACCCCCCCCTTGGGAAAGAACTTGCTTCAAAGAAAACAGTAGCAGGGGTTTGAGGCACACAGCAGGCATACACCCACTCAGAGCTGAGCCACTGGGTCTATTAATGTCATTTCAGTACTTTCAATTCAACCAATATAGCAAATGTTTTATGCACACATGTACTTCCTCTGAGCCGGCATATAACTCCCACTCAGTCATGTGATCGTGTGGATGCCACTCTTGCAGGTTGCTAAATCTAACAGCTGCAAAGGGCTCTGGGACTGTTTTGTCCAAGGAGTCAGAGCTGCTTTCACATACAGGAACCTATATATATATATTCTACATAAATAATCTGGGTTTATCTGGAAAGTGTACACATTTATTACAGATTCTATGTATCAAAATGTTTAAAATAAATGCTCTAATGAAATGTATTCTCTATACATTTCATTGAATCATGGTCCAGACAGTGTATAGAGCGGTGTGGCTACTTTTAGATTTAAGAGTCAGCTCTTTCTGTTGGTTGATATTGACATGGTGTTGTCTACCGTCTAGACTTAAAGAATTTCCTCTTGAGAGGCAATAAAGATCCGATCTGAATTGACCCCGGGTAAGTAATTCTATAACATCACTATTATCAAATACACATCAGATGCAGTCACTGCATGCGTTGTGTCTCTTGTGTATTATCACTAGGCCTACATTTTAATGTAATTTTAATACATCAGAGGTACAAACAGAACGCATTAACACTGTCAAAAGCAGCAGGCAAATCATAGACTTTTATCAATGGCTCTGCAGCCGATGTTTCATTCATCACCAACCGCAGAATTTAACACACATTTTAACTACAGGCTTCTTTCACTCTCTGTTACACAACTTTACTGTACTTTGAGGGGCACGCGGTGACATTGGCTGCTTGCTTTAATGTAGACAAAAGTGTTTCCTTGCAGCATCCTAAAGACTCTCTCCTTGGGTTTAAGTTAAATGGACAGGATGCAGATGAGATGGCCACACTAAGCCACGTATCTCATGCCATGCCACGAACATCTATCACCAAATATGAAAGGCCGATCACAACAGTCAACAGGCACACTGTGCCCCACGTTTCTTTGCTGCACTTGAAGAAGTACAAAGAAGGTTTCGGATTTCACAAAAGCATGATTTTCACTGGGCTGAAGGCTACCATCCCCCATGACTGCAAAAAAAAAAAAAAAAAAAAAAAAAAAAAAGCTGGCTGGAACAGACCCCAGCGAGGCAAGTCAATGTGGGGGAAATTAAATCACGTCGCGCGGCTGCCAGCGGTTCGCCTAATCATACTGTGCCAACCTGAAGCTCCACAACCCGATGACGAATTTAAAAAAAAAACACACATTATTGTGACATATGTGGCATGCTTTTAACACCGTTAGATCGTTTGCAGGGGCAAATATTTGCTCTCCGGTTTCCCACCAACATGATGTTCCGAGGACTGAATGTGTCAAGACGCTGCTGCAGCAGGAGCTCCTGCAGATGTGGAGCTTTTGCAAATGTATCGCCCCCTTCAAGCGGTCCCGTTACAAACGTCGTTTATTTATTCATCGCTCGACATGCTTCACTTTTAAGGGTTTGGACCACTTTGGAGTCCTAACGTTGTCAACAATGCCACATTTGTGTCACCTGTGTGTGTGTACAGGGTTATCGTGGTATAGTCAGAGATGGCCAGGCAGTGTTGAATTACCAACACCGTTATTAGTCAAGCAGCTCCGGTTTAAGTATAATCTTACAACACGGTGACTCTGTTTTTAAAAGGCAGCTGGTTGAGACGCAATAACGTTAACGTAACGTGACTAAAAGTCACATTTTCAAGTTAAAAGCATGCGACTTCTGCACACAGTGGTCAAATAATTACCTGATATGTTTCTTAAAATTCCCTTTTTATATTCTTCCCATCCTCAGTGAGCAGCAGAGCGTGCCACTGTGTCCAAGAATTTAAATCCCCGGCTCGGATCCATGATTGTACTGTCTCTGGTATTAAATGTAGTCCTGGTGGAAGAGGCGGCGGCGGAGAAGAACCCAGGCACTTTTTTTTCCAAAGGTGAATCTCAGGATAGATATTGGTGGAAATTGGCATCAAACCTGGTCCAGTCAAGCCAACGACAGGTTTCGTCACCAAATAGCATCCGTTAATGTTGCTCATACGCGACAAAGATGTTCTCTCCGAAGTAACGAGTGTGAAAGGACGTTTATTCGCAAGGAAAACGTCCCCGTTATAACCGGCGATGATGGTACTTACCACTCTATTGTTGGGGGCGCGAGAGAGCGTTCCATGCAACTGCTGCTGTGCTCGTGGGAGGCTCGCGGATAACGTGCACGCTCGCTGTAATGGCTAGTTATCTCAGACCGTCATTTTGTGATGTCTAATCCATTTGATGGATTTGATTATTCCAACCCTCACTGTACACAAAACAATGATATAATTACACAATTAATCGATATCCTGCCCAATGATTTGATGATAATATAGACTACATTACAAAATGCTTTACAAAGGTCAAGGACAATACTGACCACCATAGGTATACGATTATGTGCTGCTCGGATATTCAATTATTATAAACACACACACACACACACACACACACACACACACACACACACATATTGACAAGCGTTTCAGCTCTAATATTGTCTGCCATTATGGCTCATTCCGAGTAACGTTACAGCTACAGCATTACAGTCAAATTCTATATCAAATTCAGTTTTTTATGTAACGTTACTCTTTAAATCTCCATACTGTATATTTCACTATCATTTAATATCACGCCCTGGGTGAGTAATGTTTTTCGTCACACCGGAAGTACAGCCCTCCTGCTTCCGGCGAATTCACAACATCCAAGATGGCTGCCACCGCGTCTTCCCTCGTTTCGTACGGTAGCGACTCGGATTCAGAAAATGAGTCAACATCTGTAACTGGTGTTGAGAAAGTGGACCCAACGAACCCGGACGCCACAGCTCACCTTAAACCTCTAAGTTCTGTACCCACGATGTCTGTGGCTGTTCTCAATTCTGCTCCTGAGGTCGCCGTTAAGGTGAGCTAACCAGGCTAACTAGCGTTAGCTTCACGTTACATTGTTAAAGTTAGATCATATTAATCGCACTGTGCTTGGACATATTGAGGACACGTGCGGTTTCAACTGATAACGTGAAATACAAAATAACTAATTATTTAGTGTGTAGAGTTAACTATTTTTAACGGTATCGAACACAATTAGGAGCGGTTAGCGGGAAACTGAGTGTCGAGCAGGAGGATGTTGTAATATCTAACATTTTAACGTTATGTCAAAGAAAAAACAACTAGTTAGCAAATGATTTAGATATCGATGTGGGCTTAAGTTTGATGTTTTTTATATCTGACACCTGATACACCAAACAACACGTTGGTATTGTATTGCTTGTCAAACTGTGATTTGTACATCCCAACTTTAGGAGGCTGTTGAGACTGGCACACACCTGGACCCTTCATTGAAAGAAGTCACTTATAACCCGACGTTTGAAACCCTGTTTGCACCAGAGGTAAGTTTTAGAATTATTGAGTGATATCTAGAGCTGGGTCCAATATATATATATATATATATATACACACACACATTACGACAGAAGGCAGGAGTAACAGTTCTGATATACTGTGTGTATACAACATACACACTCGCTGTCAGCATGGTTCTCTGACTTCTGACCAGCATTCACAAGTGCTTCACTGTGTGCTGTTAGTTCGTCTGAAAAGGACGGGACCAGCTGGCCACCTGCCTCTCAGAGGATCATGAATGTATCCAGATTCAATGTTTAATTATAGTGTTATTTATAATTTTGTGTTTCTTCCTCTTAGTTTGGGCCAGTGAACCCATTTAAAAGCAAACAGATGTCTGCCCCCCGAAACATGTTATCTGGCTACGCAGAACCTGCTCACCTCAACGACTTCATGTTTGAACAGCAAAGGAGGACCTTCTCCACCTATGGTGAGCTCACCTGTGACCTGTGTGGTGGATTTGAATTATGCGGTCAATGTATTCCTATTCCTCCTTCTTTTTACCCTGAATTTGAAAGTTTTACAACTCTCTCCACTCTGCCGATAGGTTACGCTTTAGATCCATCTGTTGACACACACCAGGTATCCAACACTGGCTACATTGGTGCAGTGGATGAGGCTGAGAAAAATAAAGGTAATCCTTCATCACACCTTAATTCTGTGTGTTCGTCAGGATCTGGTTGGATAGACCAGACTTTATTTAGTCTTCTACTCAACATGAAGTATTGTTTATTAAGGGAGATGTTGAAGTATAATGTCTACTGTCTTCGTTCAGGGCTAACCGTGTTTGAGAGCGGACAGAAGAAGACAGAGAAAAGGAAAAAGATCAAAGGTGGAGAGGCAGGAGAGATTGACAACTTCCTTGGACCATGGGCGAAATATATAGATGAGAAAGATGGGGCCAAACCATCAGAGGTAATACGGTGTTCATTATATCAAATATGTATATGAAATTCTCACTACTAATTGTCACTACTACCAGGTTTAGGCTAGGGTTAATGTTTTTTTTGTTTTTTGGCTCATTTAAATCACCAAAATGCGCCTTTGTAAAAAATAAATGTTGAGGTCAAACCTCTGCTCTCAGAGAAAGCTAAAGAGCAGCCCCGAGTAATACCCTTTACACCCGACTACAGTTTGCTCAGTCTGTCCTCTGCACTAATGTTTTTTTTGGTAAATATTGTATTGTGCTTAATTCTGTTTTACAGGAACAGCAGAAAGAGCTGGATGAGATCACAGCCAAACGGCAGAAGAAGGGAAGGAGCGAGGAAGAGGCTCCTGCAGAGGAGAAAACCATCCTCCATGGTACTGTGGACCTCTTATTTTCTTTTTAGACATGTGAATCACACTCATTGAAATTATCCACTGAAGTTTGTATTTTGCGTAAAAGGTACAGAAACGTATACACAGTATTTCTTTTTTAATTGGACGTCATTCTTGAAAGACCAGTTCGCTTAAGAATTGAGATCGAAAGTTTAGTCAAGTTCGATCGTATCACACAATCTTCCTCAGCAGATGAAGTTCGCCCAGATGCTACAGGATGGCTTTTCATAATATGCTGTGTCTTTTTGTTCTCCCTGCAGTTAAAGACATGTACGATTACCAGGGCAGGTCCTACCTCCACGTCCCACAGGATGTGGGTATCAACCTGCGTTCTGTGGACGCTCCAGACAAGTGTTACCTGCCCAAGAAACAGATTCATGTCTGGACTGGACACACCAAGGTCAGTGGAAAGCGACATGGATTATTTGTATTTCTGTGTGCACATGAATTGCCCCTTTATGTACCAGGTAATAAATCTTGCTGCTGTAAGCATTATACATGCAAGCTTTGCTGATGTCAGTATTATAGTTTTTAAAATTATTCTGAAGTGCAAAAAGAGTGAAAATTCCATCATGCAGTCCTTGTTAGAATTTGTGAGGAAGTCAGTAAAAGCCTCCCGGGTGCTTTTGAATACAATGATAACACGGTTGTGTACGAGCTGCTTGTCCCCGACAAGTCCAAGATTATTCTGTCTCATTCAAAACACCGTGATTATAATTCAAATATAAAGGCAAACACTGGGTTATTCCAAGAGAGATCTGATTCAAGCTTCCGATCTGCCGCTGCGCTTCAGGGAGAGAGAAATCACTCAAGTTTTAAATTGGCTCCTATCCGCTTTGTGCAGGAAGTTACAGCCTTCACACTCTCATTTGAAATACAAAGAGGTTTGAGAAGATAATAAGTGCGTGGAAGTGCTGATGTGGAGATAATAGATTGGGGATGGCCCATTCGTAGTCCCCAAAGTTTGATGGCATTTTTGGAAAAAGTTTGGTAACTTCAAAGTCATCATACTTTCTATAACTATTACAGAGGCAAGTGTCTCACCGATACAAAAATGCGGTTACATTATTGTAATATACATAATATCAATCATGGCCATGGGGCTATGTGATTTATGGTCCAAGCAGACACACATGGATTGTTAGATATCAAAATATGCAGATCTGTGGTATTATAACATCATACAGTACAGTCAAATGTGAACTCCCATGATTTGGATTCTCCTCACAGATGTTTATCTATTAATGAAATGCTTGTTAACACACAATCTGTCCACTCTGCACCGTAAAACATGCTGTTTGCTCTTGTAGTAAGAGTTTACAGATTGTGTCTCACACGGCTACCCAAAAAGGTAGTGCAGAACAGCATGGGTGCTTGGACCTGTACTGATGGTTAGCATAACCATGATTACATATCAACTTCTCATGTCTCTGTATGTTTTCCAGGGGGTCAGTGCCATCAGACTATTTCCTAGCTCTGGTCATCTGCTGCTCTCCTCCTCCATGGACTGTAAGATCAAGGTAAGTAATCACAGCTTGGTGCCATGAAAAACAACACCGAAGCTAATGAATGAATTTACGCCCACTTGTGTGTTTTTCAAAGATGCAGTTTTATATGATTGGCTGGTAACGTTGTCAGCTGTGAGTTTGAATGTTTTGTTGTACAGCGCTGCTGTTGAGAAGATTCAAAGCTAACCTCTAATCAACCTGATGCAGACTTTGCAAATCAGTGTTCACTCGTAGTTTAATCTCTTTCTCTCCACAGCTCTGGGAAGTGTACGGTGAGAGGAGGTGTATACGGACATTTATTGGTAAGTGATATTACATTTTGATATGATAAATGTTAATAATTAATTGTATGAAATGTTATAAACAACAATGGATCATCCGCAGCAGTGACGGCCTGTAAGCTCAACAACACTAATGACTCGTCTGCTGACCGTTGGCAGAAATTAAGGCTTTTTTTTATTTATTTTTATTTTATAGAATAGATGGGGTCTGGAGAGTTTAGCTAATGTGTTCAGGTCACTTCCGCTCTTCCCAGAGACAGCACATAGTCTGAATAGAGATTGTTTGCAGCCGCGGTTCTGCTTGTCAGCTCCTTCACAGAATATGCATAATTCAGCAGCCCGGGGGCCGAAGGGAACGAGGGGCCAGGGAAGGGCACAAGACACGGAGAGGAGCTGGCATACAGGAAGAGAGAGGACAGCGGAGGCTGGAACAAACTGACAGAGAGTGTCTGGCTGTGGGGTTGATGAGTTGGAGCAGCAGCAAACATTCAGATGATGATGATCATTTTTTTCATTAGAGGAGGTTTATAAGTATATGGCTTTGTTTTAGAGACTATATTAGATTTTCCTTTTGTTGCTGTCCACTTAGTTCCATTATCTGCTGTCTGGCTTATTCCTTAACAGTAGAATACATCATCTTGTTTTGTTTCCTTTATTCTCTGAGGCGTTAAATTTCATTTTATTTCTTTATCTGCGTATGTATTTGGATGGATGACTTACAAAACGAATAGAGCTGCAACAATTAATCGCCAACTATATAATTGATTAATTTGTCTGTCATTTTTAAAGAAAAAAAATATATTCTCTGTTTCCAGCTTTGTAAATGTGAATATTTTCTGATTTCTTAACTCCCTCTTGACAGTAAACTGCAAGCCTTTGAGTTGTGGGCGGTTTGAGGATGTCACCTCGGGCTTTTGGAACGTCATTTGTCAGAAATATGACATTTTATAAACCAAAGAACTTATCGTTTAATTGAGAAAACAATCGAAAGATGAATTGACAATGAATAAAATAATTAGTTGCAGCCCTAAATACGACCATACACTGTAATAGGTAGCTAGTCAGAACTATAGCGTAAGAAAGAACAGCTAAGCAGCCAGCATTAGCTTGGGGGATGTGCATGATAAGCACGCATATCATTACGTGTGCATGGGACAAACTGCATATTTGAGCGACACTTGTGCCCCGCTTTCAGTACTCTGTGTATCTGTGTTTTCCAGTACACACAGGCGTACACCAGAAAGGCTCTCTGCAGCAGCGCTACTGCCGCTTGGTCTGCCAGCGAGCGAGGTTAGAACAGGCGAGCACTTAGCCTCAGTCGGCTCTGTTATCGCTGCGGAGACATGTAGCCCTGATAAAAAGCCAGTTTTAACAAGGAAGCCGTCTGTGTGCGCTGAGCCCACGGGGACCTCGCATCACCTGCACTGCGTGAGAAAAGCCAAAGGGGTTGCATAGATTGGGATTCTGAATCGAACACGGAGAAGGTGGAGAACGGTTGAAAAGACGGATGGAGCATGTCATTTTTCTCTTTCTTTCCTCTCCAAGCCCATTTTGAGATTCCATTCCCCTCGTCTCCCACAGCCCCGCGTCATCTTTCTTCCTCAACAGCCCTTATTCCCCGTAACCAGGTTTCACACTCCTCAAATAAATTGCCTTTCAAAGGAAGGCAGCCGGGTAGCAATCGTGAGGAACATATTGAATTAGTCTACGACATGTTTATTTATTTGCTTTGTAATATGTGTAAATGTACTCCGTTAGGTCACAGCAAAGCAGTGCGAGACATCTGCTACAACAACAGTGGGACCCAGTTCCTCAGCGCTGCCTATGACCGCTACCTCAAACTGTGGGACACTGAAACAGGTAGGCTCCACCTCGCTGATGTCCACACACTTGTTTCTATAATCACTCACATTGCTTCTTGTTGTTGATTCTTCACAATTACTGGACCATGGGAGATGTACTCACCTATACACTATGTCTAATTTAGTGTCTTGGCGACACTCGGCGGATAGTGTGTATGGGAGTTCATAATAACACGCTGCAGTGCAATCATACATAACCTTGAATCTCACACGCCATCTGATAATTCTGAATAACAGAAATGTAATCAGCAGCTCTGACACAATCCTATCTTGTAGGGCTGTCATAGTGACACTGTTGTATCGGGGACACACTTCATCACCGTTTGTGTGACGGTGTTGCATTTTTGATTTCAGTACAGGAATTGTGTTCAATGAATGCTACTTTCAATGTAGCCCTGCCTCATTTAAGAGAGGCTGCACAGCTCAACACGTCATAGAATTAGTTTGTAATCTGTCATAACTATAAAAGAATGTCTCAGTGTAACCAAATAGCGAATGATCTACTCTCTGTGTCTTTGTGAACTGTTGGCGAAATGTCGGGTCCCTGTTGTCACATGGTTCCCTGTTGTCTTTCCCAATTGCTCGTCTCAGTTTCCACCCCGCTCAACTCAAGAGTGCCAATCCAGCAGAGGGCAGAAAAGAGTTAAATCCCCCACTTGTTGTTCACAGGATGCCCTTTTGGAGCCACATCATCCAAATACTTTTAGAGTGGGCGACTGTGGCTAAGTGGATAGCAGGGCCGTCTTTCAATCAGAGGGTCGGTGGTTCGATCTCCGGCTCCGGCTCTGCTAGTCGCATGTCGATGTGTCCTTGAGCAAGACACTTAACCCCAAAAATTGCTCCCGGTGTATAATGTGATAGACTCTGAATTGTAAGTCGCTTTGGATAAAAGCGTCTGCTAAATGACTGTAATGTAATGTAGTTAACTTACTGCACCATTACAATTCCCACCAGATGTTGTGTTTTTTTAGTGTACATTTCAACAGCTGTACATAGCAGGGATGTGTAGCGGGTAATTATTAGTATTCCATTCTAGATTTGTCCCAGTTGTTGCAGTTCAACACTGGATGTAATTCAGTGAAAAGCCTCTGTTCTTATCTAAGGGGCCTCTTGGTGCTGCAGTCATTTCTAATTCCCTCAGCTGTAGCAGTGGTGGTGGCATTATTCCTGTGGTGACTCACCTCCGCTGAATGAATACAGAGAAACATTGAAATTCCGGTGTTATGGCTGAGCTGTCGCTGCCTGCAGGGACAGTGCATGCGGCATCAAAAGTGTCCCTAAATCTTAGACAACTTGTGTGTACCTCTCTTGAGAAGCCACTGTGGATTATTATGGAGCTCTGACTTTCACGTTTCCTCCCTCCACAGGCCAGTGTATCTCCCGCTTCACCAACAGGAAGGTGCCGTACTGCGTCAAGTTCAACCCCGACCAGGAGAAACAGAGCCTTTTCGTGGCCGGCATGTCTGATAAGAAGATAGTTCAGGTAAAGTTGTCATGTGCCGCATTGCCAGTTTATCAATTCTGCTCACGCCGTCGCTTCAAGTGTATTTCCCCCTTGACCAAGCAGATGCACACATTTTCTGTGCATCCCCCACTGTGCCCACGGGAGCATGAAATACACTCACTCGCGTCTCATCCTCCGGCTCTGGTGTGCGTATTTGTGTGCTCGAGGTTCAGTGGCTGACGGGACTAGAGCAAGTCATTAATCATTCGTAGCAATGTGGAAGAGAGGCAAAGGGAACAATCCCCTAAAAGTAGGAAATTCATAACTACAATATTACACAATCAGGTAAACAAGTGACAAGTAACCCTGAACTTCTACAGATGAAAGTTTGGGACAAACTACCATTGTGCTCTTGGAGTCATTTAGTTGAATATATTTCAAGATGTTGATGTTTGTCTACTCATTGTTCAGATGAACAGTACCGTATTTTCCGCACTATAAGGCGCACTTAAAAGCCTTTAATTTTCTCAAAAAACGACAGTGCGCCTTGTAATCCGGAGCGCCTTATATATGGATCAATTGGTTAATTGGTTGATCCATACTGGTTGTACACGGCGCTCTGTCAAAATGTTTCAGTACGACTGGTAAACTACAAAGCCGCACCGCGGTAAACACCTGAACTGTGCTTACTCCTAGTCCAACACCACTTGTGTGTGTATAAAGACCCCAAAATGGCACCTTTCAAGAGACACGCTTACGACGCTATTCTATTCTATGCGCCTTATAATCCGGTGCGCCCTATATATAAAAACAGTTCTAAAATAGGCCATTCATTGAAGGTGCGCCTTATAATCCGGTGCGCTTTATAGTGCGGAAAATACGGTAGTCACTATCACAATGTCTGGCACAATATTGAGGGTTAGTATTAAATCATGCAGCTCCCTTCAGGGTTTTGAGAACAGATGGCTGCTCCTGTGAGCAGCCGAAAGCTAAATTAACAAAAGAAAAAGGCATAAATTGAATTGGATGCAAAATGTGTTTGGACAGAAATGCGTCCTATTCATTCGGAGCCTGGGGGCCTTTTCTACGTGCTTTTCCATCCTTTACATTTTATTATTATGTGCGCATAATCAAGTCCTCTGTTTGATAGCTAATCAGTGTCATTACTCGACTGCAGTTAAGCCATTTTCTTTTTTAACCGCTCTTCAGTGACTCCACAGACCCGCCAAATGACTGTTTCACTGCAGTAAGAAAAGTTGTTTGTTTTGGGAAGCAGCACGCCACAAGAGTATGGAAATGTGCAGTGAAACCAGTTTGATGGGATTTTAATAATTCACTGTATTTTGCTTTGACTTGTCGTAGTTAAATGTGTTTACCTCCTCTCTGCCTCTCTGTCAGTGGGACGTCAGGACAGGGGAGGTTGTTCAGGAGTACGACCGTCACCTGGGAGCCGTCAACACCATCACTTTTGTTGATGAGAACCGTCGCTTCGTGAGCACTTCGGACGACAAGAGTCTTCGAGTTTGGGAGTGGTAAGTACAGGCTAAAGGCTGAAATGGTAATGCGGTGTTTTGAATTGATTGCAGGTTGCCTTCTGAGAACTCACTGCTCCTTTCATCAGTCGTTCATAAGAGCAGTAGATCACCAGACGACCCTATCTTGGACAAAGCTCTCCCAGGTGCGCTGCTAATCTGTGCTGAGTCATGGCCTCTGTGCCTGCTTCACATGCATCTGTTGCTCAGGGAGTTTCATCTCCCCCCCCCCCCCCCCCCCCCGGAGCTAACTTTGTGCATTGACGGTGCTCCAGCAGGATCCTTCTGTGAGCCTGGCCCGTGTTGCCAATTGAAATGGTTCCACAAGTTAAATCATTGGAAAGGAGAAGCGCTGGGATGACTGGCAGGTTAGATAAAGTGTAAAACAAAACAAAAAACACAACATGCACTTGCGTTTTTAGCAAAATCGTGTTCACTGTTTTGCGCAAACTTACTTGTTTTTCGATATTGTCATTTAAATGTCCTACTGCAGTTTTTGCCCAAACGAGAGACCACCAACAGGGCTTTTCCATATGAAGAGTCAAACCGTGCTGCGCTACCTTACGCTCCCATTACCAGTAGTGCGAGATTCAAATCATGACTGTGCGGAATACCAGACAGAGACATGTGTTCAGCTCTCAGTGCTGTTGTTTCTAACAGAATGTCAATAGCTGGAAGTTTAGTTTCTCTCCAGCGACCCAATATTTCCTGATTTAGCTGCTTCATAACACAAGCTTTTGATAACAAAATAATGGGGGACTGTTATTGTGAAGAAGTCAAATGTTTATCACCTCATTAGTGGAGCTCTGTTAGTAATTCTTCAAGTAAAAGTCAACTAATACTGTAGGGAGGAGGAGTTCGTGCAGCAATAACAAGGGAGGACTTTTATTGTGAAGAATATAGGAAATTAAATCTTTGCTCAGAAGCACCGAATCAAAGCGAGCAAAGCCAAGCCAGCACGTGTGTGTGGAGAAGGGGCTCGAGAGCGACTTGCCGATTAGCCGGGGGTCCTGCGGTGATAAACCAACTCTGGTATTTATTGCTCAAAGATGAACATTTGAAGACCAGCTGAAAAAGGAAGCTTCCTTTGGAATTTGGAAGGGGGTGCTTTTAATTCGAGGATGACCATTTGTGTACTTTATTTCTTTTTTCCTTCTTCCCATGAGCTTTTTTTAGTGGAGCGTGGGAGCAAACGGGCAAGTGGTACGCTCGGCCAAAGAGTGGCTTTACTGTCTCCCTACCTCCCACGGATACCACCTGGCTCTCAGCGTTAGCTAGCCCCTCATGTGAGAGTCTCATACCTCCGGAATAGAAGCAGAGACGGGCACGGTGAGGGAATGTCGGATTTTAGGATTAAGATTGTTGAGGCAGCAAAGTCGGACACATCGCTGTGCAAACGCCTTCTCCTTATTCATAATTCCATCCTGATTTTAACACACGTGCTGGAGTTTTCTGGAGAGACTACTTCATCTGTAGCAGAGGTTCATCATCGGGGAGCAGAGAGGGTTACGATCTATACGAGATGTGCTGCACCGTGCCAACAGGGAGCATTAGCACTCGATCACAAAGACGTCGTTCAGAGAGCGGTGCGACGGGACTTGAAGGAACATTCGGGATGATTAGGGATCGAGAACAAAATGTGACCGAAACATGAAGAAATGGCGGAGACAGAGCGAAGGACACTGTTGTTATGTCTGCTATGTCGTCCAAGTACTCTATTTCCCTTCAGCTTGACTTTCATCATGCTCCTGACCTTTTTAAAAAGACCCACCCCCCCCCCCCCCCTCTGCCAACCCAAACACAACATTCTGGAAATATTTGGCCATTAGACTCTGCCAAGGCAGACGTTTGGCAATCCCTTCAAAGCAAAAAGTTAATTTACTCTTTTGTCAATAGTGATTATGTTTTGTAAAATCCACTTTTCACATTAGTTCCAAATAACAAACAAAGATGGTCTGTTTCATTTCCCTCTCTTCTTGTTTCTGTCTTGGTGTTTTTTTTTCTGCAGGCTGAATTCAACCTCGCTGCCGATATCGCGCCTGAGAAACTAAAGTTCACATATAAAATACACAAAGAACGCTGCTTGTTCTTGCCATTGTCTCTTATCTTGATCGATGCGAAACAACAACAAATCATCTATATTTCATGAACATCCCCACTGTATAGATTGTCTGTCGTCTGCTTCCTTTTCTCGCTCTCCAGACAGCAGAACATGCACACTGCTTATTTCTGGAGCTCAGAGAAGAAGAGATCTGACGGCGTTGTTATCTTCTCCGAGTTTAGCTTGGCGTGTCTGCAGACGATTGCTCTGACAAACCCGAGCTCCACTTTAATGTCAGATTTTACGCGTGTGCATGAATTTGTTTATGCGTACAAGGGTTTGCCTTTCTCATTAATCTCCTGTCTTTAGCTCTTCGAAGCCCATCTTTGGTCTTGTGCAAACACGGTGCGATCCCTTTGCTCCAGCTGCTTCTCATCTCAGACGGAGACGTGGCTTTAGTTTAAGCAGAGGGCACAATGAGAACAGAGCACGCACTTCATGCAGACGCACACAGTTTGAAGGCAGAAATACATGTTAGTCACACAGTCACACATTTACTTTAGTTTGCAGCAGGTGTCACAGGTCGGTCACGTACATAGAGGAGAAGAGGAAATTGTCATCCTGGCACACTGTAGATTTGAATGATCTTCTGCAGACCACTTAAGATCAACAAGCCCAGGTTCCTATCTCTCCAAAAGCAGACATAGCGGAGCATAAGGAGGGTTTGGGGGGGGATTAATAAATAATTGGATGGCGGTTCAGTCGGCGGTGCGCCATCAAAGGATCAGAGGAGAGCTGTAATGGTGATCTGGCCTCATTTTTCACCACAGCTGTCTTCTCTTCAGTAACAAGCATTTGTGAGACAGCATAAGCATCTGCAATAATAAACAAACTACAGCTTGGTGAATGTTTTTCTTTTGAGTTGTTCTTGCTTTGAGGCTGCACAGGTTGACCCGTCTTCAAGTGTTCTCACTGTGCTTTTTGCTCTCTTTCAGGGACATCCCTGTGGACTTCAAGTACATCGCCGAGCCCAGTATGCACTCAATGCCAGCTGTGACACTCTCTCCCAACGGTGAGTAGTCTCATCACGGCGAAACACTCCCAGAGACACAGGACACAGTCCTTTGGGCAGCATCAACACATGTTGCCAGATTGAAGTTGATTCTGTTCCATACCTTCCAATGGTGGTCATTGCTCAAACAAGGCAGGCTCTGTGTCATCTAAGTAAAGTTCTGTGTGGGGATGTCCAGATACAGTCATCAGGATCAGGCCCAATCCTGATATAGGCCCGATCCATCTCCAATCCTTTTGTTTGCTCTGGGTAAGCCGGCTGTCACAGACGGCCCATTAAGCTCTGTTGAAACACTATACGGCCCCCTTAATGCACAGTATTGTGAGGGAGTGAACCGTACAGCGCATAGCAGCCAGCAGGTTCATGTCACAGAGGGATGAGAGAAGCTGCATTGCGTAAAACACAAACAGCTGGTCGCCCTTATTTCAGTGATACTTCTCTGTTGACGTTAATGTTCGAGCTTGAGCTGAAAAGATGTCCGAAATATCCAAACATGTTGAGACATTGTAGAGAAAAATATAGGAGAACGGCAAATGAAAGCTGAGTAATAAACTATACGAATAGTTTGACATATCCAATAATACGCCCATTTACTTTCTCGCAAGATGTAAAGAAGCCACTTGCTGGCACAGTAGCCACGTTGTGTGTAGCAGCCACACGCCTAAGATACGACCAGAGTTAATTCCTCCGTTTGAATCAGGAATCCCCCGTTGCGCTCCATCAGCTTCAGCTACCGTCAAGCTCTCGTGTCGTCGTCTGTTCCTTCCCTCTCCACCTACTTTGATTCCTCCCTTTCATCCTCACCCGTACACTCTCTCCCCGGTCTCCTCCTCGCTTTGGGCAGCATTCCTATTTGTGCCAACACGGTTTGTTTTTCTTGAGCGTGTGAATAATGAATGCATTCTCAGTTGGAGGCCGTTCAGTTTTCTCTCGCGCCTAAATGGACCCTCCCCCCCCCCCCCCTCTGGCTCAGCGTCCACAGCCTCTCTCCTATTTCCTCCTCTCCCCCGTTTCTTGCCATCTTAACGAAAAGAGACAAAGCTGCTGAAATTGGCCACGTTGTTTTCATTCTTCTGCGTGTATTGCATTTGTGGACAAGTGTCTTTTTAATTTGTTTTGTGAGGGGAGGATGTAAGAAGACCACTCACACGCCAACACTAGATCTCTTTCTCTTACCACATTAATAACTTCCATCATGTTTCCTTTCAGGAAAGTGCAGTGAGTCGTGTAATGCTCTGACACTGAAGCACTGCCGGTTATCACTGCGTAGTGACTCTGAGGGTGTAGCGGTGTCAGCAGCTGAAATGCTCTATAAAAGTAGATCTCAGATAAGCAGTCACTGATGAAAAGCCTCTTCTTATTTTCTCCTAAATTGCCTCAAACCTTTCATTTTAATGATGGCGGAACTATGAGTTCTCAGAGTGTCATCTCCTCAAACTCAAATGTACACATTTTAGTTTGATTTATGAGGCATATTTCTAAGACATTGGAAGACATTTGACTCTACTGGATGTAGCACTGGATCAGCTGCCAGGTTTAGCGCCTACTAACAGCAGTAGCAGGCAGCATCATGACTCCACCGTGGCTGCTTGTTATACAGAATCATGCTAATGAGACAAACTAGCACGCCCATAGGCACTTTAAACTTGTTGTGACAGCCTTGAAGTTATTACCGCTGTCCTACTTTATTTGGGCCTTGAACCTTTGTACTGCACCTCCCAATACTTATATTGAAATAGATTTTTTATGGTTATTTTGTAAGCACGTTATACAGTGAAGTAGTTTGCAGCACCACTTGAGATTAGCTGTTGGCTACATGCTGTTTGCTTGTTTCTTACCCCAGGTAAATGGCTAGCGTGCCAGTCTATGGACAACCAGATTCTGATCTTCGGAGCCCAAAACCGCTTCAGACTGAACAAGAAGAAAGTCTTCAAAGGCCACATGGTGGCTGGCTATGCCTGCCAAGTGGACTTCTCCCCAGACATGAGGTAAGCCTTTACTTTGTTCCGCAGTTTTCTGATGAAGCGGATTAGTAGGTAGCTGAGATTCTCGCAGCCGATCTAATAGTTTAGAATAGTTGATTCGTTTTTTTAACCGCTGAAGGAAAATATGCTACAAGCGGTGATTCATCTGTTTCTTTGAGGAGAGGGTTAGAACTGTCCTACTGAGTGGAACGTGTCACAGTGAGATAGCATTATACAGAGACCCGCTGTCCTCTAAAATTCCTCAGGTTGATGGAAGAGCTGTGGAAAATCAGATTATCTAATGTATGCGTTCCACAAGGAGAGCTAACCGGGACAGTCCAGGAACCTAATTTTAGCCAAATCACCCATTAAAACCTGTTTCTACCCTCTTCTCACCCACCACCACCCACATTTGTGAGTACGGTGAGACAAGTTATTTTTATCAAAGCGCTAATCTTTCCGTCCTTTTTTGTCTCGACTTCTTCCAGCTATGTGGTGTCAGGAGATGCGGATGGAAAGCTGAACATTTGGGATTGGAAGACCACCAAGCTTTACCAAAGGATCAAGGCTCACGACAAGGTGTGCATTAGCGCACTTTGGCATCCGCATGAAACCTCTAAGGTTATCACCTGCGGCTGGGATGGACAAATTAAACTGTGGGACTAGATCTGTCCTGGTATGTGTGTGTCTGTTTGGGGAAGGGGGGTTCTGTACTGAACTGGTTCACTATAGAGAGACGGAAAGGGGCTAGTTGTCCCATGGATTTTGTAAAAGCCACAGGTCTGGTATCCAGTCCTATTGTTGCAACGTATTTTTTGTATCCCGCCGTGAGAGTAAAAATATGTATTATCTGTACAAAGATGACCACACACACACGTACTTTTTAAAATAGTTTCTACTGCAAACGGAATATTAGAGGGGAACCTTGACATTTTTTACAAATATTTTTTGTTATTTTCAATGTTCTGTGTAGTATACCTCTGTAATCCTTGGTAACGATTCTTAATTTTCAATTGTGTGACCGTCCCATTGTGGAAATAAACATTCTGTAAATTTGACTTCTCAAGAAAATGAAACATTGGTTCCTCAAAGAAAGTCTTTCTTCACCCATATTCAACACAATATCCTATTTCTTTTTTTGTTCCTTTCTTTATCGAACTGTGTATCAAAAATATTTGGCAATTTTTTACATTAAAGGTGCGGATTATTTCACTGTCAGCCCAGTGCTGTTTTCAGAGAAGTTTGTTTGTGAAGTTCTGGTGCAGCAGAGACGGTGAGAGTGAGGCCAATCTGAACACCAGAAGAAAACTGGAGGAGGAAAAGAAGTGACGGCTACACAAAAAGCTTCTTTGTGTGGATCTCAATTGTTTTTATTATAGAAAAAAAAAAACAATTAGAGTTCATCTTTTCTTTTTGTCTTATTCCCACACACTCGCCCACACAGCCAACAAACGCACCGAACAAATCCAGAGACCTCGCTGCAACGTTCTTCTGCTTATTGTTGTGCTTTGTGTTCTAGATACAATCATACCAGGGTTCAACTGCAGGGAACAGCACATCCCATCTCCTTTATTACTGACATTCCACTGCTCATTATTTCTGTTTAAGCAGCTCCAATCCCCCCCTTAAATAGTCACGAGGCAGGATTTTTCATCTACTTGCCCCTGTTTAACATCGTGTATCCACTTCCTTAAATTCATGTTCTGTTGAGTGAGAATATTGTAACCTGGAAAGGTGGTCTAATAGCAGGGGCAGGGGGGGGGTTCCTGGCTGTTAGGACCATGAAGACGGGGGTCATGATGAGTCAAGAAGCTGACCTGCAGCCAACAACTCTGCCACTATGAGGTAGAACACAGAGAGCCTCTGGAGGCAGTTCACTCTGCCTCCTCTTCACGGCTGAGGTTATTATAGGCCAGGAGAGGAAGAGCAGGAGGATAAGTGAGCATGAATTTCGACTTTGCAGCAAAAAGGTCAGGCAAGATAAGAGAAGTCTGTTGGGGAACAGCCGCGCTTTAACAGGAATTTGTGCTCCGATTTAAAACTCCACGTTGAGCAAACGTACATTTCCATTCAGAAGCTGTTCCAGTCTGGCTTCCCTCAAGGCTTCCACTCCGTGTTCACCCAGCTCAGGGTGTAAGCACTGCTGGCGTTCAGGACATTCTTATGCAGAAAGAGGTGCGGTTTGGCTGGGTCGCTGTTGACGTGAAAGAGGCGGAAGTTTGCGTGCTCGAGTTCCTTGAGCAGGCTGAACCAGTACCGCACCACGGACGGGTCGTCACCGCCCACCTCAAAGCCCGCCCAGTGAAGGTGAAGCTCCAACAACAGCTGACCCACTGAGTCCAGAACTCCTTCCAGCACCAAATTCTCCAAAATCTTCCACTCTGCGCTCTCCATATCAGCCTTCAGTACATCCACCTAAAACGGGGGGGGGGGGGGGAAACCACATTGGATGTTTTTCTTCTTCAGGTAATAAATTAGTTATTTTATAACACTGGAATTACACTTAACTGTGTGGAATTATTCAACGCAAAACCTATCAAAGGATGAAAAGGAGTAAGTGAAGCTTGGCCTTTGTTCTTGCTTCAGCGGTGTTGATGATGGATTGAGCGAGAGAGCAGCCTGACAAGGCCTGCTGTGTCGGAGCACAGAGGAAATGCTTCATAAGATGAATGTTAATAGCACCCTTAGGTCATATTCATATGAGGAGACTTGTGCATGGCCAAAAGTTTAAGGCACATTCTCAGGATCTTAGTATTCCTCCAAGTCTTCTGGATTGCTAAAGAGGTCCATTGTCTGACCTTTATGTCTTTAAAAGTCTATTTGGAGACGGTGCTTTTATTCCTTCTCGGCCCAGCACGTTCTTAGCTAGTATATCATGTTGTCAGTAAATTAGTAGTGATAAGACCTGAGGAGAGATTTGGATTACAAGATGTATCAGAAAGGGGGCCGAGGTAATGATTATTACTTTAAAGATAACATGAGATACTAGCTAAAGGAAATTCAGAACATCATCAGTCGGCATCTGACAGCACAAGTATTAAAGTGACCATGAAATTCCTTTACAACTGATGCCTTTGGCGACGCTACAGAATTCCCATTCCTAATTAGTGGAACCGAACAAAGTCTCTGAAATTCTCAAAAAGCAGCTATCTATGGAGAACAACTCCAAATGTTGTCCTCTCTCCTCCCTGTGGGCCTTAAAGCTCTCCCAAGCATATATGTTGCTTAATTGGACAGAAACCTCCTGAAGGAAAATGATATGGCATCATCAAGAGGTGAAGTATTAACTTTGTCTTTAAGGCCAGTGGCTTTTATTATGCGTCATGCTGTGTTTGTGTGCATTTGTCCTTGTTGGATGTTATTTTTAGAGCATATGGCTTCATTCTTTCTAGCTTTATTTTCCTCCACATAAATTGCCTGTCTGCCTCAACGGTCCCTGATCCAATGCTGCCAATATTAACTGTCTGCTGGAGAAGTTACAAGCCCTGGCAACACTCCTGTCTGCTGTGAGTAAAGTCCATATAGTGTTGGAGCTTTGTAAAGATGACTCTGCTGTACCGCTGTGCAGCGTGAGCATCGCTAAATGGTTCCTTAACTGTGCCGGAAGGAAATCAGATGATGACCGTTTCCTTGTGGTTGGAGAGCAAAGTAAGATTCATCTTCTAGCGTCTCTAAAGGTCATTAATTAACACGACATAACTTGTTTATTTTATTCCCACAAAAAACAAATGTAACAATAGCAATTTGTTTTATGAAATGCTATATGCTGCAGGGATGGTGTATTTTTTTTTTTAGGCCAATCAGAAACTTAGCATCACACTGGTTCTCTTGAGAGAAAAAATAAAATTGGATTTTTCCATTGCATTTTGGATTATTGCAGGAATTAAGCTCTAAAAGTATAGTATTTTATGCACAATGTCTTTGCACTCTACAGAAATTCCTGCCATCCACTGCTGAGGAATTAATGTCAGAGTGCTGCAAACAGTCTTCTTACCCATAAGGCAAATATTTCCTCTCCTCCAAGTGCCTCGCACAGTGTGTGATCAAAATACACATGGTAATTATTTCAGGAAAGCATCCGCAGGATTAGGCAGCATTTTGGGACACATTTTAATTTCGAGACTCTTTTGATGAAAAGTTGTCTGAGTCTTTGTAAACAAACAGGTTTTCTGATTTGAGAAAATAACTTTAAACGGAAGTTTACGCTTCGGCTTGTTAATTGGCCTGAAATGTGTTTATTTCATGGTGGGCAAATCCTAGCTAATAACAAGACGATTATTTAATGTCTCCTGTTGTTCCACATGATTAGTCTTGTCACAATAATTCAACTGTTCTTACTTGTAAACCAGAGAGACAAACATTACAGCTTATCTGACCTTTATTATTATTATTATATGTTTTGTATGCTTTCATTGGTGAGCCTGCCACAAGAGAGCAGATCACAATTGAAGATATTTAATTACACATCCGAGAGGTTTGCAGGATTGGGCCCTTTGTTCAGAAAATGAAAAGGTTATAAAGATGGAAGTATATTGTGCTTGTTTTCTACCTCTTGGGAATTTGGCAGTGCTTCATTTCATTAAGCATGGTAGTACCGCTGCCAGTGCTGATGTATTTACCACTTATCAACATGATCAATGGTCCAATATGCAGTTTCTCTCTATAAATGAGATGTGAATTTCTGCTCATGACATTTGTCCTTGTGTGGTAACGATGACTATCTCAGCTGGTCACCAGAGCTCAGTGAATGAGTCATCTTTGTCGTTTTTTAACGAATACAGATAAGAAATGCTGCACAAATGCATATTTTGACCTTTCCGAGTGAGTCTATTTCTTCAATGCTGCTTTTCCCGTCACAGCGGCTGGGCGAGAGCCTTTGAGGAGAAGCTGTTCTGCTGCTGTTGCTGCTTGCTCTTCTGGCACACTATGTACTTGCATTAAAACCTCATTACCAGGATGTGTGCATGGCTTCCCATTTAAAACAGGGGGATACTGTCATCCATGAAACAGGATGGTGTACGAACCCACCCACATAAACGCATACACGCACCAACGGTTATTTCTTCATATCTTGTCACACAATCAGAAAATCTTCATGTCTTTTCCAAGTCCCTTGAATGAGCCGTTATGCTTTGCTTTTGGCTCTAGAAAAATAGTTATTAACTGCAGTTTTAAATGTGTGTAGGAAAGACATCATTGAGCAGCATGTTTACATTCTGCACCAGCAGCTGATTTAGATTTGCTTTGATTTAACTCTTCATATATGGACAGGTAGAAAAAAAGCAGATTGATTCATTAGGTTGAGCAAATATTTTAGGAGCAAATCATTAAAAAAAGTTTC
Source organism: Anarhichas minor (assembly GCF_050575085.1). Lineage (NCBI taxonomy): Eukaryota > Metazoa > Chordata > Actinopteri > Perciformes > Anarhichadidae > Anarhichas > Anarhichas minor. The sequence goes on from NW_027466582.1 coordinate 7,589,652, forward strand.
TTATTCCTAGTTGCAAAAAAGTAGTGGAGCTATGACAGTCTGCCCATTAGACTTCGATGTTCTTGTATAAAAGTAAAGGTTTTAACCCAGTGGTGGTGCTCGACAAAAGGTCCTCTGTCACCAAAAACATTAGGATCCAACCTCTGGGGACAATAAATATCAATGAATTTTAAGCCCCATGTGTAAGACTTGAACATTTCTGACTTTGGCAACTCCAAGTGGGAGTATCAACCAAGGAAGACAGCAGGGCACAAACAACCTCTAGAATTTACTCATTTTTTAGTTTCTGATGCAATGAAATGTTTCTGCAAGATGCTGTAATCACATCCTATCCTGGTTAGATAAAGGTTAAAAAAATGTAAGTTTCCTCAGAGAAAACAAAACAGCCGGACTGACATTCAGCTGTGTCTTCATTACCATAATGTAAGAGAAGCTTGGCCTCTTTCAATAATCACTCAGCCTTTTCCTAAACAGGCATGTTTGTTGGATCTATCTATGACTGTGTGTATTAGTATGCATGCTATACGTGGGCTTGGTGTGTGCATATGATTGATCTTGTATGCCGATCCCTATCTGATGAGGTGGAACACAATCCTGGGGGGGGGGGGGGGGGGGGGGCTTTAAAGAGGTAACATTCAGTATGATAATATTTAAAGGAGGAAAACTAAATGATATATGTGTGTTTATCCACCTGGAGCCTGAGACAGAACAGAAGAATGAATCATGATGGGCTGTATTATGTTGTGGGGTGCGCTGGAATGGGCCGGTGCCTGAAACCTCTCACTGACACAGGAAGAACGATCCCTTTCATATGGTTCCAGGTGATTTTAAAATGGCAGAATTTTTCATAAATTGATATTATAGCCAGAGACCTTGTTGTATACAATCCCACTTATCCCACCTCTTACCTGTCTGTGTCCAAAGTCATTAAGGATGGTGGCCAGTTTCTTGGTGTTGGCGTACTGACGCTGGGCGACAATGGCCGGGTTAGGATCCCTCCAGTCTACAGAGAGCCGATGAAGCCACATTTCAGCCTGCTGCAGGTGAGGCTGCTTCAGACTGGGATCAAAGCAGTGGACCTCACATCCTGCCCGTGCGAGAGATCGCTCCAGGGACCGATCATCTACACCCAACCTGCAACCCACACAACGCAAGACACAGGGTATAATACTTATTAATACTAAGCTGCATATCAAACACCACATCGTCACTGTGACCCTGACTTCACCTGCCCACTTAAAAGCCAAGAAATAAATAACTAAGAGTGCTTTTTCATTTTGAAATATGAGTAAATCTAAGTAGACAGACACATTTCCCTGTATTTCTCTTGCTCTCCTGTGCCTCACTTTCCCACTGCCTCGTTCACTGCTGTTCTCTCTTTATCTCACCCCTCCCTTCTCTAATTCTGCAATTTTCTCCTTTTCTTCCTTCTTCAGTCACTGTCTCCGCATTCCCTCGTGTCTAGTTTGTGCTGCGGCTGTATTCTGTAATTGCGGCAGAGGGAGTACATTTTACAGTACATGTCTTTTACAGATGAGTCACCGGGTCTCCGCATAGCATCCCACGAGCAGGGAGATAAGAGATGCGTAGATGGGAGAGATTGAGATGCAACTAGACATCTCTTTTTACCGCAGTAAATGTTTCATATTCTTCCCTGAGAGTTTCCCCATTCTCTCTGGTGCGGTGTTTTAGCCAGGAATCACTGCAGTGACACTGTAGACAACTGTCAGGGGGGACTACTCGATTACTCATGGAGTAGTGGGGTTCATGGTGCATCTGTGCGGAAAAAGAAGGGTCTCTACTAGCTGTAATATCCTCTGTAGACTACAGAGTTCTAGAGCGGTAACTCTCACATAGTTGACTAGAATGTCCTGGCAACAAGATGTGAAGTGTGTGTGTGTGTGAGATGGGTGACAAACACCCAATGGATTGTGAATCTGATAAAAGGAGCCCTTAGTCCGCCTGTCCTCGCAATGAACTATAATGTCAACAGTCTCCGGATGTTGTGAAGCTCAGAGGCGAGACTGGTTAACAAAGGTGTTCTGGGAAACTATCTGCTGTCTGCTCTTTCTCTTTCAAATTCTCCTTGTACGTTCACAGTTGGATCTTATCTAATCTAATAATTTATGTTCCCTTTGTGTCAAATACCATGGCGTTCTCAAAATATTCTCCATGACTGTCTGTCTCTCCGCCCTTGCTCTCTCTTTCTCTACCGTGCTCCTATTCCCCTTCCTTCACCACACATTGCATCTTATTAACATGTGCATGATTACTGTGGGATGTGTTAGCCTATATAAGTGCTCCAAAATGGATCCATTTTTGTTTTATGGCCTACAGGCTGCAGGAAAAGTTGTCATGAGTGGACCTCTTTCAAATTCTATTTGAGTATTTCTGCACTTCCAGGGCCTTCGAACTGTCTCACCCAAATGGAATACAGTTATTATGAATGTTATTAATCACACCTGTGCTTTATTTCTCCTGTGAGAAGATCTATTTGGTTACCACAAAGTCACCCTAAAACAAAAAACAAACTTTTATATTTTAGTGCAGTGTATTAAGTTGCCGCATATGCTCTACTGTTTAGGACATTTTGACACTGTTCAAGCTATTCAAAACTTAAAAAGCATCTAAATGTTTGTTTTTGCATTTCTGGAATCCTCTATTGCTGCCTTCTAGGACACACACACAATTCCATAAGCTCTAAGCTAAATTAAGGTGCATAGCCTTGGCTTCAGTCAAAGATACACCTACGCTTAGCTCAGTTACTGAAATCAATGAATTTGAACACTGAAGACTAAAACATCCTCCCTCACTGAATAAAAGCCTGGAACTCTGACAAAATAATTGTTAATCACACCAGCCACAATTCTAATGATAATTATTATTTCCACATTTTTTCTTTGGAGGGTCACTTCAGCTAAAGAGAACAATGGGGCAGCTTCTGGAGCCACTATTGGCAGCTATACTGAGATGGTTAAAGTGCAGCAGACTGAATGCACAAGTTTCAATGCCTGCTTTGTTTGGTCAGAATCTCTTTTTTAAATGTATTACAATGGATGATTCATCCTCTCAGACGATCTTTCAGCATCTGATCTGTTACTTCATAAGGAGAAAAAATAATGTATGATCAAAAACGATTGAAACCGGTATAGGAGGAGGAAGAAGGAGGACGAGAGAGGTAAGATAGAGTACGAGAGGTGAAAGGTGGATAGCTGGTCTTTCATGTGGAAAAACATCCAGCAAACCCCCCCCCCCCCCCCCCCCCACCACCACGTGACAGACCAATCAGAGAACAGCTGCTCATCCTGCCTCGGCACAGCCATCCACGGCTCGTTAAACTGCATGCAAATGAGACGTATCAACCGTACACACGCACAAAAACAGCACAAAATAAGCACGCAGGCGTACACACACAACCGTACATACTCTGTCGTCCTAATGCACTGAGTTCAACAGTGAACACACACACTTAATAGTATTTGACGTTTCTATTAAAGCCATAGTTATGTGCAGCAGTGGACTTTAGTAGGGGGATTTGTGAGTCTCCACAGCGGAGAGCAGAAGTCTCCTGAGAATAGGATACTCAGCATACCTGACATATATTCAAGAGCATGACCATGGAATGTGTGTGTGTGTGTGTGTGTACTATGAATCTAGGTTAGATAAGGGACATGGGAAGGAGAAGATCACTTGACGTATCCAGAAAAGTGGAACTTCAGAGAGCAGCTTGCCTTGTTAAACTGCTGTACTAACTGGGCTCTTTGGACTTTTCTTTTGTCACTCCTGAAGTATCTATTTGTCATAGAATTCCATTTTTTAGGTCGACTCACTGTTGCATTGTATAAGCCAGAGTTGAGGATTCAACTAAGCGTGGATTGAATTCCTTCCGGAGGTCTTAATGGATCAGTTAGACAGAAGGAATACTGGTAATGTGACTTTCGCTGACGTGACAATTAGAGCTGTGAGTCACATTTTCCCAAGCTGATATTCAGGTCAAATATTTGCATAAATGACTGAGAGGACGCATACTATTCTTTTTATTTTTGGTGAATGCCCATGTAGCTTGCCTGCATGAGCGACTTCCCATCAGTCAGCCAGAGGATGTCAGATATGTTTTTCTCGAATGCCTCCATTTGACCCCTGACCCCCACCATAGAGAGGCAGGAAGCCATAAAAAGCAGCCCCTCCCATCTCCATCCCTCCATCCCTCCTACAGTATCTGTACCCTGCCTGCCTTCATGCCAGCACACCTGTGCTGTCTCTCAACAGTCCAATTAATAAACTCCCTCTCGCTCCTGCAGAAAAATCCTGCAGCACCTCAGCACAGTGGAGGCCCAGCAGGGCAGAAACCGGGCCGAGCTGATCCACGACGCAAAGCCAACTGGGAGTGATTGGCTCTCCAATCTTAAGAAGGTCAAATACCTTGGTGGCCTGGCTGACTCCATTCAAGATTACTTGCCACTCAAGGAGAGGAAGCAGAGGTGGAGGGCATGCGACGTTCCAGGTGGAGGTACGGTTAAAGCAGACAGAGGATTATCTTTACTCTTATTGCAGTGTTCTTTCAACAAATCAAATTGCCCCGAATACACAAAGAAATAGAAACCTACGTGATACATGGCACAAGAAAAGTGAATATTTCTACTCTGCCAGAGATAGACAGATCCTGAATAAATACAGGCTCAGTGACCAATTAGTCATTGAAATTGGAAGACATAAAAAGACTAGGCCAACAGGGTACGTGGAGACGGAGATACTCCTCTTCTGTTGTGTGGAGAATAGCCTTCATTCTTTGAAGAAATAGTGAGTGAAACCCCAGAATTTCTCCTCTTAGAAGAAAATTGTCATGGGTGAAATGACAACAGCGGCAATTGTGACTAGATATATCGCAGCCTGTCACAGAACCAGATGCTCTGCAGATAGCTCACTGACTGTCTGAAAATGAATGTTGGGAACAATCCTGTTGCTCTACAGATGCAGCACGTGACAGCTTGTCTCAAAGCTAATGTACAGAACGTAGCTTATTTTGTATAACTGATTACAATTAGGGTTGGGTGTTCGAATAAAGGTTGACATTTTAACATGTGGTGGTGAGTGTGACGTTCGAGTTAGGGAATTAATGTCTTCAGTGGATGGCATATGTAAGTGTTTGTCTGTACGCACCCAAAAGAGTACACCCTGCAGTGTTTGCCTTGTATCCTGTGGGTCAGGCTGTACTTGGGGTCCAGACATGCAGCCCAGGCAGCTTTGGTCCCCTCCTGAGCAGCTTCCTCACCGGTCAACGATGCACACGACACCTAAACACATAAAGACATATTATAACAGCCAATTCCGATATTGAGAACTAGAGTTTCTCGTCAAGCTTATGTTGTTCCCTGGCTCAAACTGTGAGTCCTGTATTGTAAATGTAATGTACAATCTGAAAAAAAAAAGCAATGAATGGAGTCCCAGTAAGTGTAAACAATCCCACCAGCATTTGAAAGCAAGAGTGGCACTCTCAGGAACAGTCCTAATGTGATGAACATCTTTTCCTCAAAACATCTGAACACAAATGCGATAACTCACTGGAGACTGCTACTGAATTTGACCTTGGGCTAGTCTGTGTTTGGGCCTCAGTGTTGAACAACATTATGCATACTATTCATCATGATGCGCAGCTGGGGCAGATGACTCAGCAGCACTGCCAAGTCTCTCAGCAGTAGAGTGAGAGACTGAAGAGAGAAGAGATTGAAGTTTTTCACATGTACTTAATATGCTGAAAATTCCAAACAGGGGAGTGCAGGTTGTTTTCCATTCAGAGTGTTTCTGTGGGTATGTTTTGGTAAAATATGCACTTGCATAAACTATTTACATACAGACAGTAAACATGTGCATACGTGTCAGCGTGTTGATTGTGTGTATGTCTGCAGTTTTACAAGGGACTAAGCTTTAGTACAGGACCCTCTGCTCAAATGTTTGATGTCTAATTTATTTAAGCTCCGTCTGCGGCAGAGGGTCAGTTTGCAGAGGGAGGAACAATATTGTCTCAGACATGATTATATGAAACATAAATCTATGGTTCTACTGTACACCATTCTTGTGTAAACAAGATATGATGTGTATAAGTCTGTGTGAACGTTCTTGTATTAATACTTACTGTGTATTATCTAACACTAACCGTTTACAGAGTTCTCTCAGGTTAAGCAATGAAGCAATGGAGAAATAATAATTGCTTTCGAAAGGTATTCTGTTGCCAGTGAACGATTAGCACTGTCTGCCAGCCTCTTATGAACCCACATCTGTTGTTAACTTAAAAATGGCATTTGAAACTTCTATTTGTGCATGTTTGAATTCCCTTGTGAAGGGAGTTAGTTTTTTGCAGCTTCAAAAAACCCTCTTAGGCATCGTTTCCTTGCTCTGGCCAAACATGGTAGTCCAGATGTCCCTGTCGTCAGCAACGTTTTTTGGCTCCTCCTGGGAGCTTCCTGAGGCATTTCTCAGCCAGATGAGATATAATCTCTCCAGTGTGTTCTTGGGTCATCCCCGGGGTCTCTTGTTATTTGGACGAGCCCAGAAAACCTCCAGAGGAAGGTGCCCAGGAGCCACCTCGATCAGATGGCTCATTTATTATTCAAAGGAGCGACGACTCTACTCCAATTTCCCTCAACATGTCTGAGCTCCTTATCCTATCTCTAAGATTGAGCCCAGCCAACCCATAGAGGAAACTCATTGTGGTTGGTATCCACAATGTCATTCTTTGGTCGCTACCCAAAGTTCATGACGAGAGGTGAGGGTTGGAACAAAGATCGGCTGCTAAATCAAGAGCTTTGTCTCCAGGCTCAGCTCAGTTTGGTGCAACACCTGCATTACCTCTGATGCTGCACCAATTTGCTTATTGATTTCCCATTTCATTTTACCTTTATTTGTGGACAAGACCCAAATATACTTTATAGCTTCTTGGGCTAGCAACCCACTCCCAGCCCAGAGGGAGCAATCCACCGTCACTTTCTGATGAAGCCAATAGAACCCATCATCTGCAAAAAGGAGAGAAGCAATTCTGAGGTCCCTAAACAGCTCTCTCCTCCCTCGGCTGCGCCTCGTGATTCTATCCATTAAAATCACGGCTAGAACCGGTGGTAAGGGACAATCCTGGTTGAGCCCAACACCCACTGAAAATGTGTTTGACTTATGGAGAGTACAGATGCAGCTCTCACTCCTGTTATATAAGGAATGGATGGCTCATAGCAACATGCTCAGTACCTGATACACAAGCCTTCTCCAACTCCTCAAAACAGATGTGGACTGGATGGGCAAACTCCCATGACCTCTCTACTAATCTTGCTAGTTTAAAGAGCTGGTCCACTGTTCCACCACCAGGACCGAATGCCCATTGCTCCCTCCTAGAGTCTCCTCTCCAGCACCATGGCATTAGCTCTCCCAGGAAGGCTGAGCAGTGTGATTATGCAGGCAATGTGTGCAACTTCCACAGAATGTGCTGGTCGGGTTCAGGAGTTCCTCAAAGTGCTCCGACAATCCACTGCACGACAATATCTCCAGTCAGGGTCAGCAGTTCTCCTGAGATGAACCCTGCTTTCCCTTCCTGAGTCATCTGACGGTTTGCCAGACGTTCTCCATAGCCTTCCTGAACACCTTCGATGTCCAGGTTTTTGCCTCAGCTACCACCAAAGCCATAGCATCTTTGGCCTCATGGTACTTGTCTGCTGCTTCAGGAGACCCTTGGGCCAACCAAGCCCAAAAGGCCTCCTTCTTCTGGTTCTGTCCACCAGCGGGGTCCTAGGCTGCCACAATTACAGGCATCAACGACTTTCTGACCACAACTTAGAGTAGCATGAGAACTTTTTTCTGAAGTGGGAGTTAAAGATCTTGCAGATGGGGGATCACTGCGAGACATTCCCAGGTCTCCCTCACTACAGGTATGGATCTGTCGGCTCTGTCCGGCAGCAACCATCTGATCCCAACTCAGCACCAGGTGCATGTTTACCAGACTCCAATGCTTATCCCAGTGGACCAACAGGACGTGTCTCATGTAGGTCTTTCACAGTTCGGTACCAGGTCCCCTCTAAACAGCGTTTAGTGACAGGTCAGAATGGGACCAGCTGAGTCAAGTGCAGTGTCACCTGATGTGTATTTGTCGCAAAAGGCACAATAATTGTGCTGTACATGTGGGTGGCACAATCATGTATTTAAATCAATTTGGAACACGCTTCATTATGGTTGTCATTGTTAATGTGTTCCAGCTGAAAGCATTCGTCAGAGCACAATGCACAGTGTGCAATGAAATGCAAAATCACTCTTGATTATTTTGCCACTTCACATCTGCGGGCTAGGCATTGAACTGATGACTGCTGAACACTGGTTCACTGAATACTTAAAATGTACCCGTTTTCATTAAGCACACATTGTAATGAATGAACGGTAACTACTCATTGTTCTGAAGCTGATAAGAAAAAAATATACCAAAGTATATTTTTTGTTGTTAAAAAAATACTTTTATACTTCCTCCTTATCTGTGTGTGTACTGGTGCATGCATGCATGCATGCAAGATACACTGACTCCTATTGATTGGGCAGTTGTGTCGCAGGCCATCTCTCTGAGTAACAGCTCCACCAGGCACTGTGTCAGTCAGCATTACAGCTGAAGATGCTGCTATGCCCCCTCCAACTCCCTCCACCCTTTCCTGTCAGTGTGTATGATGGACAGTTCCCTTCAACAGCTTCCCACAAACACACACAAATACTCAGACAATCCCTTTCTCTCTGTTCTTGTCCTTGTCTCTTCCGCTCACACACACAAAAACGCAGAAGTGGCTGCACACACGTGTACACACACACGCACACACACACACACACACACACCCACACACCCACACACCCAAGGCTAATTCATTATGAGCTGAATATCTGCTGTGAAAGATATAGAACGTTTGCTTAGTCATTTGGAGTGGGATACTCTGTGTTCTCGTTATATTGTGTGAGGGAAAAAGATAAGTTGGCGATTCATCTCCAAGGCAATTTCTTTTACAATAAAAACAGCAGCAAATGTCCCTCTATGTTTTGGAAAGTGAAAATGAAACGTGTGTCTTTGCATTACCTTCACAATAGGGACAAGGGCACTGAATTACAGGCTTGCTCAATCCCTCAATATTTCTCAAATTATGATGCTGAACATCTTAATCGATTTATAGTCATTTAATACTGACATAAACCAACAAACAAACCACAACATCTCATTGATTAAATATGAATAGAGGGGCTCTGAGTTTAATCTGTATGGTAATCAATAGAGTAATGAATTATGTGTGTACTGTCGAGCAAGACGACTGAGCTGAATGTGAAAGAGGTGCCGGTGTAGCTCAGTCATTGGCTGATAGTTACAGGCTCACTCTGATATGTATACAACAAAGACCTGTCAAAATAATGCACTATCTGGCCTTAAAAAGTAACAACTACTCTGATTATCTGTCTTCAAATTACAGTCCTAATGCTACATTAATGCATTTGGTTTCAGGGTTTAGTTCACCTTGAGTTAAAGCAGTACAGGTTTTAGGATGTTATGTTCCCTGATGGAAAATAACTGGTAGCAAAGCATCAAGTACAGCCAATATCACAAATAAAAAAAATACAGAAAAACAAAAAAGACACCACATTAACAGTGGCTCAAGGTAAAAACTGAGTAACCAGGGACTTGTAGGCCAAGAATTGTGCAGTTATGACTAACTGAACTTACAGCTCTTGTCAAAAAACAAATTTGTTGTTCCCTGTGAAGACTTAATCAGATTGTCTTTACATAAAATCAGCAGTGTTAACAGTGCCAAGACACCAACAATCCTGTTTTCTGTTTCCACTTTCATAATACTGTTGCATCTTAATATCTGCTCTGCAAATCTTTTATATCGGATTGTACTGTTCTTATTTGTTGTACTTTATTTGGCCAGTCAGCAGTGGTAGGAAATGCACTTACTGCAGTTACGTTCCATCACAGCAAGTGACAACATTTATTTTTAATATTATACATGGTCCCTTTCAAATACACGAAATAAATGAAGTAGTTATATACAACTGGAGCTTTAGATAGTAAGAATTCAAACAACGATGACTCACTTGGGGTGTTGTGATGTAGTTGAGGAACCTTTTAGCTTCTTCCTCCAGAGTATGACTCTCACCGGCCCAGGGCTCCAAGTCTATATGCCACCGAGGACTCTGTAGTGGAGCGCACACACACACGTACGTGATTATTAACAAACGAATAGTGCATGACAATTGAAAATTAATTAACATCAAAGTAGGCCAATCAAAGAAATCCAGTGCAAGGACAACAACAAAGGGAGCTTTATTCTTCCAGGTATTGTAACCCACTTGTGTATACTGATGGAACTTGGTCACAATGTGCTCAGTGGAGGATTTTTTCCCCCACCTGTGTGTTAGTGACAAATAAGCTGCTTAAGTTGATTTTCATTGTTATTTTAGTAAAAATGGGGCTGCTATTTATCCTCATGCATTCTGCGCTGCAAGGTATACAGGTGAAAAAGATCGAATGTAGAAAGTCCGTCTGTGTTTCACAGTGGAAAAATAAGACTTACGTCCCCGTCAGTATGGCCATAGCAGCTCAGTGCTGCTGTGTTATCACATTCCTAAAACCTGGCCGAGCTCTGCTTTACAGCCTGCTTCATTTCTACAGGAATGTGTTTGTTTATGATTAGAGGAGAGGCAGTGAGATGGAGAGAGAAGGAAAAGAGGATCCGAGAAGCCAGCAACATCTTGCCTGCTTCATTTCTTTGTATCTCCCCTTACAGGGGTGTAACATAATGATGCATTTGCTGGTTGCACAATAAGTTCTTGGGTCAAACACATGGCCCGATTTCATTAGCACCCCCCCGGTACAAATTATCCTGGGTGATTTCACGTTAGAGTGCGGCCTTGCCTGGGACGCTCCTGCCTTCATCAGTATTTTATGGGCACTGCAGTTTCAGATTTTCCATGGTTTTGCCACAGATCATTTTTTTGGCTCCGTGAAACAGATCATGTTTGGGTCTGTTTGATGCTGTGGGCACATCGGGTGAGCAATCTGTAAAGGGCACAACAGGTCTGTTTCGGAAAATAATTTTGTGTTGTAACTCACACCCATATTTCCATGACCCCAATTACATATTTTCTCTCTCTCTCTCTCTCTCTCTCTCTCTCTCTCTCTCTCTCTCTGTCTCTTTCTCTCTCTCTCTTTCTCTCTCTCTTTCTCTCTCTCTACTCACCCACTGCTGCCCGTCAGTTTAGCTTCGTGATTGCAGGCTCAACACAATGGGGCGTCATAGCTCAGCCACTTTGCTTTACAATGACACTGTTGATTTCAACAAAAGTGGCTTAGTGTGATGTTATAATTGAGATAGTGTAAAGGTCAACGCCCTCATATTTAATTCATGATACAAGCCAGTGGATTGTTTACATACTGTAGTTCAATTCATTACAATCTTTATCTGCATGGAAATTAAGAAAACATGCTGCCAAAACATCACATATGCACGTATGTGGATTTGCAAGGTGCAAACATTTCTGTGCACTTCAACGTACACACATTATGAATCTGCACATATAGATCTGAAACCATGCAATGATTATCTACTAATCCATTTTCTATGCGAGGGCTGTCTTTTCCCTCTCAATGCACATGTACATCCACACACTTGTGAATTATCTATGGCAGCACCGTGTGTCATTTCCTCTTCCAGTGATGCTGATCCTGGATCTGCCAACACAGAGAATCAGCTGTCCCTCAAATGGCTGCAGTGTTGCATCCACGCAACACTATTCACTGTTTGGCATTCAGCCTTTAATCGATTTGTGGCGTGTCAAACCTCTATTTCCTTTTCTGTCTTTCCTCCTCTGGCTCCTACACTCTGCGTCTCAGTATGAAATAAATGCAATGGTGATGATCAACGTAATCACCCTGCAGGAAAAATAGGGTGATAGATGTATGGATATTTAATTTTCTCCTTCAACTGTTGACCTACGACTATGCCTCCACAGTTCCTCCATAACATTTTGATTCAGATCTCATAGCAAAAGAAAACCTCAAATGTGAAGGCCACATTGGTCCAAAAATGCAGCAGTGAGCAACTCCGAGTCCTTCCTGCAAAGCTCAACTATCAGGCCCCATACATCGGCCTGGTACAGGTTGGGACAGGACTGCTGATCAGGTGGCAGATATCTGGGACAATGGACCCATGGAGAGTTGTATAAGGTGGGATTTAGGAACAAAAAGTGGAGAAGGAAAGGACAGAGTGTGGGTCAAATGCATACACATTCTCCCTGAAATGCATGGCAGAGGAGGAATGGAAATATTGGCATATTTTGGCAACGGAATCTGAGGTTTCTAGTTCAAAGACTTAACTGGAAAGCAGCCGGTGTCAGACTCGTACAACTCGGGTTTTCAATCCATGTCTGTTTTCCTCGCGGGCTTTTCATGTGAGGTTATTTGGTAAAAAATAAATGCAACCTTTATCTAACGACACATTTGTTTTTTTGCTGCATGTGCTAAAACTGACATCCAATATAGATATTTTGTGTGCGCGCATTAAACTATACATGTCTGTGAGCTCCTACAAACTGCTGACTCATCATTTAGCAGAGATGAGATTAGCGTTAAGCCCCATGTTCAGTCAAGCAACAACAAGTCATCAGCGGCTCAGGGACAGCCGAGGTGTTAATAACAAACATCAGAACATCACTCAGAACTGTCGAGCCTCAGCTGTTTAGCCCTTAATCCCATGACATTAGATACAACAACCTCCTCAGCATAAGCATTCCAAAAAAAAGTATTTAGTAGTAGTGTGTTTGCAGCTGAAAATTTTCACTGAAAGAAGTTGATGTTTTAGAGTGAGTGCCGAGTGAAGTTGAAAAGCTCGGTTTGCCTTCAAGCACTGAAAGGAGTTGAAATGTCAGTTTAAAAAGCAAGTGATGAATTGAATTGGAAGGATCAGTTGAAGTGGAGGTCTTCAAAGAAATTAGTAGCAGTTCAAGTGTGTAAACTGAAATCTGTTGGTGTAATAACATTGGAATTGTCAGTTGTCAGCTGATGTCAGTTGAGGTATTTGCTTCAGTTGTTGTAGTTCTTTTTAGTTCAAAGGTGACAATCTGAGACCTGAAAGGGTTCGACATGTCATTTGAACTGTAAGCATCGACATGAGTTGAAGTGTCACTTGAAGTGTGATCGCTGACAGCAGATGAACTCTCGGTTAAATAAGGAGATGATTAATTGAATTTAACTGCAGACAAAGTTAATAGAACAACGTCAGAGATAAAATGGAACTGAATTGTTTTCTATCGGTCTTTTATCCTGATACACTTGCCTTTCCTTTTCATTTTATCTCTTAAGGAGATTTTTTGTTTTATTTCCTCCTTGCCCCCCTTTTGATTGCTCTGTTACGGGGCCTGCATGTCTCGATGGAGCAGGATGTGTTAGTAGATCTGTGCCTCTCAGCCTGGTGTGAGAGAAGTGTGAGCAGCCAGGCCAAGCGTGAATAATCCCCTGGGGAGAAGAGGATGGATGGGTGGACAAGAGATGACTGGATAAAACAAGAGAGGACGGTCTGCCAGAACAATGAAGGAGGGGGAGGAGAAGGGAAGTAGAGGGGGAGACGGACTTGTAAACAGAGGAGGAAATGTGCCTCATTGTGAAGGCAGAAGAAGAGTTCTACACCTGTATATGGATTTACACCAAGAATAAAAAAAAGTCAATACATAACGATCGACGACTGTGTGGTCAGATCATCTCAGAGGACACAGGCAGTGCTTGAGTAAACAAATTGTCTCTGGTGTATCAAATGTCACGGAGGAGCCAGCCACAGGTGAGCAGTGTCTGTCCATTTGGAAACCATAAGGCCACAGACGGAGTGCTGCCAAGTCGGCCCCATCTGTTGGTAGAGTGCCAGGGTGCCAGGGTGGCTGAGTGTTTTTTTTTTGCGATTACTGCAGACGCTTCCGAGACGTACCACCAAGCTGTGCAGTCAAGAGGTCAAAGCTTTCAGTTCAACACCGTGTGGAATATTATTTTAACACCATGGAGTGTCTTGAAGTTATAGGAAATGCTCCTTGACAGGCTATATTTTCTTGACAGCTTGGGTAAAAAAACTGAATAGTACCTAGCATCTGTGCCAAATGAAGGTCAAGGCATGCCATGGACAAGTGGGCAGACAGAGACGTTGTGGTTTAATGAAACAGCAGGTGGCTGATTCACATTAGCCTCCCTCTGATTTATAGGAGTTGCTGAACCCAGTTGAGAGACTTTATCAGAGACGTGTGCTCCATGGGGGCTGTGCTAATGCGTTTGCAGGAAATGTGAAGAAAGATTCTATGTTTTGTTTTTGTGACGCTCAGAACTTTGGTTTAATTTAACATTTATCACAAAGTAAAGAGCTTTATTGCATTTAAAACAAAACACAGTCATATCTAAGGCAAAAGCAATTTTCCAGTATTTCTTTATTAGGAAATAAAACCTACTTAATACTTACATAACTGCATTTACAGACAGGTCATTGGATATTTCGCCTCACAGTAAATACTTGATACATGACAATACCGGCCATACCAATTGGCTAAAAATGAGGAAGAAAAACTAGGCAAATGAGGATCTACCACGTTGCTGCTGAAATACTCAGAAATCACAGACATTATTTGCAAAAGGTACATCATAATGCTATTTTTTTTGGACCGTGTGTATAGTTATAATGACTTGATAATGGATGGTGAATAGTATAACGGGACATGGAGCTGAGATCACACACATCATCTGCCAGAAGTCATTCATCCTGCTTTCGTTCTCTCTTTACCTCCTTCTATTTCTGTGTCATTTGAAAGATTTATGAGGTTCTTGATATGATGATCTTGTGATTATTGTTGTTGTGGTAGTCAACCACAGTTTTGGCAGGTACTAGAGATGTTTACTGTGAGTAAATCAAGTGAGAATTGATGACAACAAAAGACAGATGATTAGATTTTACACTCGTTGTTGTCGACTGACTTTAAGGAGGCTACAAAGTTTGCAAAGCAAAAGAGTATCCGACAGGTTTGTTAGTGGTCGGATCAGACACCTGCTGCATTCTGGGTATTTAGAACATCGGTCTCAGTGAATGCATATTATGTTAAATCAGCTGGTGACAGACCAAAAAGATAGAGGATTATTACATCAAGAGCAAAATAAAATCTGTATATTGAGAGGATTGATACTGACAGCATGACTGTAGTTGTAAACAGGATAATCACAAAGAATCTGCCTTACTGAGCTCCATCGTTCTGACTAATCTGGTAGATTGGGGAGACTGGCAGTCGGATCAGACCCATCTGTCTCGGTTTTCTGCAGTGTCATCTCTACTCCGCTCGCTGGCCAATCCCAGCTCACTGCCAGAGTACAGTGAGAGACAGAGAGGGTATAACAGAATTAAAGCAGAGGATTACGCTGATCTTTTTTAATAAAGGCAGTAATCTCAGAAGAGTTTAGCGTCAGTCTCAAAGGCATCTGACAAACCCACATCGGGTATGCCTTCACCAGAAAGAGAGGAAAGAGAAAGAAAGTTGGAAAATGGCTGCAGCAAATCTGGTTTATTGTAAAGTGGGGGAGTTGAATTAACCTCTGAATATTATTTGACATTGAGGCTTTGCATTCATGCGTCCAACACTGTGTTACATTACAGCACACACACACACTCTCATTCGTCATTCTGCACACAACTTGGCAGTAGCACCATCTGCCCACGTGTTGTAAATCAAAGCTGATCGAAGACCTGCGTGAGCCTTTTCTCGCTCAGTACTTTAAGCCATCGCCTACATGGTACCGTCTTGCCAATGCGAAGCTTTTGCATTTTTCCTGTTTTTTGTTCCAGGTACATCTTCACAAGCATACTCGATATATACTGTGCTGAATCGAACCATATCAATGCCTGAGTACCATGACAGACAACTAAATGTCAGATAAGAGGACACTTTCTGAGTTGAATGAAACATAAATTCATTAGATAATGGTTGCAAAAAACGGACAGGGTAGGTACATTTCTTTCCTTTTAAAACCCCGTTTTATGGAAAGACATTCAGTAGTAAGGCTGTGCAGATAGCAGCTGTCATTTAAAGCGAGGTATTAGAGTACAGGTATGCATGTAGCTGATAGAAGCACATTAACATAACAAAGCCACAGTGGGAGATTACAGTTCCAACAAGGATTGAAATGGTTATGTAGGGGATGCAACTCGGACAAAAGGTGATCGACACAGTTGATGACACGATGCTGGCTGATTCGCTCATATCGTGTTTGAATCAGTGCCCTCTTGGCCAGCATGTTAACAGGCAGATGGGGTCTTATTGTTAGCAGGCTTGTCGTTAAAACCTGCATGTGTGTGCCTGAGTGTATGCGTCAATCTATGCGAGTGTGCGCATGTCTTCCTGGACAGTATCCCAGATATGAGATCTGTGTTTGATGTTCTAGTTGGGAAGAGCAGAAAGAGCCCCGCTGAGCACCATATGACATTCATTTCCTGAGACGGAGCAGAAATATCCTCATCATTTTACTTTTCTTGCCAATTTGTCTGTTTGTTTCTTGCACATAAATTAAATTCTAAATATGAAAATGGTAAGGAATTGAAAGATGTGTCAAGGGGGTTGTATATTCAAGCCTTGTCATAGCATAATTGTCAATTTTCGTGTTTGTTTTGTGAGATCAGAGTCCTGCCAACATTATTACTGAGCAGTGGTGTCTCCACAAGCACCCCACTTGTGTTTGTGTTTAGAATTTAATCTCCCTTCTCTGTGCCTTCCTCTCCATATGTTTTCCATTCTCATTAACACGCAGTATCAGCGATCAAATAGATGTCGTGAGTGAGAGACAGAAAGGCAGAAACATTATTTTCAAGGTGTTTTAGATATGGCTGAGAGCAACAAAAAGCTCTTTCAACGATTGCTCCTGGTGTTCACTGGCCCTCTCTGTTGCTTTGTGGCGTCTGTTGTTTTTGTAACCAGACACATGTGGCTAAAGTGCACGGCAAATGCTTCTGGAATGGATTTCTGCTACACAAACAAACCGCAGGCTTTTTTGGTGGCACACAAAGTGACATTTGCTAGAAGTAGGCATTCATGGTGAGTGTGAGTGCATGTGTACATGGATGGGGCAGTGAAATTGAGTGGTAAAGATGGGAGCGAGTGATTTCAGAGGTCAATGCACTCATTCATATAAGCTGGGAGGGAGACTGAGAACTTTCTGGAATGTTCCAGACAAGGCGTCCATATCTGAGGGGAGTATTGTGAGATGGAGACTCTGGACTTGACAGTCTGACACTGACTTTTCCCCCCTTCAGTGGGAGTCTTTGTCCGATACAAGTTAGCGCACACAACAGACCCACTGTTTGTTCAGTCAATAACATTTAGAGCATTAAGTGGCTTCTGTTTCTCCATCTGCAACATATGGTTTTGATCTTCTTGTTTGAGGAAGGGCTTGTATGGATCTACATTTAAAAGCAGCGATCAGACGCTTTCAGGTCTCAACTATGGCCTCAGACTTTTTTCTCTGCCTATAGTTTCACATTCAAATAAAAAACAAACAGGGATTGATTTCGTATCCATAATGTTTCTACTTATGACCGAAAAAAAGTAGTAACATCTTCTCACCTCCAGATACCCCCTCAGCTGTTTCTCTTGTTTAAAAAGTGTGTAAACCCGTGCTCAAGGTGATCAAATAGTCATATTATTGTAACTTTGACGAGAAGGGGTGATTGATTATCTGAAAGGTCTCTTTGTGCTTCTTCCCCCCTTAACTTGGCAAAGATTCCGGGCCGGCTTGTTTTCCTTAGTTGAACTTGGTTACTAATCTAGCATTGAGCAAGCAAAGCTGTGTGCATGTGTAGAGGGGTTTACTCCTCCTGGGTGGCTGGTGTGTGCATAAGGAGTGATGCAATGCTACTGCAGTTATATGATCCAAAAATGTTGGAAATCAAAGGGCTCGCATGTCTAAACATATGTATTTCATCTGCCTGCAGTTATAACACCTTGTACATGTAAGCTGCTTTGTGCCTGTGCCTGTGATCCTAACATTCCAGCTGGGTAGTTTGCACTTGTTTTCAACAACAAGATATTCTGGAAGTTTTGAATTCTACAGTACCTTACGTGGCAATTGAAGACAACCTTAAAGCAATAGTTTGACATTTGGACAATAAGCGTAATTTGCTTTTTTTGCTGAGAGTCACATGAGAAGATCAATATCATACTGGAGTGGTATCATTGTTCTCATCATAGCAAATTTCCCAAAATGTTGAACTGTTCCATTTGGGCTTTTGAGGAAAAATAAGGAATATATTTTAATTTCAGTCTCTGGCACTCTAGCTATATATATATATATATATATATATATATATATTATAGTATTATAAACAATTCAGTTACAGCTTCACTGACAAAATAATTCACTCTGTGGTGAATAAACACACATGTTTTTGCTGAGATAAATGTCACATCAAAACGCCATGAATTGTCTTGGTCATGAAGGCTTTTGTAATATCAGTCAATATAAGTGTGTAAACAACCCAAGTTGGGACGGCAGCTGCACTACAGGCGCTGTTTGCAATAGATAACATTTTCAGCTCAAGAACAGAAAGTCGAGTGTGACCCAGGTGACATGTCAGCTTCCAAGCCCTTGATTCCTTGCGACTCACTGGTTCCTCAGGTCAGCCTGAGAGGTTAAAGATGCCTGAGAAATGACTCCAGTCACACCTTTGGGATTACAGAAGGCAACCTTCAAATTCTCTCTCTCTCTCTCTCTCGCTCTCTCTCTCTCTGTCTCTCTCTCTCTCTCTCTCTCTCTCTCTCTCTCTCTCTTCCTCTCCCTCTGTTGATCCGAGATCTTTCAGCTTTCCAAGACATGACCAAGGTCATCGGGTTTCTGCATTACAAATTCCACTGGGGGCCAAATACTGACTGGCAGCGGTTGGCTCAGACAGCACAAAGCGGCTTTTTCTGTTCTGGTTTTATCCCAACGCTGAACTAATCAACGTTCAGGTGCAAGTAATTAGTACTTGCCTTGCAGATAGATTTAACTTGTGCCCCATCTAATTAAAATAAATCATTTGATTTAAAGTGCAGGCTGCTCCGGCTTATTAGTGTTTATTGGTGGAATCAATTAATGCCATCAAAAGTATTCTGTTTTATCCAAACAGAGTGATAGAGTCAACTCAAAGGCCATTGCTGTGTTTATTTAATTCCCCTCTGCTGGATCATTTAAAAAGAAAAAAGAAAAGAATAAAAGACGAGTATTGCGTGGTGTTGCACAGATTACCTTTGAGTCACTGGATGATCATTTCAGTTGGCTGTCTTAGTGTGTCATGTTGTTATAAAATCTTCTAAAACTGGGAGGCTTGATCTGAAAGGCTGCACGGTTCCACTTTGCTTCTCTGTTGTGATCTATGTGCCGCCTGCCTGTGGGCTTTGATGTTGAGTGTGTGTGACATGTTGAATGGCAGCTGACCTATCTGGGACAAATCTCTGAGTGAGTTTTAAGACAGAATTTCTGTAGAATCACACATTCACAGAACCGTCACATCTGAAATGGGATGCTGTGGAGAGCAGGGAGAAAAGGGCTGTATACGTGTGTCATCTTCCGTTCCGTTGAAGCCAGTAAATATTAATAAGATCTGAGTCTGTGTGGATTTCACAGCAGTGAGAGACATGACTTGATTCTGGTCCAGGTCATCGGAGAGTTCTTTGAGATAGATGAACCAGCCTCGTCTCAGAATGTCAATAGAGGTCAACTCTGCTGACCTAATTTATTTATTCTAGATATCGATTTGGAGAATAATTCAGAATATACATCTTTGGTACTTGCTTCTGTCATCCAACCAGGGTAATAGCAGCACTTCCGCTCCCACCAATGGCAGTAGATGAGTGTCGGAGGCATAAGTAGCATATGGCGTCATCTGGTGACTTCTGCCAACTTTTTAAGGTGCCGGCAGCCACTTGTCTTTTCCGAAGCTTTTAGTAGTTTTCAACAGGAAAGATAGAAATATGTTGAAGTGTGACTTAGGGGCAGTAGTCTGTTTATTACTGTGTTAAAGTCAGAAGGCTGAGTCATCAGTGCATGCATGCTGTTCCTGCTCTTCTCTATCTTTCTCTCTTTCTCTCCCTCCATCATTGCTGCTGTTGTTTGGCTCAACACATTTCACGTCTGTGTATAATTTAACACGTCATCCCTCTCCTCGTTTCCTCAGTGGGGAAGAAAGGCTGCAAGAGGTAAATGATCAAAGAGGATGTGTGTGAGTGTATTAACGTGGATGCCTGACAGCTAAGAGTTTAGATTTCCTTTATTGGTTATTACTAAAACAGTCCCTTAAGCTCTCTATCTCTCTCAGTCTCTCGCTGAATTTGTCAGCAACAGTCTGTCCTGTCTCATATCTACGCTACAGTTTCTTGAATGCCTTTCTTAATGATTTTTCTTAAAAAATAAATCCTGAACTTTTGCCATTTTCAAACTGCAGCAGAGGTAACAGAGCAGCTGGTGTTGTGTTTGCGATGCTGCGTCACTGTGTAGTTAGTTGTTGGTATGCCATAAAAATGGCATCAATCAACCACATAATGTGAAAGAGAAAATGTTATGATTGAGACTGAAATAAAACTCCATATGTAACCATAAACAGGTGATAAAACCTAATCAACATTTCTTAGAAGAAGAATAAAGAGTGTCTCCAACCACAATACAAGTGTTTGTCTCATACTGATGGATTATATTCAATGTATAATAATAACAATTTGACATGTCTTGTACTAATAGTACTAATTTCCACAATGTGTTGACAGCAGAAGCAGGTACACTGTGGTTAACATGCCAAACATCATGGCAGGCTAACAGAAATACGAAATAATGCATGTTGTGTTTCAAACTGTTGGCCTAAACTGATGAAATCCCTTTTCAATGGCATGCCAAACATCTTGTCTGGGAGAAGGCCCGCAGACCCTCTCATTTTTACAGCAGTACACTGCAACTCTATTCTAAACATTGATGTAACCCAGACCATCTGAAATCAATGAGTGCATAGAATGGCATCATGGACACTTCAGGCTATAAAGGTTATTTTTCCGCCTTGCAAACTGATAACTGAGCTTCTCTAGGATTGTTCTCTTGAATCTCTCCATTGCTATTCATCAAGATCACTCATCATCTTCCTTGCAGAGCAACTGTTCTGCTTTCCAGCCCATTATTTCATCTGCGGTGCATTAATATGTGCCGAGAGGAGAGAGCAGGCTGTGAGCTAGTGAGCACCCGGGAAAAAGAGACAGAGAGAGAGAGAGAGAGAGAGAGAGAGAGAAGAGGAAATATATATGGGTTAGAAGTGTGAGGTGAGACTGAAGTTTTAAATTGAAACAGACAGGAGCAATAAAAAAGCAAGAGGGAGGATGAGAGCACGAACATCGGGGACTAGGTAACATGACAGAGCAACAGAGCAACCGTGATCTTCGAGATGAGAGACTAAAGCAAGAAATAGCGAAAAGAGGTGTAGGTAGAAAGAGATATCGAGAGAGAGTTAAATGGCTGTAGCATATGACACATCAATTTCATCAGGGCCCCTTCAGGGCAACTTATGTGACAAATTTTGTGTCGAGCGTATGGTGGTATGTAATATTGATGGCACACAAGTGCCCTTCCCTCGATGTGGCATAATAGCCTTGCAGTGATTTTAAAACAGCTTTTAAAACGCTGTCGCTCCTCAGTCTCGTTGGTTTAAGTCATTAAAGATTTAAAGACAAGCATTTGTTGCCCTAAAGTATCAGAAAGAAGACTCAGTAGAGAAGAGGAAATCGGGGATTGAAAGAGAGAAGAATGTCAAGGAAAGACAGATTTGTGTGTGTGTATGTGTGTGTGTGTGTGTGTGTGTGTGTGTGTGTGTGTGTGTGTGTGTGTGTGTGTGTGTGTGTGTGTGTGGGAGGGTTGATGGAAAATGGAAGTGAAAGGGAACAAAAGGGAGATGGATGGATGCAGAGATCAAATGACAAAATAGAAGTTAGAGCACATAGCTGAGATAAATCAAAGAGAAAAAATAAAAGGCATGAAGAGACACAGAAAGTGGGTGTTTTGTTATGCCAGTGCTTTAACACGCCCTTCACAGGTTAAGGGTTAAGCCCCTTTAGAGTGGAGTGTGTTGTGTGTGTGTGTGTGGATAGCTGCGTTTGCTCCAATAGGCATTGCATCTGAATGGCTCTTTGTTAGACTTGACTCTGTGTGGATTTGCCACTAATACAAAACAGCCGGCGTGGAGGGTTTCTTGGTTGTATTTTGGGTCAAACTCACACCTGTTTGAAATTGTATACATCTATCAAAAAACAACAACAAGTGACAACCTCTGTATCAACTTCGTCAGTTGAGAAGCATTTCAGAAGTGCTCATTGAACATGCATTGATCCTGCTGCCTGTTCTTCCTTCATCACCCTCCTGGGATTACTGAGCTTTAATCCAGTGCCTCAGAGACGGAGTGAAAGCTCCTTTAGTGAGCCGCTCTGTCTTCTACTGCACTGATTTAGGATCAGATAACCTTACAAGAATCTTAATCGCAGCAATTAAGAACTCAACAGTTGATGGGTTATCGAACATACCTTTCTGTGCGGGCGGAGAGGTGCGCAGCACGGTGGTGAGGGCTCCTCTCTGTCCTCGTCCCTCTTCCTAGCTTGGCTGTCCTTCTTTAGTGTTCGAACATAAGATATTCTCCTTTTAATGCTTCTGTCCTGCTCCTCTGCTTCTAGTTTGGTTCTGCTTTGTTGGCCCCAGTTCTGACTAGACTGGGTGGGACGTCCCATGGGAGTAGGTGCTCCCCGCCAACTTGTCTCCAGGTAAACATGAACGCACACACACACAGCAGTGAGCAGAACACCCAAACGCAGCAGCAATCCCCGGGTGAGACGCTCTCTGCCCATGTCCATCCACTGTTTTGTCATTTCTGTGTCTCTGGCTCGCTTCAGTCCATCT
Source organism: Anarhichas minor (assembly GCF_050575085.1). NCBI lineage: Eukaryota > Metazoa > Chordata > Actinopteri > Perciformes > Anarhichadidae > Anarhichas > Anarhichas minor. The sequence goes on from NW_027466582.1 coordinate 7,612,624, forward strand.
CCTTAAGTAGAAGTTCTGTTTTTCCCTTTGCTGTTTCTATCCCATTCTTCCTCTCCCTCTTGTCAAAGAGTTGTTCTTTCCTTTTCTTCTCTTCTCTTTTCTTCTCTTCTCTTCTCATCCAGCCTCTCCTTCCCTTCAAGTTTAAAGTCCACCATAAGACCCAGTAAGTTAATGAAACACACACATATCAAGGACACCTCTGCCCATGTGTGAGCCGACATGAATGAACCTGAATTATTTTGTGCATACCAGAGTATATCATGAGGCTCGGCAAAGACATTCAAAAGTACAATGTGTGCCGCCCTCTTGAAAACTTTGGGAACTCCCTCCTCACGCTCTCAAGTCCCCCTTTCCCCAAACACACACACACACCCTTTTAATTGCTTTCTTTTTCTTTCTGTCAGCCCCATATCACACACACATTGCTCTGCTCCCTCCCTCGGGTTGCCTCTCCCGCCCCAACAGACTCTCGGGTTACTGTGTAACTCTAGATATGGGCAGGGCCAGCACCACGGGCCCATGTATAGGTCTCTTTCTGCATCTGCAAACAAGTCGGCGCTCTCACCAATCGCGACAGCTCAGCCTTGATTTGCATACTTTTCTTTTTTAGCTGCAAAATTTATAAAAATTAGATATGAAAAATAATATTATTATTATTTCAAGGATCATCTTCTGACCAATGTTTACATTTTTTGTTGGTAGCAGTTCTCATTCACCATACTAAATAAAACACATTTAATCATTACTCCTATAGCTTATAGGTGTTACCTCCAGTACTATATGCATTCCTGTATTACTTCTCCTGTTACTAACACTAATCAGTTAGTTCTTATAATCTCTGGCAACTTACTGAAACTAACTTCGGTGTTTTATTTTCCTTGGCAGTAATTCTCCAAAAGGGAATGTGTAAGCCAACACTGGGCCTCTTCGTCTTCTCAAGTTGCCTCTACTACTTTGACATTTATTCCCCTCCAACGATCACTAACTCATCCATTATTTATTAACAATTAATAATCAGCAATCCTTCTTGTGCAGCCTGTTTATTAAATATGTTATTGATAATGTATTCTACATGTAATTTATGTGGCCTTCCAAATGGATTCATTTCGGATGAAGAAAACCACCGCTCACCAAAGTGGATTTGCCTGGCTACAGAGCGTCCTAACATGGCTAAAATCGAAGAAAACCAATGCAGGATAATAATATGTCAGCCTTCTTTCTGCTTTTCAGACTCAATGGTAATATTTTGCGATTGGACATTGACTTATAATTAGCTCTCCACTGCCCTCTTTGGGGTTGAAATGATACTTCCCCTGCCTCTCTAATAATGCAAGCATAATGATACGCATTGAACTGGTATTTTCTGATCAGTTTCACAATCAATTTGGTTTGGGGACCATACGAACACCTCAAAAGATATATTTGTGAGAGAGACGCAGTGACAAGGTGAAACACATTCTAAAGGATATACAGCATGCTTTCACATTTTTTGGCTTTGCTTCGTTTGTATGCATACAAGTAACGTGTACCAGGTTTCAAATAAAGGCTAAACATGACTGGTGCTCTTGGTTTTAATAGATTAACTGCAGCAACATGCCAATTAGTCGACTGATTTTTGTTTTCCTTGTAACTTTGCTTTTGAAAAGTGTAGGAATTCCTTTTAAATAATTGAAATAAATATACGGTATATGTTTTTCTGGGATTAAAACAGTTTGTATAGAGTATAAATTACCCCAAATTACACCTAGTGTTTTAATTCAAGACTATCAAGTCTATTTACAGCTGTCAGTTCTGGGAACTCAAAGCAGGACGATAGCAGGACAATCTCTACCGCCACCCAGTGGTTAGTCATTTACACTCATCACCTCCATATGGGATGCATTACAAAACAATGTGAGTCTGTAAATGCCTGAAGTGATGTAGGTCAAACGGTAATTGATATTTATGTTAACTTGATACACTGGCTGCTCTTCGTTCAACCATGCACAGAAGTCAGCGCAAAGATCAAACAGAGGTCCGGCAGAGGCACACTTCTAAATCGACCCATTGACCAAATAACTTTAAGTATTGTTTGATTTTGATGACAAAACATATTGATTAGATTGGCAGAAAAATCTTTGCAATGTCAATATGGCTCAAATCATTCAGTCAAATGCCCAGTGGCATTTTTGGTGTGTGTGAATGTGTGATTAAAGGCTAAAGGCTATATAAAAATGCGAGGTGAGCTTTACAGTTAGAAACTTCCTTTTTAGCTTTAGAATTTCAAGATAAAGAGTGCCGGCTACTTGCAGGTGGGTTTTACCTGATGCAATCTTGCAAACAAACAGCAGGGCCTCTGATATGTACTGTAGTGCATACAGGTTTCCCAACACACCAAGTAAAACTAGATTGAACAGGACTGAAATAGGTTTATCTGCTTAGTAAAATATATATTTTCTGATTGGAGATCACATATGGATTGGATGGACATGGATTGCTCAGTGGGAAGCAGCCAGTTGTAACAGGAGCAGGTGCACATTAAGAGTGTTTGCTTTCAGCTGATTGGTGCCCAAAATACTACTACTCACACATACACACACACACAAGTGTGGTACCTGGTACAGCCCATATATTATACTGGTACAGCCCATATATTATATTTAGCATATATAACATGTATAGTAAGCTGTACAATTATGAAAAACTAATATGATTTTACAATTTGTAGTGTCTAACACCAGACAATAGCTCTACTTGTGTTGTCTGATTTATGGCAACAATGTGTTTGTGCCATAATTTAATCAATTGTTATCTCCATTAAACCCAATAAACTTCCAGTGGCATCCAACCGTTGGCCAGAAAAGGCTGCTAATCAAACCAAAGAATGATTTGTTGATGTTTAAATGTTACACCTGAAACACTGAGTATTGAAAAGAAGACCGATTGTTAATTCTAAACTTGCAAACTGATTATAAATTGTCAGTCTACATTAATTAGCTATTTCAATTACACCTCTACTGTTTGACTATTTCCCATTCGACGAAGTGGAGCAGATGGCGAGTCGGCGCGATGGCGAAAGCAAACACTGTCACAGTTTGTAGTCCTGCTGAATCCAGTCAAGGGAAAGCGCATTAAGTCAATACAGCCACAACTACTGCACATATCAATCATTAGTCAAAGGCTTCAAAGGGAACCCTTGCACATACAAAGACTAAGAGAGGTTGCCCTGGAGTTCACAAGGGGTCTTTGTGTCAGGAATTAGCCTGTGTTTTTTTTGATTTGTCTAATATCTGGTGCATAGAAGTGTGAGTGGGCTGGGATCATATCAAAAATGTGGTGCAAACGGTGGCACTTAACTGGGGAGTTCATTAAAACGAAACACAAATGTAGCACACTTGCAAAGATTCAAATTCACACTGACATGCACACAGAGGGCATCTCTATTTCACAGACCAATTATTCGCCTCATCAAGAAAATCATTTTATTTTTGCAAACAGAAGGAGTTTGCTCTCAGCCCCACATTTATTTAGATGTATGTCAATGTCAACAAGAAGCTATATCATATATATATAGAAATCTTAATCAAAATATATTCTTTCAGACCTCTTGGTGTCAGAGTCATGCAGCTCCTCAGGCTGTGATTAGGTCAGAATGTGTATTCATTCATAATCTGGCTTCCTAGAAAGCACCGTGCTCTTGCTTCATTGTATGAGATTGACTAGAAGGGTCAGTGCGGTCAAAGAAAATGTTGGCAAGAGTAACCTGGCCAACATTTGAAATGAACAGAAATTTAAAAACACAACTTTAGAATACATTGCTTGCTTTTTTTTATAGCATTAGTCTCCGTGACGGTCCAAAACATCATCATCATCTCCAGCAATAACGGAGAGTTTTCCCCCGTTGATTGATTGAGTGGTTGCAAGTTTGTGTGCGTGTGTGGCCGCGCGCACCTGCTCTTCTCCGTCCGCTCTGTGAAAGCAACACTTTGCGCTGGGGACCCTCGACGCACAGACCCTTCGTTAGGAAAATGACCGTAGAGAGAATATTCGACGAGATCGGACATTTCAAAAGGTACTTAATTTAGACTTACTAAACTGTCACATATCCTTTGTTTTGTGAATTAATTCGGGTGTTTGTTGTTATCATCAACAGACATTTGGGAAGCTTTGGAATATTAACTTCTCAACTTTTATTCCACGATACAAACGCGTTTTTGAAAACGAACACTGAGCTAACAGGCTTATTCAAACAGATACCATCTCTTTTACATTTCCTTACTTGTGCAGAACGCTTTTGGATTCTTTTATTATTTTTTCCTACCATATCTGAATGCTTAGCAATGCCTGAGTTTTCACCTCAGGGGAACTTGTGTGTTCACTTGTGTGTGGATTTTTGTAAAATAACTTAAGTAATTGTAAATTTTTTGAATTATATGATTAAGTGAGGTAAAAAAAATGGAAAAATGGAAAGTTTAGCATGCCAGTTACTATTTACCACATTTTCCAGTTTCTCCCTTAAAGTAAATGGAATTGCTGAATTAATTTAACTTATTTATTAAATAGGTTTGCTCACAGAGCACATGTCGAATTAACTTGTTTTTGTGCATTTTTTCTTTTTGTATAACAAAATGTATTTGTTCCCACCACCATTGTAGTTTTTCAAACACTTCAGTTTTGTAGCTAAAAAGAACAACTTTCATTTCAAGACAAGAACATTTTCGTTAGCCTGCATGTGAAGGTCAAGGGTGAGATCCTTTCACTTGTCCACAGTCCAACTTGTCACAACATCTGTATCAGATCCAAAGCAGTGGATGTTCACTTGTTTTGAACTAATCCCTGTGTTTATTACGCAACTGGGCAGAGCTTTATATGGATGTGTACAATGAGTTGTTTGGTGACCTTTTAAAATAGGAGACCTGTTTGATTGCTGTCAAATCGCTCATCATCTCCTCTTCAGCTGTGGTTTCAGCATATTTTTTAAAGCATTTTCTTTCTTTTAAGATTCCAGGCATGTCTGTACTTTGCCGCGGTCTTCCAGGCCATAGCCTGTGGGATCCACTACCTGGCCTCTGTCTTCTTAGTGCAGACGCCAAACTTTGCGTGCAGTGTGCCTGGCAACATCACCGATGTCCTGTACGGTAACCTGACGGGATCTAGCCTGGAAGACATCCTTCCAGTCTTCACGTCGGGGACTGGGCCCTTGGTGGTGAGGACCACTGAAGGTGAACAGTGGGAGCTCAGCCGGTGCCGCTGCGCCCTGCGCATCAACCCAAAATACTTTACGTACGACTTTGATGGCAACAAAACAGTGAAAGCCTGCGATGGGAACTTTGTTTACGACCACACTGAAGTGCACCAAAGCATCGTGACGGACTGGGACTTGGTGTGTGAGAAAGAGTGGCTGGCCAAGCTGTGCCAACCCACCTTCATGATGGGGGTACTAGTCGGAGCGCTATTGTTTGGGGACCTTGCTGACAGGTAAGCAGGGGCTGCAGGATGGAGGAGGAGGGGTGCGTACTTTATTGCAAAATGAGAAGTCACACTGGGGAGCTACATTATATCATGTAAGACACATTGCGTTTCACCACATAAGGAAGTTATTTTTATCTATGCATGGAAATAAGTGTAGTAGAGAGCCTGCCTTTATAAACCTTCACACATGTAGTCAGAACTTCAATAGACATCGATGCACTTCTGCCTCAACATTAAACATGATACTGTTGTCTCTAATGCTCAGTGGTATGCACATGAATGAGTTGCCTACTAAGCGTTGGGGCATGCAGCATATGAGAGAGAGAGAGGATCAGAGTGACCTTCAGGCAGGAAAAGTGGATGGTTGGTGTGGATGAGGATGGAAAGAAGAAGAGATGAGAGGGCCAGGGAAACAAATGGTGTCCCGGGACGCTTTTTGACGAATCAAGTGACCCAGCCAAACAGTTCTCCCATAACTGAAGTAGTTTGCATTTGGAAGTAGGACTTTTGTCTGTTGAAGTAGGTCAAGTGTACACTTGCTTTGATGTCTTCCAATCATCTGGTGAAGTAAGGATTAAATGTGGTCATTTAATAACAGTGGTCATTATGGATGAGGAAATCATCATCACACCTCACTGTATCTGGTCTTGTGTTTAGGTCTTATCCAATCATCCACCATGGCTAATGGTTGAATTCCTTTTTGGGCTGAGCATATGTAAAAATATTGATCCTGATGATCCCACTGACACTTGATCACACTGTGAGGTCAAGTTTCGCTGGCTGTGAGTTATATTGAGCAGGCAAAGAGGTGCTGGAGAATCTCCTCCATAGAGGAGATTATATATAATTATATATTATATATATATTGCTTATATATAAGGCAAAGTGCCATCCCATTTTTATGTTCTACTCTAAACACAGAGCTGAAGAATGTTGGTGTTAGATATTGTACAAGAAGAATTGAGGCAAATCTGTGCGTTGTTAAGTGAAGGGTTTGTCACACAATGTTGGGAGGGAATATTACGACATTTACGACAAAAAGTCGATGCTAGCATCACAGCTAACGTCTTAAAGCAGAACCACAGTGGCTTAAACAAATTGCGTTCTTTTTTTTGTCTGCAACTTTATTAAAATATGTAATATATTGTATGCCATCAACATAATGTTGGTCTAATAATACCTTGATTGCAACGGTTTGATGGACTGCTGCAACTGAAAGCACAACACAACTTTGACAATTAAATAATCTTTTATGATCTTTATGATCTGATTTTTGATCTGGGGCGGCCGAGGCTCAATGGGTAGGGAGGGTCTTCCGGCAGCCGCAAGGTCGGCGATTCGATCCTTGGCTGCTACGAGTCCTGTGCCGAAATGTCCCTGAGCAAGACACTGCTCCCTGGGTGCTTCTCAGCAGCCCACAGCTCCCAATAAGCTAGAGATGGGTTAAATGCAGCATTTTTTTTTTAAATCAAATTGCTTAAGTCAGTTACTTTATCTCTCTGTCTGTCTCTCTTTCACCTGCTCTTTGTCTCGCTACCTGCTTTGGGTGTGTCTCTCTCCTCCAGATTTGGTCGTGTGAAGATCCTGATGTTCACCAGCCTCTGTCAGTTTGGGTTCGGGGTGTCTGTAGCGTTCTCTGGAAACTACTATATCTTTCTGGTGCTTCGCTTCCTCCTTGCCATGGTGAGTTCAGTGTGTGCATGTACTGTATGCGGTTGTGTATCCGTGTGGGTCTGTGTTCTTTCATGCGATGAACAATCATGGTTGGTGCAATTGACATATCAATTCATGTGGAACGATATAACAGGCATACCAAAAGAAAATGCAAGAAATTATCCGAAATTAGCACCACATTTGCTCACATTTTTCATAACCAAGAAAAACTTTTTTGAGATATCACAGGTTGGTGTCTATGTATTTAATCAAAGATATATGTTATATGAATATGGCATATGCATTTACATCTGATTACAAGCTGTTAAACAAATGTAAATACCGAAAAATGTAAACAGCTGTAGAGCAGGAAAAGTAGAAGTGTCTTTGTATGTTTGTTTATCCCCATTGGTGTGTTTATGTACAGAGTGATAAATAACGTGCGTAAAACAGCATGTTTACAAGGCAAGGGAAGGGAGCCACTAAGTTAGGGTTAGTCCACATGGCAGTGAGCTGTGCTGAAAGAACCCTCACAGTTTGTCCACAGTTTGTCCACAGTTTGTCCACTGTTGCACTCGTCTCTACCAACCCCCCTCAGCTACAGCTGTTGTTTTTTACATAGACCCAGATAGTGAAGGCTCGTACTACAGGGACTTAACACCTAATTACTGCCATACGTATTACACAGAGAATTAAAAAAAAATCTTTAAGGAGATCTGACAAAGAAAACATTGAACATGTTTACCTGTAAGTTGCAGATATTTCAACATGTAACTATATATTACAAATCTTCCTGTGATTTTTTTTTGTTCTGTGTATGTGCATGCAAATGGAAGAGTTGATCCAGTAAACGGCATGAACATCTGGAGCAAGCAATAATGTCCATTTCAAAGCAAGAATATGTCACTTTTAAACGACAAACAACATATAGTTTATTTTGTATGAAGACTTTAATTTATAAGTCATGAATTCACCCTTGAACATTTCTTGGCTTTGCTTCAGTCTGACTAGGACGAGCAGCTAGTTGGCTAATGTTAGCCAACTAGCTGCTGATTTTAGGATTCTTTGCTGCTTGTGCTACTCTTACATTCAGCATTTAGCTTAATCCTGTGGTTGCTTCTTGTGGCCACAGTGCCTGCTGCTCTTTAAAAGTTACAAGTGGCCCAAAGAAAAGACATGCATCATTTAAAGTCCTTAAATACTTTACAACCAAACAATGTGGTAAGAACACTGAGGGCTAATTAATGCTGTTGCAAGCATGCATATTATAAGTTTGTGTTCCTCCCCCTTTTCATCTTTAAATACGACTTCATCGCTGTCTCTCTCTGACTCTTTTCCTCATTTTATCTTTCAATCCTCCTTCACTTTTCTTCCTCTTATCCGTGTCCGTCCTTTCCTCCTTCCCATCTCTGCTTTTGGCAGGTGTCCAGTGGCTACCTCGTGGTGGTGTTTGTCTACGTCACGGAATTCACTGGCATCAAAGTACGCACATGGACCTCTATGCACGTGCATGCAGCCTTTGCTGTTGGCGTCATGGTGGTGGCTCTGACAGGTTACCTGGTGCGGGTCTGGTGGATCTACCAGATCATCCTCTCCACATGCACATCGCCCTTCCTACTCGTCTGCTGGAAGTTCCCAGAGACGCCCTTTTATTTGATGGCCAAGGGCCGTTACAAGGATGCTCAGACCCTGGTGGACGCAATAGCCCACTTCAACGGCCTTGAATGCAAGCTGAAGGTGCAGGAACTCCTGGAGCCAGAGGAAAGAGAGAACGGCAGAGCTCTGCTGGATGAAGCAGAGGAGCGACCATCACAGCACGAAAAGAAGCTGTCCATTCTGGATCTTTTCAGCACCTGGAGGATGGCTGGCCGTACATGTATAGTGTGGGCCATCTGGTTCATCGGCAGTCTGGGCTACTACGTCTTCTCTTTGGGCTCAGTCAACCTGGGAGGAAACCAGTACATTAACCTCTTCCTTGCTGGTAAGTGATTGTCTGATGAGTGTGAATGTGCATGAAAAAAGGAGGTAAATAGTGGTATGATACTGTACAACAACATCCTGCTTTTGGTCATCCAATTCTAGGAATATTTGTGTTTGTAGAGAAACAGTTGTACTACTTTACAACATGTGGGTTTTAAATGCAAAGTGTGTTTGTGTCTGTTTACCAAATCTCAGCTTTAACTCGACAGTCTGTTTGCGCTGCACATGTGGCCAGTGAGATCATTTCTGTTCTCAAGTTTGGTTTTGTTTACCTCTGAGTAATTAAAACATCAGCTCTCCATCAGTTATTAGTTTTCCTGTGTTTTTTTATCTGATAAAGAAATTATGATTTGTACTGTTATAAACGCTTTTTTGGTTTCTTGAATACGTTTACCACTAGTTATGTCCGGGAATTTTATTTTTTAAATTCAGTGGGTGATATGCAGTATTTACATTAGTCTTTTTTCCTCTTTATACTAGACAGACACCACTGATTTAATGTGCTTTATTTAATGCCCATTAGAAATATATATTATAATCCTCATTTATGTAATTTGGGGACTTACTATGGAGAACATTTGGAAGGCAGAGCTTCACCATCATTGCAGATGCAGGTTATTTAGGTCCCCGAGATAGAATATCTCGTGTCAGTGTATCAGTGCCACGATAACCTCTGACCGACAGTTGCTGTAATTGGCTGTTTCCAGGTGCAGTGGAGCTTCCCTCTTATCTGATTGGCTGTTTTGCAATGGAGCGGATTGGCCGGAAGAAGACCTGTGCCCCAGCTCTGCTCCTGGCCGGGGTCGCTTGTATGCTCATCATTGTGGTACCTGCTGTACGTACTGAGAGTCTGTGTGTGTGTGTGTGTGTGTGTGTGTGTGTGTGTGTGTGTGTGTGTGTGTGTGTGTGTGTGTGTGAGAGAGAGAGAGAGAGAGAGAGAGAGAGAGAGAGAGAGAGAAAAAGACAGTATGTGTGTGTAAAAAATGTAAGTGTGTACTTAGACATCAATACTATTTATTTAGGGTTGTAAAACTACTGGCTCCAGCATGTTCTTAGTGGCCCCATGATGAAAATCAATAATATGAGTTACAAAATTAAAGTTTGCAACAAGAGTTTTGTTCCAAACTTTCTGTCTGTGTCGTTAGCTGGCTCGTTAGACCACTGTTAACTTTTGAACTCTGATATATGACCCACGCATTTCCCAGTATGTGTGTTCTGAGCTCTGACCCAAATTAGTACTGCTTATGGTTGGGGTGGCAAACAGCTGCTGTGTAATGTCCAAGTAAATATGACCTTTGACATTGAAAGCCATTCTGAACAGAGCGGTCGACAAGCGTGAGCTGCAAAATAGCAGCATGGAGACAGAGTTATATCTTTTTTTCTTTCTACTCTCTCTGTTTGTGTCACTGTAACTTCTGCAATAAGACGCGACTTAATGAAATACGTGCAGGCTAACATTCACTCTCACATAACAGAGTGTATGTAACTTCCTTTGGTAAACTACGTGGACAAATGGACCTTACCTTGGCAAACGTACCATAGTACCATGTTCCGGGCTTGAGTTTTTATCCCTACTTGTTGAGCAAGTTTCTTCATACGTTTCTGAAGATTTGTAATGCAATCTTTGCAGTCGAAACCTCCTTCTGTCTCAGGAAGTACTGGTAACAGTCTCCCTTTTTACTACTGGCTACTCTGAGTGCTCTTGCTTTTGAATAGAGGAGGCTGTGTCCATGCAAGCAGCCCACAAGTGGCTACATACAGTATGTTGCATACTAGTACCCTGCCAGACATGCCGTAGCACCAACTGCTTCACAGAGATGTTAGATAAGTTAATTATTGAATGAGAAAAACAAAATGATAAACACAAACAGACAAAAATAAAGATTGTTGGATTCAGACCAACAATTCAGAAAAAGCTTCTTTGGACTGGATCGGCTCACACTGCCTCCTCCTTCTTTTTGAAGAAGGCAGGTGTTGTCTGTAGCTGTTGCATCATAGCAACAAACTGACTCATAGTTCTCCAGGTGTTTGTGAGAGAAGCGCTGGAGCTTTTTAGATAACATTTCACTTTCCAAAAACATCACTCACACACACACACACACACTGAAACACAAACACATGCGCACACACACACAGATACACACACACAAAAACTGTAAACTATTTATAAACACATATGAAATACATACATGTACAAATATGAAACACTGTCACTCCAGCGTTGTCGTTTTCTTCATGGTTTCTTTCTTTCTTTCCCTTTTGTTCCAATGCTACAAAGTGTAATAATGAAGTAAATCTAAACTGACTGAAGAAATAGTAATTTTTCAGTTTGTTAATTCACTTACAAGAAAATGTGATAAAATAGAATCAAGTCAGCATGAACTTAAGTTCATAGAGTGCTGTGAGAGAGTCAGTGCTCTTGTTTAAAGCTTGACGTTTAGTGGAGTCAGTGGTCCGATGAATTTTATTTATAGGTTTTTACAGTGAATGTTTCACCAAAGAGCAAACCAATGTTTCTGGTTACTTTACTATGAAACATGGGATAAACATGGGAAGTTCTTGCCTCTCACTGTCCAACTGACTTCTTTCCATAGGACATCAATGCACTGGCCATTGTTCTCTCTATGATAGGGAAGTTTGCCATCGCTTTTGCCTTTGGGCTCATCTACCTGTACACCTGTGAGCTTTACCCAACCATCATCAGGTAAGAGATTTGTCTCTTTAGAGATGTCTTTGCATATAAATGTTTCTCCAGTTTATCAGGGAGGCCCCTTCTAAATCATAGTCTACAACTGTGTGAGGGTACTAACAGTCTAATGAATGATAAGTAATCAAAAAAGGAAGAGTTTCACTCTCTTTAACATTGTATGTTTTTGTAGATTTACCCCTTTCCACAGAATATCATTATGGACACATTTAAGTTGCTAGTTCAGTGTCTTTTCATGTCAGAAACATAGAAAAGTCAAGAAATGGGAAACATAGTTTGAATTATACATGCACAGGTTTATGCAGCTGCATATATGGTACACTTTACAAGTAATGTTGCTTCTCTGTAATTGATTCTTGTTTATATTGGTGGTGGTGGTGGTGGTGGTGGTAGGCGCATGACTGTACATTGACATCACTGAGTTTGTCCTCTCTGTTGTTGCTTACTTTGGGTATGATCTCCCTCCAGGTCTCTTGCAGTGGGGAGTGGAAGTATGATGTGCCGTGTTGGCAGTGTGGTGGCACCCTTCTGCGTGTACCTGGCTGATGTCTGGGTCTACCTACCACAGGTATACATTTTCTCTTTTGGTTCTCTTAAAACAACAGATATTATTTAAAGTTGAATTTCCTTGTCCATTCTGTCATATTTGCACCATGTTCCCATTTGCCATAGTTATCCACAATGGTATCTTGGCTTCGAAACAAATTTTAACGAATTCTATTTTTCCTTTACTCATCACTACCCCTGTGTAGCTCATCGTGGGAATCCTGGCATTCATTATCGGAGTGCTGACATTGTTGTTGCCTGAGACACTGGGCAAACCTCTAACAACCACTTTGGAAGAGGCTGAAGCTCTGGGATGCCAGCCCAGCAAGAAGGACTCAGCCCTGGGCAATAAAGAAGCTGAAAACGGGTTGGAGATGAACCACCAGGAAACCAAGGCCTGAGTTAGATAGAACTGTTAAAAGTCCCAAGAGACTGATGCACAAAAGCTGAAATATTAACATCAACATGATTTATTAGATTGTCGGAAAGAAAAAAAGCTTGATTATAAAATGTCGTTTTTGTGGGTATTTATTTCTGCAAAGAGACCAACAGAAGCACTTTTAAGGTCCGGAGCCATTACGAAAACCCTTCTGCATGCATACAGATCATAGTTATATAACAATCTGTCACAGACAGTGTAATCACAGCAGTCCGTGAATTTGATGACAAAGAAAATCACGTGTGGTGTATGTGTGTGTCCAAGACCAAAGAAACATGAAGGATATTAATGGATGGTTTCTATTCATGACAACTTCAGTCTTAGTTATGTAGTTTTGCCCATGATTTCTATTAGTTATGACAACTTAGTAACTGATGGGATCTGAGAGTACTGTGACAAGAAAACACCAACAGTTAGGCACTGAGACAAGCTGTGAACAAATCATCTAAACTGCTTTCTGTAGGTCAAAGTTGAACCAGAAAATGTGATTGATATGTATGAATGGTTTGTATGATGATTTTAATGTTTGCTTTTGTTTTCTCAGCTGTTTTTCTCATCGATTAACTTTACGAATACAACATTGTTGATCGGACAGATAGCTGGAACTGCAAAAATATGACCTAAGCTGTACTAAGCTGAAATTAGCATTTTTTTTTAAGAGGAAGTGAGCATTAGTATATGCTCTGTAACTTAGTAACCTCTCACTTATAATATTAAAACATACAGATTCAATGTTATTCTAAACACACAATACACAACATCTAATTTCCATGATCCAAACAATAACACTGTGAAATAACCCTTTGTACATTTTACTTTTACACTCAGTTTGACAGTATCCTCAATTCCATCTTGTTAAAGATGCCATAGCTTAGCTTTAACTTTGTTATGTAATGTGAGTGTGTCTGTGTGTGTGTGTGTGTGCGTGAGCGTGTGTTAGTAACTACAATAGTTAGTGTTATAGTTGTATACATGCTTATTCTGTTTAGGTGCTGAAATGTAAATAGAGTAATATTACATTACAGAATGTTCAAGAGCAAAGAAGTGATCTCCTGATGTTTGGACCAAAGACAGAAAGAAACCACAAGTGTGCTTTGCATATTGTAGTACACTACTAGCATGTTTATGTGTCATATCAAACCAGTGTGGCGCTTTAATATGAAGGGGGGAAAAAATCATGAAAATCAATGAATATCCCAACAGTGATGACATGTGATCACCAGGTAATAAAAGTGCTCAGTTTTACTTTTATTTTTAGAATCAGCAGTATGATCTTTTTTGTACTAATATTTTCTTTGTTTTATTTCATTATGGACAAATAAATTAAATAGCTAACACTCTTCTTTACTACACTATACCCTTTTACATTCTATCTTTTTTTCTATGTATATGTTGTAACAACTGTAGTTCTAAAGGGATACTGAGGAAAACCTTATTTTACAAGTTCTTTTGCACGTTAAAATATCTTCTTCTTCTACAACTCCTTCTTCTTCTCTCTGTCTGTCAAAGGTGGGTTCAACATGGTGCTGGAAAACTGGGATATCTATTTTTGTCATACTAGGAATACAGAGCAGATCTGGGAACAGCCCACCGACACTAACAGCTTCCTATTTGACGAGGAGGTCCACGCTGCCCCCACCTCTGCACCACCCAGCACATGAACAAGCTCTCTGTGTTCAACTTCGGAGTAGAAAATTCTGCAGCTGCACACCCAGCATACAGTGTATGTGTGCGCAGAAAAACTTAAGTTATGCCCTTCACTTGAACCCTAACAGCTGGGTTGTTTTTGCAGTTATACTTTTATACGAAAACATTTTTTAAAAGTTATAAAAAAGTCAAAGAATAGAATGTCGAAAAAAGTCAAAGTATATTGTGTCGAAAAACGTCATAGTATATAACATGTCAAAAAAGGTCGTAAAAAAGTAATGTTATCATATGTCGAAGAAAAGCCATAGTATAGCATGTCGAAGAAAAGCCATAAAAAAGTCACATTATAGTACGTTGAAAAAAATAAAAACAGTAAAAAAAAATGGCTTCAAAATGTCGTAAGAAATCATATAAAAGTCATATTATAATATTTCCAAAGAAGTCATAGTATAGCATGTCGAAATAAAGTCATGGTATACTGTCGAAAAGTCTTAAAAAAGTCCAAAAACTCATAGAATAGTATGTCGAATATATTTATAGTATATATAGCATGTCGAAAAAAGTTATAAAAAAGTCATAATAGTATAGCACGCCGAAAAAAGTGACAGTACAGTGTTTCGACAAAAAGTAATATGGCAGAGAGATAAATGTCATAATATAGTATGTCGAAAAAAACATAAAAAAAAAGTTATAGTATATTGTTTCCAAAAGAAGGCACAAAAAGTCATAGTATAGTGTCAACATTTTTTATTAAATAGTCATAGTATAGTGTGCAAAGTTATATGATAGTATGTACAAAAAAGTCCTTAAAAAATAATTGTATTGTATATTCAAAAGAGTCAAAGTATACAAAAAGTCATAGTACGGTTTTTCGACAAAAAGTCATATTATAGCATCGAGAAAAAAGTCATAGTAACCTTTAACCACCAACATCTATGTCATATCCCCTTCCCGGGCATGGGACGGAAGGATGGCGTAATGGAGAGATGGAGGAATGGAGAGATGGAGGAATGGAGAGATGGAGGAATGGAGAGATGGAGGAATGGAGAGATGGAGGAATGGACGGACGGTCGGAAAAAATAATGGCTAGAGCTTTGGCTGTAGCCGGCACGTAGGCATAACTACACAGTACATACACACATACACACTCACACCCAACCCTGTACTTCTTCACTTGTGAGGCCAAATGCCAATTATTTCTATTTTGAAGAGTAAACTGTCAAACTATTGCTCCTAGAATTATTTAGCTTTTTTTATTTTAGCAAGCTACTAGAATACTTTTGTTGGTGATGTATTTTACACATCATGCATCTTGTTGCTTTTACTCGGCGTAAGTGACAGTGGCCAGATTAGATAAGGTGTCATTCCTAGGTTGTCAACAGCAAGGAATTGAGGGATGGAGCCAACTATACCAAGGCAACAGATCTAACAATCAACACACATATCATCCAAAAACCACATTAAGAGTCTTGCATTATGTATACATTTTGAAACTACAGGACCAAGATCAACCGCAAATAAAGTAGGAAGACGGGTGGAAGTGGATAACACAGCATAAAAGTAATACTTTGTTTTCATATCAGAGGATAGACCGTGTTGTGCTGTGTGCAGTAGGGAAGTTATTTCACAACTGGGAAGCCAGAAGGAAGATGAGTCAAAGTTGGGTGCAGTGATGGACAGGCTTCTGCAGGGAAGAGAGAGCTACACATGTGAGCAGAATGATGGACCATGGAGCCTGGAGGCTGCTCCGTTAGTAGCTGCCTGTCAATCTGACATGTGTGTAGCAGCATGGGAGATTTTAGGCAGGTTGAGGATGAGGATGAGGTAGCGTGCAGCATTTTTGATGGGCTGAAGAGGCTACCACAAACTTCCTCATAAAAATACAAGTAAAACGGAGACAATAGCTGCAATGGTTAGAGGACATTTATTCTGAAGACTTTAAAATGATGGACTGCATTAGTTGTTGTTAACAAGTTTCAGCTGTTGATATAAACCCATTTGAGACAACCTTAAAATACCAAGAATAGTTTCTATAGCCGCCAGAAACCAAAAACACAAATGATCAAGTTATTAAACATCTTTTTTTTCCTTCCTGAGAATCTTATCTGGAATGCAAACGAATACAAAATAATAAATTAAACTGGCAAAAAATGAAACACTGAACACGAACCAGGACAATGAAAAGGTACAGACAATAGAGATTAGGATGGTAGAATGTACTACGTAGGTCACATATAAGCTTATGGTTACTACTCTCTGATGATTTGTACATGAGTGATAAAAAAACATGCACTCTGAATAGCTGCGGGATAATTGGAAATTAGTGTTAGCTGGCAACGGTAACACTTGACACGCTTTCATGGTAATATTTTGAATGGGAAAACACACCCTCAAACAGAAACATAATCCTATTTGAAATGAAAATTAGAATCCAGTTTTGTGACCAAATCCCTAACTTTGCTTCAGAATTTCATGAAAAGTCACCTCAGAAAAAAAAAAGTAGTATATTCATAAAGTTTTGGAATGCATTGCAGTAGAAACACTAGTATTTGGCAAGCTCAATATTTTTTAACTTTGGATAAAACAAACTACGCTCCATATATTCATTTTCGTGTTTGACTCTCAACAAATGACCTGCCTCAAATAATAAGTCCATGCTAAAATACACTACTGGTTTGGTCAAACTCAATCATTCATGCACACACAGTTGGAATTCTTTGAATTCATAATTGAGTGCTTACAGTCTAACCCTCATTTATACCTAACAATATACTTTTAACAAATGTTATAAACCAATACTATCACAACTGACTTGCTTATGCCACAACTCCACCAGCTGTGCGCCAAGGTTTATCGTCAGTTACTGGAACTCTTAGTGGGGTTTGGCACTTGGAACAGTCATAGATAGCTAATATACAAAAAGGGTTTTGGTACTTTTTATTTGTGGATACCATTTCCCATTCCAGCTTTTACGACATTATCCCTTTCATAAAGTATGAACTTCTGTCTTTCGGCTAAGTCCTCTCCTACAGTAAACGCCCCAGCGATCAACCTTTTAGAATATTTCCCAACACATGTAACTATCCACATCTTGCGCCAATCTCTCCTGGAGATTACAGCAATGATGTTTTATTTTGTTATATTTAACATAAAACAAACCCAAAAACAAGCTCAAATTAAAACAAAACTTGAGTCGAGCAAATTGAGCTAAACAGTATTTCCCACTGTCCTTGGTCACGTTTTTAAATAAAGCATTTTCTCCTTCCGATTACTCAACTCTATAGTCATCAGTGCTGTGCCTGTCATGATAGGAGTCTATTGAAGATGGACAACAGAGCCCGAAAAAACACGAGCTTCAGGATCCACACACCCCTAAACAAACCTCACTTTTCTGAGGAATGCTGAAAGTTGGGGAACAATCCCCTTTTGCCCGCAGGCTGCCTCCACCTATCTCCAGCCAATTCAAGCACATCAGCGTTTTTTTTTGGCTTCATCCACTGTTCATCAAACAGCCCTCAGGGATGGACCAGCCAGCTGTTAGCGTCCTCCAGGTCTGCGTCCAGCTCCTCGTCTTCATCCAGAGGCTCTGGGGTTCGCAGGGTCAGCTCTCGTAGGAAAGCCGGTGAGTGGGCTGGGGGTTGGGAGACAGACTTGAGTCCAATTTTTTTCTTCGTGAGGTGGAACTGGTCTCGGATGAAGTTGTAGAACTCATACTCGTAGCGCATGCGGTGGTACAGCACCTGCAGGGCCTCCAGAGTGGGTGTGTGTTTACGTACGGTGCCTGTCATGTTCCCCATCTTCTTGTAGTCTTCAGAGAGAAGATGAATAAAACAAAGACCAAGAAGAACACAAAGAATCAGACTGCAATATTCAGCATTTTTTTTTTAATGGTAACATCAATGACAAATGTGATACCTAAAAAAATGTAATGTGCACCTACCAGGGCTCTTGTAGATGTTGAGTACTCCAGTAAAGTAATGAGGTAAGAGCCTCTCCAACAGAAGCAGAACATCCTCCAGCTCCTCCAGGATACCCACAAGGAGGTAGTTCTCCAGCACATTCTGTTTGGCCCTCTCCAGAGCCCATACTCCAGGCTCCCTGGTGGAGAAAGAAGAAGTAAGAGACTGAAAAACGACAATAGCAACAGAGCAGATGAACATAATACGTTTACTAAAGTCTAGAACATGAAAATGCTTTGTCATGAAACTTGAGAGTCTGTAGATACCTGCATTGAGGATGCTGTCCACAGAAGTAGGGAATGATGTAGAAAACTCTGGGGTTGGAGCACTCTGGGTAATTCTCTAGAATGCACACATTGATATCCTGGAAGCAGACAAACACATGACAGTTAAGTTTACAGTACGCATTCCTTTATAGTTTTATACAGTAGATGAAGCTCAATCAGAATTGTAATGATTTGTTGCTGCCACTGGAGGGAGCCCTTCACCAGCACCGCTGTGAACTCCCTGATAGTCATCTTCTGAGAAGTGCTATGCAAAACCACATCCTGAGCACAGAGATAAGCTCTGCCCCTTCACCTCAGCTGCTCTCACAGGCAGAGGCATCAAATAAGAAAACGCATAGGTGCTCACCTGAAAAATGCATGTATGCAACATAAAGATCTTTACCGTGACCTAGCTCCAGAAACCAGATAGAAACGATGGCTTGTCATTATGAACTTTCATGTCTTATAAGAAATAAAGTGATTAGATCAGCGCTGTGAACTTTAAAACGCCCCTTGTCTAAATGTGGGAGCTATTAAATGATGAAAGGCAAAAAAACAAAAACAGAGGACAGATTAAAAACACACATGCAGGAGCGACGCTGGCCAGCCACTCGGTGCTGTGGAACTAGCAGTCAAATCCGTGTCAGGTGACGTAAGCCTTATGGATGGCAACAAGTCCCGAGCAACAAAACACTCCGCGAAGCATGACTCACGCACACGCAGATACGCCACATGTGCTCAAAAACAGACATACGGTAGCACCAGGCTACATGCATGAGGCAAAAGGTGTTGACTGGCCTGTTGTTTAACAAATGGAAACTGTAATTATAATGTCAAATATTGTCTTTATACAATATATATATATATATTTATACTCTGATAAGTCGGTATTTGTTAAAGCAAACACTGACTGACGCCAACCTGCTCAATCAATGAGATTAAGTTGGGTCAGACAGGACCATGGGCCCAGACCTTCCCAGAGGACGCAGTCTGCTATTGAGGATGAGATATCAGGGGCCTGCGCATGAACACTAGGAAGCAGGTGACTGAGCTGTTAAAAAAAAAAACTCACTGACAGGGGCGTAAACATGGATTCAGAGCAAGAAAACATGTGTATGTGAGCATGTATGAGCTTGGATTGTGTGCCGTTAGCTCGGTTGTATCTTTTGGCTTATATGTTTATGAGACCATGAAGATCATTTTCATGCTATTTTTGCTCTATGAGACAGTTCACAATGAAAAGGGATCGACTCATCAAACTATAACACAACTCTAATAACTATACATCTTGATTTCCTCCAAGCTGCTAAAGATGTAGCCATAACAGGAACAGCGCGAATGCCAATATACATAAATCGGGAGTGACATAAATTATGCACTTGGTCAGTAGTTTTTTTCCATGCAGCTAAATACTGTGACACAATTGTATCTGATTCACCAAGCGGCTGCAGGTTTTGTTTGGATTTTATGACTGAGCTGCACCATGCACCGGGAACAGGACTTATTGGTGATCAGTGAAGCAGTGAAAGCTCTTCAAAGAAACCAAAGCAAAACCCCAGAGGAACCTTTAGAAAACAGATAAGCATTACACTATCGTTAGAGTACGGGTCGTGTCCGAACTTGTGATAAGATTGCCCTGCTTTTCTTCGATTCATAATTTCAAGAATAATTCGTTTTTCATCTTGTATTTCATTATTCTAACAATGACAGTGTGAGTACATCCAGTGCTCATTAAATTATGAGTGTACCTCATTGGCATGCAGTCTATTGCTTCCTGTCAGTAATTAATGTCACAATTTCTCAATAAAAACAAAAAAGAAAAGTTAAAGTGGAAACATGAACTAATTTGAACTCAAATGCAACACTGTTTCATTTCGCACACACTTGCCACGCTAATAAAAAGACAATGAGAAATGACTCCAGACAGACTTTTTTTTCTACAATCAGCCTAAATGCAGCACTGCACAAAATCTCCCCAAAAAAAGCATCATGAGCCAAACTGTGAACAAAAAAAGTGATAAAAAGCAAGGGAGAGCCAGAGACAACGAAACAGAGAAAGGCGAACAGGAAGTGACACGCGTGACGCCATTACTCGACACACACACTGCTCAAAGCCAGGAAGTTGTTCTTCCTCCGTTTTACTCCGACACTTGATACAGGACCCTTATGCCTCAGCATTTAGGGGACCTCTGGGAATCCAGCCACAACTCATTCACATACAACTACGCACAATCAAATGCGCACACACACACGCAGCAGTCAGACAATACGCACTCTCTTTAGAGGACCCATTAGTAATTCGAAGAGTACTCCTGTGCGCACACTCAGGCACATTGTTCCTATTCTCACCGTGGATTAAGGCAACTGAGCAGTCAAAGAAAACTGTAGCAAAATAGGCCCTAATCTCTAGAACGGCCTCCTGTTTCACTTGAATGGAATGTATGCATGAATTAAATCAGGAGTAATTGATGATGCAAACCTTTCCCACGGGAGAGTTTGCCTTAGCATTCATTTAGGGAGCACGGGAGTGGTACACTGAGGTCCAATCACAATTAAAACCTGCAATAACTGATTTAATTAGTTTGAACTCTTTGGCAGACAACACAGAAACTAAAACTGCCATTAGAAAACAAAACAAACATGGCATGTAGACAATGACATGCCAACAACGACAGTGACAATGACAACAACTAGTGAAATTCATGTGTCGGTTGCACCTTCGGCAATCTCACCTGTGACAGTTGCACCACCCTGCCGTTTTTAATGTCAAGGCATGCCAGAGCATGACTGATGCCAGTAAAGCCTCTCTCTCTTATTTGTCTGAGAGCATGCATGTGCCATTGTAAATGTTGGGTTACCTGAAGGCAGATCATTCACTCATTGGGAAATAATCTGCTCTGTGGGAATCTCACTGGATCAGACCAGTATTTCTGAGGTGTGAGAAATCAACTGACATCTTGCATGCATTTGCATGTATGAACAGAGGTACACACACACACACACACACACACACACACACACATTGTACTTTATGGTGGGGCAAAACCTGATAACTCTCAACTGCTCCCTCTGTAATTTGTTATTTTTGTATACAACAAAATACACAGTTAACTCTGTACGGTTACTAAAATAACCTGACCAGATCAATCAGAGCCGGCTTTTTAAGACCTACTTCATTCCAAATAAAAGCTCTTAAGTCCGAAGTGACAGTCCATGCATGTACACACTGCGTCCAAGTGTCCAGAGCATGCCTTTGTATAGTGTAGTGTGTGTGTGTGTGTGTGTGTAAAAAGGGGTGTGGAGGACTGACGGAAAATCTAAGCCGACCACAGGAATGTCTCAGTGACTCGTGCATCAGGTTCCCTCGGCCCTGACAGTGTTCTTTCATTGACACCTCTCATATACACCCAGCGCAGGGCAGGCAGAGCAGGCAGGGCTAATGCACACCTGGTAGGAGATACAGTATATCTAAGACTAGTCCGAACTCTAAGTGTTGACATAGCGGGGCACTCAAGCTGATATACACCAAATATTTGAAATACATACGAGGACATTCACCTCCTGGCCTCAAATCTGGACATCTCTACAAAACGTAATGCTTTTATATCAACTCTGCGCACCAACAAATGTCATGACTTTGGAAAATTGTAGTCATAATAAATCCTGTTATGGACTCTTGGTCCTCATAAGTGCAGGAGTGTAAATACGCACGCACACGCACGCACACACACACACACACACACACACACACACACACACACACGCACACACACACACACACACACACACACACACACACACACACACACACACACACACACACACGCACACACACACACACACACACACACACACACACAGGTAAGCCAGTCTACAGCAACACAGCTTCCCCCACCCCTTTAACTGTAGCAAGGGGCCCCTGTGGTCTGCATACTTTAATAACTCAACTCACATGGTCCAAAACTCCAGGAAAGCAATGCAATACTTAATTACACCCAGTCAGACTCAAGCCAGAATGACATTCACTCCTCCTGTTTGCCTCTCTATATGGCCTTTTGAGCTCAGGGTCTCTGACAGTATGGAGGACTGTGGGGCGAAGGACCAGGAGAAAGTATTGATGCAATCATTGTTTTGACCTGTCAAAAATATTTTTTGGTTTACCTGCTCCCCGAGTCCCAAATGTGGTTGTTTGTCTTATTTTGCTAACTGCTAACTACACTGCTAACTGTACTGTATGTCATGAACTCAAGCTGTGTTTCAGTAGCTCCTCCGCAGCATTAAACTCAAACAGAGATCAGAAAATGGAAACCTGAAAATGAAAGTAAGGCTCTCAAATATGAGATAGATTGCTTTTAGTATGGAGCTACAGGGGTAAACAACTCTGCAAAGCAGACGCATGATACCAATTTTCTGATGTGGTCATACTGAAACAGGTCTCTAATTGTAATCATAATCAGACTTAAATGTTGGGTTTAGCATCAAGCTGCCGCGGCTTTACAATTTGCCTTCCTGCCTCCAGCAACACCATGTGTAGAACATCTTCAAATAGAGCAGAAGGGTGGTTTGGATATATTTCTGTATTGAAGAAATGTTCTGTTACTTATATTTAAACATTTAGGGAAGTTAATGTTTGTCTCTAGATAACAACAGAGAACTCAAATTCAACAAAACAGACATTTGGCTGACACAGGATATTCGATTTATCTGTTATTTAAGGAGTGAATGAAAGCAGAAATCACTGGTGAAAAAATAATTGTGTCAGTAGAAATATATTCCTATTACGATCTTTTGTGGAAGATTACACAGTATGTTTGCATACCAGAGTACAACAGTCAGTATCATTACTGTCAAACACTCTTTGGCTCCAGAAAAATAAGTGAGTCTAAAACATTTCACTTCATGTCTCAACTGAGCTTCAGGTTATGAATCCAGCTGGCATGGAATCAAAACAGATATAGGTTTAAAGCACTGCTATTTGCAAACTACCGACTCAGTCATAAAGTAAGTGTGCAGCTCTTTCAAATACTGCAAACTCATACGTATTTCAGACCATAAACATCCGAGACATTGATTTAGCTAATAGGCCTGCTGTGGGCACTGGGACCAAGATGAAAGGCAGATAGAGGGAAAGAAGGCTAAAATATTCAGTATTAGTTTGACTCTTATGACATTATTATTAGAAAGGTTTTCTTCACTAGGTACTGCTTTTCTTGAGACTAGGGCAACATGGTTAATGTGGAACCCTCTCTAAGGCATAATTAAATATAAGCGCTGTATACTGTTGTGGCTCCTAGTTAGAAAATATCATCCTAAGATTTTTGGAAAAAGTTTTTAGAGGGGGTTCTCTTCATCACAAATCTGACACAATGTTATGCACTTCTCACAAATAGAAAGAAAAAAAGGTGACTGATCTAGCTGAGAATGTATTTCTCCGAATACAAGCCCTTTCCAATCTGCGAGGCAGGTGTAAAGTTTTGGTCATAAAACTACAGCTGATTAATCAAAAGGCCCCTATGTGCCCACATGCCTGTGCTCTGTGTGATACTCTAGCAAAGAGGCAGAAGCAGTTCTTCTAAATGAAAAGTGGTGCACCTCACATTTACATTTTTAAGCAGTTCACAGGGTTCATATCAACAGAAACGTATAGCAAATTTGAATTCCTAGACCATTAAAAAGTATCAATGCATCATTTTCTCATGGTATAATATAATCCACTCTGTAGAAAAAGACAATATCACACACAGATTTACTCTACGACACACACAACACACAAAAAAAAAAAAGGTGTGTGAATCTCAAATGAATTCTTAAGAAAATAGCTTTGTTTTTCAAGCCAGAAACCATAAATAACTGCTGCTTAAAAACAAAGGTCTCTCACCAAGTATCTCTCATCGTCTTTCATCCCTGGAGTGCGAATGAGGTGGTTCTGCTCACCCCTCCAGTCACCAAAGCGACGGAAGAAGTAGTTGGAGAGGAACCTGTTGATGGGGTCCCGGATTATGTTGACGTAGACCGGCTGCTCTATCCTGAACCTTACAAAGACAAAAAAAAATGTAAATAAAAAGTTAATGCCTGTACAGAATTGGAACATACATTAGGAGTTACATGGTTTCAAATGCTGTTGTTAAGCATCATTGTACATTGGTGCACTACTGTACCTGGTAAAGTTCAGGAAGTGAACATGCCGTGTGTAGAGGAATGGCTGAGGGATATTACTGATGTTCTTCATGAGATCCACCTGAAATATACAAATAAAAACCAAAACACACACAGTTTATTTGACGTGTCTTGCAGAAATAAGTGTATAAGATACAAAATGAAAGAGCAATATGGAGCTAGATCAGTGACAATAAGTCGTGGCATTGAAAACAAAATGTGGCATCAAAAAAGCAAACAGAAGCAATAAGAAAGTTCCACTGAAAAAGCTCAGAAGCCCTCATCATCACACACAGCATGCATACGGTACAGTCTTCCGTGAGCTCACCTGGAACTCCCAAACAGCAAGTAAGTTCAGTTGTGAGTCTGTCACAGTATCTTCCATATATATGGGCAATCGTCTGAGACGCATACCGTCATGGTAGAAATCAAGCAATTACCACATGAATAGGCGATAACCAAAAGCATATGCAAGCTCCTCGCACTGTACACAGACTAACAACTGGAAGTGAGTGCACCTTACATTGAACCTTCCTAACAAACTAAATGTAGACAAAAAACAAACAGCATCCTCAGGTGTTGTCCGAACCAAGAGTTGCCATGCCAAATGGTTGCATCTTTGAACTGAGCATGAATAAAATGCACTTTGGCTGTGTGTTGATCTGGCTGTGGGTCCACCTTGATTCAATTTGCAGAATCTTCCATTACAGACCTCACAGTTTGAACCTCTGCCTTGTTTCATTCATCTAACAAGATTCAACACTGTAGATCTCTCTCTCTCTGTCATGCACAGGAAAGCCAACATTTTTAAAGCAATTATTCCAAGCTTCTTCTTCCTCTGCTGCTATGATTAAGAACATCCCAAAGGCTTTCCAGGTTTGCATGGAGAGGCAGGCTCACAGTAGCCAAAACAAACTTAAAGACACCACAGTAGTTCCATATTCAGTGCAGATGCCTCACATTACCTTTGACGGAAGGCCATGCAACTGAGACCTAATTCTTAGTCATTCCTCTCATGATGGAATCATTTTTTTGTGTGAGATTAAGTTCTCCCAGTCCCATATGTAAGAAATGAGTGGCTATGTAAGTCTCTGAAAGTGGAGCACATGTCTAATTAAAAACAAAATAATAATAATAATAAGCAAAATCTGTGAAATTGACGGAGATATTTCATTTTGTTTGGAGTCGCAGGAAAATGTCTGACTATTTAAAAGCAGACTCATTCAATTGAATTCACAAGTGTTTCTAATGGACTTCTGCCAGACTATACAGATTGACACATAACAATGACAGGCCAAGTGCTAGAGGTTTGAGAGAGCAGACTTTTGGTTCCCCCCAATTTTGTGAGACCCATTTTTCCTTTTTTTAATGTTATTTCTAGTTTTTCTCTCCTTTATCTCCACTATTTGGAATGACTTTTTCCACCCTACTGTGGTCCTTATGTCCCAGCCAATTCCACTACTGGTATGGGGAATGTGTAGACAGCCAACGTGCCACTTCCACCTCCGTGACACATGCTGTCGCCAGACGCTGCATTTCTCTTGCCAGTAAAAAAATGCAATGGTCAACAATTTCTTTCATCCTATTCACAACATCCTATACTTCATACTGCAGGCCCCCTGACCAACAAGGCAAGGACATAAAGATCCCTCACTGTTTCCCCACCAGAAAGCACTAGGGATTGAGCTAATCGGAATAGACAACCAAGCTGGAACTACTGCTAATGTGAATTAAAACCTCTCCACAGTGGTGAGTGTATGCCTTGTCCCTGCAGCACCTGTGTAGCCTGATCCATCAGTTCTAAGAGGATGAGTAAAAATAGTCCTCTACATGAGTAGTTGAAAGGTGGAAGTTTAAAAGGAATAACACAAAGAAACAGTGAACAACAGCTGAACACTGCAGATGGGGAATTAAATGAGTCCTTATTCTACCCAGACAGTAACACACTGGTCAAAGTCAGAACCAAACAACAAGGCAAAGAAGGCATACACGTGGAGAAACAAAAGAGGAGGAGGCTTTAACATCTCATCTTTAGGTAGCTCTCAAATACTCCTTATTGATCCAGATGCTGTTTTTGCAGTCTGGCTTGATACAGAAAACATGGGAAACTGGATGAATATGAAAATAGCAAGGGACCAGATATTAAAACAATAATACTTTTAATTGTTTGTGACAGCTTGATGCAGTCTATGTTAAATCCACACTCCATAGGAGAGCAGGGTTGGGAGTTCCCCATTTCTACACTTTAGGGCCAGAGAGAGAGCAGACTATAGTTGTGTCTGCTGGAAGATCAACAGCACAATCATACATACAGTTGTATTCTCGGTAAGGAAACGCAGTCCTTACAAAACCCTCACTCATCTGTCAGATCAAGCTGTGGCAGTAGAAAAGGAAAACATCCAGGGAGACTTTGTACCACTTGTGCTTTGTGGGGGATTTCTAGGTCCAATTCTGCAATTTCTAGGTGATTCCGGGCTTCAAGGGGAGATTAAAGAGAGCGGCAGAACACTATCAATAAGGCATTCCTTTGGAAACAGAATCTACAGACACCAAGCAAGAACACATCTGGTTGTTTCACAGGAGACTGGTAGAGTAGGTGCAAACTTAATGAGAAAAAAAAGAAGAATTGATTGATCTCAGACTACTGGCTTCTTTGTTGTTGCTTTTTCTTTTGTAAATAAGAATGTGTTTTAATTCTGATACACAAAAAAATCAGCTATATCATGAAAAAGGAAAATATTGCTACATCAGAATGTAATATATAAATGTTAATGGAAGAGAAATAATAAATCAATTCATTTTTTGGGCTTCTAGACATGGGAAATGGGCAGGAAGTGACAGGAGAAAAGGTCTTGAATGAATAATTCGGGCCTGGTATGGATGCAGGACCTGTGTACACGGCAGGCAGTCCAAGCAGGTGAAAAAGTCTACCCCGAAGAAGTGCAGGGAGTGTGACGTGGTCTCTGTGTCATTGCAGACAAGCACTGCTTTCAGGAAAGGCACAACTAACTTTTTAGACCAAAAAAAAAAAAAAAAAAAAAAAAAAAAAAAAATGAATATATTTTAATCTGTGTTGACTACAATGTATATTTTGAAGTACTTTAATTAACTAGAGGAACACATTTCAAAAGCCAAAAGTTGAACTTGTTCATCATAAAGGAGAGCGAGCGCACCAAAAGCAGGTGAAAGTGGCTTCGACCTGAGAGAGTTGACGGAATCATTTTTTATGTAAAGATCTTTTGCGCTCAGTGCATCGATCAGCTGAGGGACTGAATGTCCTGCTGTCATAAACGATGTAAAGGCACCTGTTGCGTCACACCAAGACTATTTGGACAGCAACAGTAATATGTATACTTGTTTATGTACACAGAGAAGTTAATCTGAGGCCCCAGTCAAATGTGGGTTCAATACCCTCCTTCTCCTGTAGAAACTCAGTACATTTCCACTCGCTCTGCTTCCACTTTCTGTGGACCTGCTATAAAATGTAAAAACTTTCATTTAGCTTTAGAAATGAATTCACCGCTCTGGGTCCCTCCTGCATGCTCTGTCTCTACTAATCCATTTCAATTCTACATAAAAAAGTGTATTATCCACACACTGCCCCCTCGGCCATTAGTCCAGACCAATTAGCCCAGAGCTAACCCCTGACGCCCCCTCCCCCACGCCCAGGTTGATGTGCAGACCCTGAACACATTTGGCACATTTGGTGAGTTTGTGAGTATGTGTGTGAGTATGTGTGTGTGTGTGTGTGTTTTCTGACCCACCCCTGTGGTCTGTCTGGCCAGACCCCCTTTCATTTACCAGGGAGAGCTGCAGGGAGACAGAGGGAAAGTGGAGGACAGTCTGAGATTCCAGGCATACCTGCAGCCCCCCCCGCCCCCCTCCTTCCTGAGCACCCGTGGAACCCTCACTGGGCTCATCAGGGGAAACGGAGGAAGAGCCAAAAACTGCAGAAAGCTATGCTGATCTGCATCTAACTAAATTGAATTTGCCGCTGTGTAAGCCTAAATAATCAACACCTGTGTTAGAGACAAATATGGAGGCCAGACATTATAGAAAATGATTCCAGGAGGATCAGTCCAGACATTACCGCAACGTCTCATACAAAGCTTTTGTATCTGCTGGAAAAGTTGTTAAGATAAGATAAGATAAGATAATCCTTTATTGGGGAAGTTTACAGGATTACAGCAGCATAGTGGACAGTGCAAACAAGATACATCGTAAAAAAACAAGATCAAAACAAGCATTATAAATAAGTAAATAAGTATTTAAACAGTAAAGAATACTAACTACATAATACAGTACACAGGAGGTGAGAGGTATTCTCCAAAATAAAAAACCTCATTTAAAAAAAAAAAAGAGGCTCATTTGCTTACTTTACAAAAAAATTGAAATTGGTTTATCCAATTCTATAGCTTCAAACTGTTGCTTCGAGTGTAGCGGGTGAGATGCTACGAGGGAATAACTGTTTACAATCTTTGTTTGAACTGGGGCTAGTCACTTTTCTGTGTTTGCGTATCTGTGGCTGTGATGCAGATGCACAAGCTGTAGAGCAACTGTCTGCTGGTTAATGTTTTTGGTAAGAGGGCGGAAACAGGATCCCACATGAACGCAGACCCACTTCCAGCAAAGATGCTGTCTTTCTGTTTCTGGAGATTTTTAAGGTGGAATTTTATTTTACCCTCAGGAAATGTCTTAAACCTCTCTCTCCCCCTCAGCCTGTTGCCCCTGTTCTGAAAGGGACAGATGGGTTACTATCCGCCATAAATCTGCAGAAGCTCTGCAAAGTTCCAGACGAATAAGGCCCCTTCACTTTTTGGCAACCCACACACAAGGCATCAACAGCCGGGCAAACCCATTAGCGGACTACTGGGAGAGCCAGAAGGAAAAAGGTCCAAAAGCAGCAGTCTCCAGCCAGAACCACAACTGATGAGACCGGCTTGTCTAAACTTAGGCGACACGCGTCTGGATCTGCACAGGTCAACACACGCAGAAGTACACACGCAAATAAACACACAGAGACGGAGCTACGCTTTACAGAATCACACACAAACACCAGCACAGGCGTACACTCTTAAACAGACCCCCCCCCCCCCTTGCACAGACACTGGAATGCACAAACTCTTTCTGAGGAGCATCGCTTGGGATCATTCACAGAGACGTGTTACGTCCAAAGAATGAATGAGTCTAATGCTGTTCTGCCACTGTGTGTGCAGCCAGCGTTTCAGGGTTTTGATGAATGGATAGATAAGTAGCTGTTTCAATATTGACTTAACGTTAACATCAAATCGGTCATTAATGGTTAGACATATTTAGCATCTGCTGACCATGCAAAAGTGGTTAGCAGTAGCTTATCCCTAAAGGATTCTGTCAATAACGTCATATGAGGATATGAGTCATCTCTGCAATACTCCCACACAAACACACAGTGAAGTCACCTTCTCGCCCAGATGACCAAAGGAGGCATTGCATCAGTGGGAAATGTCATGAGCAGAAGTGCATATGAGGAAGCATTGGTTCCTAACGAAATCAAATAGTTCTGCCTTCGCTGCTACTGAAAAACTTTGACATCAATCGGGAAATTCTTTTCTCTCCACCCCATCAGGGAACGTTAACAGTCAGGGTCTCTGGAGCATGCTGGCACAACGTCAGCAGTGGACAGTAACTAAGTACGTTTACCCAAGTACTGTATTTCAGTACAATCTTAGGGTACAAGTCTTATTCCTGAGTGTCTCCGACTTATGCTTGTATTTGACAACATTTCTGGAGAAAATATCAACCATTTTTATTAGTATATTTAGTTTTTTCTCAATAGTAATAATCCAATAACGTTGAGGTTAGAGTTATGAATGCATTTACACAGGTAAAAACACAACAACGTAACACGCTTATAGAAAAACAGGATTGTGTTGGTGAGATTATTATACCATATAAAAATATTTTAGCCTAAAAGGGGCTATTGTTATTTTTGGGTGCTTTTACTTTGAATATTTGGGTGCATTTTGCTGATAGTACTTCTGTACTTCTACTTGTATCAAGATTTGCTTAGAATTTCACTTGTGGTGGAGTGTTATCTGGACTTTTATTTAAGGTCTGAATACTCATGTACCATTGGATTGCTGTTTAATTAAATTTCAGTACAGCTGTTACTCACAGTAAACTAAATTGAACTCATGTGGTCAAGGCCAGGTCTCTGTGAGCTATCCTGCCAAAATCAGGGCTTTTTTTTTGGAACTAAAGTTTGGAGTCCTGTTTACATCAGTAACTGTTTATTGATGGCAGGCCCGGTAAATCAGATTGTTGTTGGAAAAATCTTTTATTTACATTATATATTTGTATATTTATTAATGAAAACAGGGATTAGTGGATAACGTCTTTAGAAAAAGGTTAGGTCTGCACAAAAAATATTAACGCCATTTAGATATGCTTCATAAAATAGCGGCTTCAGAAGTGAGATCTGAAAACCGCAGGGTTTCACAGGGGCCCACAGATGTAAGCAGCAATGATAAAAATGACTGAGCATATGACGATGTAAAAAATGTCAAGCCCCATTTTCTTATGTTATTAACTGGAAGTGTAACAATTCATCATGTCAATCACCCAATGGATAAATGACAAAATATCATGAAACCTCTGACCCCGTTTCTTCACCTTGATCGAATCTTCTGCTTTATCTTACCTGTTCATGTTTTGTGAGGCGTGTTTTATTGTGGATATCGGAGGAGACCAGGTTGAACTGATGTTTTTCAGCCAGTAATCTCAGCAAGATGACCACCGTCCGGCTGCCGCACTTCCCCACACGGTTATAAACCACCTGGCTGGGGAACAGGAGCACCTGCAAAACACACACAGAAAAAACATAAAGAGAAAGAAAGAAAAAAGAAACGGTGATACAAAGATTGAGCTGAACTGTTTCTTCTTGAATGTTAAAGAAGATATTGTTTGTTGTATGTTAAGATGCTACAAAATGAATTTTACTAATGTGTTTTCTGATTACATAGAATGTATCTACATGTCGTAGGGCACCAGTGTGTGGAACAAAACTGGCCATAAAAAATGGTAAAGGAAAAGACACCAAGTGTGAAATAAATCTAAAAGGAAATTCATTAAGCTCTGGCTGGAGCCTCTTTTCCTTTGACCTTTGACCTTATGTTTCTCGCATCTCTTCTCCCTGGGGGCTGGACTCAATTGACCCTGCAACGCATTTCCTTTCACTGACGAAACACACACACAGATTGAGAGCAGACATGCGCGGTTTCATCTTCTCTATTCGATGCTTATTTCCTCCGCTGAACTCAATGAGTCAGATATTCTGGTGACTTCACTGCAAAGCAACTCTGTCGTGTTTTATCACACACACATACTCACACACAAACACACAGTACACACACACACACCCATGTACACACCTCATGACTCACCAATTAAACAAGAAGCTCAGCCATGATTCAGAGACTCAAATAAAGTGGAAATGAGGCATGTGACAGTAAATCTTTGCTTCCAAAGGAAGAGGAAGTTGAGGCTGACATGCGTATTGAACATGAGACTCATTTTAGCACAAGGGCAGCAAGAATGCACTAATTTGGCAATTATCCCTAAGGGCCTACAAGGTTTACACAAGTGGCCCCTTAAGAATGAAGGCTATCCGAGCGAATGTACCAGTGAGAACAAGAGGGACCAAAAATTGGGGCCTGTTAAAGGAATTAAGGAGAGAATGAGACAGAGGGAGACAGGTCACTTAAAAGCCATCTGGAAGATTTCCTTTTCGAGTAAATGTGATAGAGATCTACCACAAAAACAACAGAGGCAGATCAGTTCTGTGTTGCCCTTGAAAACCGTACTTCCTCATCACTTCAAATAAAGCTTTCCTGTAAATCAGATGGGGGGGGGGGGGGGGGGGGGGGGGGGGGGGGGGGGGGGGGAATACGGCTGTGATAAATTCTTGTCGGCATTCCCAGTCTGGAATGGTGATTGTGCATTTCCCAGGAGGGCTTTCTGGATATCTGACACACTGTGTTTTTGGAAGCTAGTCTGACTGACTAAATTAACTAGCTCACTGGCTCATGAGCTGGCTAGCTTATGAACAAATTGGCTAGTTTGGTAAAATGATCATGAATCTTCCGTTAATCTCAGGGCTCTTTAGCTCTAGTGCTGCCTACAGTAGTGTCCACACCATACGTATGAGCTCAGCAGGGCCAAACACACACTTGCTGATTTTGTCTTTCCTCCAAAAGCAGCAGTCCCACCCAGGCTTTGTAAAAACAGCGAGAGCCTCTTTTAATGTTTGCCAGAGGCAAGAAAGAAGAAAGAGAAAGCAACAACAGGATGGACAGCAAAGGAGTCAAGGAGAAAGAAAGAGATGAAGAGGGTGATCTTGTTAATTACAGTTTCGGTCTGATGACAGGCCATCACTATGTTGACACCACTAACTGTTTGTTAATCCCAGAATTAGAGTATTTTTTTGGGACTTCATTGGAGACTGAACCTGTTTGACACATTTGGGAAATAAGATGCGTGGGTTTCTCCCAGGATGAGTAAGAAAGTACTGGGGAAAACAATTCACAAATGAAACCTGTGCTTGTACAAGCTTCTACAAGTTTGTTGACAGGCGTGCTTCAGCTTGTGTCACTTGCTGGAACTTTGTCGTCACATATCGTAAAGCAATTTCATATATCAGATATAGTTTTGAAAAACAAACACTAAAAACGAAAAAAAGATCAACAGTTGCAATTTTCACAGAATATCTTGAACAGTTAGGAGGTTCTCTTGGACAGCGGTCCAACATTCCTTAGTGTTTGCCAAGTAACTACAGACTTCTCAGCTCATCACAACAATGAGCCGAATGAAATACATGCAGTGTTTAGCAGGACATCATTCCCCGCTGATATGATGACAAATGACTGTGTCAGACCTCTAACATCCTGGTGTTGTATAACACAAGAACAACATCAGAGATGCCATCAAAAGTCAGAATCTCCCGTCGGCACTGAGAGCAGTGAAAGGGCGACCTTTCGGTTTGTGCTATTGTTGTTCCCGCTCTGTGGAGCTAAGGTTTCTGACGCACGCTGTGAGAATTGTTCGCAGTGTCTGCCAGAAAGGGAATCTGTCAATAGTCGATCCACGGTGTGAAAAAGTATTATATAAGAGAGCTGTGTTCCACCGTGTCTGATCCGGGCGCTCCTACTCCAGAGAGGCAGACTGTTGTCGTGGTATTTACAGCACTGATGCTGGCGAGCCCATATCAAGCAGACATTGAGGAGATGAGTAGTCCTGCACCTTTCCATCTCTTTCACGCTGTCTCTTCCGCTCTCTCTCTCTCTCTCCTCTTACTTTCTCAGTGTCCTTTCATTTCTAACACCCTGCCCACACACTTGCACCAAAACCTCCAAACGCTTCACCCTGTCTCGAGACATTTTCAAAGCGTGACATTGGTTCAACAAACACGCATAACTACTATCGTCTCTGCCTCATGGCCTGACCGCCCATTTCTGCTACCTCCAATCACATAGCAGCAATTTTGAGAACATGTACTGGTTTGTCACATGTCAGAACCACCGCACACACACACACATACACACACACATCGTCCTGCTGCAGTTCCTGGAATAACACACATCAGTACGTCACCGCTAACCCGCGTAAGTTGTTTTTAGTTAGCCCTGCTCTGGGTACATTGCTCTCTACTGTCAACTGTTCATCCCACACTGAGTGGAGAACAGCATGTTAAGGTTTCAGTCAGGGCTCAGCAAAGATTCTCGGCACTTCCTGTAATTAATGATCTATCCATTCATCTCCACTCCCAACTGAAGAGGGAGCGAGGGAGTCTCACTGCTCTAAGTAGTTGTGACAGTGGCGTTTCCATCCAAGTATGTTCATGAGAATTAAGACGAATGGATTTTCAATGGCGGAGAGCAAATGGGGAAACTTTGACTCCTTACGCTCCTTTGCACTTGTTGAATACAGAAACTTCATGTGTGTGACAAATGAAGATCGAAATGCTTTGGTTGAAGAACCAATAATCCGCCGAGCTTGCAGGAACATTGGTTTGTGCATTAGAATATTTCTGAGAGCAAATCTCTTTTGTTTTGCCTCATGGTTTCACTAAATATGGAAAATCACAACATCATCGAAACTTCTCAAACATACTCAAATCTTTTTAATTTTTTTTTTTCATTTAGTGCAATTAAAGAATTGAGAACAAAATATGATGGTGAGTGTG
Source organism: Anarhichas minor (assembly GCF_050575085.1). Taxonomy (NCBI): domain Eukaryota; kingdom Metazoa; phylum Chordata; class Actinopteri; order Perciformes; family Anarhichadidae; genus Anarhichas; species Anarhichas minor. Next base: position 7,647,647 of record NW_027466582.1, read on the forward strand.
ATTAAAGTGATATTAAGAAGCACGTTTTACACACGTGTAAAAATGTAGAGGGTACATTTATGCCATGTTTCCATACACACACAGACTCATAACTCTATTCTGAGAGCTGCGTGGTTTTTCCATACGTTCTCATTTACGTTGTGCTTTTCAACTCAATTTCTAATCTTTCCCTTCATTCACCAGAACCTCTGTGTGCACACGCTGCAATACGACCGACCTCTGCTGACATGGAAGATCAATCTCAGCTGCAGCAGGACGTCAACGAAAACATAATGAGAGTTGTGGTTGATGTAGCGCTTGCCACTGACACGGCATTAGCATCATCTGTCTGGGAGATGAGATGACGACATATATGGAATCAACCAAAGTTAGCAGCTAAAGTATAATCACAGTCAGCCTTGTCTGTGTCTATGGTAGCTGGATGAAGTTTGTAAAACTTCAATTTCAAAGTCATACAACCAGAATAGTTTATTGATTTCAAACTTCAGGAACTTGGTCGGACTTCCACAAAAATAATAGCGCAATACATCTTTTATAATGTATCATTTATTAACTATACCAACTTCAACTCACATTTAGTTAACTGGTTGATAATGTGGCATTTGCATCTTTGCTAAACCTCCTTTACTGCCTAGGCTCTTTTTAGGAGAACATTCCCTGTATTTAAAATGAAAGATTAAATTATACAGCAGATGTCAAGAGTTTTTTCAGCCCTGATTTGTGTCTGCAGCTCTTCAGGCCGTGTAGAGCCCCAACAAGCTCCACCAGGGTGCTCGAGTCTCTTATTTGAAATCTCCTCACTCCTCGATTGAACCGGAAGTTGCTCTGGTCCACCATCTCGAAGGCCGTCTCAAAGCTCTTTTTCCTGCTCTGGGGAGAAAGGATCTAGGAGTCATCTCTAAGGAGCCACGAACAAGGACATACGAGAGCAGCCTTCACAAAAAACGGCCGCTGCAGGCGATCATACTGATCTGATGCATCTCAAAATCAAGTTCATGCTGAAGTTTACAGTAATATCGGAGTGAAGACAGATCACAGATTAAACTTAAGTGTAGGCCTATCACTCCCAAGTTTTCTATTCTATTTGTTTTCTGATCCACCATCTAGTTTATTTATTGTCATTTCCATTCAGTCACGTGAGGCTGATAATTCCTGAGGTCGGGTTTGATATGAGTGTTTCCCCTGAAACATTTAGCCTATCATTTCCACCGTTCCAAAGAGACCATAATCAGATTCTGGGCTGTTAAATGATGAATTCACAATCAGAATATGAATAAATACAGATGCAAACAATGAATAACAAGTATAAACACATTCTGCTGTAGAAATGCCTCTAAGCAGGACACAGCACACAGTATAAACAAAGAATGCCTGTTGTTATTCATGTGCAGGTGTTTGTTGAACAGGTAACAGGCTACAGACAGAAAACACTGCTGCTCTGGCAGGGATAACTGCCTTTATAAGTATTGTTAGTATGTGTGTGTGCAGACACAAACGTTTCTTCTCTTTCGAAGCATCCCCAGTGGGATCGACAAAGACGAGTCGTAAATGAGGGAAACGATGCAATTTAAAAGACTTGGGATGCACCCACACCAGTCTCGGGATAGGAGAACCAGTACTATAGGAAGCCTGAGAGGATACAACCTGGGGCAAAAAAGTCCATAAAACACAAGTTGCTGCTCGTAAAGCTTTTTTTTGCGAGCCAACAGTAATAACTGGAGGTGATCCAGATGGCTGTATCAACAGTTTTATCAACTCAGAGTGATATTGAGTACAAATCTCTGATGTGATGAATGTCTGCTTACATTACCAAACACAATTTAGAAAGGAACATGTTTTCATAAAAAATTCATAAAGTAAAATCATCTTTTTCAGTCCCTTCCATTAAAATCACACTTTTCTGTGTCAAAATGAATTCCAGCGCTTCTGTGTGTGTATAATAATGTAAATTTCCTCAGGACACAGTCAAGCTGTTACACTCTCAGCTTTATCTTCGATGCAAAACGGTGGAAACTATTTTTGATTTATTAGACTTCACTTCCAATACATTTCTACACGTCCGTATAATATTGAATGCTCGGCAATGGCAGTGTTTATAAAGTAAACCGGCATTGTGAGCTTGTAATTGAAACGGAAACGTTTGTTTCAGATCAAAAATAAAACTGGTATCGAGAAAGTTCCAACAACTTCTCCACAGCGTTCAATTCAGCCGCAGTTTGTTTCACTATGATCTGTATGAAACAAGCGCTGTGGTTGCCTGGTGTGGCTTGGTGGCCAGAACAGACTTTTCAAAGTAAACACATAACTCACAAACAAAGCCCAGATGTGACCTAACCGAACAGCTGCTCACATACACCACAAACTAACCTGTAACCAAATGTTTACGTGCTAAATGTTATGCCCGAAACCAGGACAAAACACCGACTCTTCGATCAGAACGGGAGAAAAAAAAGAATGGCGAATAGGTGAGCGAAAAAAGTGAGAAATGAGGTGAAAATAAGGTGGTGATTGATTCAAGAAGGAGATAATAAACAAGGGGCAGACAGAGGAAGAAAGAAGTTGGCAGGGAGAGAAAGAAGGAGCATGGAGGAGAGATGGTCATGCAGACGTGCAGCTGGATGAATACAAGGCCTCTGTGTCAGCGCTGTGTGTGTGTGTGTGTGTGTGTGTGAGAGAGAGAGAGATTTCAGAGCACTACTGTAGCACTGAAGCCAGGTCTAGTTGGTATTTAGAGAGAGTTTGCGCGCAGATCATTCACACAGACCTAACCCTTATCCTGACTGGACTGAACTGGCTTGGAAACACAGGGCAGCACATCAGAGAGAGGAAGAGAGGTAGGAAAGAAGTCAAAGTTTAAAAAAAGGGGGAAACTGCAGATAAGAGAGGAAGAGGGGTGTAACGGGAAATAACGTAGAGAGATAAGAGGAAGACTTACTCTTGGAGCAGGAGGTCCGTGGTCATCCAGATATGTGGATTCACCTGCAGAGACAACAAAGTTAAGGTGTTAGGATTCTGACATACATCTTGTAACCACTTTCCATTCACAGAGACCAGAAGACTCAAAATATCATAACTAAAAAGAATGACTGGGCATCAGAATCAGCTACTTTGCATCAGCGTGATGGCTGAAAGAAGCAGGAATTTCAACTAAGGATGCATCGATTTGAGTTTTTCATTCACGGTACAGATGTGATACCAGTGTTTAATGAATGTATCAATTACTCCCTTATGAAAATAAGGTATTTGTTAGATACCGGTGGCTCTTAAACTCTCCCATGTCCCCCTTTGGAAACAAGACGAGATTGCATTTCCTAACCCTCTTAAAATGAACTTTGTTTCACAGCATTTTTTTGGAAATTAGTAACACAAGTCAACTTCAATGCAATTTTATTGGAATATAATTATGACATTTTTTTTATGAGCTTCACTTGTATTTCTTCTCTTGTATCTTGAAACGGTCTGAGTAGATATTGCTGTTTTTTTATTGTGCCCACATTAATCAGATTCATCTAACTTTAGTTCCTCTCCACATGTTCCCCCTTGCCACACCCAGAGGCTGCACTAAACAACAGGTGGCACTTCACTTAAAAACCCACGCCCAACACAACAAAACCCACAGAAAACAGCGGAACTCTTCTACATTAAGACTGAGGGTGTCACAAACAGAGTTACAAAGTCTTTACACAGTACATCGAACACCGTGAAGCTGTTTTATGAGGAAACAATGGAGCTCATTGAAGGCTCCCCCACACGTAGGATATGTGCCTGTTTTTCTGCCCCCTCTCCAAATCCAGGCCCTGGCTTCAGACAGCGGCCTTTTCTTTGATTCATCCGGAGACCTATTGCTTCCCATCACATTTACAACATGCAGGTGGCTCGCGCAGGAGAAAGGGAGGATGACAAATTGGAGAGCGTGGGGGGGGGGAGTGTAAGGCTATAAAGAGAAGAAATATTACACAAGAGAACAATCTCTCCTTGTGTCTGAGAAATGTGATCCAACACACAGATGAAAATAGCAAGAAGTGATGCATGAACACACACTGTTTATAACCAGACAAGGTTTCCCACTTGGCACACACTTGTGTTATGCTTTTGTATGCTTGTCCTGGAAGTGCATTGCATAACTTCGTAAGTACTGTTTACACTTAAGATAGTGGTGTGTAAGCTTTGAATAATTAGCCTGACACTAAGGTCCAATCTGCCTCTGTTTGGCTCTGTTGCAATATCACAAACACGTTCACACGCTAAAGTTAATGTAGAACCTGGCTGACTTACAGTATGTGTGTTGTGGCTCACTGAATCATCAGGAGCTGGATGTGGAACTACTGACACAGCTGCACTATTCTCACCTTCGGGGTGTTTTTTTTTAGACTTGATCTATCTTTGCATATGGCTATTTCTCTCTTTTATGACTTAACACAGTTTTCCTGAGGAATGCTGCGGAAGGTTTGCAGCATTTGAGGTCATGGCAGGGCGAGAATGCAGTGAGGCAAACATCTCTGTTCTGTTATCCATCATAGATAACAGCCCCCCCCCCCCCACCACCACCACGACGGGATTGGAACTAATGTTTTCCAGGGAACGATGCTTGTTAAAGCTGACAGCTGCCCTGCGCCCCCACCCCCTACAGAGAGAGGAAAATTAACTTAATAAGTAACTTTATCGACCCCATTGTCCAATTGCTCCAGTGTTAAAAGGCAATGAAATTCAGATATATTGGCTTGAACAAGAAATATTTCAATTGCAAAACTGAAAAAAAAACAGGCCACAAAAACATTATCCTGTACTTTGTGGCAGCTGCATTTTGTATATTTTCAGTGTTTACTTAATATATTACCAATCTATGGTTTGATAACTATGACTTCATTCTGCCCCCTACACTGCTCCATCTGTTCCTACAAATACACAGGAATAACCTAATAATGTACTTAACATGACACAAATACAGATGCTCCTTCAGGATATAGGGTTTCTCTGAATGGTTGGATAAGTACGACAATTATGTGAATCTTATAATACGCACGGGTGGATTATTGAACCGGTCCGGACAAGAAATAGTCTGGCATATATAACTGGTAAAGAGGTGTGCCATTGTGGATCTGGAAAAGGATTAAGCCTCTATTCATCCCTAGGATGAGGGAAATAGTTTTAATTGCCAACAATACTTATTTTAAACCAAAACACAACCTTTTCCTAAACCTAACCAAGTAGCTTTGTTGCGCATGTAAACCTAAAAACAAAGTTAACCCATGTTGGAAGTTTGTTTTGAAAAGAGACTGCGTGCGTGTAACAAGCGGATGCTGTGCGTTGTCTGTGAACACAGAAGTTTATTTTGAAAGGACACTGTGAATGTAACGTGCAGAAACTTGACACGCCGTCCTCGAGCCCAAAGCTGACACGAATACACGCGTCATGAATGGTCAAGTGGAGACACAGCTAAGTAGCAGAGGGCTCCTTTGAAGGAATAATTCCCAAATTAAACAAAGGTCAGTGTCATCGTTGAACATCCACATGTTTATGGTATGTAGTGTGTGTGTGTGTGTGTGTGTGTGTGAGTATAAATGATTAAAGGAGACACTAACCGGAGTGTAGGTATGCATGGGCCTGTAGCTAAATGGATAATTGGATTACTGTGTCACAAGATCCATGTACTCGCCTCTGGCTAAGAGCAGCTGCATAACCAGCCCTAAGTACATTATCTAATCAATACTGCACTTCTAAAAAAGTGTGTCTATAATATCTAGAAAAGTTTTAAAAACAAATGAACCAAAAAACATCTAAAGCTTTTAAAGCCTTCAAAGCAGACTGTTTTTTGCCGAATACAATCTGTGCCATTTAGGAACAACAACATTTTGTAAGTGACCCTTTGAAAATAACTTTTCAAAGGGTCCGTCTTCACTAAATTCAGAAAAACTGTGTAGCAAATAAAAGCGTCTCATCTGCACAGCAAGACATCTCCACATATCAAGCAATTTTTAGATCTTCTGAACAACACATGCAAGTAGTACTGCAGAAGCAGTAATATTAAGCAATGTCTTATATTTGGCAGAACAAAATGTGAAACTCTGTAACTCTGATTATTGCCAAACATATTTTCCGCATGAATAAAAAATACAACAGGATCTAATTATTGTGAATCTGCTGAGGGAACCAATCACTCACTATGTTTCCCACTAAAGCTCTACTCACACAACAGCAAGCCACTGTCAAACATCTCTATCCTTGTTCTTGTGCACACTAACTATGAACCCTGTATTTGTATTAGTAGAAGGATCCAATTCAACTTTTAACCCAGGACCTTGTTAGAGAAAATTACCACCTACATCAATTAGTCACCTCATTAGCTGAGCCGGGGGCGCCTACAAAGCTCTGATTAGCTTGGTTGTTTTTCCACATTTGAATTGAGATGTGGAAAACAATTCAAAGGTCAGGAATCAGACCGAGAAAAATTGAATGCAGGAAAGAAAGCTAATGTTGAAAAAAGTTTTTAATCAGAATACTGTCACAGGATACATATTCTTTGGCATGGAGAAAACATAGCTTTGGTCTGTAAGACATGCATTTTATAAATATTTAATTGACAGTTCAATTCAAACCAAAGAACTGTACAGTGTACAGAGATCACTACGTTTGTACGGGAATAACTCATTGGGCGTCATCCCGCAACAATTCCTTCAGGCTCTGGAATTCTCCCTTCGGTGTTGGCCTGCTTCAGGAATGCTACAGCAAGTTTGGGAATTTCATAAACATGTATTTAGACCATAGACCATTTATTTTGCTTTGTGAAATTGGCCACCTAGCTAAGTAGAGCTTGGGAAAGAGGACATCCCAGAATAGGCTGAGGTGGGAGCGGAAAAACCGCACAGGAATGACTGTTGAGAATACGGCCAAGAGGATAGGCGCAGTGTTGAAGTCAAGGGGCCTTCGCTTTGCTGTGCGGGACAGCACTCAAAACAAAGATGGAAGGTTACGGAGCTGTTGCACTGGAATGTATTATGTATGTGGAACCAGATTACGGGTTGCCAAAGCTGTGAAGACTAAACTCTCTCCTCCTTTAAAACCACATCCTGCTGTAGTTTCAGTATCTACTGCATACTGCAGACGTAAATGAGAGAAGGTGTGTGCTTGCTGTTATAGGAATAGGTTTTACACTCAACACAAACGGATGGATAGACAGATAGCTATCTCATGACATTGATAAATTACATAACATCTGCCTGATCCAGCTGTGTGAAACACACCCAGTTAAACTAGACACATGTCTATGGTTACAGTCCTGACAAAACCTTTGTGCCATAATAGAGAGCATATGCAAACAAAGTCAGCGTGTACGGGTTACATACAAGCTTTTCTGTGTGTATTTGTCTGTGAAATGTGTGTGTGTGTGGTTACCCAACCCTTTGATTTGGAGTGAGGGAGTGGCCCTCTTAAGACCTGTAGCATGACCTATCTACATAATTACAGAAGGAAGTTAAGCTGAGGGTCAGGGTCTCCACCCACTACGCCCTGCTCCACATCACCCCTCAGTCACTCGAGAATCAACAATGGTCAGACAGCTTTTTGATATAAATAGAAAGGCTGTGCCGTTGCTATGTTATTGCAGGTGCCCAAAGACTAAAACTGGGAAGGGAGACTAATTTGTGGACCTATTGCTCCCCTAAAATTTTGGTTACTGAAAAGGAGTAGGAGGACACATGTGCGTATACATTTCCAGGGGTTGGGAGACTTCAAGATGACAGTAAGCATGTAATTTGTGGACACTAGTGGTTGCCACCATGTATACTGTATACCGCTAAACTGATGACCCAGCAGAGCAGTGGTGACTCTGGTGGCTGTGCAGCGCAGAAGCCATAAATAAAAGACATAGTGGAGCAAGAAAAAGAAAAAGCTTAATCATTTCCAATGTTAAGGAAAGAGGAAACAGGAGTGACTCATACAATTCATGACAAAATGATCCATGTCAATGCTTGTATTGTTATGTAATAAAAATAGTTAAAGGGTGAAGTAGCGCTGTAGATGACAATGATGCCTTACGACAACCCATAGCAGTCATAACTGACGCATTTGAAGTAATGAACACATTTGAATCAATCATTGCATGTTTTGATGGTTAATGGTTAAATTGGAATCAATCATTGCATGTTTTGATAGATAACGGTTGATCAGTTTTGTATTTAACCAACAGTGCATTTCAAAAATGCTGGGAGTAGCAACTCAAACTAGCCATACGTAAATGTCACACTTGACAAAGTAAACTGATCGACGAGAACCCAGATGAGTCATTTGATGTCTCTTAACTCTGAAGAAGCATTCGTTTGAATGAAGCCAAAGCAGCAAAGCAAAGTGAATCAAATCAAGTGAGGGACTTTGAGCTTGCAAAGTATCCATGTGTGGAGTAGAAGAGAATTACCTGGTTAAAACCGAAAGGCAGGATTCCTGAATATGAAGTTAAAGGGAAAAGAATTCCCATCACACTTTCTGAATCACATCTTACAGCACAGCACAGATACTGATCTCCAGTAGCACGTTACGTTGTGAATCTTGACCTTGTGAGACTCTACTCTACCTGGCAGGCTGTCACACAGTCTATGAGCACTGAATGCCTCTCAAAATCTGGCTTTGAAATGAAGAAATGAGCCGTGCAGTAGAAAATAAGCCAAACAGTTGAAACCCTAATAGATGTCTGACACCAAACACAGCCAAAGTAGGAGAAGTACTCACTCATCAACTGCTCAGACAGTGACGCAAATGCTTTTACTTTGTGACATAATGTAGGTTTTCATCTCTATACTGCTCCAATAATGAGAAAGAATCAGAAAATAACGTTAATCACAGGATGCGGTGCTGTCAGGGATTTCTGGTACAACGCATAATCTGTCAGCTGATTCTGGACGAGTCACTTCCCCTTTAGAGAGCACCAGAGTGCTTTTGCAGTGTCTACGTACCTCGTACCTTGTGGATATGTGTGCACGACACCGGCTGTCTTGCCAGCCTTTCGTTATGGATAAAAAGGCCTGTATGGTCATTTTGATTGACCAGTGATTTTTCCCACACACCCCTACAAAATAAGTCAAATGGAGGGGACTTCTTAAATCTTACGGATAGATCGCTAACGAATATTACACAATGTGCCACACACAACTGGAACTGGGATGGTTTTAGGGAGTAAATTAAGTAGTTTGTTGTGAGATTTTGTGCAATTAGCAGCGGCAAGATGTTGTCTTTCCATAAATACATGTTATTGTGTCTGTCATCAAGTCTTTTTATGGATAAGAAATGGTTGTCCAATTAACACTGTAACTATGAAATTGGAGTTTTACATATTGGTATGGAGTATAAACATTATGGTAATTAGAACCTAATATAACTATAACTTAGTGTATGAATTAAAGATAGATTTAAATACTTAATATTAAAAACATATTATTTTGTGGTTTATACCAGTGTTTTTAACACATTATATTCACTGGGAGCTTTAACTGTAATAGTAAATAGTAATTAGTAAATTTACCACCACATTGGCTCTGCTGCAAATGGGACAGAAGGTTCTGCCTAAATGAAAGAAGCCAGACAAACACCCTGCTTTAACTGTTTGTTTACAACACAGCTCCCTTGGCCCTGAGCATCAACTCAAGCCAAATCCGTTTTTTGAAAGAATCTATCTGCTCTTTTTTGGCAACACAAGCTTGTTTATCACTTTATCCCTGTTCTTCATCGTCTATACAGAAGCTAGTGCTGACCAACAATATGACTTGCTTGTGAAATGCCACAACTATCTGACATGAACGTTCACCATTTTCCCAAAAAACCCTCCTGCTTGTTTTGAGATCCAACTGGTAGCCATTGGCGATACAAATTATACAGAAAATGGAAAGACAAAAAGGATGTTTTTACAACTTCTTTCATCATGACAATGTCGAAAACAGACAACAGCCGTTGGTGCGAACTGAAAACAATCTACACCCTTGTTTTAGGATCCAGTGGTGATGCTGCTGAGTCACAAATGAGGCACGCTATAGATAAATATGGGAAATCACAAAGAGCTGGGTGCACACTCATCACCAATTCAGATATCTTTAGACTGCTGGTGAACCACATCTTAACATGTATTTTGTATTTTTGTTCGCCTTTTTAAGTTGCTAGCCATGAAGGGTTCTTTTTCTGGCCACTGTGAAAAAAACGAAACAGCTGCCATGAAGAACACTAAGGGTGAGCAACTCCCGCTGTTACATGCAAAGAATCATTGCTCTATATGTTTAACTGTTACACACTGCACAATGTTACACAATGCGGAAAAAAATGGTTCATGAGTCTTAAACCTGCTGGCTTTCTCTCACTGCGTGTGATTTTAACTATCTGCTTGCTTTAGGTTTCATGCTTGGATGTGCATGTAGCCACTGAGAAAGCCTGGAATCTGGAAGACCTGCAATGTGCTCTATCACAGTTGCACGGAGCAGCACGCTTTAACCCCACGGCCAAGGACACACATATGAAACGCATAGTCCTAAAAAAAAACAATCACATCTGGGAAGAGCTGGAATGAGGGCCACTAAATAGTGAATCAGAACTTAAAGGAACAGTTTGACATTTTGGCAAATCCACTCATTCGCTTTCTCATGTCTGTATGCTAAATATGATGCAGGAGTTTAGCTCAGCATACAGACTGGAAACAGTGGGAAACAGCCTGGTTCAGTCCAAAGGTAAACACAACCTGCCTCCCGTTACTTCTGATTTAATAGATGTAGAGGTGCTGGTATGCTGACTGTTCCCCCGTGTTTCATGTCTTTATGCTAAGGGAAGAAATAAGACAAAAAGTACCATATGAAGGAGGGATCAATGAGAGATACCGAGTTACTACAGAGTACCAGAATTCCTCTGGGTTCGTCATGTGACAGAAGATTCAGGAAAAAGCAGCTGCTGTAGTCTGCAGCACAGCAAGGAAATTACAAAATATGGAAAGAAAAAAAGTCGGGGTGTGGGGGGGGGGGGGGTAGAGGGAGGAAGAATGAGAGACAGCGAGAGGGAAACAGGAACAAACTGTTATCAAATCAGTTTGTGAGCCCTCTGCGGAGGTCAGCAGAAGAAGATGAATTGCACTATCTGGCAGCTATGGCTTCATCGGCCTGAAATGCCTTCAACAGAGAAAAACACATAATGATTCCACCAGGAAGCACAGATTCATACACACACACACACACACACAGACGCAGATACAGTGCTGTTTAAACAGTACCTACACCAGCACACACACACACACAAGGACTGAAAAAAAAAAAAAATACGTATTCAAAAATAACCAACTAGATGTTGCTTTGTCTAATGATGAATGTGAATATTTATGAAAGGTAATGAAAGCAAGGAACTCATACAAAACACAAAATAATGATTATTGGCTCTTATTAATAACTGGTATAAGTGCTGGCCCAGGAGCTCAACCAGCTGTGAGAAAGACCCTCGTCATATGGAGGATGACAGGAGATGCAAGCATTCCTCTGTATATTGTTATAAGCTATGACAGGACTTTAATCATAACAACGTGCGCGTCCATGTGTGTATGTGTCAACCATGTGTGAGTCAAACATTCACAAACAGGAGAGATATTCATTTTGATGCCTCGTGTCTCAAATCTGACATTTAATCTCTTTCTGTCTCTGTCTGCCTTTCAGCAGCAGTAGCCCTTATCAGACTTTGCTCCCCAGCAAGCACCGCTGCAGCTTGGCCATTCAGAAACAAACAGACCACATGAAGAGACCCCCGTGTGGTGCTAAATCTCAAAAGAGAGGCGGAGGAGAGAGAGGCACTTAATGAGAAAAATAAAGGTTAGTGAAAGATAAAGGACAGAGGTGGACGACAAGCGATGGTCAGACAAATTATGGAATTATGGAAAGAGAGTCTTACAGTGCCCCAAAATGTTGGAATAGCTTTCTGGACAGCCTTGTCAAAATTGAGATCATGTCATAAATTATATCGACGGGGGGGGGGGGGGGGGGGCTCCAGGTCCACTGAAGTGTGCTACTTTTCTCATGGGCCCCAACGATAGACCTTTATAGGACTGTTACACTGTTCTGTTTGACACGGAGAGGTGTGATTTCAGCACAGGGCTGATCCGTTCCAGACATACGGTATATTATCGCAACACATAAATGTCGGTCACGATCACTTGCTGTAAATTAACAAGACGTATGAGAAATGCAATGGATGATTTAGATGTTAATATCTATTTTAGCCCATCTTACGTTATTAATAGATATTAGAATTAACACAAATGTAATACCCCACAAGTAACTTCCACAAATTCATTGTAAAATATATTTAAAATGTAAAAAGAATGTAAAAGAAAACCATGCTGCAATATGTTCCAATGCAAAAGTTACAACCATTAGTAAAGAAACTAACTCATTCACTGAAATCTAAAAGCCACAGCCTCTATATCCCAAAACATCATCATCATCATCATCACTTGGGCAACAATTCCCAAAAGTCCTATTCACTGTGGAAATAGTAAATACCAGTCGGTCAAATAAAGTACAAGACATTCTCTATGACAATAAAAATAGACGTGCAACAGTGCAATAACTAGACAGAAGAAAACATAAAACAAAGTTGGAAAACTTCCTCCACAATGAACCCTAAACCTAATTGTAGCAATGGAATTTTCATAAATAGACACATTCAACATAAACTGACAGAAACAGTCAGTACAATCATACGGTGGCTCTAAGAGGCCCGTCCAATGTTGTGCATGTGTAATTCAGTTGTTGATGATGTTTCTTAATTTGCTTGTGTTGTGTCATTTCTGCATTTCCTAACGTGCAATACGTTGAGCTCACAGGGCCAAATGTACCAAAAGGGCCAAAGGTGCCAGAGTCAGACATGTTTCTACTCACTGCCGACAGGAAATGGGATCAGGAGCAAGGCCAACATTAGTCAAATCTACATCGTGCCCAAATGCCAGGGAGTCTTCCACTAATGTTCAATAGCTGTTTTATTTAAATGAGGCATTTGTTTCAATCCCCCTAATACATCATCATTATAATCATATGTGGGTAATATTTTTCTTACCTAATTTCCAGTTTGGAAGAATTTAACTCTTCCAAACCATGACTATTATTCCATACACATCAGTGCTGTACAGATGCAATAGTTGCCAATGTGCTCAGGCTTTATATGTGTGTTTCTACAATTATGTCTAATGCCCTGAAGCTTTTCAAATATTTGTATGCGCAGGCACGCTATACTTTGCATGTATCTGTTGCGTGTGCTTTTTCACATGTAGAACCGGAGTCCACAAAAGCTCTAACTAATTACACAGTGGATGGTGCAGAGCCCTGGCCTTCGTGCTGGGCATCATCTGTTACATAAATACTCATTTGACGGAAACTGCTGTCAGGCGCCATGTTGTTCAGTGCCAGGTTGAACCGCTGCTGGACAGGGACGCTGCCACTCCCTTGTTTTGTGTGTTAGATGGGGAAAAACAACAAAAAAGGTGCATGTGTACATGTGAGAGGCTGAAGAGGGGTGTGTGTCTGTGTGTGTGTGTGCGTGTGTAAGTGTGCAAGGACATTTTACAGTGCCCGTTACCAGAAGCCACAGGATGTGCGTCTGCAGCAGACCACCTTGTACCCCATGACATCACCATAGTGCCTCCTGAAACACACACACACACACACACACACACACACACACACACACATGCACATGCATGCATGCACACACGCTCACACACAAACACGCTTAGTTCCTGAGACATTATGTTTTCCCTACCCACATCAGGTGCCAAATAAAATGCATTTGCCATGTGTTGAGCACATGTTGGTGACGGTGATCTGCTCCAGTGAAGAGGAAAACTTTAAAAAACTTTTTGAATAGCAGCTGAGGTATCATGCATCACGCTTGCATATTCAAAACATGTTAACTGTCAAGACTACATCTACAAAGCATCCCGACTAAACCAAATCTTTTTTTTTTTTTGATATGGAAATAAAAACGTTTTATTTAACTGAAGTGAACAATCAAAACGGAGTTGCAATGTTTGAACAGTTTGGTGATAATGCAGTGACAGGCGTTTGGCACTTCCCTGGACCACAGTGGCCAGAAAGAGTGCAGAGAGCAACAACCCGAGCGATGCACAACAGATGGCAGCTCTCACTTCCAAGAAGAGCAAAGTATTTATAGATTGAAGCCTTTTCAAACAGGCTTCATACTGCAGAAACTATCAGGGCATTTTAAAACCAATCCAACATCATCGTGAATCACAATTATGAGCACAATCTCAAAGCAAACCACAGTCTACACTGTCAACCACTGCAACAATAACAATCACACCCAAATGCATACAACAAGTACAAGATAAGAGGGGATGGACCAGCTTTGCTTTTAGAACTACATGTAATATAAGATTTGAAGTGACTTGATTGTGGAAGTAATGGTAGTGTGTCTAGTTAAATTAGAAGTTGTAGGTTGGTTCATGCGCACCATGAATACATGTAGAGACAGTTAAATCTGTGGAAACCTGTCCACATAAAAGCAGTCACCGGCTAGAGCAAGTTATGTAGGGTTTGACACAAAGTCTATAATAAGGCACCAAGCATAGACATCATAACAGGCTTGTGAGCAGAAGTTCAGTCGTGTCCTTGAGCAAGATACTTAACCCCAGAAATGTCTCCCGTAGCTGTGCCTATACGGTGTATGAATGTGATAGAACCTGAATTGTAAGTCGCTTTGGATAAAAGCGTCTGCTAAGTGACTGTAATGTAATGCAGACTCACTGTGATGCAACAGTGTGGAGATGCATGAACTATGATCTAGCTTCAGAAACAGAGAAAGTTGTATTCTCAGCTTCCCCAGAGCGGCGCTCGCAGAGACGCGTCGTGCACCTCCTGAAAAATGTGACTGAGCACCAGGCACCCCGGACGACGCAGAGGTTTGATCGGACATCAGAGTCGAGATGTGGGTTGTCCGCACAGGCATCTTAGATCTACAACAACAACCTTATCAATTCTAAGCACAGCAGCTCCTCCAAATAATCAACTCTTCCATATTTCTTTTCCAGCCATGGAGTTGTGTTGGGCCCAACTAACGAAACCATTGAATCACAACTAATCAAGTAAATCAAGGGTTGGCCAGACAAAGGATTTGAAATCTGCGGTTCCAAATCAAATAGAAATGACACGCAATCCGCAATTTCAAGCAGTACTATGTCAACATATGTATATGTATGTTTTTATTTAACCTGTTTTTGCTGCTGAAACAGTTTCACATCCTGGATACATCCTTCAAACGCATAATGTCGACCCATCTGTCTGCGTCTCTGCAAACTTTCTTTTTCCAAAAGTGAGATAATATCTATTGAGGGAGTGCCAGTTAGTGACAGTGTGAGCTCCATGGTGGATTTGACATTAGTGACGGAGTGGCGGTGGGGGGTGGGGCTTGATGAAGGGCGAGCTGGTTGGACCATGTTGCCACTTTTAATAACCACTTCATAATTAGTGTAAAAAGACAAATATAAAACGCTTATTCAAACAACATGTAGTTAAGCTGCCATAACATATTAAATCAATGTGGTTATGATAAAAAGGCTATTCCGTACGCTAACAATGGCACTAATGAGCAAATACTTCGATGTCAGCATGTTTGTTTCGACACAACACGTGCACAGTGAGCTTCTGAGCATGACAACACTTTGCTCATTTTTTATTTTGCCCACTCCTGGACTTTTTTTGTCAAGTACTCAAACCCAAACCACAAGCAGAAGCATTGAAGAAATATACACCTATTATGGGTCATTAGGAACCTCATTTTCTTCATAAAGTGGGTTTCCTTACACTACCAGCAGAGTGCCAAGTGTAGTCCTTCTCTGTTTCTGTCACCAATGGCAGAGGCAGGGTTGAAGGTGCTAAATCTCCCTTGGCCTCTGCTGTGTTAAGGCAGGGTTACATATTATATCACATCTTGGTTAGAGGCAGCACACTGAGAGACCCTGTACTACACTCTCCCTACAGGCTCCTTGCTGAGTCACACACTCTCCCTCACCCTCACACACATATATAGCTACGGTACACATGCAGGCAGAGGCAAACACACACACACACACATACACACACACACACACACATTCAAACGCCAGTGTTGTTGATTCATGCTAATACAGGGCTGGTAGAGGTCCACGGTGTGAAGGTGAGGGACACTCTCTCACCCTTGACTGGCCTCTTGGAAATGTGGGCACAGCTTCAAATCCAGACCAAACACTAGCTCACAGAGAGAGCTGCGGCTAGATATAACTAGCTTTCATTCATAAACATCACTTGACGCCCATCTCATTGTCATTTGAGGGCAGCTATGAGGATTAACTCTCAATCACGGCCGGGCAGTCTGCCTTTGAATGGTGAGCTTTCATTCATGGTCTGGGGCTGGCATGCTTAATAAATCCAGTTTTCACACCTTTTTTTGAAAAAAAGACGGTGTGAAAAATGAACGTTGGACGGAATATTGGGATCATATGGGAGAAGACAGAAAAAAACCAAATGCCAGAATTAAAAACTAGACCGCAACCACACCCATTTTTTAACACATTGGTTTAGTAAGAGCTGGATTCAAGCTACATTTGAAACCTCAATATGTCACTGACATTCAAGAGACGTAAGTACCAAACCACTCGACATCACTGCTCATGATCATTTTTTGTCCATATGCTGACAGTCACAGTTCTACAAACTCTTACAGTCTGCACTGGCCTGTAATCAATGTGTCACATTGCTTTTAGCTCTGCCTATTAATATACAAGCAGGAATCTGTCCCACTCGTTAAGACTCTGGTCTGGGACATGACATTGTCCGAGGGATTAAAGAAAAAGAAGAGATAAAGATAAAGAAGGAGAGGAGAGATAAAGGAAGACAAAAAGCAAAGGACATTAGGCTAACGAGGGACCAGTGCGGGAGGAGGATGGTGTACTCTTCCACCTGCTTCTCTTAAAGCATCTCTGCGGGGCAACGCAGCCGGGAAAGCTGGGACTTGTCTTGTGGGGAGAAAAACCCACATGGAAAAACCCACAGAAATAAACCCCTTTATTTAGACCACTGGGATCCTTTACTCTTATAAATAGACAGGCAGCAACTTGTATGCCACAGTCTATATTAACATGTGTCAGAGCGATGTGGGTCTATGCATTAATGAATACGGGGATTGATGATTGGCAAAGGTTGGAGGTTTCCTACTACTGAACTATGAGAACATTTACTTTACATTTAGTTTAAAGTTGAAATAAAAATAAAAGTTTTTCCATTTCAAATTGCTTCATACAAATACTTTCAAATACCCCACAGAGTATATTTGACATTTATAGTTGTATACTTTGCAGAATAAGATTGTACTTCAAAATGTATTTATCTTGTGAATTAGGACACATTTTGATGGATAAAAAGACAGTATATGAAGTTAAGAAATAGCTCCACCTCAACCTACAGCAATAAAGTGCCGCTAAATGTACTGGCAATAATACTTCATGTATAACAATATAACGCTGAAAGAAGCTATGCCCCACAAAGACAACTTGTTTTTGATCTTGAGGTACATTTAGCAGATAATACATTTTATTTAAAATGTTCAGGATATTAACTTTTTAACCAAAGTATTTTTTGGATTGTCTTATTGCAATTCTCATTTCACTACTGTAAAGGATCTGAACACGACATTCACCACTGGTTAACTGAGCTTCATCCTTGTTTTGTGAAGCAAATATAAGTAAAACTGAAAATGGCTCCCTTTCTCATCGTCATGTCCACATGCTGTTATCTATGAGCAATGAATTACGGTCTTTGTAGTTCACTGACATGATTTCAGCGTTGGATTCTTTTGTTTAACTACACCAACAGGAAACACCAGGCATATAAATCCAACATGGTGCATCAAAACACCAGATATAAGCAAAACACGCAGATTTTTTTCAGAATGTTTTGTATGTTGTTTACTACTCACTATAGCGCACTGGGCTGCCCCCTGTGAGTGCAGGCTCCAGCTAAGCGTGGCCTTGAAGATGGAGGCACTCTTTCATTTAGCAATGTGGCCTACTCGACGCTAGCTGGTGGTCAGCGGTTCGCTTCAGCTCTTCTGAAAACACCTCATTAGAACAGAGCGGCTAATTACGGACTAGCCGACACTAAGCTACACGCTAGAGTCACGAAACACAACAACCTGTTATGAAACATACGAGAGAGAGAGAGAGAGAGAGAGCGAGAGAGAGAGAGAGAAAAGTGGTTAGGGTCACCTTTTGGAGTCAAGGGCAGACACTTGCATTAGGAAGATAGATGAGGATGGTTTCCAATTTAGTGGCAAGTTGCCTTAAGAGAGTTTTTGGAGAGACTATGGAGAAAAATTGGTGTTTGGAAATGGACAGTAATGTTTGCCAATAATCCCCAAAGGCTGCGATCGTCATACTATATTTTGAGAATGTAGTCAACAACGTGTTCTCTAAAGCAAAATTCATTAATAGACATTAAAAAAAGTGTTTTTTTCCCTCTCAGATAGTGAAACAGCTATTTACACCAACAGATTGTATAAATCTGCCAAGGATGTCTCATGTCTCATCCTCATTTACAACAAGTCTGGACTGCAATCAGCACAATTTGGTAGTTTTCATACCAAAAGCACTTCTACAAGCATATAGAAATAAAAGAATGTGACTGACGTGGTAATAATTGTTTACACATTGGTCGGCAAACTCTCTCTCTCTCGCAGGTAAAATACGCGTAAACAATAAACACATGCGCATGAATGGGCACGCGGACCGGTGGAGGAAGATACAGGGGAGCTCAGAGAGACAGTGGTTTTGAAATCCTGCGGTGGCATATGTATGTAATGGAACTGCATGTAGCGATTAGAGACACAAATGTTCCAGCTAGCAATACCACACAGCCAATGCACCCAGTGGCATGGCTCTGTGTGTGTGTGTGTGTGGGTGTGTGTGTGTGTTTGTGTCATACACATCAGAGTGTAGGACAACATAAAGGCTTCATCTGTTCACTTAGAGTTTGCTCTCCAGGAAAGAATTTTCCTTGGAAGTGTTTTTTTTGCAGACTACCAGAGGAGGAAACGCGAGGAGGAGACGAAGAGGCTACGTTGAGAGAAGAGATACATGGCAGGAAGATGTATAGGAAGAAAGTGTCAAAGGAACAGTTGAGAAAGGGAAAAAAGGGAGGGAGACAGAGAGAAAGCAAAGGGAGGCTGGGTAAACAGTGGAACAGAGCGTGGCAACTCTTGGGGTGAAGATTTGTGGCAAAGAATTAGCAGGGCTTTCGCCAGAGTGATGGATGGATTTACAGGACAGGCAGGTCCAACTGGCACGAATTCAGCACAGTCCAAGCCAGACTGGTGCAGCAGGAAGGTGCTGCTGGGCCAAGAGACAGGCAAGTAGCTCTGGGCCAGGCCAGTGGAAACTCTACACAACCAGGATCCAGGCAAGTGAACCAGGCCAAGACAACTGATGGCTTTTCAAGGGGCGTAGCAACACTGTGCGTTTAAGTATCAGACCCAAACTATAGAGCTATCCATTTGACCCTTAAGTATGGTTTATCTTTGGTCCTAACATGACCTTTGACTTTGTTAAAGTGATCTCAAAGTAACCAGGGTGAAGCGTTTGAATTTCATTCCATCACTCTCTCTTTCAAACACACACACTAGTCAAATGCAACCCATCACTCTCCAACCATGTAATTAACACCACTAAACCCACTTACTGACTCCTCTGCTGAACCAATCCCCTGCTGAGAATAAGGACTCAACCTCAGTCGTCTTGACCGAACAGGAAAGAGAATAACTTCTTGGAAGCTGGGCGTCTGTGTGTCTTTGGATCAAAACTTTGTTAACTTTGGACTGTGTTGCTTTCACTCAAGATGTCTCTTCAAAACATCTGGAAAACGTGGTTTCTCCAGCAGACCAGAACATTTGTACAGGGTTACAGTTGCAGCTTAGTACGTCTCGGTTGCCGCTTTAGCAGTTGAAGGATCTGTTGTTTTCGGAGTGTAAACACAAAGAAAAGGAGATCTATAATGACGAGTTTAGAAGCGTGACAGGTGATAGCAGGATGTGGATTTTAGCACAACCCTCACTTTTGGGGGTATGATAATTTGCAATGCCTTCTTCGCATGAGAGATGGCTGTTGAGTGTCAAAAAAAGCAGGATGCTAAGGAAAACAGAGAGAGAAGTGGTGGGAGACAAAGGTGGGTTTCAGAAGAGGAGAGCACATTTTGAGACAGAGGTGTGAGATTTGGCCGAGGTGAGGTGTGCTCTCCACGCGGGACGATCACATTCCTTCTGAATATTTTCAAGCCAACCTCAGTGCGTCCGCCCCCTCCTTTTGCCATCAATACATTAATCTGTCTCAGACCAGACAAGAGGCTCTAGAGCAATGAAATATCTTTATGCTCGAAGGTTAGTCACTGTAGCATTCCACCTGTTGCAAGCAGGGACGGAAAGAGTCACTACTGATACTGCAATAGTAATAATATGTCATGTCTTTTGTGATGTGGAATGACGTGCAAGATGACATAGAGATGTAAAAAAAAGAATTGCCTCAGTCTTAAAGTTAGTAAAAGAGAAGGAAAAAGTGAGAAAAAATATCATTTATCTATAACACATTTGACTATAAAGGCTCTTTAAAACCTATTACACGTCACATTATAGGATGTGGAGCAGACTTTTTGCAAATTCACATTCAAACCCTTAACATACTGTCTCTGGTGTCAGCTAGCAGTAATGTTAACAATAACTAAAAGTCAGCTGTATCCCCTCATAAAGGCTGTGAAAGCTTCTGGTGATCATTTTAGAGTAACTGTGTAACTGACACAACAGCCTGAGGTAGACAGGTAGTACTTCAGGCTGAGTGACAAGCAGAAATAAAGACCTGTTGCATGAAGCTTTGTTTGTACGGGGAGGGTAGGAGGGGTTTTTAATTCATCTGTCTAGCTTTCTTTATTTCACTTGGCCTTCAGATATGTGGCGTGGCTCTGTAAAAACTATTTTGTCTCAACAAAAATAAATGCATTCTTACCAGCGTGTGTGAAGAGTGTTTCTTGTGAAAGAACTAAAGTTGGGGTGTAAAACATAGACCAGCCTTCAGACTAAACAAAGGAAAATGTTGCAGTGAAATAAAAATGGAATGTATATAGTCTTTGCTTGCAGCAGTGGCATATTATGAATTAAACAATTCAATCTTTTGTGCAAGATGAGTAGCAGCTGAATGAGCATGAATTTCCTGAACGGTATTTCCTTAATCTGAGTCTGGTCCTGTTTCATCTGAGACCAATTAGGGTCTATTAGAGGCATCTATATGATTGTACTTGCACACGAATATGTGGAAGCAAAGACACCCACATTTATGTAATCTTTCTTTTTTTTATGTTCAGGGCTGTTTTTGAGCAAACGGGCCTGTGCAGAGCAGATAAAAGGCCTCCATAATCATGAAGGCAGAAGGTTGTAGAAAATGATAATCCGTGTGTTTTGGTATCGTTTTCCAAAAAGACAACTTCTGATGTCTTTGAAAACCCCACAGCTGACATTGGCGTAAGGCCTCAGTCCTGGTGTCTGGCAAAAATAACATTTAGCAACTGTACAAGCTGTTGCCTTCTACAACTGAAAACAACAGAAGAGCTAGTGTTCATAAAGACAGCAGAATAAATCAATGTTAGCATGGGTAGCTTATTCATGAGTAGGCTACATCCAAAATAAGACATTTATTTAGAGTCATGCTTCTGGTCACTTGAAACGAAACAGTTAAAGTTGCGGGCCACACAACTTTAACAGTCGGTTAACATAAGCTAAACGCTCAAATAGCCCAGTCAGCTGATACTGTAATTCTCTCTGGGTTTGTCACTAGAAGTAAACTCTGCATGAATATAGTCATGTGAACCATTGTTACGACAAAAATATTAATTATAGTTGCTTTAAAGAGTAATGATGTACTCTGATATATAAAATTACTTTTGCAAATAGCTTCAGTTTCTAGAAAACGGCAAGAAAAACCTCTCTGGTTCTACTCCGCTGAACCCAGAGAGGGAATAGGCTATATAAAACTTTAAAGTGCAAGGCAATACATTTCCCAAAAACCAGCATATAGTGGTTTTAACAACATGGGTTGGGCATTGCTGCTCTATCTTCCCCGCTGTATATTTCAAGCTGCTATTTTAAAACCACTATATATTTTTTTCACTGCCGTGAAATGAGGCTAGCAGACGGAGCTGTGGTGAATTCTCTCAGAATAAAGATAGGCAGAGTTCCTTGAACAAGGTATGTCACTAACCACCGGGCAACATGTTTCCTCCTCTTAACAACCAATTACTTGGCTTTAGGCTGTGTGTTTGCCACCCTGGACTCTGATGAAAAAGTCAAACACCAGTTGTTGAATCAAATTGGAAAATAATTGCTTGACTTGACAAACACCTGCTGTATATGTGGCCAATAGAAAAGAAACAAGAGCTCAACATGTTGGGTGTTCTGTGGCAATAAAGAAAGGAATGTGGAGTGCTTCAACACTCGCCAAAGTAAACAAAGAAAATTACCAAATAGGCCAAAAACACCAGGGCACAGCTGATCCAAAAATCAACAGCGTTCGCAAAGCACACTGCAATTATTCTGTTTCTGATTGTGTCATGAAAGGACCTGGATTCAGATTAGAGGTCTCATTCCCTCTGGACGAACAGGGCAGAGCTGATTAAGGCGGGGCATCCAGTTTACATGTTGTAAGCGGACACCTAATTTCCTCACAGGACCTCTATTTATCTTGCCACTGATCTTTTAAATTATAGGATATACGTAGTTGCCTTCTTACAAGCATCAGCCAGGGTACCACCCAGTGGCTGTGGGCCTTGAGCCACCCATCCGTTCACGCACCACCACAGGAGCTAACATAAAAGTCACCGCAACCAGTTAACATCAGCGTCAAAGCACAAAGTTCCTAAAAACAACCCCCTTCAGAGTTGATGTATATGTGTTCTTGACTATATGGAGTACAAAAGGCTGTAATAAATAGACTCCGAGCTTAGGGCTGTGTGGAACATCATACCTCACTTGTACGTCATAAGGTTGGGCTATAAAAGCGTTTAAAGGAACAGTCTGTCATTTTGGGATTACACTTACCCGCTTTCTAGGCAAAAAATGAGAAGATTGAAACAACGCTTCTTCAAGAAACAGTTTGAACTTTTGGGAAATACAAGTATTTGTTCTTCGAGAATTAGATAAGAAGACCGATTCCACTCCTTTATCTGTCCGTTAAATATAAGGCCAGCAGATGGTTAGCTTAGCACAAGGACTTTAGGTAGAAAACAGCTAGCCTGGCTCTGTCAAATAGTAAACAAATCCACCTACCAACACCTCTAAAGCTCACTAATTAACAGGTCATATCTTGTTTGTTAGAAAAAATTATAATGCGACACTTTGAAGTCAATGTTTAAGAGTAAAATAGCTTAGCTTAGCATAAAGAAACATCCAGCCCAAGTCAAAAATACACCTCTACACCTCAAATATTAACGCAATATACCTCAATTTTAAAACTGTTTTCCGTGTTGATTAAAAGAGAAGGGTGTTGATACAAAATAAATAACTCCTTCATGTTGTCTTACTGTCAAAGAATATTTTATCATGTACTCAAATTCTTGAAATGTTATTTAGAAGAGAATTGTTGGTAATCTAAGTAACTGAACACGTCCCAATTTGTAGAACAAGAACATCCATGGCTACTCTTTATATGTCTTAATTTGATTAATCCCTTTCAGTCATTTGTCAAAAGCAGAAGCAGTAAACATGCAGTACAGTGGCACAGCACACAAACCATAGGCCACAAAAGTAAGATTTGTCTTTGGTTATAACCATCTTTGCTCAGCATGCCTTGCAGTTGCAATTTAATAGCGTTGGCACATTAGTAGTTTTTTTTTTTCCATCTGCTCTCTTTAAGTGTGGTAAGAACAAATGCACTAATGGAGGACAATTACCCTGTGTTGTTTTAGTGTTTGCCTGTCTCTCTGGAGAGGCCAATAGCAGCTTCTCGGGCATGGAGATGCTAATTGGTAATGCTAATTGCTTCCATTATGTAATCACGGGGTTAACATGACGCTATTTTTAAAAATCATTTCATAATGTAATAACCAAGAGAATAAGGAAAGCAAAACACCATAAATTATTATATCAATCCATTCACCGCATGCAGAACCAAGTGATTATAATAATCATAAAATATTAATGTAGTTTCTGCTTTTTTTTTTGCCTTAAAATCTCTGACTTTCTTTGGTTTCCATTCAAGTAAAAACTATTATCCCTTTATTGACCCCTAAACCCAATTAACAAGCTGACATGCACGTTAGAAAGCAGGTAAATAAACAGTGTGGCTAGCCTCTGCTCAGCAGGGAGGGCTGCTTGTTTTACCAACCCAGAGGGAATTACACGCTGTGTGATTGTCTTGGCATTTAGGCTGGATGTGACGCCAGTTGGGAGTTGTTTTGGGGTCTGTCAGTGGCAATGCTTAGTTTTCCTCGACACTTCCATGAGGACTAACATACGGTTGGAGGGAATATAGAGGCAGTAGGCCAAGTTGTCCTGCCGTCACCTCCTAATGAGCCTCTTCAGCTGGAGGTGTTGGACGGATGCAAAATATTATTCTATCTTCACCCCCTGACCATGAGATTATCGTGGATCAGCAGCCTTTAGTGTTAAATGCAAATGTATGTTTGTGCTTTGCTTTGCCACCTCTGCTCAAAGATTGTGGATGTAAATAACAAAAATGAAGAGTAGTGAAGGAATAAATGGGCAGTTTATGTATTTTTCCACATGACCAACTTCACCCCAGAGTCGGACTGGTACACACCTGGCAACCCTGTTAGTCATTTTAAAATGCAGGGTGACAGCTTGACCTGCACTGGCCTGATCTCTATTTACACTTTGGTAAATTGCCTTAAAGCATGACCTTTGTCACTTTGGTCCAAGAGTTGTTGCAGTGAATATGTCAGTCTGAAGAACAAAATATGACTTTGATAAAAGAAATACCTGGTTTTTAATATCCTCTAACAGGAAGCGGGCGTACTGGTGTGAATGGAGTGGCGAGGTTGCTCCAAAAATCACACTTACATGTCTGGCTCGCTCAACAAAGCTCTTTGCATCTGTGTAGTTTGTGTGGCAGTTTCCTCGCTACAGCATCCCACGTCTACTTGCACATGTATACAATACGTACAGTATGTGACGAGATATTTGTGTGTTTTAATCACATTTAAGCAAAGGAGGGCAGCAGGTGTGTTCTCTCCTCATGATTACTATTGCGATCTTGCCATTAAAGTTAAGTATTTTTCAACCTGGACCCTATTTTCCCATGTTTATGTATTTTTGTTTAGTTTTTTTGAAATTGGTCCAGTATTAAGGGAGAATAATCGCTTGGGGCATCTCCTCACTGCCAATGCACCACCACTAAAAGTGCTTGTTTTTGTCACTGACAGGCTCAGCTTGTTGTTATAAGTGTCTGAAAACAGGGTCCAGGTTGAAAAATACCGAATTCCCCTTTAATAGCGCGATCACAACAGTAATCAGAATGGCACTCATTGAGTTTCCCAGACCGTAAAGTCACAGACATGTCCACTAACCTCAAGTCTGACGCGTTAGTTGGCTGCAGTCTGCACCGTTCCCCTTCAATACTGGACCAATATCAAAAAAGTCTGTCGTCCCCATTACTCACTTTGACAGAAAAACATGGGAAATTAAGGTCAAGGCTAAAAAAATACCAAAGTCGCCCTTTAAGAAAGTCATTTAACCCCAAGGCTGATGACAATGTGGCTGCTCCCAGGAGGGACAGTTTGGTATTCTGTGGTTGTACTGGTCAGGAGGGCATTGCAGACACACCTTTAAACCGAGTAATTAAGATATTGACGCATGTGTACATTGCATGAACTCAACACCCTGCTTTTTCTTGACTGCCAAGCACTAAAGATGTCATTATTATACACATGGTTCAGCATGACATTTCTTTTAGAACTTTGGAATTTTGACGAGAAACTCAAACTGAAGTCGTGTGCAATGTGCAATTCAAGCTTGTCTGCACAGCATACACACATTTGTGTTGATGGTATTATTGGTCCCACCAGTAGGTCTCGTCGTGTTACAGAGTTTAAAGTCAAACATGTCACTTGTAATTAGCAACATATAACCCTCACTGTATGTTTGTATGTGTCTGTATGTCTGAGTCTGTCAGAAGTCAGGTACAGCATTAGTGCAGCGTACTGTGTTTGTCTCATCCACACAGAGCTGAAGGTTTCTTGGCCTTCTCACAGCAGGCAACCTTTCACTTTCCCTCTCTGCATTACTTCCCTTTCCATCGCCTCTCTCTTATTCTTTATATACATTTAAAGTGGATTTAGTAGCACTACTTCTACCAAGTGGTCAACAGCCAAACTAAACTTTATTTGAATTCACTATATAACAGTTTGCTTTCACCACCTCCTGGCCAGCATTGCTGTCCATCAGACAGAAACTGGACGGAGGACAGATATCCCTGAAGCTTCTTCTGTGTCCACACATACCAGTCTAATCCCTAACACCGACCTGCAGTCTACAACTCCACCACTTTGCCGACCAGTTTCTGGCAAGTTACATTAATGTGTGTGAGTGTTTCAAGGTTACAGGGTTCTGTTTCAAAGCAGAGCGGTGTTGAGTGAGAGACGCGCCGAGTTTGTTCAGTGTTTATGATTTATGGGAACAGTAAGAACACACAAACACAGCGGAAGACCAGGGGACTTACTCCTTAAAAGTACATTACATTTGTTCACATGAGAGGATTCAGCGCAACTTATGCTGGCTAATCCTGAAAAATCGATCTTAATAACTTGGAAGATTTGATAAAAATGAGAAAGATCCTTCTCTCTGTTTTGCTCTCTCAGCTCCAAGAAACTAGTAGAGGATGGCGTGCAATTTCAAAGAGCAGTAAAAGTCATTTTCCCATCAGCACATTCACATTCCCCGCCATTATGGCAATACAGAGTCAACTAGTATTGGAAATGTCACTATAGAGATAGTATGTGGTGTTAACGAATAGAGAGAATGTCAAACACAGGCTCCTGGCAGGGTCCAGCCTTTGCTAAGTCATTTGATATTTTCTCTTAAATGTTGCATTTTAACCAGAAATGGAGACAGTTGCTTCGACAGAAATAGTCCTAAACTGACTACTATCGCTTAATTCAGCCGTTTAGCTGCCCGTTGGTGTTTCCCTGACCTGTGATCAGTCAACAGTCAAGCAGTGGAACAAGTTGTACACCTTTATAAAAAAAATAATACTTCTATCATGTTTCATTTAGAGACCTTCCAGGTCAGCCAAGTCAAACGTCAAGGGGAATCACTGCCACACAGTCAGGTGTGATTGTGCATTCACACACACACACACACACACACACACACACACACACACACAAACACACACACACACACACACAAGTGTGTTGCAAGACAGACACATCACTCAAACGGAGGCCTTTCTAGCTGGATTGGTCGAGGTAATATCAGTATGTATATGCGTGTTAGAGAGAGATTAAGAAAGTGTGAGAGAGAGAGTCCCTGACAGGCTGTTGACCCAGGTTCTAAAGGTCTGCACCTTTTAGTTGCTGCAGCTATACGTTGAGTGACACCCTCAAATACCAACCTCCTCACTGGTGGCCCAAACAAAACAGGGTCTGTTCCCTCTACAGTGCGTCAGACTAAGAGAAACTCACACACGCCTAACGCACACCGGCACAAAATCAACCTACTATTCTCTTTCCCATACACTCCCACATTCCCTTACCCCCACCAGGAATCCTCACCTTCATCTTGGCACAGTGCCGCCAAAAGTAACACAAGTCAACTTAAGGTAAATAAATCAGCTAATCACTGGATGCTTATTAGATGCTGCTCTGCCACAAAAACAGTATACATACATTGGAGGATTATTAATGCTGAATATCCTCTTTAGAAGGAGTTTCCCCTACTCCGTTTGCTGGAGTTTGCCTTCAGTTCCTGCCTCACCGGGCAAGCTGTTCCACTCATCGATCTATGACACCGAGACAGAAGAAGTAGATTGAAGACTGAGAGAGACACAGAGTGTGCGTGATTGACATGGATGAGGACGACAGAGAACTGCAGAATATTAAGTTCTTTGCCAAAATAACTTTCCTCCAAACAGTGCCATTTTGCCTCCAGATCATAAGAATATTTCCTCCTTTCTGCCAGATTCTTGATTCTCTCCTAGAAGCCCATCGATCTACGCTCTTCCCTCTCCTTCCCTTCTCCCGCCCAACATCCAATTGTTTCAGAATCCACCACAAAAATAATTCTCAAAAGCCCAACAAATCCATCTTGGGAAAACTGAAAAAGTGTATTACATAATTGCTAAAAATCCAGCTTATCAATTACTTGAGTGTCACGTCTTTCAACTTGCAGCCATCCAACACTGGAACAAAGCTCTTTCCCCTTACCCCTGCAGCATTGTAATTAAGCAGAGCCTATTACTCACCCAGATCCCAACGGAGGTGCTACAGTGTGTTTGTGTCACTGTTACATAAGAAGCCCCCACCCCACCCTCCTGAAGTCAATAGAGTATAGAGGAGTCAGTGTGTTTGACAAGGCTCAGACCCTGAAGGTCTCTGTGCATTGCTGCAGGGAAGATCACGTCATGCAGGTGGGCCCAGACACACATTCATCCTCTGACAGAGGGATTCCTTGCCCTTATGGTCCACATGTGTTTGACTGCTGGTGGATTATGACAGTGGAAATACTATATTTGTGTTTGTTTGCTGGGGCTTGTGTGTGTGCGTGTGTGTGCTAATAGTACACACGCATGCCTCATCCTGTATGATAAGGCTTTTGAGATCCAGCTGATAACTTAATCGTTGGGGTGTGGGTGTGTGTGTGTGTGTGTGTGTGTGTGTGTGTGTGTGTGGAAGCAGCAGAGTGCTCCTCTGCGAGGAAGTTAGCGGAAGAGACATTACAGCTGTCTGCTTTGTGCAATTACTCTAGAATACTTGCATCGACTGCTGCAATTTCTAAATGACATTCAGGCTGCAGAAGTTTCTTCGGAGGGATAATGCTTGAGAGTGTGTTGTGTGTATATAGTCTGCTCAGGCAATCAAGCTGCATTTTAAAGGAAAGTATTAACACTCTCCAAATAAAGCTATAAAATGGGCTATTTATTTTTTTATGATATTTTTCATGTGCTGCAAAAACTACGTGCAGAAAATGTCTGTGTTTGTGTTTTTCAACACTGGAGCAAATCAGGAACACAACCTCCTTTCGCCACACAAACACACACAGCTGCAGCAGTGATACACATGTTGATAAGGAATCACCTCTGTGGAGAGTATCAGCTGGTTGTAAGTCAGTAGAGCAACTATAAACACACAAGCACAAACATCCGTTTTTGACTCTTGATAGAGCTTCTCTCCATGACAGACACACATGCAGAAGGAGCCTCAGGTGTGCTTTACAAAGGGATTGTAAAGCACTTTCTTCAAGCTATCACCCAGTATAGCATGACATACTGACAGTGACATAGCAGTGCCAAGTCATGTCTAAACGAAAACAGATTTGTAAACGTGGTTCCCCTCAGGACGGAATATTTGAAATTGGAAACATATCTCGTAATATGAAAACAGTTGGCAACTTCTATCTTAGAACAAACACCACCACATGCCCCTTCGCTTGATCAATTATAAAAAAAGTCGAGCCAAAGTCATGGCACGCTTGGCTGTCTCAAAACACCAGCAAACATCTCGTTGCTGGATACACTATCACTCTTGTTCCACCGGTGCCAGTCGTGCGTAATGAGCGCCGTGAGGCTGGAGCGCGTCAGCTGGCTGTACAAGAAGAGGTGTCAGTCATCACCCAGGTACAGTATGAATCTTTTACAGTTGCTGAGTTATTTCATGTTACCAAAATAGATCACAATCTCGCCCCGACAAGTCCGAACTGATGTTCAAATGGTGCAAAGGAGAACGCATTCCTCGGGTTTTGGTCTGAATTTATTGAACTTGGGAGGAGGGAGGGGGGGGGGCACCTTCTGATATCAGAGGAATATAATATAGTTGGGCACATTAACATGTCAGTTTCCAGGCTCCAACTTAACTAGATCAGTCTGCAGTAACTTCACAAAGAGCCACTTTGGTGGTTTAAATATGATGAGAGGACATCAAGACAACTGCTCTGAGGTGAATGGGGTCGAAGAGGAGACGCCGTGACCTCCGGTGGATTTCATGAAAGAGACTTTTGCCCAGCGGTGAATGAGAGGTGCGAGCCTCAATAATTCTCTTTTGCATTTTTGGATAAACTTTCCGTTACATGCCGAATCAAAGCAGGGCTTCTAGACGGGCAGTGCAACTTCTGTTCAAAGGAATCTCTTTGATGATGACGCGCTTCAGCCAGCAGAGGAAAACAAAAAGTTCTTACCGAGATACTGTCGGATGTCCAGCAGAATTTTAGGGGGTCCTCCGTTCAGCTGGTAAAAAAGAGAGCCGAAACAGAAGAGGAACAGCGTAGCCATGCAGAAACCATAACCTCGCAAGGAAAATCGCAACGGTATGGCAGAGAGTAAGCTGTACTTTCTGTTGTTTCGCTCTCTAACGTGGTTGGGAGTCTGGTTGTTGCTGTGAAGGGGACTGCTGCTGAAATTCTTCATCATCTCCTCCTCACAAAGCGCCGTGGAAAGTCACCCATCCGCATGTGGAAAGTGAAACTTGTCGCTTTGAGACCATTTGAGGCGGACGCCCAGTTATTTTGGAGACGCGCAGGCACCCAGCTCTCCTCCACTGCCGCAGCCACGGGGTTTTTATTTTTTTTTTTGCGCACAACGTTCCGCTCTCGCTCGGCCCCTCTCGTTTGCGCTTGTTGGATGAGTGTTCCTTCCTTCCGTCCTTCCAGCCGAGTTAAGGGTCCATCCTTCTGCTCTGAGTCTTTTGGGTGTCAGATTACTGAACGTGGAAAGAGGGAAAACTTCCACCTCATACACGATTTGGTTTGGATCGCAGTGCGTAAAACAGCGTCACCCAGTGTTCGGGGAGAGACGGGGCCGTACAAGCAGTCGGTACGCTTTCAATGGAACGAGTTTGAGACCTGACTGTGGAAAGAGAACCTAGGTGTGAATTTACAATTTTAATTTCAATAGGTATGAGAGAGAATTGGCCTTATCCAGTACAAAAGCTTTAATAATAAAGGTATATAGAACTTTATTAATGATTTTTTTTAGATTGCATATGACATTGAAATGCCATCAGACAAAACCCTCATCCTTAATAGAAACATCAAAGAGACTTAAGACCGGTGTAAAGCGGTTATTAATCATAAAATGTCTGAGTTATCAAGGGTGAAGATGTTTGAGGTGTGTTGAAAAGAAGCTGGTGAGATGCTGCTCACTTCATGTGCAGGAGTGTGTGTGTGTGTGTGTGTGTGTGTTTTTAACTTTCTCTTTCCCTTGAGGCCAGCTGTAAGGACTTTACACTGAGCAATATATCTTTACACAGCAGGGCCAAAACCCACCATTAGACTACACCTGCAGTTCGGAGGCGACAACAGTGATTCAGCACACTAACTACCTCCACAAGAGGCTCATGTGCTTTCACTGGTGACAGTTGCAGGTGTCAAGGGAGCAACAGCGGCTGTAGGAAACAATTTGGCTTGGAAGACAAAAGGTAATAAAGAAGAGCACAATCATTTTGTTGACGGCCCGCTGGCTTGTCTTTTCCACAGGTAAATAAGTTGTGAATTGGGCATTACTTTATTTTGCAAGCTAGGCACAATAGGTGTGAATGCATTATGGGTTTATAGCCCAATCTCGCCTGCAGCACAGCAGTTTATTACACAGAACAACAGTATGGATGTCCGTAAGGTCACTGCTGTAAATCAGGTTTAGTGTAATCAGAACAACTGGCTATGGGGTTTCAACCAAATCATTTCTGGTGGTGTGTTACTTTTTCTTTTGGAATGTGGAAGAAGTTAATGGAGAAAACACACACACGAACTCCGACGTTTAAAATGTAATAAGCCCAGATGTGACATACAGCTTTTAGCTGTTTAATCAGTATTGATTCAACAGAAGTTTGTCAAATTAAACAGACATTAGGTTTACAGCATCTACCCTGTGATGACTCAAGGTCTTGCGTACAGTGCTAAAGTCATATTCGTGTAAAAAAACATTATTGGAAAATAAAAGGAGACATTTCAACAAAGCCAACCGTGCTTAAGAAGAAGAGGCCACTTCATTGAGTTCACCCCACCATAATAAGAATCAATACGATTCTGGGCAAGGGGAATAACACTATGGAGCTGCAAATTCAGCTGTCAAATAGTAAACTTTACACGTCAGACTTCACAAACTTTCATAGAAACTACTTCCGAACTCCCTGGATGACAAGTGACAAGAGAATTTCACAACAAGGATCTATAAAAGTATGATTACATGTTTACTGGTGAGGAATCTTTGGTATCATATTGCCTATTCTCACTATATTCATCCACCGTCATGATGAAGTATGCTTATGATCCAGTTATATAAAGGAAAAGATCAAAACTGATTCTTGGATTCATTGAAGGAATAAAAAAAGAAATTTAAAAAAAAACTTTGCTGTGAAATATTGTGATCCCACAGCAGAATTTGGGGGAATTATCACCATAGACGGCATACAGACACAGATGCAGCCATGCATGAACTCTGCAGAGGAAAGTGGTTCAGAATAATGGGAAGCAACACAAGCCCAGACAGTCCTCGCCGCAATGAGGTCTCGTCTTTACTCCCGAGACATTTTAAATTGGAAGAGCAATTGTATCTGTGGAGCAGTTAGCTTCGTGAACTGGAAGCTAACTGCTCATTACAGCGGTGTGAAGGACAATTATTGCATAGTGACTCCTTTCCTAAAAGGCACTATAGCAACAAGCCAAGCAAGATACGCAACACTGGTTTTGTACTTATTCTTCCTGAAGGAAATGCTTCTTCTGTCGTGTCACTTTCCACTCATAAGAATGCCAAACACCTGCTCAGATAGAAGTTATCCAAGTCAAATCTCAGATGCAGTCTTTTGGGATAACATTTGATCAAATTGGGGTACATGGTCTGGTGTGTATTTGGGGCTTCTTGACATGAATAAGAATGGAAAATCTCTGCGTGGTTTCATTGACAACAGCTGCACAGCAACAACAGCCAGTCAGTCGAACTCTGCTGTCTCGGTCTTGAACAGATGTGTGTCGATTTTTAAATGGAAAGCCTGACACGGCAAGGAAATGTTTTTAAACTCCAGGACTACAGGAGTTGTTATTTCGATATACTGCAGTGTGCACATCCCGATAAGGCCCGGTGTTATTGTTCCTTTTCATTCCTGCAGCAGCCCGTCCACACATTTCCATGTTTAATTTCAAAATGTTATTAACAACAGGCCAATGTCACAGTTCACCACATTGATGAAAAAAGCCACTAGGGCATAATCACACTTTTCCATTACTCCATTATATTGTGTGTGCGCGTGCGTATAGTGAGAATCAGAAGATCAGTGTATGGCAAGAAACAGTTTTTATTATATTTCAGAATGACAAATAGTTATGGACATTACTTTTGTTGTTTCAATACACAAGCGGTTCTGTATGGACAATCATTAGGTAGATGAAAACCAAAATAAAATAATTTGTACACATATTTTACAATACAGACTGTAGTTCCTCACTGGCTAAAGCAATATGCATTATGCAGGAAGGTATTGCTATTCATATAGTACAGCTAATTACAATTGATATGAAAAAAAGCAAAAAATAAGTTATTTAAATATCAATTACATACACAGAATGTGCAACTTCTGCTAAGCATTTCGTATATGTAATTAATCATTTATTTTTTTATAAGACTGCAAAAACAAACTGGAAGTGAGTAACTGGAACAGTTTAACCCGTGAATGGTTATCAAACTTGGCATTGGGAACTCAATACTATAATAAAATACCAGCAAAACCCACTGAAACCCTTTTACAATACCTGGCAACAAATGTCCATTGATGGACCTGTGAACAAAGTGTAGCCAATTCCGCCCCAAAAACAGCTAGATTTACCCTCTAAAGTGCATTTACAGTGTCAGTATTTCTGTCTTTACAAAACATCTTCTTGGGTCTTTTACTCGTTTGATAATGACCCCCCCACCATCACTTTCTCCGAGCACCACTTTTGATTGAAGAGAGAAAAGAGGCATAAAACATTTACATATCAAGTGCCCACTGCAAAAAAAGAAAGAAAAAACATCCTCTAATTTCAGCAATAACACTTGGGTCAAATTTTTTAATATGAACACCATGGAATAAGTCTTTAGTTCAGTTCTGACTAGATAGAACCTTACTGTTAGAAATAAGAGGGGGAAAAAATACAAAAGTTGGCTTCATTTCATGCAGAGTGCGCGAATGAAAGAGCAATGAGTTTCTGGCTGTTTGCGGTTCCGTTTTTAGCCCAAAGTTTTTGTAACAGGCTGACCCGACGCAGTGTTTCCCTGATTTACTATTTAGTGTCATTGTGTAAGCTGACCTTCAAGGTCAGCTTTTCACCTGATACACCTGTTCTTACCATCCATCCTCAGTGTGTTTGAGAAAACTCCAATTAACAACTTTAGATCGGCATCGATTAAATAGCTACAGTATAATGTGTTTAAAAAGTCCCAAACAGCTTATTATTCAGCTATAAATCTAATTCCTCAAACCAACTGTAACCAAAGTGTAGACAGTCCTACACATACCAGATATGAGAGGCCAGATGTCAGCTGTCTTTGGAACATTTCTATTTTCTCCTCCCTCACTTGTCCCACAACCCTCTGCATGGAAAATGTACACTGAATGTTTTTTTAACAGGGATGTTAAACACAGGACGACATCTGTGGCGTTCCCTGTGGTTTTGTGGTTTTATCATCTGAGCTTCACAAGTATAGACACCACAGTCCATCAGACTCATGTGTTGTGGTCCACATCCATGTGTAAGGTTGAAATAAGCTGGCTGAGTGTTTGTGTCCATATTTCAAATCTCAAATATTTCTCACACACATTCAGAACAACAAGGCTTGCACCTTGAGCACAGTTCAGCCCATAATATACATACGTTTTATTTGATTAAGCTATTCTTTCGTAATGGTAAGGCAACTTAAAATGTGCTTGGATACACTGGGAATGTATTGTTTCTGTGCAAGCTGATTGTTACTACTTGAGTGAAACAGAGCTTTCTGTAAGACTTGTATTTGTATCGGCGCAGCGTGTGCATCCAAGATATGCAGTGAAATAGGACATACAGTATAATATGAAATATAAAGGTGTGATGTCAGCTGTTTCAGCTTAGAAATGACTGCGAGCTGGCCTCCAAATAAGGCAGCAACATTCAAAAGGCAAACACATTTTTTACATAGAAATCATTTTAAAATGAGGATATGCATAATACTATAATACAGAAACATTATACAAAATAAGCCATCTAAAAACCGCCAATTACTCATAGTTCGGTGTATGTATTAAGTTGATTAAAAAGTCCAGATATTAAGTGGATTCTGTCATCGTCGTTATGAACCTATTAGTGGGAATGAAAAGCTTAATGAGGAGTAAATCACTTTGGCCGAGCTACTTCCTTTAATAAAGACCCTCTGATAATGTTGCCTTGCCACAAAAAGATGAAAATTAAGCACTTATGAAATATGCAGGAAGTAAACCGTCCTTTCTGTATTTAAAAATCATCCATCCTACAAAAGAGTGTGCTATCGTCCTTCAAGGCAGATCCAAGTCTTTGTTTTAAGACTTTGGGGACATCTTCAGAATGGAAGCCATCCCAGTGAGTCTACAGTCCTTTTTCTAAGAAGGCATCTGATATCTTGTCTTGGCTGTTCGGAAAAAAAACTCCTCAATGCCGTAAACATTTGAGAAAAGACAGAGCGATAAAGAGAGAAAATCAGAGAGCAGGGGGGGGGCTCACTTTAAGTCTTTTTGACACATGCGAGACAGGAAGTACTGTAGTCACTGGTGTGATCGTTGGATTCCTGTGGCCAATTAGTCTTTGGCCACCTACCTAAATGAGATGGTGCTGACCAGTGAGTTGATACCTGTTATTTTATACGATTCCACCAACACGGTTAGGACTGCGCCGCTCTGTGCGAGCCGAGCAATCGTGCCTCACTGACCAGCCGGCGAGCGTGTCTCTCATCCCGCACCCCCGCTTCCCACACGCCACTCTCTGTTAACGAGGCCACGCGACTCAGCGTGTCAACTCCTGCCGCCGCCAGAGATGTGGCGTACATTGGCAGGCCGATGGAGGTGAGCCAATCGGAGACTGTGTTGATGTTACCCGAGGGCAGAGGCTTCCGGCACATCTCTGTCAAACCTCCGGAAGGAATCTGAGTGACAAAATGGGGCGAAAAGGCATTAGTTACAGTGGCTACGATGGAGATGTCACATTACGGGATATACAGATATATATATTTTACTTTGTATTTTTTAGCCAAATCATATAAAGTTATCTGGTAGAGACAGACTTAATTAAGTCTTGAGTTTTAGCCTACTTACAACAATAATACAGAGTACAGGGAAATTACTGTCTCACAACTGGCCTTTCCAGGACAGCCTAACTAAGTGTTTATCTGCTCTAGAATTCCAAAAAAAAAAACGCTCCAACATTGTCGCCATTGATATGGAGTTGTCAGGAAAATCAGTGCTGTTGCCTTACAGCCATGCGGTGTTGTTTACGCAGCTCTTTGACTCGGAGCTGGTCCATGGTGGAGGCCACGTCCTTGGCAGGCTGCCCCAAGTCTTCAGAGTAACGCTGCACAAGCGGCTGGGGGATGCCACACCGGCCATGCTGGAGGAGAAGAGAAGAGAGACATTAGATGGAACTATACTGTAAGAGAAATACATTTCAAACCACATAAATAAACAAGTCTATGTTGTCAATGAAGAGGATATTATGCAGACATTTTTAAGCACCAGAAGGCAGTGGATAGACAACCAGAGAGGGGCAGCATGAAGTGGGCTGACACACAGGATCATTTAGACTTATTACAGTCATTATGAAGACAGAGATCTGGTTGTTCATGAATGAATGAATGAAGCAGGCTAATGGCGTCAAATTACTTCTCCAAGAACATCTTCTGGCAAAGTAATGAGCACAATTCTAAAAGGAATCAGAGAAATATGGAACAACACATAGATTAAGACACTATACTTATATTCAGGTCCGTTCCGGCTTCTACACAATACATTATCAATACCATAATCTCTACTATTGTTACCGACACTGAAAAGTACAGCTAGTTTATGTTTTGTATGCCTATTTCTGCGATTAACATTGAGCTGTATCTTGTTTTGCACTAATACGTGGGAGCATATTTTACGAGCAG
Source organism: Anarhichas minor (assembly GCF_050575085.1). Lineage (NCBI taxonomy): Eukaryota > Metazoa > Chordata > Actinopteri > Perciformes > Anarhichadidae > Anarhichas > Anarhichas minor. Next base: position 7,685,022 of record NW_027466582.1, read on the forward strand.
CAACTATGTGAGGGATAAAACGGAGAGCTCTGCTGAACTTTTGAAAGATGTTTTCTTGGGCTGGATATTGTTCCTAATAACATCCGTGCCAATATGATATCTGAGATTTGGTGTCTTTACCACCGTGGCGCTTTTTTTGATAGCTCCATTTTAGGAATATAAACATGTATTTTTCTAACTCATAAGTCTGCCGATTATTTTTTAAAATTTATACCAGCAAATACCTCATAAAGTAGTGGATACACGTTTTAAACCATGCTACTTTTGATACTTGACTGATATCTGATACCAAGTAGCCAAATTCTTATCATATTTACTATTTCTTAAATACTTGCAGGTATTCAGTTTTAAAACGTTTTCAACATTTGTAACCTGCAGGACCTCTGATACCAACGACTGCATGTACGTGCGGCATCACACCCTACATGTTGCTATTACATTAGCAGTGTGCCTCTCATGTCCCTGCCAACCCACTTCGGACTAATCGGCACTAAGCAGAGCTGTGCTGTGGTCTAACGTATTATTTCTCACCTCATCTCTCGATGCCTTTCAGTGCTCGTTGTTTTCCTGCCAGTGTCGGGGGCTCCAGCATGTTAAAGGGGCCCGGCCTGGGGTCTGGCAAGTAGCAGAGGGTTTTATAAACCCTTCTGCCTTCAGTAAGATTGAGCCCATAAACTTAACAGTCTGAACCGCATCATAGTGAGACCGAGTCCAAAGTCTTTCCCTCAGCTCCAGGAAGCTTTATTTACTATTGTGAATACACACTCAACCTCACTCACAAATGCATACAAACCCCCCCCCCCCACAAACGTTAAACTCTATTAGTCTCCATTTCTAAACTAAATGAGTTCCAAAGCAAAACGCTGGTGTTGTTTGACTTAGTCATTCCAAGCTGCAGTCAAATTATGACTGAGTTAAGCAAGGCATGTTACGATGCTAAACTAAAAGGGCCCGACTCCAGACCAGTACAGCCCAGAGCTGTTTTGGAGCCCCATTTTCACATAACCATAGAATTATGACTTAATCCGATTTTGTTATGTATTGGCTATGATGGGGTTTTTCATAGAAATCCTCATCTCATCTCTATTCCTTAGTGTGTGTATGTTTATTTCAATGGTCAGCGATTTTTCTTATCTCCCGTTTAGATTAATGATACTTTGCTAACCTTGTCAGAATAGGGCTCCTCCGTAAGATCGATGCCCTCAGCCTCCAGCCGTTGTTCCAGGAGGGTAAGCAGGTCAGGACTCATCTTGGCATGGGACACCTTCCTTGCAACAGCCACCTTGCCCCCTCGATCTGAGAACCACGGAGGCTGCACTGCTGGTAGAGTGTCTGACTCCTCGCCCATGGATGAGGCGGATGCGGTGGATGAGGTGGCACAGGGGCTGGCGGGGGTGCTCGGGGTCTTGGCAGGCAGAGCTGGGGCACCGTAGCTGGGGCTGCGAATTATAGGGCTACTGGGATGAGAGCGGGTGAGGGAGTGGGTAGGAGAGGCAACAGGTGATGGCGTGAAAGGCAGGGAGAGAGGGGAGTGACGCAGGCCGTTGGCTAGTCTTTCCTTTGACTTCTTAGCAGGAACGGGAGGAGGGACTGGAGGCTTTTTGGAGTGAGTCCGGATGACCCTCTCCCCACTTGCATTAGAATCAGGGGGACTTGAAGAAGGACTGGAGAAGAGCTCTGCAGGGTTGGAGGACTGCGTGGTATGACAAGAGGGGCGGAGAGGCAGCTGGGAGGGCACGGGTGGTCTGTTGGCCCTTCCTTTTGGGCTTACTGTTGGAGTCCCATTCTGAGCTGGGGAACCATGATCTCTAAAGACCTTGGTGGGACTACTGTTGCCTGATTTGGGTCCTTCCTTGGTGAGTTTAAGCTCCACACCTAGATCCTTCCGCTCAAAGTTCTGCTCCCAGTGCAGATCTCCCAGAGAGTGGGAGCGTTTCCAGGGTCCAGCGGGCTGTGGGGGTCCATCCAGGTCCTCACAGCTGCGACTGGCTGGGATGGGGGACCGTCTTTGGGCTTTGCGCAGACCAAGTAGGTTGAAGCCCTTCAGGGAGGGTTTGATGAAGAAGCTCTTTGGGAACTTTGTGCGCTGGTTCTTGCTGTGCTGTTGCAGAGCCTCTGTTGAAAGGGTCATGGGCAGTGTGGGGTAGTCGGGAGACTGGAGGCCTGCTGAAGAACGGGAAGCCTTTCTGCTCTTACCTGCAAAATCAAGACATTTATCCTCTTTTAGCAATAACATGAAGACAAATTCTCATTTTTCCCCCCCTCATTTGTGAAACTGCTAACAGGGAACATGTCATTTCTCAGCTTGCTACAACCTTCAAAAACCAGATCCATATTAATAAACTGCATATGACTCAGCAGTACTATGTTGCTGCCTTGCGTCCACACTATTTTCCTGTATTTATGGTGGTGATCATGTATGTTTACAGCACTGGAAAACAAGTTAACATGAGGTATAAGTCATTTGGAAAAACTACTCATAAGCATCATATATCCTTATTGTTTAAGGCTCATCTGTAAACCACAGTCAAAAGCAGAGAAATGATTATAAAGAAGGGGTTGAGTGCCAATGGGATAAGATTAAGCTTTTTGAATTATGACAGAACTGGCTGATTTGTTGTTGTCAGAGCAGCAATCCCAAAATAAAGATATCTGGACGGGTAATTCGGAAAACTTTGGAACAAAAGCAACTTACCATCTATCCTCTGGCTTACAGAGCTAAATGGATGGATGAAATGGATGGGTGCCACGTAGTGTGGCTTGCCAAAGAGTTTAAACGGTGGGATGACAGAAAGCTGTTCGGTAGATGGAATGTTGTAAAATATCTTAATGATTCCCAGGAAATGTCTACCCAAGCTGTCAGCACTTCACGTTACAGCTCGGTAATAACATGGTCAGGTAATAGTTATGTAATAAACAGGTAACAATTAAGTAACAACAATGTAGTAATAGCTTGGTATTAACAATGGGTGTATCTGGATAATATTAGACTGAAAGTTAAGTAAGTTTACAGGGGGCCAAAAACAAAGGGTAATAAGGGTGAAACACATTTAAAATCAGGAGAATTACATATGCCGACTGTCCAATAAAACCATTCAAAATGAATTTGTCAATGACTTCCGTTCGTTGATGCATTCAAGGATTGTACAGCAACATCGCCATAGTCTACTATGATGTGTTTTATATGCTGAAATATAACAGTATGTAGACTATAAACAATAATTTGACCAAACTGATCAAAATATTTTTAAAAAATCAATGAATTGTTTATATTAAAATAAGAGTAATAGTAAATTGATTTAACATACACGTGGAAATGATGAGTGAAAGTTTGATAGATTGCAGAATACATTTGATGATGTGAGGAAGAATTACTACATCTAGTAACAGGGAAACTGATCAGAGACATGTATGTTAAAGGAAGGTCATTTAATAAAAAGAGCATACATTCAGGGTTCTACAGTGACTTTTTATTCCCCAAAAGGAGAAAGTTTGAAAGACTATATGTGGTATGATTTGAGTTAATCTAAATTGAAATCAAACATTTTCCTTTGCCAATTCTCTAGACTTATAAATATTCAGAAACATCCATTAATATACATTACTATTTTAATGTTTGATGAGTTTTTACAGGAAGGAGAACTGTGGAACCCTGAAACTGCAAGAAGAAATGCAGAATGTTCACTAAATGTTATGCAGCTGGTTTGTGAAGAGTGTTTAGTGGCATGGAAGGAGAAACGGACAGAAAAAAAAAACAAGCAAGCAGCACCAGAGTCCTTTTTTTTTTAAAGAAGTGGCTTTTATTCCACAACCTAAATCTCTATTGTGGCAGATTGTTACTGTTGAAACCTGAATGACACACACACACACACACACACACACGAAAGGGAAACCCAGTAATTACACTGGAACCTAACAGATAAAGAGAGAAGACGTGGTTTGACAAAGCTGTGGTTTATGAGTTATGGAGCTGTTAAAAAGCATGCACTGTGTGGAATAAAGAAAGCACACACTCGTATGCAGGAGAATAGAGCCATTTCAAAAATAAACCTAAATCTCACATATTACACTTCAATAAACTTCTATAATCAGAACTCTCTTACAATCTATGCACTGCTATTTAAAAAAATATTCTCATCCACATCTTTTTTGAGGCACATCTTATATGGTTGTTTGTGCAATATAGTCACTGAAAACAAGTAAAGTGACACATTGAGATGATATGAGGACAAGAGATTGAAATGGCAGCTGTCATCTGTTACCTGACTCGTGCATTTTTTTCAAACCTTATCAGCCTAAAGAATCACCACTGCAAAAAACAACATTTATTGACATGCTACTCTGCAAGCTATTTTCCTATATTAAAAAACACTTAACAGAAATACTCTTTGAGCCCATAATTATCCTCCCGGTATTCTTTCACCAGCCTCGCATCCACAGGCCGCAGAGCTGGAATTCTGAGTCCATGACTGGGCAGTGAGTTTGTACTCATCACAACAGTTCTGTGCAAGGATCTCTCCCTCCGTCCTCCCAGCATTGTGGCGTGGACTAGGCTTAGTGGTCTTGGACCTGGCTCCCTCTCAGTAACAATTGGACTTTGGCACTGATGACACATAATGCCTACAAGATGGAAAGAGGGGTGAAGAAAGTGGCGTGAAAGGATAGTTAAAGTTTATAGAGTATGAGGTGATAAGCGGGATCAGTCTCTAGAGCACCCATACTAGAAGTGAAAAAAGGTGAGGTTTGAGAGGAAGATATGGCAGCAAAAAGGAGCTTTTTGATTGGAGGGCGCTGGTCCAGAGGAGTGAGATGGGCGAGGTGTTGCAGAAGTGGCAAGAGACAGAGCAGAGGCGCAGGACCACAGAGGGAAAAGGCGAAGGAGGACTAGGTCTTAGCCTTGGATCTTGGCGGTCTAGACTAAAGCAAAGCTATCATTACCATTCTCCAGGTTCTCATTGCTCTCGTAGCACCCAGAGTCTCGCGGGGAGTCTCCCACCAGGCCCCGACCTTCAGACAGCAGCTTCTCCTGGGAGCCCGACAGGCCGCCACGCTCTGGATCACTGCTGCCTGAAAATACAAAGAGAGACAGAAAAAAGCAACGTGATGAAATACAGGGAGTGCTTTAGTACTTAGGAATGACAACTCCAGGTATGTAGAGCTGCATGCTTTGAGTTGGCAACTTGTTTAAGTACACATAATACACAGGGACGCATTCAGGGGCAAAGATGATACATCTTTAACAGCCAAGGAGTTTTCAGTGAGTTGGAACTATCACACGAGTGTGTTCTCACACATCTAGACAAAATGTTTCGGTGTTTTTACTACTTACTGTCGTACTCCTGTAGCAGCTCGACAGCAGTGAGCAGCACGGCTCTGTGCTGAGGATCTTTGATGTTCAGCTCGTCCAGGTCCTCCTCTTCCAACAACTTAAACGTGTCCAGGTCCTCGTAGCCGTTGAACAGGAAAGTGGGCATGTGCTCCTGCGTGACAGAGACGTCGCGGCTGAGTTTAAAGTTTCTTTTGAGGAGCTTAGAATGAGAGTTTTCTGACGAGTGAGGAAAATAATTCACTTTGGATCTAAGTCACGGGACCAAGTAACAAAAACTTAAATACATAAAATACAAACACGTAGGTGGGGTAAGGCTAAAAAAAAAAAAACAAGAGTAGGCTACATACTCGTTTGTCATCTGCTCATAATTTCCCATCCATGCTGTGTATTTTTAAATCACCGGTGAGCCAAATCTAAACTGCTATTTAGATGGCATGTAATCACTTAAAGCCGTAGCTAATTTAGTTATGACTACATCACCTATCAACACTCATTAATATGGCATAAACCTTGTCCTGTCGACAGACATGTAAAAGTGAGTTGTAGTAACGTTAGCGAGGACGCCAAACCAATCAAATAACAGCGCAGAGTTTGCGGCCACAATCCCGAGCTGTTCAAGCGGTGATCAAACTGCCAGGACTTGAAAGGGAAACCCGCCAACGGAATGTGGTAACAAGAGCCAAAAGGTGGAGACAATTACATCAAAGTGTTCCTCAACCACAGAAGACAAAGTTTTACACACCAACAGAAACAAAATCAAAGCTAGTCACCCGAACCACCATGTTATCTGGGAGGGTGCAGGCAGCAACTGCTTCCACTTTGAATATTGCTGGGCTTCGTGTTTGTGTGACACACGCACTTTGTTGGACGAATACATAGACTGTGTGTCACCAGCGAGACCATCAATTACAATAGAGTCCACATAGAGAACTCTGTGTCCCTGTTCTATATCTGCTGGATGATGCTGGACTAAACAAAGGACCACCAACTAACACAAACACAGGCAGCCGGGTCCTCTCCCTCACAGCATCTTTTGTCTTGTTGGCCTGTCGAAAAAAAACTTAAACTGTTTCAAATCCAAAGATGTCTTTGGCAGATAAACCAAAAGTTGCAGGGTTGTGGAGAGTCCAAATGTTGACTTTCCAGTTTAACCAAATGTTAAACCAAATCATTTCCAAAAGCACACATCAACGATATTCTTACTCTTTTCATCTGTAGCAGCACAATCATAACTCATCATCAGCACAAATCAAGGAAAAGTGTACTTAAAATACCCGGCACACTGACCGCAAACTGGAAACTCTAAAATGTTGTGCAAGTGTTTAGTCTAACTCGCCCACTCCAGGAATCTGGTGGTGACTAATAAAGTGGACACGAGTTCCCTGATGCACTTGTAACACCCAGACTCACAGCTGCATGAAGCCTGTGCTTTAACATTAATAACGCTCTCTGGATCTTTAGGTGGCGACTTGGCCGTTAGGCTGGCCAAAGATAAAACACGCAACCCACAAAGTCTTTTTCTCTATTTGGGGGAAGTGAGGCCTGCTGGCTGCCTGAGTGGGAGGAGATGATATCAAGCTCACAGCGATGTGTAGGTGTTGATGAGAGATGAGAGTTGTTTGTTGGGGCGTGGCCATGAGAATGTGGGCGTTAATGTTTATGCATCAGTGTCAGATCAAACATCCCAAGCCGTGCAGCCTGTAATTGCCTACACTGCATTCATCTCTGCTCGTCTGCAAATGTGTTTCCAAGATATTTGGCTCAAACTATATTTTAATTGACTTCTTAAGATTGGTTTTCTCCTATTTTAGGTGCCAGATGGGTGTAATGTCCCAGGTTGAACAATTCACTGCCAAGTTGAAATAATAAACAAAATCAGTGCAGGTAAATCTACTAAACTTTACTGCCACTGAAAACTGATGCTATGTGCGATAGTCAACGCTGTCAATACTGTACTTTGAGGTTGATGCGCTCCAGCAGGTCCTCCACTGATGTGGGTTTGGGTGGTCGGCCCTTCCTCCTTCTCCTCACGGGCCTCTTGGGCTTCTCCTCTTCCTCACTCAGCACGTCCACATAGATAAACTTGAAGGTGCCCACTTTGTTGTTCAGCAGGCCCATCCACGTTCCCATGGGAGGCTTACTGATGATGTCAATCACATCGCCGCGCTGGAGAATCACAATGAGAAGAAATCAGAAAGAACGACTCAACTTCTGCATTTATATTTGACTGTTTGATTGTTCAGACTAGCTTGGAAATACTGAACAGACAATAAAAAGAGTGACAGCCACAGCTCTACATTCATGCGTTCTAGTCTGTGCTGTCATTTCCATGTCCCAGTGTGTGTTTTACCTTTAGTTTGAGGGAGTCCGAGTCGTAGGGGCTGGGGGTGAAGTCTGTATGGACTCTGGCTCGGCCACAGAACGGCCCTCTATAAGGCGGCTCTTCGTCATCACCATCCTCCGACTTCACGCTTTCTCTGTTACTTGCTGACGAGTCAGTGGTGCTCACTGTCTGACCACCTTGACACAAACACAGATTTATATCAGCTTTTACAATGACTGGTCACTGTATAATAAGATGCATGTATCAAGTAGCTTTACATTTTAAGTTGTAGGTAAACTATTCAGACTATATTGATTTTATTTTGTGTCTGCAGTGAGAGGAAAACGTTAGCTCCTAAACACTTGTATTACAGCTTCTGGGAGAGTTTTAGTTTTTGCTGCACATTTATTTCTGTATCTGAGAGAAAGCTGCTGAAACCATATCAGCATGTGGGAATCTGAGAGGGAGGACATCCCACCTAATCATTACCGCATGTTTGCCTGCGTGTTTGTGTGCATGTCCTATGGGTTCTAAAAACAACGTCGGCCAAGTCTTTAATTCACTCTGAGCTTTAGACGATGGAGGGTATTTTATCCACAAACACGGAAACAACAGGATGAAGTGATCAGAAGTTGTAATTAGATAAGACGACCAGAGAGGTCACTTAAAAACAATGAGATCACTAAACATGAGGCAGCTGGTGGGACTGGGTGTGATCAAGAGAGAGAATTGCTCTGCAGGGCCGTCACTCCACAAAAATTATAATTGGTATGCATGTAGTGCCAGAAGGTTAAATATCTGTATGCATTTGAAATATATAGTACACCAGCAAGCAGCACGTCACGGGCACCATCTTGTGTTAAACATTGTTCAAAACAGGCGGCCAATTTAAGCTATATACTAAATAACAAATTTACTGACATACACTTTAATATTATGTACTAACTCCCCAGAACTACATAACTGTATTACATCCTTAATTATGTGCCAAAAATGTAAATAACATCAAGACAGAGTCGTTTGAAACAATGAGGAAGTCTTTTAGGATTTTTTTTTCTTTTTCAAGATGTCCAAAATAAACATAAAACTGCATGCTACCCAGCATCCGTTCAAAAACAGTCTTAAAAAGCAGGCATTCCTTTCCTAAAACATTGCTTCTCGTCTTACTCATTGAACTCTGTCCGCTGAGTGAACTACGCAGACTTTCCACCGAGCCTCCGGCCTTGAGCTTCGGCTTCCCCAGAGAGTCGGTGTCGGGCTGAGGGGACTGAGGAGAGCCAGGGGCTCCGTCCGGACTGGACTGAAAGACAGAAACAGATTGAGAGTTATGAGTTATGAAAGGGTTTTGGCGAGAAAATACAAAAGGAAACGTTGTGCAATTAAAGAGATTAAAGAATGTGAGATGTAAAAGTGTGGTTAAGAAGTTGACATATGGAAACGAATAAAAGATGAAGATCATAAGTAATGAGGGTTGGAAAAGGTCTGCATTTTTTTCCATTGATAAACAGGTGCACATGAACGCGATTGTGCATTTTTCACAGTTTTTGGTTAATAATCACAAACTGTTCCAAGATGCATCTTCTTAAAGTTTTTGTTATTTGTCTGATTTAAAAGATATAATACAGGCTCTTGATCTTCCTGAGAAAGACAGCACATCTTAATTGAACCGCCATGATTAACAGCCCAGTTGTTTACACATAAACTAGATCCCTCACCGTCTAATACCCACATGATACATTGACATATACTGTACTGTGTTATATGTATTGCAGTTATCCACTAGGTGGCACTGTGGTCTATAAAATGAGCACGGTTGAGACGTCGACACATTAATTTGTCTTTGCTCTTTTCCAACCAACGGCTCAATGACTCATGCCCGGATATGTGGGTCAAAGTGTTGGGACCACCCTGACTGACAGATGTCCGACATGTGCATTAATGACATATTCTGCAGCAGGGCGACATCAAACTGGTGTTGCTGGACAGGCCACTAATAAAGCCACAGGATGCCCAGAAAGATTAGGCCAGTGCAGAAGAGACGGCCATTATACTCTCTCACACACTTCCAAGTCTCCATTTCCTCAGAGCTCGCCTTGGGGAGACTTGCATCACTCCATGAGCTCAGCATGAAGCACACACACTCCACCCTTCAAACCGAGCCCAGGGAGAGCACAGCAGAGAGAAATCCAAAAAGTGTGTGCGTTTTTTTTAGTGCTGCATGTTTATTCGGTAACCAACACAAATATTCCCACCCACTCACAGCCTGTGGACATTATATGTGGTTTACACTGCAAAACATCCTCTCAATATATAAATTGCAGAACATGGGAGCTTTTATTTCTTTTACAGCTGCACTTGACTCACTGTCAAGGTTCAAAAGCATTTTGTGTTGATTTGTGGGGCCGTTTATGTGTCAGCTGCTCCATTTCAAATAGAGGTAAGGTTTGACTAGGTTTATACATACCTCATTTGCCCTAAAAACAAAGGAAACCTACCAATGTTAAATGCCAAATGAAATTTCTACAAATAAAGCATTGAAAAAGTGCATCCACGTGTGTTTGTGTCTAACCTGCTCAGATAAGGAGCTGCTGTATTTCTTCGACATGCGTTTCCTCATCGTCTCCTTGACCGACTTCACCTTCTTGCCCAGTGAGATCCGAGACGTGGTGGGGGATTTGACCACTTCTCTGTATATAGCCTCCTGTTCTTTACTCTGTGATTAGAACAAGGAAAGGCAAAACAAAAAAAGGAATGGACAGAGAGGAAGGAGATGACAGAGAGAGAGAGACGAGAAAGATGGGGATTAATCAGGGGAGATGGAACAGGAAGAAGACAAAGGGCATAGGGATCACAAAAACAAAAAGGAGATAACAGGAGAGAAAATGTGGATTTAGTGTGACAGGAGAGTTCATGTTGCCCTCCTTTACAGCCTCTTCCAATTTCACAAGCTGCCAGCACTTACATTGGCCTCCGAGCCCACGTTGACCACATGGAGCGAGCGGTTGGTCAGGTCAAAGCCCCCAAAGCTGCACGTTCTCTGTAGGGGAGCCAAAACACAATCAAATGAGTCACATGGAGAAAGGTCACGTTACAGGAACTCCCCCCCATCCACACCCACTGTGGGGTCAACTCACAATGATTCATGCTTGACACAACACAGACAGCACTTTGATTCATGTGCATGGGTATATGGCTTGTATATATATATATATATGTGTGTGGGGGCATGATGTCATATGGGACCTGTGGACAGCCAACAGACATGATGTAACACAAACTGTTATATGAGCTCCTCTGTACAATTGCGAGTTACAGCACGGTCCAAGGCAAATGAGCTGTTATGTTGACCGTGGAGTGCTGCACGCTGCCGGCTCCAACAAGTTGCTCATATTGCTTTAAAGCTTGAATCCCTGGAGAAAATATTGGATGAAATCAAACCTTTCTTGATGTGGCCAAGCTAAAATATATATTGCACTTTTACAAGTGAATTTATATGCATTGCATTTCAGCCTGATGCAAAACATTGTGTGGTTAATTATGAGAATGTAAAACAGGGCTTAGTATGCAAACATGCACAACATATAGGTTGCTTAGAGCCGGGGGATATGTTATTCTCATCAGAAACATCTTTAGGGAGAGTAAATTGTTTCTGCTGAGAGGACAGGGTGGATATGGAGACTGGTTTTCTTGACTTTAGGGGTCAGCAGCAAGATAAGGGGTAGACACAAAGGGGAACTGTGACATGAAAGGAAAGAAAAGATATCCAGGATCTTATCACTGTGCTGGCTTTGACTTTTCCAATCCTCCCTAAGCTCTGCAGTAAGTCACACACAAACATGTAGACAGAGACGTGCACATACGCATCTGCCAAAAAAAAAAAAAACCTTGGTTCAAGTGGGGCACTCGATGACATTTCTCCTTTGCTTCAAAAGCCGTTACTTCTAAACTGCTCAACTAAACTCCCACAAACGCTGGACGAAGATCCTCCGTGTGAGAGCGCAGTGCGTGTTCAGAAAATAGTTTGTTTATTAGATGTCCACAGCTGCAGTCCACATCACAACTTCCCAGGAAAAGCACAGTTTGGAGAACAAACATGTTTGAAGAGACGTCCAAAAAGAACTCTGAATGTGATGGCGATGTTCGATGGAATGGACATGCACCCAGCAAAAAAAAAAGTCTCAAAGATAATTATAGGAAACCAAAAAAAAACTAAAGAAAAAATATATATATACATCTGCAACCATAGAGGCACGGGCCAAAAAAGAACACGAAAAGCAACAACAGAAAAAAAAGTGGATTTTTTTGGAGAGTTTTTGGATGACGACTTCCGGTGATTTCACTAGAACACGATAGGATTCAGGTACCCTCAAAGCTGCAGGATAACTCCACTACATTACCACCTAGAGTATGTGTTATGTGTTAACGCAGGTTGTTCACTGTGGTATGAGTTAGTATTAGTATATGCATATGAGCTGTTTTTCTGTCATTTCTGTTTTTGTTGCTATACTCAGCCTTTCAAAACCAATTAATACTTAACTTAACACGGCCATTTATTGAACACGTCCCTGAGGCTTCGTGCTGTGCAGTTCTAAAAAGCAAGCTTCAAGATTGTACAACATCTCTTTTGCCCACAAGGATGTGCCAGAGTTCTTCAGAGATGTGACATTTATACAAAAAAAAGCACTGATAAAATCCTCTGCTGTAACTTAACCTTTCAAGTGGGCCATTGCACATTCCATGACCATTTCATATTCTGCTGAGATAAAAAGAATGTTCAAAGCCAAAGGCATTCACTTAAAGGTCATAGGAGATGACATTCCTCTAAGGGCAGTTAAGTCTGTGATAAATACACCAGCCACTGGGCTCTTTCTAAACATGAGCACAGCTGCAATGCCTTTAAGCGGATTTCTTACACACGCAATAATTAGCGGATAAGTTGAAGTCATTTGACCTGTGCGTGTGTCTTGTGTGCGTTTGCTGTATCTTCCCCCCCTTTGACCTCCGAGCTATTCTGCAACTTTGAAGCACCGATTCCTGCTTACACGAGGCGGCCGATTTAAACCTCATGGTCTGAACTCACAGACTTCTGCTGGATGCGCAACAGCACACGCTTGGTGCAGCGGTCCACACTGGCCGCCCACTTCCTGTCCGCCTCGCGGTCCTCCTCCAATAGACAACGGCGCTCAGCGCGGCTGAGGGTAACCGGGCGGACCAGCTGGGCCCAGTTGAGGTGACCGTACAGGCTCCGCTCTACCACATAGGTGATGTTCAGCTCACTGACTGCCGTTCGACCTCGCAGCCTGCGAGAGGGGAACACCCAGCCCCCTCCCCCACTTCCAAAACCTTTTGATTTGGCTACATCACAGCGGGCAGGGGAGGAGGGGGTGACAGACAGAGGGGAGATGGGGGTCTTGGAGTTGCGCGAGCGTTGGTACAGTAGGTGTTTGGTGGAGTAAGCATAGTTGGGATCAGGTTTCCGGTGCGTCCAGCTGCCATGGTGGCGATTGGCAGGTTGGGGTTTGGGGCTGCCTTGTGGACCGTCATCCAGGGAGATCAGGAGGCGGGACTGGGCATGGGGTTTGGGACGGGGTTTAGTGAGGCCATAGTAGGCGTAGAGAGCCTCGTTGTTACTTACCCCATGGGAGATGGAGCTCAGGGCCTTCCGCATCTCGCCGTCGGTTGTGGAGCGCGACAGCTTTCCTTCGGCGTCGAATCCACAGCCATCCAGCTCTGAGAAGGAAGAGCCACTACCTCCCACGACAGAATTGGAGCCTCCCAGGCCCCCAGAGCTAACTGGGGTTCTCTTGGGGGGGCGGATGAGGCCGTGGGTACTGGAAGATTTATTGAAGGTTTTGACCAGCTTGTGTCCGGACCAGGTGCCCAGGCTGCTGGAGGATGGGGAGTTGGTCAGACTGTCTGTGTCTCCATCCAGAGAGAGTTGATCCTGGGTGAGGGAAGGCAGGGAGGTCTCCTGGGGCAAAGGGGGCCTCTTTAGGACCCCTGTATACAGAGCTGTGTTGTCCTCACAGGTGGGAGGTGCCCCCAGATTCAAAAAATCTAGAGAAGAAGACAGAAACCCCAGATAGTTGGTTACTCAAGAGGATTTAGACATCAGATTCTGAGTAGTACCATGACCCATCTGTGGTTTTCCAAACCACAGCTAGCCAGTAACAATTTCAAAACACATTCTTAAAGTCTGAGTATTGGGCAAAACCCATGACAGACGAAAATGTAATACTTTGGCATCCAAAAAGAATCATTCATTTCCAAAACCCTTAGTTGTAAACACATTTTATTATAACTGAACTTTAACTTAATTTTAGTAAGAACAAAAAGCTAAATGTAGTGCTCAAAACAAATTTTTTTAAACATACAATTTACACAAGCAATGTGCGCCTCAAACAGAGACCTTACTGTGACCTGGAAAATACAACATGTGAACAATAATTGGCTGATAAACACATGTTGACAGATTTAAACTATGTTGAACTGTGGGATAATCAAAAGGAACCCATTTTCAGAAAAAGCCTTACGAACCTTCAGAGCCATGTTTCTTGCCCTCCTCCACCTTGATGAGTTTTTTCCTGACCCGGCGTGTAGAGTTAACCAGCTTGTGAAGCCGTTTGAACTTCACAGAGTCCTCTGATTGCTCATCGTCTGACTGTTCACGAGACTGGTGGGAGAGAGAGAGAAAGAGGGAGGGATGCTATAATAAAAAAGGGACATATAGTCAAGGCAGGAGGTTCTTCTTCAGCGTAACATTTCACAATGTTAGTGAAACAGAAATGAACGGTTTTGTTTCAAACGTATTTGATATAAAAAGTAGTGAGACAACAAAACAAACGTCGGCAAATATATTTTGACGTTTTGAAGACGCTGTTGTAATGCGAAAGATGGGAGCATTGTTTAGGGTGGAGTCAAAGTTAGTGAGGTGAGACATGGAGGGTTGGAGGGATGGTGGCGCACCTCATCATGTGAAGTTCATATTAATAGTAAACACAGAAAAGCATGCACTGAAATAATGAACCAGACGAAACAGTGATTTAAAGAAAAGAAATGGTAAAACTGAATGGCAAAGTAAATCAGTTTGACAATAAACGGTTTAATCGGTGTTAGGTTGCCGCTCCACTGACGGCCACTGCATTTAAACTCTCTGCTCAGTGTAGTGGAGATGAAAAGACACTGAATAATGAAGTCATCAACAGTTTCATCACCCACACAAACACCCCCCCCCCAAACACACACACACACACAGACAAACACACGTTTCCCAAGCTGTGCATGTATGCATACGTCTGTGCGTAGTCTCACAAAGGCCGCTATGTAATGAGGCTGATGAGCCGAGCTTTGGACTAAAGACCGTCTGGCAGGAACTGCCACCATTAAGCTCAAATAACCTAATATGTTTGTGGTTATTTACCGCTGGTTTCCACAGCAGCACCAGCTCTCTTGTCACACGCTGGCAGTTCCACTCTCGGGGTTGACTGCATTGCTTGCAAAAGGGACGCACATGCATGCTTCATATACACAAAACTAGACAGAGCAGGCCTGCAGGGCTCAGCTCCCCGTCTTATAAAACGCAGTCTCTTCTCCCGCAGCTCTGAAGTCAACAAGGAAGAAACCGCTTTTTCGCTGTTTTCGACCACAGGCCTGGCTCAGAGGCTGCTGACATACAGTAGGAATGATGTTAGTGTGGCTTGGTTGGAGCAAACGGATCTGACATTGACCACAAATCCCGGATGGCACCAAACCACCTTAGCAACATCATGATGTTTTGATTCCTGCAGGCATGAGAGTGTTACAACATCGTACACATTGTTGCCAAGCTGGAAAAGGGAACGACACATTAATCGATGCGGCATCTTGCAAGTCCATTCAACCAAACCTACCTCCCTTTGCCTCCACTTCGCCTCTTTTAAAGGTTGCGTGATCAACTTTCAGGTCTTTTGTCGTATCAGCCCAGCAGAGCAGAACTAGGGTATAGCCATTTATTTGGCCTCTGACAAAACTGTAGAAATAAGCTCTGAAGATCCATAACTCCCACTGGCTCAGTTCTCCCTGAAAAACCCTCAACCACACAATTCTGGCTACAGCGGGGACTCCTTCAACTTTCCATTTGCTCTGGACAATGCTTGAGTGTATTTGCTTTAGAGAATGTACTGTAATAAGTCTGTGCCAGCGGTGGTAGAAAGGTCTCTCTTAATAACTATTATTGAGAAGTGTTGCACATGTGGTCACTTTGTTTGTTGTATGTGGGGATAACTATGTGCAGGACTACTGCCTTAGTAATGTCATAGTTAACCCCACATGAGTTGTTCTTCGCCTTATGTGTATGACGGAGAACAGGACTAGGAGACGGTAAAGAGGCGACAATGATATACAAGACCTAACCCAGTCCTGAGGAAAACCATCCATGCAAATGACCACATTAGCAGGGGGGAACACACACACACACACACACACACACACACACACACACACACACACACACACACACACACACACACACACACACACACACACACACACACACACACACACACACACACACACACACACACACACACACACACACACACACACACACACACACACACACACACACAGGAAGCCAAACATAGGAGGCCATGAATCAAGCAGGGCTGAAAGGCGGCCAACGAAAACAAGGTCAAAGCAACAATTCCCCCGCCACAATTGCCATTTCACTTCACAAATTACTTTCCCATAACTTTAGAGCTGCAGTTTAACTTAGAAAACTACAAACCAACATCCTCACGGTGCACACCAAAATCTTTCTGTCATCCTGCACCACAAAAACAGAACAGGACAATCATAAAAAGGAACAAGCTAAGTGTCCCATAAAACTTACCGCCTCATTAAAAACAGCAATGTCCCGCTTTCTGTGTTAGCATCCAACCGGTTCGCAAGAGTGGGTCCCACAAATCCACGATGCGCCAACCACATTCTCACGCAGGCACAATCCAAAATAATATCTGTGCCCGTGTGCAGATGCTGGCCGACACAGACGCAGCCTGTTAGTGAATTCAGCTCTGAGGAATGAGGGACTGTTTAGAAGCGCCGTGCCGCACGGCTAGCAGAGAAAAGGCGTGTTGTGCATGGAGAACAATCCCAGCATTTGAGCCCCTCTGACCCTGCCTTGGCCCCCACATCGATAATGGCCAGCGCTGGAATGTGGGCTCCGATCGCCGGAGGAAGACCGACCGGGGAAAGACAGCATCAAAGGAAGGCACAGAGCAGCCAAAGATTGGATATTGCAAACATGTCGGCTACAAGCATGAGCTGTACATTAACATGTCTATATGCGCACACAGACATGGAAAACTATTTTAATTTGGGGATGACCTAATTCCATTCTTTAGGGGGAAGAGGGGGCATTGTGTGACACGGATAGAGGTCCCAGCAGAGCAGCAATATTTCCTGAAGTGGCCAATTTTGGAACTCGGGGCAAAGGGGAACACAGAACTCCCCCTTTTTCGGGGCCTGGGGGGATAAGAGAAATGTCTTAATCGTCTGTATTTTTCTCTCCCTTGTTTCCTCTCTGCCTCCAGCTCTTGTATTTATTCACAGCCTTCAGAGCCGAGTTGTGTGTTCCTCTAACAATACCCCTTCAGTAACTCTTCCATCCTCTCCCCTGTCTGTGAAATCCCCTCAATCGATCAATCTTCTTCCCACAGGAAGTGAGCGTCTGGCAGCAGAGGGGTAACGTGAGGGTTGACGGGCTGAGAAGATGATCAGCAAACTCGTGCACAATTCACGTACCTACATCAAACAGCCAGACAGAACTTGAGCTGAGGTTATGTATGGCGTGATTAACCTGTTTTTCATACGGAAGGAAATCATCAATCATCACACAGAAGAAGACATTAATAAGGAACCCTGGCGACGAAACTATTTTGCATGATTCCTTATTCATGAATTTACTGATTCGGTTACAGTAAGTAACAGACACGTAGATCGGATTTTATCGAGTTTATGAATGCAAACCATAAAATGACTGTGGCGCTTATGAATGTGCTATGAATGTGTAGCACATCTCTCTTTGAAGCATATTCATCCACTTAAAAGAAATTGTGATTTAGGGAAAGCAGCGTTACCCAGGATCCATAGCAAAGTCTGTGTGAAGGCTGTAGGGTCAGCCTTCCATTTACGTTAACAGTAAGAACATGAAATGCACATGTATGTAGCTGCATAAAAGGGATTGAAATGTAAATGCAAGAGACTGGTTTAAGAAAACATCAGTGCTGTTTAGTCAGGAATTAGTAACACATTTCAAAATCGCACTCATACACATGTGCAGGGAAATATCTTCAGAGTACTTGGAAATTCTTTGTTTGGATAAACTCATTTCCAGTAAAGTGGGTCAGTGTGTGAGACTGTGTGACTGCTTGTTATTCCCATATGATGGCATACAGTACAGAACTAATGAAAAGCCGCCGTGACCACTGTGAATGTAAATCAGAGCTCATCTATATCTAAAAAAGAAGAAGAAAAAAAACACATCAACATATGCCAACAGACAACGGAGAGAACTGATCGATTTTTAACAGACACTAAAACTGCATTCAACATAACCTGACTGAGCTCCAGCTCCGCTCCACAAAGAATACTCAAACGTCTGGAGGCTTTCTCTCCACAGATCACAGCTGACAAAATCACAGCTAACAAGAGCCGCCGCCGCTATGGACTCCACACAATTACAACTGATTGATGGAGACAGACCTGGCCTAAATTTCCAAAAAGACAATTTCCTTGGCACTACAGCAGCCAATTTTGACTTTCGTTGAGGACATATTTCAAATTCTCATGACAGGATGAAGATGAATAAAATATGAAAGAGAGGAATCTCAACATATTGCAGATATCTTATTGTGACTGCCAATTCATGAGCGCAGCCTCAGAGAACCGAGTTAAGCGATGGCCCAAGACCCACACAGAGTAACTCCCATAGTGTTAAGACGCACAT
This sequence comes from Anarhichas minor, assembly GCF_050575085.1. Lineage (NCBI taxonomy): Eukaryota > Metazoa > Chordata > Actinopteri > Perciformes > Anarhichadidae > Anarhichas > Anarhichas minor. The sequence continues at coordinate 7,703,658 of NW_027466582.1, forward strand.
GACATGGTGGAGATGATATATGCGCAAAGGCGGATTTGCAGTCTGGCCAAAAAACATGAAAAGCAGAGAGAGAAGGGGAGATAAAGGGAGAGGACGGCAAGATAAAAGTTGAGTAAAGGTGGTTTATGCAATGGCATATATAACTGTCCAGAATTGAGAATATTTAAAAGGGAAAATATAGAGGCAGATACATCAAGCTCGGAAAACTAGTTGATTTACAGTCTTCTGAATCTGAATAAACACACACACACACCCATGCACACATGTTGAAATAATGACGGCTGTCCACCTCCACAACCTCCTTGGCCGAAAACTTAAAGGTGAGAGTGTTTAGAGAGGTAGAGTAGAAGGGGAGAGGTCAGGTTTTTTTGGGGGTGGTCAGAGTTGGGATGATGGGGTGGGGTGTACTTACGTTGCAGTTTGAGGACTGGTTTAGATTGGATGCAGATCCGTCAGTCCACTCTGCAGTGTCAGTACTGCTGGACTGTCTGCTGCGCTCATACTCCTTCAGCTACGTGGAGAAGAAGAGTTTAGAGAGGCAGAGGAACAGGGCGGGGCCATCCACTCTCACCCAGCATGCATCTCTCCATAGGCTAACAATTGATAGGAGTCAACCGATTGCATTCACAGTGCATGTGTACAGACAAGACGATAAGTGGTAAATAAATGGTGTGTACAATAAGCCGAGTTTGGCGATGGTTGTGCAAACAATCACTGAACTAAAAGCCTGTTATGTTTTATGAAAAGCATTAATCTATTCGAAAATTTTAGATCCTTCTCTTCAGTGTGGTATGATTTTTTTGTCATGAAGATTCATGCCGGCCTTTCTGAGCAGACATAAATCTGACACCATAAATTAAAAAAGTGAACTGAAAAGTAGATTGAATTGTATTAGTTAATAGTCTCCTTCATCCCGAGGCACATACTTCGTATCACTACACTGACAATAATAGAAGACATCATGATGGTGTTGATCAGTGGTATACTGAACACACTAAATAAAGACACGCAAGCACAACAAGAAGTTGAATCGACTTTCCACAAAAGGCTGATCATTGATTGGTTTAACGGAGTGTCAATCACTAGAGCGGGAAGCTGGGATCAAGCTACGCATTGGCCAAAAGAAAATCAAAGTTCTGAGAAAAAAAAACGGTAAGAAGATAATTAACAAGCTGCTTTGTGGAGAGTAATCCTGTACTCGAATGCTGCCGGACGGACATGCTACCCATGAGCAAGGCATTACAGAAGGGGAGGTAAAGAAAGAAGAAGGCACGTGAAAAGAACAATAATCACAAATCCATTGAAAAAGAAATGGAAGGAAATGTAAAGGAAAGCCAAGTTATTATCCACCATGTCCACCGAGAGAGAAAAACCACAATGCACCAGAGCACCCCCCCCCCCCCCCCCAACAGATGGAGCTGTTGAGTTACTGTGACCATCAACCTCGCAATTATGAACTGAACAACACACCCACACACACTCCAAGAGCTCACACCCTAAAGTCCCCAGACTCCTGAACATCTGGATACACCACCGGTCTGGAGTTTGTTTGTTTGTGTGTGTGTGTGTGTGTGTGTGTGTGTGTGTGTGTGTGTGTGTGTGTATAAAGAGGACAATTGCAAGGTTAAAATGTGGGGCCTCGTACATGTTAGTAAGAGTGAGTCGTTTTAGTAAGCCGGGAATATGGAGCAGAAGGGAGGGAAGGCTTGAATCCAGGGGGAGGTGAGGGGATCTAGGCACTTCTAAGGGAAGGGGTCGAGTGAGGGTGGGGGGGGTGTAACGTGAGGCAGGAAGTCAGTGGCGCTTCCTACCCGGGCGAGAGCTTCTTCGACAGTGATCATCTTCTCTTTCACCATCATCATTAGTTGGATCCTCTCCTCATCGCTCATGGTGATCTCACTAGCCACATAGCCTATGTCTTCTCCTGAAGGGGGCAAAGGGAAAAACGAACAAAGGTCAAATACGGAGTAGCGTAAATGACGTAGTAAGTAAAAGTAAAGCCACACAAACCTTTGGATGTCTGTCTCATGACTGGTTTGTGCTGAGACTTGCGGAAGTTCTGCCAAAAAGATTTGTTCTTCTTCTTGTTGTCCCATTTACCTAAAAGGAAGACAAATTTAATACTCGGGTTGTAAATATCTGCATGGGTATAAAACCATCCCTACAATTTATACAACAAGTACATATGATCCTTGCGCAAATATTGTCTTTTTTTTCACTCCAAGGATCAATACATTTTAAGCTTAATCTTAAATATATGAAGACAGCAGAAGACAAACGTAAAAATGAATCTCAATTTACCTCCAGATCCTTCTTCAGAGCTAGATTTGTGCAGGGACAGTCTGTGGGTGAAAGAGTAAAGAAACAAAGATTAGAAAAATGTATCTTCCGTTTGTTTCGTAATCTCAAACCATATGATAAAGTCTCCAGTCTCTGTCAACCACAGTGCTTCAAAACACTGTGACTGTGTTTATGAGTGTTTTGGCAAAGAGGGCTGCAGTTCTGTCTGTTCACCACTTGGGGACAGTGGTGGCACTTATGTGACAGCAAAGCTAGGCTCCTTAGGGTTGAGAGGGAGAAAATAACACCCCTGTTGCAAAAACAAGAGGGTCAGATAGAGATGATGGTACTACAAAGTGTTTAAGAAGCAGTAAAGACCGAAGGAAGGTCAACAAGATACAGAAAAAGACAAGCATGTGAAAGGGAGAAATCGAGGAAGAGAGGAACAGAAGGGGGGGAGAAGAGAGAGAGAGAGAGAGAGAGAGAGAGAGAGAGAGAGAGAGAGAGAGAGAGAGAGAGAGTAGGAGAAACCACAGGGCGTTTGTATGGCAGGAGAGACAGTCACAAGGAAGACAGACAGCATAAGAGAAGGAGAGATGGAAAATAAAAAAAGTCCAAAATAAAAAAAAGTCAAGATATGTCCATAAACCTTTCTAACTAACCACTGCTAACGGGGAGAAAATAACTAAGCCCCTTGTGACACATGAACTGCACTCAGCTTCCAATCAAAAAGTCATGTATGAGCAGCCTCACCCAATGTTCTAGCAATTTCAGCAGCGTGTGAGGCTGTGCCTGACTCTCCCTTGTTCTTGAGACGGCGGGAAAACCACATCAATGGCAATCTATTTCTATATACTTTATATATAAAAATAAAAGTGTGTAGTAGAGGGGGGGTGAGCTGCAGCGGTCCATGTTCTAAGTAGCTGCTGAAAACTTCACAGAAAAAGAGACTTTGTTTTCAGATTGAGCTAAGTTTGCATGGAGGGAGCGAAGCTTCAGGGCGGATCGTGTCTGAGAATAACGCCCTACAGGTGTGTGTGTGTGTGTGTGTGTGTGTGTGTGTGCGTGTGTGTGAGAGATAGTGACTGCCGGTGGCAGCACGCTGTAAGCTTTTCCATTCTTTCAATTAAAAGGGATTAAATCATAGGGGGGAAAGGACAGATAAGAACGACACATTTGTCCAGTTGAGACCCTCAGTAAATCTCTCTACTAAAGGCATAGCTGTCTCACTCTGACACCATCACACAGCCACACACCCTTTACGATTGGAGCCCAGTGGACACGGCTGCTGAGCCGTGCAGAGAGACGGGTGGCTGCCAGTGAAGCAATGTGAAAGTGTGTGACAGGATCACAACACGATGAACAGGTCACTTCCCTCTCTAGTGGCTGCTTGTGTGTGTGTGTGTGTGTGTGTGTGTGTGTGTTCATATGTTTGTTCAGACATGGCAGCCCTCTCTTGGTGCAATGGGAAATCTTCACGTGGCTTAAAGCCCGGCTGCTATGGCAACATAATGAGATGCTAATTGAATGGAGGCCTGTACGGTTTGCCCCACTGTTCATCCCCCTCTCAGATAGGCTAGGGCCAAAGCTAATGCTAAGAGAACTCACTCAATAGAGGCTTTTCTGTGGCAGCGATGCACCCCCCCCCCCCCTCCCCTCCACGGTCTATAAATTAACCTCCTGTGCAGCGCACACATGCATGCACATACACACTTCCATGCGCTCACGAGCCTGAATGTCTTTCAAAGAGGGTGTCAGTCCAGGCATTGTGTGGCAGGGCAACTTAATTGGTTTAACTTTAAATCTTTGTTATGCCTTTTTTTATTTCAATTCCTTTCTTTGCATCGACTAGGGGACCTTTAACTGCTTTCGTAATCACATTAGCATAAGAAGCCAACTTTCTATTTTCTGCATAATGTTCTGTACAATATCTAAACTTTGGCTGAACCTAAACCTAAAGTTTATTTCCGTGATACCTCTCATAATGAAAATGTGAGCTTATGCCTTTGGGGCCATGAGTGAATGGCAAGTTTGGTCAGTGAACGTGATGTGATGTGATGCGCATTGACCCCGTGGAAATGGTCGCGTGAGTGCTGTCTATGTTATAGCATGAGACGCGTTAAAAACATACAGTGAATATGTAGTAGTTGCACCAGCATAAAAGATACTATATCAACATCAGGGGGAAAAAAAGGATGAATGAGTAAGTGATGGTGCGTAGGGAGCCATCATATGATGCAAAATGAGTCACAGGTTTAGCATCCTGTGTGACAGAGCTGCTGTGAAAGTTGATAAACCAGCACAAAGCCAGGGTTGGACACACAGCTGTGTGAACTCAGCGTAAATCACAGTATGGTGATTTACGCGTGTGTATGGTGACTGTGTGACTACAGGGCTGGCCACCTGGAGCAAGATGATCTCCGGTGTTCTGGTAGAGACAATGAACGGCAGCGACCCTGTGCGACGGTGGCGGGGTCCACAGGAAAAACAGAGTAGTGAACTCTTCGGGGGTCGTGGAAAGGGCAGAGGTCAAATGGAAGGGGAAGACAGAACATCATATGGAAGGGAAATAGAAAAATTATACCGATAAACCACACACGAGATGCACGTTTTTGTGCTCGTGTATTTATTTCCCTGCCTCCTGTCTCATGTGCTTCACTCTAAGAAGCAAAAAACAGTTCCATGAGGGCTGCAACACAAGTGGGAAATGCGCTGACAAGGTACTTTAGTTTTCCAACATGGCACCGTTGCTCTAAACGGAGTCTTCACATGGCACAGCTTACATTTCCATCTGATTATTAGTTGCATAAGCTGGGCTTTCAGTAGCCTGTTAGAGCCAATAATCAGCATGCGTCCGTGCACATGTATGCTTTCATCAAGCGCCATTTACCGCTGCTGTTAACTTCTCTGATAAGCTTGCTGACCCTTCTCTGCAACAATACCCTCCAATCAATCACCTCTCAAAACAGGAAGTTCCCAGCTTCCCAGAAACCCTTCAGCCTCCTGAGGGCGCTCTGTCATCGGCACTTCCATACCAGGCATTATGGGAGCAGTACCCACCTCCTGCCAACAAAGTGACAAGGAGACACACAGACAGAGGGGTGGGCACAGCCCACGATGAAGTCTGGGTAATCTCCTCTAGGTGCTATTGTCCTGCCGCGAGGCGATGATGGGGGTATCTGTGTCTGTGCGTGTGAGGCTGTGATGAATGTGTCGTGAGGAATTGAGGGGGCTTGTCTATCACTCTGCCTGCACATGATAAATCACTCTACCTGAAACCTATTCACCACAGCGGAAAGTGGACAATGGTGAGAGGAGGAGAGCAGGCAGAGGAATCGATTATGAAAAAAAATTCTGAGACTTTGGATGGGGGACTGTCCTCGAGCATAACAACGAGATTAATTGAAGACTGAAGTTGAGACAAGGTCTGAATCTTTATGAGAAAGGGGATGTGAGGCACAGAGGACAGAAATAAACCAGGCTGACAGGAAGAAGTTAGGGGCTCTTTCTGGGACTCTCTCGAACAGCAAAGCGCCGTCATTCGAAATTTGGCATCTGGTTCCCATCATCCTCAGCATTTGTCTGTTCAACATACACAGCCATGGGAGAATAGATCATGTCTGTGGTATGCGCTTCCTCTGCCGCACGTGGTCGTCACGTGAACATGACAATTCCACTGGGGGTCACACAGAGGTGATGGCCACGAACAAAGACCAAACAATAGAGATAAAAGAAATCATTTCTCAGTCACACTAAGATATGTTTAACCTTTGGCCCTGGCAAACATGGCGTGGGGGTTTGACTGGGGCTCCATATTCATGCACTAATCTATCCGTCCACTCGTCTCCCCTTAATCTCTTCTTCAAATGCAATGAGGATGTTTCTGGTCACCACCAATGGGCAATTTATTCTGTATTGAAATCTCCATTAGTCATCTTGTTGTGAAGAACATTTAAAGATGTTCTTGACCTCAGCTCTGGTTGAACGGAGATCAAACAAACCCAATGCCTTTAGATGTGTGTGTGTGTGTGACTGCAGGGAATTTAACACTGTTTGACAGCGGAGCATTTAGAGAGCTAATTTGTGGACCAACTTGGAGGAACCAGTGAAAAGGAACCCCACCCACACCCAGTTCCATCCTGTTCTTTCGTTCACACTCCTTTTGCTGTAATCATTTGGCCATCGCCCTCTCGGTCCCACCCCCCACCCCCCCCTTCCCCCTGCTGGACACAAAGGCAGGAAGGAAGCCTGGACGGCCAGAGAACAGAGAATGGCTACTAGACAGAGCAGGTCAGCTGGAGCAAGCAGTCAGTGGTTTTCCTTTAATAACCATAGCAGGGATGTGACCAAGGGAGCTTGGGGGACCGACTACGGGTCAAATATGTGATGTCTAGGGTTGATTTCCTTTATATTCACCTAAAATCTGTCATCTTCATATTAATTAGGTAATGTTTTATCTGATTGATTTAATCATTTGGGAAGACACAACCCAGATTAGCCATAGCTGAACAACCGCTCGCTAACACACCGCCACACTCAGTTTAAGTTTTCGACCTGAGGCGCTGACCCGTACTCCCCCACGGGCAAGGTCAGAGACCTTCTGTCCGAGCTGTCGCGTGAGAGATCTATGGAGATCTGATGGAGGTGGGTGCATTTCCACTTGGCTCTCCATCTTTAGCTGCGGACGTGCAGAAAGGCTAAGTGTGATCCGTGATTATGTGTGCAGGGCATGTACGGTTTGATGCAATCCAGACGCAGCCTGCCTGCTGTGCTGCACATTGTTTTGACATGCAACAGACAACACAGTTCAATCAAAGCGTGGTTCGTGGTTCCACACTTGCTCCGGTCACATGTGAAAGAGATCGAATAGAAGAAAAACGTACTTTCTGTCTGTTTCTGGAGTGGACACCTCACTGCTGAAGCCTAATGATTCCTGAGGACAGACAGACGGAGACAGGTGTCAGATTGACTTTTCAGCCAAAGATTGCGTGAAAGTGCAGATAGTGTCTCTGCCTACCTGGATCTCAGAACGGAGCTGCAGGGATGTGCTGCTTGGATCTTGTTTCTCCTGAAAAAGAGAAGGGGGGAGACAGAAGATCAAATGTCAGTCTCAAAGGATAATCACTTAATAACATATGAACTGTGAGCACTGAGAATTGAGAAGACTAGAAAGAAGGAAAAAAGATCTGCAAAAGGAGAAGAAAGGTTAGTCGACTAGAGAAACAGTGGATGGCATGTTTAACAATGCCCTCATGTGAGAAGGACGTTTTTTGGTCAGACACACCTGCACGTCAGGGAAAACACACACGAACACGTGCGCACACACACACACACACCAACAACCCTCCCATTGACGCCTCAACAAGTCAAGTCTAGCCTCAGGTAAACCTGCAGTACTTGTTCTGATTGTTGGTGAATGCCGCCGGGCGGTGGCGTAGTCTAGGCAAGTCTTGGCTTTCCTCGCGGAACAAGATATCACAAAAGCACCTACGTAACTGGCGACATGAATTCCACAGTCCGATTACAATGACGCTAGTGGGCACCTCCCTCCCCACAAGATAACACCTGCTGGGTTTCCTTACATTTTTTAGAATACAATATCCCATATTGGACTAAATGAAATGGCAGCAGACAAGGGCAAACTGGCTTGTATAGAAAACATAACCAGACTACCAAAAGGAATGTCCTGTACACAAACAGTGGAAAATAACATTTCAAACCTCTCTTTCCTTATAAACTGTTGCTGAGCTTCTCCAGCCCATAATGTCGGTTCAGGCTGTTTTCACTGTTACACAAGGCTGGTGCTTGTATATATGTCAAAAGCAGGTGTCCTCATCATAACAAATCCAGATACAGATGTCAGACGCAGAGGCTGCACAATCAGAACAGGTCTGTAACTTCAATCTGAACCCGCTGCATGTGATTACTTAAAGCCAATGAAGGGCCTTGAGGGATTGGTCAAGTGCATAGCTTCTTGGTTGTGTTCTTGTGTGCTTTTGAACTCTCATGAAAGAGATTACCCAACTCCCTGTACTCGCACTCGCCCAATGCCACCACGCTGCTCTTGAACTGTGGATTATTAAACCCCACAGGAACAGAACTTTGCTTCAGGGTGGTGACCAGATTTCCAAAATGTGGACCGGGGATTCAAAGGCCTGCATCTCTTGCCCTTGGGGTTATCATCATGTCAACATTGTTCATTTTTAGTGGACATTTTCTTGCTCGTTGCATAAATGACAAATATGTGGCTTTACTCTCAATGTGCCTTTAATCCTCCTGGCAGGAGCTGTGAGGGTAGCCCGTATTACTTGCTCAATGCTGAGATCATATGAGGCAAAATGAGAGAATGGGAAAATATTTGTGAAAATAATAATGCATACACGTGGCAGGCTTGATAATATTAAGCAGACGATGAATGACATGGGAATAAGTTTACAGAGGAGATTAGTCAACAAGATGATTTCGTATAAAGTTCTATAATGGACAGTTCTTTGTGATGACCTCTAAGCTTTCATTTATTTTGGGCCATTTTTTGAGGAAGTGTCTACGCCACAATATTGCTGAAATCCATCAGATCCCAAGGTGCAGCGAAAACACAACCAAAGACAAGTTCCTGTTTCTACTTTCGATTTCTATTTGTGTACATAATCTGCCAATGTTGCTTCAACACAAATCAACACAAAATGTCCCCTGGTAAACCCATAACCGTCTCCTAAAGGTGTGTTGTTATTCGTCAAGGCTGAAGACTACTGGACTACGTGCCAATGCGTCCTGTCATAGCAGCTTATAGTCAAAGTTGTGGGGAATTATACGTAACAATAGGAGTTTAAATACTAGTCATTCAGCTTGGCAGCCGAAGTGGCATTTCAAGTAGTTATCTTACCAGAGGATCACTAACTATGAACGGATAAAAGAGTCGACATCAACCACGTAGGTTATGTCAGTAGAAGCAAGCCGCAGCCACAAAGAAAAGACGAATTAAATATGGAGTCATCCAAATGGAGAGCAGGGATAGGAAATGAGTTGTTTGAGAATTACGCACCATTCTCTATCTCCACACCCAGATAGTAGATTGTAGGATAACAGTCACAGGAGGCTGAATCTGCACTTCCTACACTTGGTCTGTCGTACCTCCTAATCAGAGTGAACTTCAGTTTGACCTTCTCTGACTGGGCTTTGAGCAAGGGGGCACAATCCTTCCACACCCTCAACCTCTAAGCATGAGTCAGCGAGTGGCTAATAGCTGAAAAGCACTTGAAGTGACATAACTTCCGTTTAAAGCTCTTTAAGAGCCTGTAGCCTGCAGGTCATAAGAGCAGGAGACCTAAAGTGCTGAGGTGGCTAAAACCCTCAAAATCTGCCTGAACCCTACACTTACCCTCGACAGTAATCAACTGAAGGCAGACAGTCAAGATGTTAGCGAGACAGTCTGGCTGGCTTAACTTTAGCGCTACAAGTCCTCCTAAGTCTTTTTTGCCTTGTTCATCTATTTGTCTGTTACAGTGATCAAGCAGACAGAGACCTGGCTCCGGACGTTTCTTTGGAAAGTAAATCAAGTAATGTCGGGAAAAGCTCTGAAGCAATTCCCCCGGGAGTACGGTGAGTCCCATAAGTCAGAGAGCAGGTACCTGTCTATTAGGCCGTAAAAAAACAGACACTCAGAGTTTTGTCTTATTGCATTGCAGCATCGGGGAAATCTGGGAGGGTGATGATTTTGGTTTTTTTCTTACAGAGGGAGAGCTTATGTTAGGCAAAGAAACAACACATACATCCCTTAAACAAGCACAGCTTTGGCAGCCAACTCTGATCAAACAACTGCATGGTGCAGAATAATGTGGGTGTACTCAGAAGAACCCACATAAAGAAGGAACAAGGTGTGTGCTCACATGCACGCGCAGTCACAAATGATTTCACAAAAAGGTAGCGGCGGTTTGCTTTTGCCATTAGATCCTCTCGGATGGCTCCTCCGGGCTGCAGTGACAGAAAAAGATATGCCCGGCTCACCGATGGATAACTAGACACAGAGCCTGACAAAGCCACATGCATGCCACCACAGACATAAACCTACACAGACACCCAAACCAAGGAGCACCTACACACTCTCAACTCGCCTCCACTTCCACAGACAGAGACACAAAGCAGCTCTCTGTTCCTCCTGCTACTCCTCAGCTTCCCTTTACTCCTTGTCTGTGCGTGCCATCGCTGACACGGAAGGAGTGGGTGGGATGGTGAAAAAGCTGAGGAGAAGATCTGGGGGAAAAAACAACAACAACTACATCCCATTTGCCTTTAACTGCAGATTTGTGAGATGATTTTGTCACAGAACGTGGAGCGCAACCAGTGCATTGCTAACGAAGAAGCAAAAGAGAACGGTGAAAAAGTTGCCAGCGTAACCGAGACAGATTCTGAAAGAGAATATCAAATCGATGCAGTATCTGTGTGCGAAACTTACATCTGAGAACACACTCCCAGAGGGAGCATGCTATCCTTTACTTGAACTTACCAGCATCAGCCTGAGATACTGCCCTACTTACCGCGAATTGACACCATGCGTGTGAATGTGCATGTGTTTTCCCCCAAAGATGGCCACAGGGTTGTTTTCCACAATTCACTGTGTGTGTGTGTGTGTGTGTGTGTGTGTGTGTGTGTGTACATGCAAGTGTGATGTGAATGCAAGACCCTGATTGGTTAAGCATGACTGAATTGAGTTTAAAAAAAATAGAGAGAGAAAGCAGTAAGGGAGCGTACGAGTGAAGAGCTCCGGCTAATGAGGATCACTATGTCTGCAGACAGGGGATCTAGCGTTTCCATCATTAACCCAGAAACTACAGTTAAACACTGCTCTGCCACAGCAGCACCATACCCACGTTAATGAGAGGGAGAGCATAGAAATACAGATGAGTGTTAAATAGCAGGCCTTTAGTTCAAACAGGATGGCAAAGCCCACCACAGGCACGAGCTCCCACAGTGGAGTCGCTGCCAACCTCAGAGGCAAAACTAGCGGATATGCGGCAAAACTAGAGGGACCAGGTGGCATAGTGGAGGTACGCCAACTGGCATGGTTGGGTAAATCTGGGTGGGCGAGAATGAGGTGCCTAGGTAGAGGGACGGGCACCAACTGGAAAGGCCGGCGCCAGACCCAAAAACACGTTAGCCGTGGGACCAGTACGGCACAATGAAAGCCTGAGGAACCGGCTCAATCGGAAGATCTACACACACTCATTCCTGACCTCAGTATATGCCACCTCTGAGCTGCCGCACACTCGGTGACACCTCTATCGGCTTCCTTTCCATAAGGCTCGAGAGTGTATGTGTATGTGCGCGTGCATACTTGCAGCACAGGCATGCGTGCTTCTACAGTGAGGAGCATTCCTAAGCCCAGAGGATCATCATTGCTTTGCTATTTCAAGACAAATACCGGAGTTATTACAAATTCCGACGACAGTCTCATGATCCCAATGCTGAAATCGTAGAATGAATTACAAATATATACCACTTGCTTTCCACGAGGGTTATGGCAATAACGAAGCTCGGCCAGCATCGTTTGAAAGTAATCTTACAGCAACAGAGGCAGCTGTTGAGTTGCGGCGTTTCTAAGCAAAAGCCTGAAGGTAGAAAGGACAAATAAGCAGCAGAATTTGCGACAGTTTGTCTTTCTTCCGCACTGTAGTTTTAACCCGGCGGAACTGACCCACTTTGACGACTGAACTTCACACAAGCCTCGTGGCAAAACAAAACAAGTCAGTATGTAAGTCTTGACCCCCATCTGTCAAGCTACTCAGCTAGAAACCCCATTACAGAGCGATCCTGAGGCAAGCAGATCAATCTGACACCAGCTGAGGCGTTGTGTCAAAAGTGTTGAAATTAAAAAGGTCAACAGTGAGGATTTTAAAACCAAAGCATCAAAGGGTTTAATCTTCAAGGCCTGCTTGTTTATCCACCACTTTATAATTACTCTCAAGGATTATTACCACAGACAGTGTTGCAATTTCTCATTATGGTTTAGGGCATGTAGAAATGTGTTAAAAGGTTTTGCCCCTCAACCACAAATTTCTGAACTATCTGATAAAAAGCATTCGTCTTCATAGATTTATTTATTGATCAAAAAAAAAAAAGAAGAAAGTATTGACCCGCATGTCCTGATTTTTTAGATACCATTTTTGACTAACACGTTAACCACAGGCAGGACAAAATAAAATGGTGCTTTAGGGTGAAAAAAAAAAAAGGCAACAATATAATAACACATCCCGAACACATCGTTAAAAGACCAAGAGCTCATCTTGAAGAAGAAGCACTCCTACAAAACTTTGAAGACTTGAAAAGCACAAAGCACACAGCAAAAACTTGTCATGGAAATGAAATGCAAGGGAACACTGATTTAGATGGAAGAGACAAAAACAATATACTACTATACTTATTACTTCAACAGCAAATACACCAGCAATTAGCCAAAACAGGTGTGTTTAAAGGATGGATCTGAAATGTATAGCTGTCTGCAGTGAGATCAATTGCATCTATCTAAATGACCTTCCGTTTGTGGTTCCGGTCAAATATTGCAGATATAACAAATGCAAAACGATATAAAAACAACAATAAGTAGGCTCTAAATGTCTTTGAAATCTTTACTTTCGCCCTGATTTTACACTTGAAACAACAAATTATGTTAAGAGTCGCTGAACTCTTTTGCTCCCTTTCAATACTTCCTCTTCCCCCAGTGAGCCTTGTGCATCAACAACTCGGCATGCCAGTGAGAGCCATCGAAACGCTCATTGTCTATAGGAGCACTGGGGGAAACTGTGCATGGTAGCGCTAATCCATCGGTCCCATACCCAAAGGGGGATGTTTATTCAACCCCTTGTGTCCCTGCTACTCAAAAAACTAACATGAAGACGCTGTGAAACAATCCAGCAGGAACCAGGCCGGAAGTGGGCACGTCGATAGTTATCTCTGAGAGAGCCTCTCTCATCAGCTCCTAAAAAGCATTTTACCACAACAGCCAGCCACCACTTTGTTAATTCAGGGGCCCCTCAAGAGCTGGCAGACACATTGTACAAAACAAACACAAATATTAAGCTCCCCACATTTTTGTAAAAATGTTAGTGTTGCAAGAACATTTCTCCAGAATGGCGTAAAAAAAACACCAAACAGAAACCAAAGACAACTACGAGACTCAACTTGAAAATGTTTTGGAGAACAGAAACAGTCAATAAGAGGGCTTCTTCTTTCACTTTGTCACCATACTGACCACAGTCGAACTGTAGACACTGGGGCTTTCTTCTGGGAATTTTATAAAAGCAAACTGCCAAAAACGTTTTCACCAGACAAAGTTAACATATGGAGATTTTGAATTAGACATTCATCATACTTTAACCTTATAGGCTTCACTCTTATGGCACCAGGCTTGCCCTTGCCTAGCACTCCCTTTATCTTGACTTCTGACCCCTTTAGTAGTCTGAGGCCCTGTTCAGACCTGGCATCAACATGTGTTGATCCAATCACAAGTGGACAGTTCTGCCTTGGCATTAGAATACCCCTCCAGTGACCACTTGTGACCATTTCTCCGCTTCATATGCAAACACAAGGCAATACGGCAGTATTACAATAAAATCCAAAACACAAGATTCACTCTTACTGGTTTCTTAAGAGAACTCTGCGTCAGTTGAGTGTGAAGACCAGGAGAGGTCAAACCTTCTTGGTCGCAAAAAGTTACTTTGGAAGAGATGCGAGATGATAAGAGGTCCCACGTCAAAAAAAGAACTGACCTATTCATTTGGAGTGGAAAAAGAAGCAAGACAATGCCTGGAGAGGGTGTGGGACATGATTGAGTCACCCATCATCCTGTAACCTTTACGAGTGACAAGTCTTTCCCCAAAGGGCAAGTCCCTGAGGAGTGCAACTTGCTAAATGTCTCCCCATTAACGTGGCTGATGGACATTGCGACCTTCTTTAACTGTCTGCTATTGGTCCTTAGGGAGGCACGTTAGGGTATGACGTTTGCTTGCAGCCACTGATTTCTGGACATACTTCACAAGATACAAGAGTTATTTGCTACTCTCTTTCTGACTGGGTGTCCATTCTGCGGCGCTTTCTCCTCACTTCATCTTTGTCTCTCATGCTCAGCTTTTCGTTCTTATCCATCTCCTCTTGTGTTTTCACAATGGATTTGAGTTTCACAGGTACTGCGCCACAGCCTTTCAGTCTATGAAGGTATCTAGCCCAGTGGAAAAATATTGCCTGAGAGGAAGTAGTTTGGCTCAACCTACTCTTACCCTCGGTGAAGAAACGGCTGCTCTAGACTTGAATATTCCCCAAACCTAATTTTAGAAAAAGGACTGCACTGAAATGCAAGGCAAAAGTTCAATCCATATAGCGTAGGTGCATACTGCGCTTTTGAGAACTCTCAATAAGGTGTTGTCTGACCTATATTCCTTCCTTCATGTTTTTTTTTTTATTTCTCCTATATTTCGGTGCCAAACATTGCAGAGTGGCGGGACAGCTGCAGGCTCCATTCTCCACTCCTTCTCTTCATTCCCCTCATCCTCCTCCCTTCGTCTGTTCACATCCTTATCCTCCTCCTGTCTTGGGCTGCAGGCTCAGGGCCCAGTCAGCTCTTTTCCTCTCTTCTTACACCCGGGCTGCAAAATCTGCCCTGATTGCTTCCTCTTCACCCGTTTTATATCGTCGTGAATGAAACCTTCCCAAACTATAAAATGTCCAGAGGTAATCCATATTAATGTAAACTCACACGAAGGCCACACAGAGAGAAAACTTAAACCTACGATCAAACCAAAAAAATCATCTATGTATCCACAGCTATGATTTGTTTTATGCTTTCCAATCCTTCTCATGAAAGCTGTGAGAACAGGATGTCTACCTGGAGTCATTAAAAGGAAGAGCACAATAAATCAGCTATCCATCTGAGCCATGCTTAACCAAACCAAAACCCATGGCTGCCTACGAGCAGAAGAGGCCTCCTGTTGAACTATACTTTTGGTATACATTTGTTTTAGAAATGAGAACAAATTACCTTTTCCTAAAGGTTCGTACCAAGTAAATTCACCATGAACAAATCATAGAGCTATTGTGAAGTTAGCATAACGCTCAACACTTGTTTTTGTGGACCTACTGGCGAGTGTGCGGAACAGAGCTACGCCCTCTGTGGCAGCACCAGTAACATTCCTTCACACATTTGAGTGCAGCTTGGCAACCAAAGGGGTGCCCCACTACCCTACATCCTTGTGAAAAGGACCCCCAGAACACAAATGCATTCACATCCAGAAAAAGCATACTGCCTTTGGGGAAAGTCTTAAACTTTAGCACACATCCATGTTTGTTCCGCTGCTGTTGTTCCTTGCTAGGTTGTTGGCTAAGACTGTGGAAATTTCACTGTGTAAAGCTATGAGACTACTTTTAAAAGGGGGATTTTTAGGGTCTTATATTAAAGGATTTGCCAGAACAATTATCATTCATCAAAAGCATTTTGGAAGCATGCAAATGCTTTGTCTGACCACTGTCAGCAAGTCTTTCTTTTTTTGTCTTTTACTTGTGTGTGCGAGTGGGTTTGCATTTACCATGTCAACCTCTTGGGAGACTCGTCTTTTGCGTAGCTCCTCCATGCGGTCGTTGACGTCACTGAAGCAGGTGTTGTAGTACTCAGAGTACTCCTGGGCTAGGTCATCTATGTTGCCCAGAGAACCATCCTGGAGAAAGGAAGAGAGGACATGGTTTAGCCAGGGAACTATACCACATCCCGAAATAGGAAAGCTGATAATGTAATTGTACGGGGAAGAAGAGTCTTTGCAAATGTATACAATTTGGTATTCAATGAATCACTTCAAAAACTAACAGTAAATGCAATGATTCACTCGTTCACGCAGCTTCTATCACTTTAACAATCTACCAGTGCTTCAGGAAAGGAAAAAAGGCTAACCAAGATAGTACACTGTGTGACAAGCCCACCCCCCTCCATCCTCTCCATTTACAGCACAGCACAACTTTAGAAAACCACTGTCACATACATTTACAATTAGTGGCATATAAAAGGTAGGCACGCATTTCAGTAAAGTGGCATGGCTTTAGAGAAACACATAATGACTCATCAACACACATGTACAGAGAGGTATGTGTTGTCTACACACACACACACACACACACAATCCAAAACAGAATAATCTAAATATACCACTCAATAAAAGGTCTGTATATTTTCGGCAGTTGGTTCTTATTAAGTCCCATTCAGTGTCTTTTGCCAGCCATGATTTGATCCTGGGTTTTGTCTTTGTCGAGGCTCAAATCAAGGATGCCCTTTACCTCCTCAGACGTTCACCCAACTACAAACCAAACACACTCTTCCGGTTAGCTGTAGTTTAGGTCAGCACAGTTCCTGTCATTGTAGGAAAATACGTGTTTAGGGAGGAAGCTGTGCACCAAACAGTAAATACCTTAAACAACAGAATTCTCTCTGGATATAATGTTGAAGACTGGCCTCCGAGTTACTTTTGGAAATATGAATAGTGAACCCAACCATGAAGCAAGATCAAGAAGTTAGCTGGGGTCAGTCCTCGTGTATGGTTTGGTGGGTTGTACTCAATGCAGTTCTCCAGCTAACTAGTCACGCTCCATCGGGTCTGAGAAATGTATTGTATCCTTTAATTAAGCCCTGAAGAAGAGCCACCTCTTTTGCACTTGCTGGAGAGAAGACGGACACTCATCTCTTGCTTTGGTAAAAATGTAGGCCATTCTGGCAGTGATGGCAAACTGTTAAATATTCATCAGTGTTGATCTAATCTGTGCCAGGCAGACAGCTAGCATTGAGTCACTGTGCAGGGTCCGAACAGCCTCTCTCAGTCTCTGTCTTTCTCAACCGGACTCCCTATCTGGGTGCCAGGCCGCAAATGAATGGATCCCTGTGAGTGTGAGTGCCACAAACACACGCACGTGGGCATAAGGCCCCTCTGAACACACATTAGCATTCACATGCATGCAGGAGATTTCAAAAACATTGGACCAAAACAAACTCAGGGAAACCAATCGTATACAACACAGCTCAGTGGACAAAGTTATGCGACGGCACTTGGTGATTGTGCACGGAACACAATATCACTAACAAACACACATGTTCTGTCTCAAAGTGCAGCTTGGCCGGCTGTGATCCATCCTCCTCGTCTCATTGCTTGAGAAATTCTGTTTCTGGCCCGGACATATGGTCCGAGATGACTGAGATTCCCAGTGGGAACACTCCATGAGCAGCAGACACATGCTATCCCCAGCATTCCTCGCAAAGATTGAAAGCAAGCTCTCATTACAGAACTCCAAGATGTTTTAATCACCATACACATGTCACAAAATAGTGCTGATCTATTCGCCACGTCCGTGAGATAACAAACCGTGTCCTCAGATTACACCAACTGTTGATTAAAAGACGGCTTCTCACGTTGGTGTTAAAGAATAGCGAGAATTGATTAATCAAGCTTTGCCATTTTTCTGGTCCCACTCCGTCAGGTGCATTAAATGTAAACCTCAACTGTGGACGGATAAAACTGCACATGCCAGCTGTTCTTAGATTGATGCGAGTCTCTGGCTGTATGCATCCACGTGTGTGCAAACCCTGTGTTGTGCGTGGATAACTGAAATTCCTCCAACTCTCTAGCAGTATGAGCTCACGGGGGTCCGACACAGCTGACCCTCACCGTGTAAAGTGATACCGCATATGCTCAGTTATGTACATATCCACTATGAGACAGCACGTGAGTGTAAGTGTAGAGAGGGAAAATTCCTTTAGGGGGAATCGCAGAATCTGAGGGAACGCGTTAAGAAACGTAAATCTCCGGATGTTTGATTGAACGTGTGTGGTGTCAGCAGATGAGCAAGAGTTTAGTCGACATTTTAGAGAGAATCTGTCAACGTGGGAGTGTAGGTGGAAGAGCATGGACGGATCTAACAGTGGTCCACACATCCAGTTTGGAAATGTGGGCAGGGGGGGGGGGTGAGAGTGGAGGCTGGACAAGGGATGATTTGTGGGATACTGACTAGGGCAGCTGTGGGGTGAGAAGAGAATAAAACATCTGGAGTCTGGGTGGGAAGAAAAAATAAATAAATCAGCATTTATAAGAGAGATTATAAGGATGGAAATTAAATCCCACACAGTTTACCTAACCTGGAAATCATATGGGTCTCTGTGTGCTAATTAATAACCCTAAAAACAATGCTTACTGTAATAATATAATTAACACAATTTCAGAAACCAATTAACCACAATAATAAACACATCTAGTTTCATGGAGGTATGTTTGAAATGGAGAATGCTGACCAACTCAGTTGATGTAACGGCTTCTCCACCCTGGAAGGGAGGGAGGCCAACTCCCAATTTTGACTGGAACAATGGCAACAATAGTCATACAGAAAAAAAACAACACCCGAGCAAAAATTTGTGAGTGAGTTTGTGTGTATTTACAGTAAAGAGTGTGCATGAGTCATTTACTTTACAAGCCTACTTGAACAAGGTGGCTACTCCCAATGTGCAGCTGAAAATTTTCAGACAACAACTGTGAACTAACTGTGTTCCGTGTCACTTCTGGACCGAATTCAAAACTCAACTCACAACAGAGAAAAGGTTCTGAGAAATGTAGAAGACGTTCACACGGACGCAATAACTGTGACTTAGTGGCTGCCATGTTGTTCCAACCATCAAACACACAAATCAGTGGCATTGCACCACGGTGGATAAATATTTCAGCAATGTGTGATATGGTTGCTACTGAGCCATAACCAAGTGAATTACACAATATTCATTCAGGATTGCGTTGGAGGAATGGAGATGATTACCATCCATGCCAGACATCCAAGATAATAAAATCAAGTTTATCCCTTTTCTCATTGAAAACAAATCAAATATCCTCAGCTTTGGTTTGGAATATACTGCAAATATATCATGCTTACTACAGGTAGCATGGTAGCACACTTGAGAACGCAAACAGTATTAAGTAGCCTCTGCTAGCTTAATCAGTTAGCCACGGTATTCCAGCTAGCACAGAAGCTTGTCTCCTGGGACTTTCAGTAGGTCAGTATGAAGCAGCATCAGTTTAATAAAGATGCAATGTTGTGTACAGTGTTAAAACGTATACTTCATATGTTACCACCCTACTGGAATTATAGTTTCCAAAGATTTTACCATTATGTGGCCTGTATTATACCTTTTTTTGGTATGGAAATCATTTGCACCATTTTATGATGCAACAACATGAAAAACCACTGCAGTGTTTATTTCTCGTTTCACAATGTAAATACTTTTAGTTCGGTACAAGCTGTTCAAGCTGTTATTCTAAAACAAATACATTGCCAAGAATGAGCAGTTCCCAGCTGAAAGGACCATTTCCTCACAACATAACATCTGAATGGCACTCCACTAAAGCAATATCTTGCAAAGTTATTAAAAAATTCCACAGCCAGCATGCACGGCACTGATAACTTAGGTCTCCTTGCGTGCTTAGGAGTCACTGCCAAGGCACACAGCGAATCCCGCAAGCAAGTTACGCTCAATTCAGGTTTTTATACATTATGTTAGATGTTGCAAAGTCTCACAAAGAATGTGTTTGTTTATTATAAGCATAGAGAAAGACATGCCCAAAGGCTAAAAAGCCATTAGCCCCAGGCCTAACATGTTTGTTCTGGTCTATCCTTTGGGCTCACATTCCTGACTGGGTTGAATGGTGGAGTACATGGTGTTAACCATTGTCACAAGGCTGGCCTGGTGACTGCCCCCCTTTCCTCGGGGAAAGAACAATGACAACAGTTTACAGTAGAGCCACGCATCTGATGTAATGTTTGAACCTCGGTGGTACGATCACTTTCACTTGCAATGCAACCTCAGGACAGGTGCGGCAGGTTGACCAAACTACAGGAGTTCTGAAAAATATCGGATGCACTTTAGTGGAGAATTCCGCAAAACATAGAGCCAGTGGTCTGGCCAAGTCTGACTAAGATGTGGTGTCGGTGACGGGAGCCAACGGGGGAAGAGTGTCGAGGAAGGTGAGGCCAGGGGGCAAAGCCCACCCACTTTAGTGGGCTTCCTGAGGATATCCAGGTTTGAGCAGATCAGTGCTCCACCATCCCAACAGAGGAAACCTGCCAGTTCTCTGTGTGACCTCAATAATGACAGCAGTCATGGAGGGGGAGCAAAGGAGAAGTGAGCTGAGTTGGACTGGGCAACAGTAGACACAATTAGGCTATGATAGACTGTGTTAGGACATTATTGGCAAAGATATAAAGTGGCCTAGCTCACCACGGTTTGGCAGAAAAGGACTGGAGCATACGCTGCCACTCCGTATGAAGTGCTATGTGGGAGGAAGAACATAGAAAGCACCTCATCTAACCATTTGTTTTCGCAGACAATCAATATCCATCTCGAGAGAGAGAGCAGTATCCAATCCTTAGGTCTAGAGATGAAGCACCGTCTAGTACATAGTCAGTGTTTTCTAAATGGACAAACTCCCACCCACACTATGTGAAACGCCACAAAACTCTCTTCAAACAGAGACGGATTTCCTGCAGGCAAGTACAAGACTTCCACGAGGCTAAAGACGACCTTTCAAGCAAAAACGGGATGAGAGGTTTCTTTCAAAGGAGCAAAAATGAAATAATGGATGACTGTCAGCTTTTGACTCTCCAGGTTTGTGATCAAATCCTCGAGACTAGGAAGGGGAACAATTAGAAGTTAGCCCTTGTGAAGGCATGTTTAAAACTCTGCATTGTGACTCTCCTCAACGCATTAAAACAAATGAAGCAGCCATTAGGACTCATAGATCATTTGCCAAAGGAGGTGCAATGGAAAAGGAACAGGAATGGATTATTGCAGAGAACTCAAAACATGTCTGCTGAAACTTAATTTTTTGTTTCCAGTCAGGTTGTTTTAATGTGGCTCATTTAACATTCAATAAAGAAAGTTCAATAAAACCCCTCATGTCTCTAGAAGAGGGGTGGGACTAGAAGCAAATCCCCATTCGACCACTTAAAACAGCTATAGCTCCAGCGCCGTTCTGTCACAAACTACCTTTGACTCACTGGCTTACTTTGGTATTCTTATTAAACACATTCCGCAACAGGCTGACTACTGTGTATGATTAGCCTCAAAGACAAGGCCGCCTTAAAAACATACTGCAGACCGAAGTGCCCTTTGGTTTACACAATGAAAACGTATTTTGGAGGAGCAAATGTAGATGAAATTCTGTAGTTGAACTCTTTGCCGCTGGCTGTTTTAATGCTTATTTGCAATGCTACCTGAGTAGTTCTTGAGTTTGGCATGTGTGCTGGAACATATAGTAATCCCCGACAGGCAGGAGTATAATAAGCATGTTAACCAGATCTTTATCAGGATGTATGTCTATCTGTACAAGTAAGCCTGTTCTCACGAGAGGGGAGCCAAGACCAAACACATTTGTAACAGTGAGTTAAAGTTGGGTCAACAGGCTTGGGGCAAACCCAAATTAAAAAGGCCATTGAATTCCCATATAAGCTCACAAGCAAAACAAAAGCCATTGAAAGTCATAGGGCAATAGTTATATTTAGCAGATCTATTTTACTTTGAAGTAGAGGGTTTTCATTGTGCTTAGGATGTCATAGGGTGCTTTACGACAGGAGCCCGAGCAGCACATTGTTAGGAAGAAAGCTCATTATCTCAAGGGCAATTTAAGAGGCTTGTATTTTTGGGACTTTTTTATTGTTACTGTATTAATTACGTCAATAAATTGATAAATCAATCTAAGCTACATTTTTTAAAGCAGTGAAAATACAATCGTGTATACTTATTCAAATGCATAGGAGTACTGCAAGGAAATGACAATGTTTTACTAGACACGGTTATATTTACATACATGATGCCTGCAAGCTGCCATCAACTCAAGAAACTCATCACCAAAAGACCATTCCAACGGAAAATCATGTATTATCACGGCTGTCAACCAGTTAGTTCTAGTAGGACGATCTGACCTGCTGAACTTTTGAAAGACGCTGTCAGCGGCCAAGAAGACCGATCAAGTTCCACGCTTTCACACTTCTAATCTTTCCAGTATAGTTTTGTTGGAAAGTAAGATGGTCACAACTATCCAAACCGTCCCAAGATTGAATACACAAACATGTAAAGTGATACAGTGCGCGGAACAAGGTTCCAGCTAAAGCCGAGGTCAGTGATTTTAAATGAGTAGAGTGTGCCATGTCTTCTGGTGGGTCAGCTACTTAAAATCAATGCTACAATTAGTTTGTGACCTCCAACCACGTTGATGTTAGCAAAGAGAAGGATGCATGTATCCATATTATAAAACTGTGAAACTTAAAACGTTTTAAGTTATTGGATTGACCATAATATAGTGGAGATTGGTGTATTTGACACATGTCAAGAACAAAAGAGTTCAAAGAGCTTGTTGCTGTTTTGCATGCGTGTGTCTCAGCTCAGGGGAAACCATGAGCACATAGTCTTGCAGACATTTGCCTCCAGAGCAATAAATCTGGATAAATTGCCTGGCTGGGAGCCAGGTCTCCCACTGGTGTCAGAGGGCAGGACCGCCTCCCCCCACCTACGTGCGCACACACACACACACACACACACACACACACACACACACAGAGAGACACTCGCACTCCTGCATTTACACACCATTCACATCTTCAGTGCCAGACCAAACCAAATTAACACCTTTGTCTTTGAACAGAGTGGAAGTAACTGCAACACATTTGGTCAGCAGATCAATCAGACCCCCCATGGCCTGTAAAATCAAGACTGCTGTGGCAGCCAAACAAAAGAGAGTTGGTACAATGTACAGCATCTCCAAAGTGAAGAGCATGTGAGGCACAAACATGCAGTATACAGTTAGTCGGACTCTCTCTGGACTGAGATAATGCAGTTTACACAGAAAACAGGACACTCAAAATCTCTTATGATCAAGGGCTCTGAAACACTGTGGGAAATCAAACTTAACTTACCAATTACTTAATAAGCAAATTGTTAAATGTTAGAATGTTTCCTGATAAGAGAGGTATGTGTGGGATCTCAGAGACCTTGACGTGAACTTCAAGAAAGCCAAAACATAACTAATAATCAGCGTTTGCAGTTTTTTTTTTTTGAGTGGCACTGTTATCATCCAGTCAACAATACAGACGCAACACATCTCCTCAGCTGGAGGAGCAACAACATTGCAGAAAGCGAGCAGCAATGTAAACGATGCAGCATGGCAGTACACCGATGCTCAGACCAGCAAACTAAACACACACGAAGGGTTCATCTTTCACTGTGTAACATACCATGTTCTCACTCGATTCCTGTTCCGATCCGACCGACTCAAGCGTGTGAATACGTCGCTTGCAGCCTCCAACTAAACCGCATGTAGCGCTGGTGCGTTTGAAACTCGGGGCCTTTAATTGAGGACGCACGGCTGAGAGCTGTGTTGAAGCGCAATTTGCATGCGGCAACTAGTTGGCTACACAGTCGCTCATTCGGCAAATCAGTGTCAACTTTGACACCCTAAAAACAAACAAAAAAAAAAAAAAACTTACCAGCATCCCCATTACGTCCGTCCACAGTTGGGAAAAACTGTCGGACGCAGCAGCGCTCTCTGCCCGGGGCTCATCGGTCGGCTCATCGGTCGGCGCACCGGCCCCCTGATCACCTTCCATGATGGAAGAATGTGTTGTGTTCAGTCAGCCCAATCTGGTGCAAAGCTTGAACCCAGGCCCGCGGGCAGTGAACCTGATCGCCAGCAACACAAACGAGATGTGGGTGCCAAGGCTGCTCCTACAGAAAGTTGCCCTTGACGCACCGGCGAAATGCTCTGACATTGCTTGGCACGATCCGAAGTTTAGTGCGCGAATGGCGTCCCGACATGTTTGCGAAACTCCCGCAACAAGTCGTGCGTCGAATTCAAGTTATATATTAAACACAAAAAAAAGGAAAGTAAGGCGGTCTAGAGTTGTGTTGGACCAACAACAGGTCGTTCGTCTGAAAAGTTCCTTGCGGGGTGTTCCCTGCTCAGGATCCGTGCGCCGGGGCATAAACCAAACCACACAGCGGGGGGAGATGTCGTCCAAGTGGGCGAGAAGTTTCCGAAAAGTTAATGGAATCCCTCGACGAGTGACAGAAAACGGTGTGAACTTGCAGAGCGAGCACGCAATAAGCTTATTTCCATTTTAAAAAATCGAGTGAGAGAACGCCCGGAGCACACAGCAAATCCTCCAAACACTGCGCCTCCCCCTCTCTTCACCCGCCGATTCTCTCTCTCCCTCAATCACTCCTCCCAACAAACCATTACAGCAGAGGGAAAACACTTGTCCCGAGTCAGGAGCACAGTCTGGCCAGAAATGAACTCAAACCGCGGACGAATCATTAATATTCCAATAATACACTATTCATTTCGTGATTTATGTTTGTTATGGTAATCTAATATAATTTGACCAGTTGACAGGTTTTGTTTTAACCCTGAACATAATACTTGTGCTAAATTCCAAATGCCTGCTGCTCACTGACATTAGTGACCCAAACCTCCTCCATGATGATGTTTATGTCCTCATTGCCTTCTTTGATCGTTTTAAATGGTCACTTTTTAGTTTTGCTGAGGCAGTTTATATTCTATATTATAGTTCATTTAAGGGAGTTTTTTTTTTTTTTAACAGCTCAGAAAACTTTTTATCTCATGCTGACAGGGCTTTCCACCAATACGTCTCTCGAGCCAGCGTTGAATAGGGACTGTGAACAAAGCACATTCTCCACACAATTGTATGAAAATGAACAAAAAGCGCATGGGAAAAAATGTTTTTTAGGAAGTGATGCATAATAAATGTGGACGAAATGCTGAACAATAACAAGAAACTTTGACTGTAAGACTTTTGAAAGTAGTTAATTTGGTTTAGGATTGCCATACACACACACTCAAAACACACACACACACACACATATATCAGTTGGTATATAATGTAACAGCAATGTTCTCTATGCAGATCTCATTTGAATATATAAGATAAAAAGAAACACGTCATGTACAAGCATGAAATTGCACAGCTATCCTGTCTGATCAGCCCTTTGTTACGCTCCACCAGCAGGCTACTCTATGGTAATGAAGAAGTCCTGAGACTGTCTCTGATTCTCCCTGTTGTTGTCAGAGGCATATTCTCTCAGAGCGGCAACAGCTGCCAGATCTTGTGACAGATGCCAGAAGGATGAGAGATAGAGAGACTGAGAAGGTAAGACAAAACCGTTTAAATCACAGCTCCCTTCTCCGCGGTTTCGAGCCAATCTAAAATGCTGCTTCACCTGCTGTTCACCAAAAACAGCCCACAACCCCACATGCAATGAAAACATGCATTTAAAGAAGTAACGAAACCGAAGGAGAAAAGAACCGACCAGAAAAGAACATTGAACTCACATTCCGCTCCGTAACCATGTAAAATGTGATCAGTCACACAATAATCCCCAAAGCTACAGTTCCACCTGTGGTGCAAGGAGATATGTGATACATATGATAAGATAAGAAAATAAAAATAAGAATAAATAAAATAAGAGGGATATGCAACTAGTATATAGAAACTATAGGAAACTAACAAGAGCTAACAAGTAAAACTTTGACCTGATGATGGTACTAGATGAAAGGTCAGGTGATCAACATTTGTACGATTCATCCTCTGGGGAACATGAATATCTGTACCAAATTTTAGGGCAATCCATCCACTGCTTGTCGAGATATTTCAATAAAATGTCGACATCATTGTGGAGCTAGAGGAAGAGTCAGCTGATCACCAAAGTCAGTGGGATTCATCCTCTGGGGATCATGAATGCACAAAATGTCATAGCGATCCATCCAGTAGTTGTCGAAATTCACATGTCTAAACTAAAGTGGTTTACCCACGCACCAGAAATCAAACACATCACGCAAGTTACTCCTCTTTGTTGGCCCTGATCGTTCCCTTTTATTCAATATAACGGTTCAAAGTGTGTGTCAGTGAAGAATTACTTTAACAGGCCGTGGATGAGCGGCAGCTGCTCATCAACAGTATCCTGCTTACGGTCTAAACACACAGAACACACGCTCACACAAGAGCAGCTTTGTTGGCCAGCAAGTCTACAACCCGGGGGTCTGCACTGCTGACCTCGCATCTGTAACCTCCGGTTAACAGCAGCAGCAAGGGGTAGGACTACTAGTGTGTGTGTGTGTGTGTGCGCGTGTGTGTGTGTGTGTCCATACTGCCATTACATCATTGCACTAGTCTTCCCATGTTTCTAAAGAATGATGAGCACGTTGTGTTTTTTGAAGAACGCTGATCCTCCCCCTTCTTCAAGCTAAAAAGAGGTGTTGAAAGTCCCCCCCCCCCCCCCCCTCACACCCACACACTCCCACCACAAACACTCTTTCTGCCAAAACCCCCATTACCCAAATACAAGACAGTGTGACCCCACCTGGAGCAACTCAAACTGTACTGTTAATAAGGAGAACAGGAAGCCTGTTGACCCAGTGCACACTCATCAAACACCGCTGGTGTGTGTGTGTGTGTGGAGATGCCAGCTTTCCCCTTCTCTCTCTTCACACTGGACACCAATCAAGGTGTCATGTTGCCAGACGAGAGGAGACAAAGTCACTTGCTAATTGTTTTACCATAATGCCAATTTATTAAGCTACATGTTAGAGAGTTGTCTCCTTTGCATCGGCTCTTTCGAAAAGATGTGAACATTTGGTCAGAAATGAGCCGCAAAAGCAGATGAACACGAAGTGGATACGCCTGCAACCAATTCAGTGTCTATAACTGTGTCCTGAAAGTATAGGATGTGAGAGCTAAACTTATTTCATGGTTCTCATAATATATAGGGGATTCTTTCATGGAGGGATGATGTCATGAATATACATTTTCTGGCGTGGTTTACTTTGAACATTGTCTTAAAAAGCCTCAGGACTTGGACTACATCCTGATGGACGTCAAGTGTGAAAGTTATTTTGACAATTTCACTGCCTTTCATCTATCCTCTTTCATCTCTTCTGCTATCTATTATTAATGGTTTCATTGTCTTATCAAGCGTTCCTCTTCTCTGGTGCCGATCCTGCTTGGTTCCTGTAGGATGGGAGGAAAACAGCACCGTCATCAGGTTTGGGACAACCTCTAGAGTAGACGTGAGACAGGGAGCAGTCGTTGCTTTTATGCAAAAGCCATTTCTATGTGAGGTCATGATGTGTGGGACTTTTTGGTCAGTATAAATCAGTTAAAAACAAGCCTATTTTTACAAATCAGAGTCAGGGCTTAGCTGGGATTGCCAGCATTGGCAATGACTACATTTACAGGACTGTGTAAGGACAGGTCAGGACAAGACACAATCTCAGGGAACAGCACGTGTTTCTTGCAGGTATGGCAACAGACATGAAGCCATTAGTTGATTCTACAAAGAATCAACTAATCTTCCACTGAGTCCATTCATTACCACTCAAACACTCCCACAGGCTGAATAATGTTAAAGACTCAAAAAAAACACCCGTTGAGACGGTAGATTTCCTTTAAACGCACTTGCCCTGGATTACACTTTATCACGGTGTTTCATTTCATGACTCTGCAAGGTTATGACAAAAGCAAGCAGCGTGTCTAAACACACTCAGAGGGGCGATGTTGCACGGCAAGAGCAGAGAACGGAAAGAGAGCAGAGAGAAGATAAAGGTCGGGGAGGAGTTAGAGAGTAGAAGAAGATTACAGTGGAACCTGTCAGACTGGTCACATAAAGGTAGTTAAGTATCAAACTGATAAAGGTGATATCTTGATGTAGAGTTGAAAACAACAGTGAAACACCTTTAGGTGTTCGGACTACAAGGAGGAGGAAAGACAAAGTAGAAAGGCGCTCCTGAGACTAAGGAGGAAAAGGAGACGGAGATAGAAAAGGAATGCAGACGGTATTGAAGCAAAGCAGTGGCTGGACCTCCCCTGATAGTGAGAGTGACCCTTCCTGGAGGTCAGTGACCCTGGGCCTTCAAAATAGCCCCTGGGGGAGTCACGAACCGTGCTGCCAGGCGTGATTAACAACTTAGTGGACAGACATCAAGGGCACCACCAACGCCCTGAAGGAATGCTGTACATAACCACACAACACTAACGCATACATAGAATAGAATAGCTGCGTTTTAGAGCATGCATCCTCTACATTGTGAAGATATTGAATGATAAAAATAATATTTTGGAAATGAATGCGCTTATTCTTTATAGGCAGATTAATGAGGCTGGTGTGCATCCTGTCCTGTTCCAGTAAATTATATTCATTTTTAGATTTTTATAGTTTCATGAGAATGAAATAAAGGTGACTATAATCTCCTCACATTGAAGCAACAAGGGTGTAGTCACCTCTCTTTTCGCTCTGATCACCATTTCTCCATCTATCTCTCATCTTGGCTCACCCCGTGTTTCTACACATCGTCCTCCTTTTTTAAAATCACTTGGTGTCTGCCCCGAGCTTAATTGGATCGAATGTCTTGAACCCTTATCTCTTAGTCCTCAGTGTGCCTTCTCTGAGTGATTAATTGGGATCAAGATTTTCAAATCATTAATTCTGCTTAGTCGATGGGTCAAAGGCCCGACAGTCCCCAGGCATTGTCTTTGAACCAATCTGGATGAGAGCATTTGCTACTCTTATTTATATGTGTGTGCATATATATATATATATATATATATGTGTGTTTATGTGTATTACAATGCGCAAGAGGATGTGTATGTGTGATGAGTAGGCGGCCAGGCTAGCCCCACTGTGCTTCACGCGCCACTGAGCCTTGTGTGGGAGTTATCACACAAACCCAATTAGCATGACAACTAATTACTGTTGCCTCGGTCCCCTCCCCCAGCTGAGCAACTCATTAAATTAGATCAACACGCTGGTCTTTCCACTGAAAACAATGCTTTCAGGGAGTAATAATGAATGCCTGGCGCTTGCTGTTTGTGTGCTTGAGGTATTACTTTTCATCGGGTGGTCAACCATAACACTGGAGTCTTTTGAAAGCTGGGGGAAACTTCAACTATCAACACAGGAATGACTTCAGGGCTAGAGGGAGAGAGAGAGAGAGAAGAGAAAAGAAGAGGAAGACAATTGGGAGTGTGAGGTAAACACAGTGATATGCATGGTGAACAACAAATGGGTACAGAGAAACCTGCTGACACCACTGTAACTCAGACAAAACATTTTCACATTCTTTGTGTCCCATTTAAGTCAATTTGACTTTTAAATACTCTATTATGCACTCGCCAACTCACCGACATGAGCATGTAGAGCTTCTATAGGCATGCAGTTTACACTAAACTATATTACGCCTCCCACAGTCACAAGCCTTTCCGAGTAGGATTTACTAGTACTATACTAATCCATGCTTTTATTAATGCACTGGTAATTGCAGGTCCCTTTCATGTGCTTTGTGTAGAAAACTGCCGACGTATAAACAAAGCATATTTCCGCTAAGCCCTGGATCCCCAGATTCTCCATGCAGCGTATGCCTTCCGTGGCCATGTGGTCGGTGATTATGTTACACTATTGTGTGTGTGAACTGAGATTCCAGGGTGTTTTAATCAGGCGCGACTGAAAGGACAGATGTTGTTTTGGATGTAAGCGAGCTTCCAAAAGGCATGAGCAGCGCCGTGTGAGAGGCCAGAGTCCTTTAACTGAGTGCACGGTGTTCTTGAGCTATGGTGCATATTTGCCATCTGGGATGCGTGTTTGAAAAGAAGATGGCCGTGGAAGAAGATTAAACTGCATCTTTGATAAAATGCTGTTCACACATCGTGCTCGGAAATAATAAAACAGGGAATAAAGTGCGTGTTTGTTTGTTTTGTTGTTTGCAGACAGTGGAGATGTGTTGGTCTCACTGTGGATGGAGGTCATGAGACTTGAGCCGGCAGCTGCGTTGGTGTCAGGGTGGCAGTGCCAGGCTGAGTGCTGATGTCCAGTGTGTCATACATTCTGGGTCATCTCACTCTGTGTACTGCACGAGATGTACTGTGGCAGAGCACTTTCACAATAGAGAAAGAGCCTGCGAGTGGACAGAAAGTCCCACATAAGAAGAAGTGCTACTGTTACTTTACTACTTATGTGAAAAGTACTACAAAAATTCAGCTGTAGTAGTAAAACCGACTGGTAATCCATATCGATTTCAAAGATACATTTTCTGATTAACTTTACATAATTGCTTTTTTAATTGTCCATTTATTACAGTTTGAATTACATTTTTTATGTTGGAAAAACTGCAACAGTACCAAGTCAGATTCATTTTTTTTTAATTGTTTGACTGTATACTGTCTTTTTTGGAATTGTCAACCTTTCTTACTCATCCTTAGGTCCACAGAGTCAATGCACTTGCACTCCAGTCAAAGTAAGCCAGTGATTCCTCTTTGAATCTCAAAAAAACATTCCAGAGATATCCAAACTGTTTAGTCTGATGCGACGAGCTGTTTTCGATTGTTTTGTCATTGGTCTCTTGCTTATCAGGAGCTTTCCCATGGCCATGTTCTGCTGTTCTTTTTCCCCTTTTCAACTCCTCTCAAAGTGTTGTTCCCCCTCTCTCTGTTTTAATCAAGGGGGCAGTACAATGGGACACAGTGGTGCCCCCTGCTGTTGTCAAATATACTCACAAACCACAGCGCACAGGGCCCTCATCGCCATGCACCACGCTGGACTGTCTATTAAATCCTCTTGCACATCCTGTTATGTCAAGTCAGCCGCTCTGCCATATGTTAGCCTCTGAGCTATAAACAGTAAAAAAAACAAGCTTGGCCTCCATGTTATTAATGACCATGTGTGCTGTGAACACATAATTATCCCCTGCAGTTTGATCTCAATCTCAGTTTTATAGTAGTCGCTTCAAGTATATAGGACACAGAAACTCAGGCATGCATGCGCATTCAAGCTTGCACACTCATAATGCAGACACAGAGCAGCTTTGCATAACTTTACAGTTCCAGTGCTAACTAGACAGTAGCCAGTGGGGCTCGATAAAGATTTTATGGGTCCGACTCTGCTCTGTTTCTCTGCCTAAACACCCTCATGTAATGAGTGAGACATCACAGAAAGAAGCTGGGATAACAAACGTTCGTACATTAACGCATTTTGGCACTGTTAGTGTGTGTTTTGCAATGGTTGGTTTTGGTATAGAGACTATTGGAATCAAAAGCTAAGAGTGTGTGTGATTTGTTAGGCAGTCACCTTGACCAGTGGAAACTAGCAAACAGACAACATTCAGATCCTACAGAAGCAGAGAAAGACAGAGAGTCTCTTGTGGAGTGCGGTGTGAGAGGAATTCCAGTTCTGGAGATGCCACATTGTCCCTGGCACACGTTCATAAACAGACACGGATAAACAGCAGACACACGGCCACACACTCACTCACACAGAATAACAAACTGTATGCAAACTGCAAATCTATCTAAAAATACCGCAAACCCACATTTATAATCTTTTAATAAAAATAAATAAAATCCAAGCAGTGAGCCGTGTTTTATGAGCATTTACAGCTTCACATTCCCTGTAGATTTACATCACATTGCTGGCTGACATTTGGTTATGTATTAGATGTTCCTCGGCCAGCCCCGGGCTGCTGTGCGGTACGAGCTTCTGTAATTACTGTCAGTATGCACATGGCCATCATATATCTCACACACAATTCGCGACACATGATCTGTCACACATACTTGTCCATTTGCACATTAGAGGCAAATAAACGGCCACGTTAAAATACATGCTGACATACAAAAACCTCTTCTGACTCACAACAGTGGGTTAATATCAAAACCTCAGTGCAGAGGGATTTTCAACACAAACACAACACTGACATATTATTCCTCTGAATCCCGATTCTCGGTCTGTGCTGTTAGGACTAACACCAGACTGTCGGGATACTGGTGAGTATTGGGACAGTACCAGAGATAAATAGTTTCCCCAGACTATAATTCACTTTCAAGACCAAAAAAGAGAATCAACTTTCTGTCTGTTCCACAAACACAACCTCTTCATATGAAGATACTCAGAGTACCACGAACACACTAAGTTGCTCGCAACCTAAGAAATTGCTCTCATCACATTAAAGTTCAGCCAAACTGATTTATGCTGACGGTAAACACTCCATTGCGATCTAGATTACAATCTCTTTGTCTCAGTCTATTTCATTGGCGCAGGGCCTATCTGGCCTCTGAAATCCATTTTCAGATATCCTGCTGACAAAGACACAGACAAAGAATATAAGCAAGTGGGAAAGGGAAATCCTCCTTTTAAACAATTGGTTATTCATCTACATCTTGTCCCTTGACTACGAATGAAAAACAGAATCTTGAGTCCTTTGAGTTAACTCAAGTGTCAGCAGATGTACTTTGCATGCGTTTTAAAATGTGGTGTTAATGCCGTCGCTGTTCTCCGTCTACCTTAGACTAAATTGTTGACGTGCGCTGTGTAACTGGCTCTGTGCTCCGGATTTAACTGCGGTGTGTGGCTTGGGCAGAGCACATTATACAAGACCTCCCTACTGACATCATCAGCCAGTCTGGTCCAGAGTCTAACCCTTGACCACAGCACATTCAGCGCCCTCTTCACACTGTCTTCCCTTATTACTTTTACATCCTCTTTACTCTGTCCATTTGTTTTGCTTTCTGACACCACATTGAGGCAACTACTTTGTTTGTCAATTGTAGTGATCAGTGCCTCATCTAAAGAGATCAGTTGACATTTGGGTCACTTTTAGATTTCATTTTTCATGTTGACTGACAATATCTTCCATGAAAACCAGCTTAATGCATATATTAGATTCATATTAAAAGCTGAAGTAATGAAAGTCTGTCGACAGCACAGATGACCAACATGACACTCTGCCAGCGTCCCATACCAACAAACTCGCTCTCTGGCTGCTCCGTGTGTGTGTGTGTGTGTGTGTGTATACGCAGCACTGTCTGTCTGTCTGTCATGAAAGTCAACCACACAACACACAAACATAGTGCAAGCTCAGCTCAACTACTGTAGCCCTCTACTTCCACAGGAATTTCCCCCCATTTCAGCCCAGAGGATCCTGCTTACACTGGCAAAATATGAACCCAATGGCGGGGTCGAGCCACGAAAAAACACCAAACAAAACATGTATATTTTCCTAATTACTTAAACAGGTTCACATGGCAACGTAACAAAGTTCTGGTTAAACTTGTGGAATGAGCTCTCCAAGAAATAAAATTGATGCTCATGTAAAGAGAAGGGGGAAGAGATATTTCTGTGAGGGGAAATCTTTAACTATTGTAATCTGCTAAGGTCAAAAGTCTTTGGGTCTTTAGCTTGAAAACAATCAAACAATACTTAAAAGTGATTATACGACATGCTCCTGATGTATTATTAGAGCTAAAGTTAGAACGAGGGATGGGTATCATTTCAAATGCTAGTGCTGATGGGACAACTAACTTTTAGTAATGTACTCACACAAAATCGTTTCTCTAAAGAAGCCGATTGCTACAGACAAGCAGCTGCAAAACAATTAAATAAAGTCTGAAATTGGCAACATTTTGATATAAATCAGGAACTTTCGGATCAATCCATTAGTAGACATTACAAATCAGACTAGACACTTGATGCCAGCAAGTTCTTGACCGTTTGATACTCGGTTGTAAAGGACATATTTCCGGTGCCAAAAAAAGTGCTGCGGTTTAACCTTTCTATAAAACTTTACAATTAATGATTTGAAAACACAGTAGCCTAGTCACGTACATTTAAGCCATGTGAGGGATGACTCACAAGTTTCCGTGCTGTAATTGGCTGATTCATAACTTTTGAGGTGGTAAAAGGGCTTAGAGGTTACCATGGCGATGCCCCGATGCTTGGCAGAAGCTGTGTGACGAGGGCTGCTCCGGCCTGACGAGACCTCATTACGGGCTGGTGGGGAGTCCTGTCTGAGATTTCTGGTCCAGATGGTCATTTAGAACCAATTAACACACCTTTCTGACTCATTCTCTGACTCAATTCTCTCTGTCGCTCTGTTATCCGTGTATCCCCACAGATCTATCGGTGTGTAACCTGCGCCAACACAACAACACACACGACAACAAACAGACATCCAGGCTGATGGGAAAAAAACAAACGGAGCAGTCGGCGGTCATTAGCTTTGTGTGTTTAATGATTGTCCTTCCAGTCTAGGTTAGAGGCCGGCCAATGCACCAGTAATGAGTCTGCTCCGCTGCCCCTTCGCCCTTCTGGAAGAGTGGAGCTTCTCCGGAGCCAAGACGACTCAGCGGGACCAGAAGCAGCATAGAGGTTAATGGGCCCACTGAGATTAAATTCAGGGTGAATAAAATTGCCTGAGGTAAATAGTAGATGCCGTGTTCAGACTCAATGTGTCTTCATGTGGGGGAAAAACGTCACTTCAGTTGTCTTGAATGCATTTTAATAGAATTTATATTTCGTTAATAATGGGTGTTGTAAAAATTGGGGACAAAATCTACAATCTACAATAATATCGACCTTGAAGAGGCCTCCAATTTAAGAAGCTGCAACCATCAAATGTTGTGTACCCAATACATAACTTGTACAATTATATATGCTTCCGATAAGTTCAATGAGTCTTAGAAACTGTTTGGGGACAACGTGAGACCTTGTTGTATCGATCAGACAGGCCACAAAACATGCAAAAAAAAAACACAGAAAGAGAAAATGATCGGGCAGGGAAGGGATGGTCAGATGGATGACTACAAGCTAGGGGGTCCTGGAGGACAGACATGTACACACACTCACAGGAGGCCTGTGTTGGTACAGGAGTGTACTGCTGCAGGGCTTGGTGCTGAGCCCATCCTGGCTGAAAAGACATCCACATCCTGTGGCGCATAGCTGGCATTTAGCCCAGACCAATGCAGTATTTACCTCCCCTCTCTCTGCACTCTCTCGACATACAACAGCAGCGTGAATGCAGGTATGGATCTACTCTAGCTGGCATTCGCTCGCACCGCTTTCCACTCCTCTTCAGTGATGCATGAAAAGAACAATAATCAGGACCTGCCACACTTCCAAGACAATGCTTTACTTAATTTGTACATTTGGTCAATAACATAATTGGCAGTAGAGACAGTCAGTCAGGAAACATACGGCTAGAACAAGATGGGCGGTGTCTTGGAGGACACAAGGACACCAGTTTCAATTACTCTCTCTCTCTCCTCTTTTGCCTGTATTCTTTCCGTCTCTCCCTTGTCAAAGCCTGAAATATATTGAGGGACAGATGCAAGATCATCTGGTCATGATGATCTCAGAGCAGAAAAGAATACAAGCACATGTGGCTTGTAGAGCACATACCTGGTATCTGAGCATAACATTGTATAGCCCCCTCTATATAATATCTGAAGGGGAATTAAAAAAAACTGAATTCTGAGCTGGGCAGGGGTATTTCCAAGGGTGTGTGTGTGTGTGTGCATGCATGTGTGTGTGTGTAATCTCACTTCTCTGGCTCTGATCCCAGAGTCTGCTGTGTGTGGGGAGCTAGGGATGTGGAGCTAAGTAAACGTAGGATGAAGGATTGGTGTAACCATAACAACCGAAGCACCAACAGCTTGAATATAGGCCCACACAATACATTTGAGTTAATAATCTATATGCATGTACAATAAGCAAGTTTGTAGGCAGTGTGGTGCTGTTTCAACGAAATACATCATTGAAAGCCATCAACATAGCCACATGTAATGGTATAGAAACAAATCTACACTATACAGATGCACCTGGTGATACAACAGATGTAGACAAGCTACTATGAAAGATGATTTAAGCATACAGATATAACCAGGCTGCTTTTTTTAAACCTCTGATCTTCAGACAACCGCCCTGCAGGTACACACACACACACACACACACACACACGCACACACGCACACAAACACTTGTCATATGATCTACTTTGATACTTTGCCTGACATGAATATATATCAATGCTGGGTGATGTGTGAAGCAGGCAAAAGGCTTTACTCACCGTACACCGAAGCTCAACGAGATCTACAGGGATAAAGCCGGGGAGAGCGGAGGCACTGCCATGCATCTGAAATTTCACTGTAGAATAAAGTCAGCCCAGCTCAGACACTGTCTAGTTCCAGGGTTTTAGCTCAGTCATAACCTCAACCAGACTTCTGATTCAGTCTGTTTATGCACACAAATGACTGGCATCGGAAAGCAGCACATGTGGTGGGAACATGTTTACAGCTGTGGCCTGGGTTTTTAGGTATGATGTAATGGCAGAATGAAAGGTGGGTAAACTACGGCCATTGTCAGTGAATACAACAAAAAAAAAAAAAAAGGAAGAAAGTTTAATAACGGCACATTTTATTGACCTGTGACATAATATAACTAAAAGATAGAAAGATGAAGGAGAACTCTGATTGAGAGACGAGTAGAGAAGACAAAGGGTGCCACAAGAGGATGCTTCATGGAGCCAGGGGGCATGACAGGGCACGACAGGACAGGGATTTACTGTCCACAGCTGGAACAACAGCTCCCCCTGGGGCAAAGCAGCAATAATACATAAGACCTCACTAGATCTGACTCTCAAAATGTGCCACAGGGTACAAAACATGTTTTCCCAAAGAGAGAAATCAACCCCTGCTAAGAAGTTTTTCTTTAAACATGCTAACAAGTAACTGGTTTGACAAAGGCTCTTGGACTGGACGACTGAGAGGTATTTTCATGATAAATTGGAACTTTATTTAAATGAAATTGATTTGGTGTAAAGGACTATACCCTTCCATGCTAATAAGCTACCAGAAACCTGCACATTAATCCCCCCCCCCCACTTCCTTCTTTTCACCCACACTCAGAACACAACCTTTACTTTTACAGCAGCCATTAAACACCCACCTTTCAGTGAGACGTTAATGCAAAGCGAATTCAGAGAAGAAAAAATAATCCACCCCATGATTTATTACTGGCTCTTGATCCCTTACACCTCATAAGAGTTCACGACTTAAACACACATGAATATGTTCATGTACACATGAGCACACATGCCTGTGCCTAGAACACACGTACGGTAGGCACATTCCTAATCTGTATCCATGGATGTGGTCGGTGCTCCGATGATTATTTACCCATCCATGGCTGGTAGCACAGCTCTCCTAGCAAGAGGCAACCATTCATTTATGGATCGACTGTTGCTTAAATCAGAGGCAAGGGCTGGACAGCCCCTCTGCCAACCTGGACACAGGCTGCCATTCTGAGGGAAAAGGGATGAGCGAGATCGAATTGGTTTTAATATCAGCGAAAATATATTGTGGCCAACAACAGCCCATAACATGAGTAGCTGCTTATGTTGTCCACAGGTCACATGTGCCAGAGGTCAAAAGCCTCAAACCAAGGCTGATGAGCATAACCACTAGCCTTACTTACAGGAAATCCTGTAACTACACCCCATTCAAATTACAGCATACACAACTGACCATTTCAGCTTGTTTCATAACAGGAGGGTACACTCACTGAATGAATGAATGTATATATACATATATATATATATATATATATACATACATACAGTATAATAAATCTGCATTGCTAGCTTTTATTGGCACATTGGTAC
Source organism: Anarhichas minor (assembly GCF_050575085.1). Lineage (NCBI taxonomy): Eukaryota > Metazoa > Chordata > Actinopteri > Perciformes > Anarhichadidae > Anarhichas > Anarhichas minor. The sequence continues at coordinate 7,741,490 of NW_027466582.1, forward strand.
ACTTTACACCCCTTAAGCACCGCCTACTTTAAGCACGAGACACGGACCCACACGTCAAAAACATTGCTCATGTCAACGTTAATTTAAACCATAATCATCCTCGAAATATTCCCAGCCCTTTTTCCCCATTATATTAGACTATTTATGGTGTGTGTGGGGGCCGTGCATGTCAGAGATCGTTGTCATGCTGCGTGCTGGTGATTTGTGATGCCTGTGAAAAATCAGGGTTTGTGGGGGTCAGGGCAGCTTTCCTACAGACACCGAGTGTGAGAAAGTCCTGACGGCGAGCGCTGGCTGCAGCTGATACGAGTCCTCTGGGACCTCCCCTCTGCTGAGGTCATCCCCTCGCACTCCCAACACTCGTACATCAGTGCTGACATCACCACGGATCCTCGCCAAGCTGTTGCCATCGGCAACACAAACAGGAAAAAAACGTGTGTGTGTGTGTGTGTGGGCGTGTGTGTGGGCGCGTGGTGTTAAGAGAGATCATCAAAGTTTATTGGTGTTTTATTGTGTATAGAGTAACATGATATACAACATCATTCAAGAAGGTTATCGTCCATTAAACATACATGTTTTACGTTGAAATATTAGCTCTGTAGCACAAAGCTGCCTGTGTTCCGTATTTAATACAGAACTCTATAAAAGTTCAATTTTGATGAAAAAAAATGGAATGTGGGCTGACAGTAGAGCACGAGATTAACCGACAGAGTGCTAATCACTGGGTTTGATGTGCGCCTGCATGTAGGTACTGTACGAACGAGTGTGTGTGTGCCTGCAGCCTTTCCTGTCCCCCTGCTGTGCCAGTCAATGCTTGGTGTAGTGGGAAGCGGGGCGGCAGTGCCAGCAGTAATCAGAGCTCTTTGTATCCACACACACAGTCGGGCTATAATCAGGGAATGTTCTTTCTTCACCAATAATAGCTGTAATCCTCTCATCTCAATATGATGTGTAACCTGTGACATGCTCAACACTTGGATTTTTTTTTTGGAGATTCATACAATATCTGGCCTCTGACTCGTTTCAAAATAGATTTAATGAGCTTTTAAAGCCAGCTTTTGTAGTAGCAGCAGAACCACGGAGATGACACAGTAGTGTGAGCTTGTCACGAAAGGAGAAGAAAAGGTGAGCATGTAGAGTGGTAGTGATAATCTTCACTATTTACAAAGAATCAGGCATGCAAGGCACTTGCATACACTGCACCTGTATGTGTATATATTCAGCCTAAAACAAAAGCTTCGATAACTAATTTTGTTAGTTTTAAATTTCAGTTTAAAATAACACCTTGCATTGATTTTTACACTTCACAATTTGCATATCGTGTTAGGAATAGCAGGAAGGGAAATGGCTAAATATAGAGAGACGCGTGACTTCTGTAGACATGATGACAGTGATATCATGTTGAAAACTTCTCAGACTTTGTGCAGAGTTTCAAACCTGTCAAAAGGAATCTGGCTGTAGACTGAATAGGTTTTGAGCAAACTACAGATCCTTTGCAATGACAACAATATTCTTGGCGCCACTGGCACGCACACGCAATCCACATATAGCACTGCGGAAGCACCTTTATTCACTCTCGGGAAATACCTAATCCAAGAGGACATTTTTAAACTCATAATGTGCCTGCCTGCAGCAGCAGCACATAAAAACCTACTGCCATGGTTTGTTTTGTTTTTGCCCTACTTGACTCGATTCTAAGAGTGACATTGTGATCAAATTTGCATGCAGCCTAGTTAAGGAGCAGATTATTTGCCTCCGACTCACAGTTTGAGTGAAGCTAGGTGTTTGTGTCCATGAGTCTGTCATGACATGAAATGTCTTGGATCCTACATGTGAAGCTGGACGGCGTACACAAATATGTCTCAGCTATGTTGAACAGGGCAATGCCTCTCTGCAATTGGAACCAACTGTAGCATTCAGGTAACTTGACCCACCAGATGGTTTGTTACACACAGAACCATCTGAGAAGCTATCAGTACTTGGCAGGTGATTGGACGAACCAGCTGTCGTTCAAACTCTTGCCAAAGCCAGTCAAGAGGGGAGTGACAAAGCCTTCAGTGCTGTTCTGAACAGTCGCCTCTCTGTGTTGTCTCGCAGACACCTAAGCCACGCCCCTCACAGGAGGCTGATTAGTCTGTGCTCTGGCTTGCCGGACACAAACGCATCAGTAGAAGTCTGACAAAATGGATTTTTGCGTGATCTCGTGACATCGCGAGTACATCGCTGCCGTGCAAAGTAAGCAATTAGGATCCATGCGGAAGATATCTCATTAAGCTGTTCATTTTGCAACCAAGCGAGTATAATGACGCACACGAAACCTAACAACAAAGACACCCTTTTAAAGTATTTTTACACACCCAAAAGCTAATTATATGTTTGAGGTTTTGGTTCTACATGTATGATGAAACTGCCCCCGCCTCTCAAGTGCTGCAATCTGTCTTGCAGGGTGTGAACTGACTTTGACAAATCTCTGATTCAAAGCACTGGAGATGTGTGTGTGCGTGTGTGTGTGTGTGTGTGTGTGTGAGGCAGGGTGCATGTGTGCTGAGATAAGAGCAGAAACATAAAAAGCATAGGTCGGGGATCAAAAACGAGAGACAGACCAGCTTAAGGTAATACTCTGAAGTCTGTCCTAAAATAAAAGAGGCTGGATGAATAAGAGAGGGGAGGAGAGAGAGAGAGAGAGAGAGAGAGAGGAGGATCAGCAAAATCCTATCTGGACTCCTCGCATAATGTAATCAGTCCAGCTCACAAAGCTGAGAGAACCTCTGTTCTCCTCAAACATATGCAGACCTTACAGAGTAAGTACCCCAGATGGCTGCTATAGAATGCCCTGACTCATCAATATGTCTGACTGTCAGTGAAATCCATTGATATGCTAAAGATATTTTTCTAGTTTGCTCATTTTCACTTTACTTCAAGTTAGTATGTATGTTGCAATATATGATTTACATGTTACGAAGTGAACAAACTTTTAGTTGTAAGGGTCTTTAGGTTTGCTCAATGCTTCCCACATTCATGTACATTCATTCATACATTTCATTTGTCCCACTGCGGTGGTTTGTTTGTCATCAGCCATGGTCTTTGTCTGGCTCCACGTCCGTCTGATTCTCTTATTTTTACATTGCAGTACACACTGTGTGGACATCATGCTGAGTGAATGCAATCACCCTGACCAAAACAAACTACAGCTTTGTTACTCAGTTGAACGCATGCCACTCTTCTTTACTCTGGTTTGTTGGCTAGCACACACATACAGTACAGTACAGTACAACGCTTCTTGTGCCAAAGGACACTACCTCATTGGCCGTGGTACTCAATCTGCCCAGTGACATACTGATGTAATGGAAGACATACTAACTTGGCTGTCATCAGACCAGTATGACCACATCACTATTATGTGACTGATAAACTGATTATGTACAAGACACTTACAGGAGAAGTAAATTAAGAGTATTAACACTGATGAGGCTTACTCACACTGTAAATCTATTCAGCTGAGACCTCATGCCACCTGCATTGTAACATCATCGCTGCTCACCTATAAATCACACAATGATGCAGGCTTAGCTTGTAACAGCCAGAAATAAACTGAAAAGCTGCGTTACAGACAGAAACCGACCAGCTGCACTGACAGAGGCTGATTTTACACATGCACATATGGCAGAAACTGCGCAGTCAAACAATCCCTTGGAGGCTGAGGACGAAATGAAGGCTAGTGTTTTATCACAGTCCCAATAATCGCCACCCCAAAAACTACCCCTCTGCAGATTTACGTGCGCTGCGCGGGAACCGCAGAAGCAAATGTGAGCGAGACTTTCACCCCTTTAAATAAGCGTATGTCCAATGCCGACTCGCCTATTGCTCAACGCTAATGATGTCAACGCACACCTGTTGCCACGGCATTTAGCCCTGCCCTGGCATGAATAAACAGGCACAGGAGTGGCCACCCAAGCCTGGCAGAGCACTGCAACAGCAGCTGGCATGTACAGTTTCATCTGGTGGAGAAAATGAAAAAGCATAGAGAAGTAAATGCCAAGGGGTTCTCTTTAAAGCAACTTTAGGGAGTCTCATTAGAGTCCGGCTATGGACAGACACTCACTGATGAGCGGAAAGGTAGAGAGTAAAGAGACTGACAGATAACAGGACTTGCTCTGACAGCTAAAGCTAAAAATTCCCATTGAAAACTTGACATGTCCAAAGCCCTCCATGTGTGCACCAGCACTCTCCTCTTTGAGCTGAATACCACAGCAGCATACGAGTCCGCCCAATGGGCTTAATGCTGGCTTCACTGTCACTGACATCTGTAGGAGTCTGTGTAAGTTCCAGATTCTGTGCAACGACATGCATTTGTATGTGTGTGCATTTATGTCCCTGGGTGTATTTGTGTGTTATGTGCACATATGTGAACTTAATAGTGTCTTTGTGTGTGTCTGGGAGTTCTTCCCATTTCTGTTTCCTCTCACACATTGGGCATTCACAATGACATTGTGAGGTTCCTTCTTCCTGCATTGGGGGAAGTCCAACAAGGGAACTCTGGCCTGAGCGAACTTCCCTTCCTACCATTTCTATCCCTCTCTCTTCTCTCTTTTCCCCCATCCTCCTTCCTCCCCTCCATCCGCTCCCTTGTTCCTTGTCAGCTGGTGGGGAGATCCAGATGTGCAGGGGGACTTGGACAGGAAAAGAAGAGGGGGATAAAGAGAGGGAAAGATAGAAATCCACATCCCCTGGTGACAGACTTCATTGTCCAAGACCTATTGGACAAGCCTTTAGACACATACACACAAACAATTATGCCCACCAAACAAAAGAGTCCCTCTAGACGACAGGGCCAGATTGTATGCGTCTCTATGTGTGTGTGTGTGTGTGCATCTGGCGATAAAGCAAATCAATGAACAACATCTTGCAGGAGATTTGGTGTTGATATTTAGTTGGCTTATTTACTCGGGGTCTTGGCCAGGCGTGAGGCCATTGTTCTCGTTCAGCAAGCAGGAGAGGAGGAAATCAATAAGGACCTGAGAGAGTGATGACAAACGGCGATGCAGCAGTATGCCAGCGTCTCTCTTTCTCCACCTTTCTTGTTTTCCTCTCCCTCTGTCTCGGCTAAATTCTCCACATTTACATTGGTGGGTAGGAACACGGTGAGCAAAGGAGTCCATTTGATTGACACGCATCAGCGCACCAAGATGGGAGAGGACAGACGAATAATGGCAGAAAATTACTTTAGATATTTTACACAATGGCAAACACATGTAAGCACACCCACACAGCATGAGTATTAAGTTAATAGAGTGAGTCAGCAAAAAGAGAGCTAGTCAGTCAGAAAGAAAGGGAGAGCTGGAAAGGCTCTCGCCACTGGAGCATTTCTCTTGCCGACTCACTCTGTACAAAAGTGTCTCTACTTTCTCTTCACAGCATGCCAACTATCTCGTTGAAGAAATCTGATACTGCACATTTCACCTCAACATTTATCAAACTCTGACACAAAATCTCTGACAGAGCAAACAAATGAATGAGACAATTTTTTTTCCTCTCATGACAAAAGCCCAAAATGATAATGTCAGTACTCACCGCGAGGCAGCTCAAGTATTTCCCAGTCGATCTTTCCTGCGAGGCTAACACAGACTAACTCTTTGAGAATGGGAGCAACACGTAGTGTACAGTGGAGAACAATGCATGTCTGCCGGAGCGCAGCAAAGCGTAAGCAGTGGAGACACACAGAGAGGTCCAGTCATCAGGCTGCTGCTCACATGGGACAGGGAGAGGAGGGAGAGGGAGGGTTCGCTGTAGGATAGTCAACAGTAACTGGGAATTGGCAGGGGGAGGGATCTCATCCTTCGCTCCACATGTCTTGCTCTTTTCTCCCCCTTCTCTCCAAAAATGTTTCAGCAAGTCTCGCATTTCTTGCCTGTTTTGAAATAGACTTGGTCTGGCCTTCCTCTCTCCCCCCCCCCCCCTCCCCTTTCGTCTCTTTTGTCTCCCACACATACTAACACACCCACGTAGCGTTT